>NC_082341.1:1960623-2614164 GCF_027477595.1 Haemorhous mexicanus
CACTCAGTGTTGAGCAGCCCTGAAGCCCAGGCAGCGTGGTGGGAAGAAGGAATGAAGGATCGTTTCCAGAGGAGGTCAAAGCACCACAATCCATGCTCTCATCCGTTTTTCCATGGGACCAGCATTGACAATTCCTCTGCTTTCTCCTGCAATGCCTCAGCTGGTCGAAGGAGGGAATGTTGGGAGCAGAGCATTTATTGGAATAAAGGATTTATTGGAGAAAAGGGTTTATCTCAGGCAAGCACATTCTCAATTTGTAATTCCACGTGGATGTTTTTGAAGCTGTTCCCTTCTTGTGTTCCTTAGTAAGAATTCCAATGAACTCCCACTGAGGTCTGACCAACCCTCCAATGAGGAGTACTTTGAGAGTTCCACTGGCACTGGGAAGTTCATTCCAATGCCATTCCAGGAGTGGAAGTGAGGAAAAAGGAGAAAAAAATGTTTAGAGGAAAAAAGGTTGAAATTTTTGCCAAAATTCCAGAAGTTGCATCTCTTTGGCAGGGAAGACAAACCAATGTTTGCTGTTTTGCAAAATTCAGCATATTCTGACAGAAATGTTTCTGCTTCAAAACACAATTTCCTGTGATCCAAGAAAATGAAATTTTGCCTCACGTGTTTTACATAAAATAATGAAACATAACATTAATTCTGCTTGAGCACCTCCTACAATATTCTGAATTCATTGTTGCTACATCTTTAATTTATTTTAGAAGAAAAAGACATTTTTCAGAGGAAGCAAGCTGTGGAAATATTTTCCAGCAGAAATTGGTGGTAAAAGATCAGTGAAGAAGAGCCATGGAGACGAGAACCATGGGAGCTGCATCGATGGGAATTCGCTGATGGAGAGGAAATCTCAAGAATTAAGTAGGAACATGAAGCTTCCATGGTTTGAAACAGAACATCCACAATTTTTGACAAGTTTTGCCTGCAATCCCAGATGTCATCCTTGGTACACAAAACTTTTCTTATCCTGTCATGGAATCATTGTTTGACGTAGGAATTTTCTCTTTAAAGATGGAAATAATGGAGAACAAAGAAGAACCTGGTGAAAGTATCTGCTGGAGAGCACGAGGAGAGGAAGAGGAAATAGCAAAATTCCTGAAGTGGTGCGTGAAGTAAATTAAGCTACAAGGGGAACTTTAATTAATCAAATGGGCTTTGGATAGCAACTGTAGCCAAACTCATCCCAAACCTCTCCTGTGGGAAAAAAAGGATCAGCCAGAAAAGATCTGAATTTGAAAGCTTTGAGTGTTTTCTGCCTGATCTGTAACTCTGGCATGGCTGATAAACATCTCCCTGTTCAGGTGAGGAGAGAAGATCTCACCTGTCTAAGGTTCACATATCTCAGGGAAATAATTGAAGCAGAAGATGACTGGGATGAAAATCTGGGATCTGACCAACCAGAGAAGAAGGTTTGGCATCATTTCATCATTTTCCTAAGGAAGCAATCACAGGATATCAGCTCCAAAAACATTGGAAGAAAACTATTTTATTCATGTTAAGAGCATTTCATCAATGCCATGGGATTTTTGTCAACCCATTGTGTGGTCTGATCACAGAGTTCCTGGAAAATCACTGGAGACAAGCACATCTCCAAGGGATGATTCTTTTTAGTTATGTTAGATACCTACTGGAATTTGGGAAGAATCATCTTCCAGAGGTGTTTTTTTCTCCCTGGACTATCCAAAAAACTTGGCATGGATTTTTTTCATTCTTTGATAGACCAGCTTTCAAAAAAAAGGTGTAGAAGAAATAAATATTGCATGTTTCTGAATCAAGTTGCTAAAATAATTTATTTGCAACTTTGATAATAAAGGTTAGGAAATTAAATCATTTGCCTTTCCCTAAATCCCGACTTTGTTTTCCTAAGAAACATGAAATAAAATAGAATTTTTTTGGTCAGCTTGATTGAGTCTACTACCACATCTTCAGCCAAAATAGATCATAATCTAGTTTTAAAAAGTTGAAATCTCTGTTTGCAAAAAAAATAAATTTTGAAACAAATCTTCTCTGACAGACACATTTAGGCCCCAAATGCACAAAATTATAGGAAAAACCAATCGTGGATGTCTGGGAAGCTTTGGCAGCTCAACTGGCAGTAATTTTAGTGGCTGTAGAAGTGTCTGGTTGAGCATCTCCAGGCTGTGCTAATCCTGGGGGTCAGAAAACAGCCAGACTTTCCACGTTCAGGTGACAACATCCGTGAGTCATGAAAAACACTTTCACACGTTGAGGATTGAAGAGGGGAACATTCCAATCTTCCCCTGAATCCCCTGGTTCTTGTTGAGTTAAGAAGTTGAAGGACCAGAAGGAAAAGTTTGGAGACCAGAAGGTGTGTGCTGGTTCTGTGGGATGTTCAGGGAACAGAGGGGAGGAGCCCACGTCACTCACCAGGAATGGAGGGAGGACCAGGTCCCTTCCCAGGTGCATTGAAGAACTCTGGGAGCCCTGGGATTTGAGTCAGGGAAGAGGAATGGCAGAGGCGGTGTCAAGGCAGCTGGGGAGAGTGGAAAATCCAGCAGGACCATGGAAAAATCTAATCTGGGATATCAGAGGAGGAAATTTTTCATCTTCAACTCCCTTTTGCATTGTCATGATGAAACCAGGACAAAATTCCATAAATGGCTGGAGCTCCCTGAGTGTTTGGGGATCCCTGCTCAATAGAACAGTGTGGGTTTAATCTGAATGGCACCAAGAGCCACGACCTTTGAATTTGACTTGGCAGAGCCAGGAGGGCTATCAGTGTTCTGGGAAATCAGCTTGAATTCAATTGCAGCTCTAATCTGAAAAACCCGTGCCTGACCCGTTTTATTGCACTGAGCTCAGCGCCAGGCCGGGGCTCTGGGGGAAAATGCGTTGGAGCTCTCACGTAGCCCGAGGAGACGTCTGCTTCAGCAGATTTCCTCATCATCTTGGGGATGAATTCCATCACAAAAAGCCTGGGAAGAAATTAGATTGGAATTAAGGTGGATTCTCACCTAACCTGATCCATCGAAGGGTTGGGTGTCTATTCCAAACCAACCATCTGCAAGTCTCCAGACAATGAAAAGACTGGAATGTCCAGAGGAAGGTTCTTCCCATATATTTTAGGTTCAGATTAATACTTTTTAGCTTTTTCCACTGGATAGATGTGATGCAGAGAGTTCTGTTGACTAAACATCTAAATTTTATATTACTGTAGTTAGGTGAGATAATAAATCTATTTTAGGGCCAGGCAAACCTCTTTTACTGAAAGACTCAAAGTGTTTTTGGTCACGTTTTCAGGTGTTCCTGATCAAAAGCACTTTTTATATAATTAAGATGAATAATCTTAATGAAGATAAATAATCTTATGTAATTGCAAGGGAATGGAGGCTTCAGGTAAATTTCCATGTGTCACAACACAAACATTTAATGTATCCATGGTGATGACACTGCTGAGCAGAACTTACCAAATGCTTCTGTTGCTGTGGGAAGGAGGGACAGATTCCGTCTTTCTGCGGCTTCATGTGACTCTGGAATCACGTTTCTGGATGCTGGATGCAATTAAATTCATCAGCTATAGAGATCTCAGTGCCCCTAACCACACGCTGACACATTTTCAACCGTCAGGTTTTACCAAGCCTTTTCCCAAGAAATGACTAATTTGGAAAACGTTTTCATTTTTGCCCTTAAGGTACCAATGGTTTCCATTTATCCTCATTCTCTGGAGCTGGATGCAAACTCCTGTGCTCATTTTATCACTGATTACTGCACAAAGTCTGATCCAAATATGAGGGAAAACTTCTTTACTTGGAGGGTGAAGAGCATTAAGACAGGCTGGAGTCTCCTCTGGAGAGTCAAAATACAACTGGACACGATCCTGTGGAACCTTCTCCAGGTGAACTCTATTTAGGGTGAGGGTTGGCCCAGGTGTTCTCCAAAGGTCCCTTCCAATCCCAACCATGCTGGGATTGGGATTCTGGGGAAACAGCTTTAGTTTCTCTGACATTGCTGAGATTCAGTCAACAATGAGCAAGATACGCTCTAGAATACATCAAAATTTTGGACATACGATGAACCCACATTCTCTGTAAAAATTTGGATTATGGGTTCATTTAGTCACCAACAATCAGCTCCCTCCAGTTTCACCCCAAATTTCTGTGATATAAGAAAATGCTCAGCAATCCTTTGGCTCTCAGACACAGATTATCCACGGAAGAGCTGCCCCCAGAACCTCAGGTAAAGGTGAGCATCATCCTAACACACAGTCAGTCACCATCTGAGTCAGGGCAGGCTGCTCACACCATGACTTGTGAGTTAAAGGGAATATATTGGAACAGGGTGCCCAGAGAAGCTGTGGCTGCCCCTGGATCCCTGGCAGTGTCCAAGGCCAGGTTGGACAGGGCTTGGAGCAGCCTGGGACAGTGGAAGGTGTCCCTGCCCATGGCAGGGGTGGAACTGGATGATCTTTAAGGTTCCTTCCAACCCAAACCATTCCTGATTCCATGATGTGATGCTGGGTAGTGCTAATAAGTGAAGGATCAATCACCCCATTATCATCTCAAGTCACCTCAGGTTAAATATGAGACAAAATATTTTCTTCATCCCAAATGAAATGGAGATTTTGGGCTGAATTCCTTTGTACAAAGGTGGGAGTCTGCTGCTCTTTGGAAAACCTTCTAGTCTCTGGATTTACCTCTCTTTCAAAGTCCCTTTCAGAACTTCTAAGGAATAAGTATTTGAAGGTCCTTTACAATATTTGCCAGCCCTGTGTGTCTTCCCCCTCCCACTTGACACTCAGCACCTGTGTGGGGGCAGCTGGATGGGGCCTCTGAGGCAGGAATTGCCTTGCAGACCAAGCTGCCCACATTTATTTGTGTCTCCAGCATGGAGCTGGGTGTCTAAGCTGCCATCAAAACAGAGCCTGGCTGGGGCAGGAGATCTGCTCCAAGACCCTCTCTCACCAGCATCCCTCTCCATTGTCCATCTTCCCTCATCAGGACTGGCTCCTCCTCCTCCTTCACCTTGCCAAATCCCTAGAGAATTCACCTACAACCCGAAACAGGCAATTCTCTCTCCCTGTTGAGCAGACCATTGCAGACCTGTCAGCCTCAGGACTCTCTTGCAGGGTGTCTGTCCTTCCCACATCTCCCAAGCACCCATTCCCAGCATTGTTTCCTAATTGTGTGCAGATTTCTGACCACCAGCCCCCCTCTCTTCCACTCCTCTTCCTCAACTCATAATTGATCAGACACTGAACAGCTGCTGGCTATTTTCTCTTCCCGAGAAGCACACAGTAATTGTATGTATGGGCTCCAAATCCCTAAACAGTTGGAAAGGAGAAGGACTTGAACAGGAGCCAGTTCTTTATTCAGTGCTGGTACCAGCAGCAGTGGCAGGCATTTCAATCAGATCAGGAGGGGTAGTGAGGGTGGGGCGTGTTGGGGTTGTCAGATTTGCTGAGATTCACTTGGAGAGGGAAGGAAAAGAAGGGGAAAACGTTCAAGAGAGAAAAAACTGAAACCAGCAATCAAGAAACCAAGGCAGCTCGCACAGTTGGAGTCTGTCCCAGCTGCAGAGCTCTGAGATTACTCCCTAAACCAAAGGGCATTGTTTGTATCCATGCTCACCCCCATTTCCCAAAGTGTGGATTGCTCCATGCTGAATGGGCCAGTTTGATCCCAGTTTGATCCCAGTTTAACCTCAGGATGCTCCATTGGGAGCATTTCCATCTTCAGGTCCTGTTCTAACCCCTCTGGAGAGGAAGACACCTCATCAGAGGCAACTCTCACCTGTGCTGGAGGTGTTTCTCCTGCTTTTTTTTCGCTGTATGGGAAGTGAAAGCCAACACCCTCCTCATTAGGACATCTCAGCTTTGGGATAGGAGTTGAAGGGATGAGTTCAAGTGACCTGTGTGTGACAAAGCAAATTGAGGATGTCAGAAGCAGAGTAATCAAGCCAAAAGCAAAAATTGCACCTCAGAGATATTCCTGAGCTGTCTTAAAAGAATTTTCATTCACATAGGAGAAGCCACCTCTTCACTAGGCTGCTTTCCCAATATTGACATTGAAATCTGTGGAAGAATCAGAGCTACCATGGCAGTGGGATACTCTTCCATCTCTGCCAGGAGCAGAGACCCCTTCCACCATCCCAGAGTGCTCCAAGCCCCATCCAACTTGGCCTTGGAAACTTCCAGGGATCCAGGAGCAGCCACAGCTTCTCTGGGCACCCTGTGCCAGGGCCTCACCACCCTCACAGGGAAGAATGCCTAATATTTAATCTAAACCTACTCTCCTTCAGGTTAAAGTTATTCCACCATGTCCTGTCCCTCCATCCTTGTCCCCAGTCCCTCTCCAGCTCTCCTGGAGCCCCTTCAGCCCCTGGCAGGGCTCTGAGCTCTCCCTGGAGCCTTCTCCTCTCCAGGGGAACATTCCCAGCTCTCCCAGCCTGGCTCCAGAGCAGAGGGGCTCCAACCCTTGGAGCAACTTCTGGACCTGCTCTGGACTCATTCCAAAAAGTCAACATTTTTCTTGTGTCATCTTCATTTGATCTGAAATGTAAGGGTGAGCCACAATGAGACCAGTACTTCATATTTCACACTCTTTACAAAGATGGGTAAAGCAGAGGAGGATTTGATTTGATTTGATTTGATTTGATTTGATTTGATTTGATTTGATTTGATTTGATTTGATTTGATTTGATTTTCGGGGGGGTTGTGTAGAATCCTGGAATCAGCCAAAAATGCCACCCTTGGAATGCCTCAAATGGCACAGCAATGAGAGGTATTTTTGGGGGCTCTGTAAACTTTACCTTTCCTGAAGTGGTGAGGTAAAACCTGGGGCCCATCTGCTCTGAGCCTTTATTCTCCTGAGAGCCCCTCCATGAAACATCTCACAGACACTGACAATGTCCTCAGTCTGTCCTGATCTTTTTCTCCAGCTCAGACTTGTGGGAGAATTTTTTTTTCCACAAAAAGGATCATAATTCTTATTGAATTTTGATTTTAGAAAGAAATATTTAGCTCTATCACCAAGAAAAAAAAATTGATCCTCCACCACCCAAACCTTTCCCTGTAATTCTGTCATCTTTGTAAAATTTGAACTCCTAGGGAAAAGAACACAGCCCCTGATGTGAAAATTGACACCTGAGCTGCTGCCTTTTCGGTTCAAAAAAATTAAAAATAAAAAGAAAAGACAAAACAATATTGTAATTCCAGGAATAGCTGCTAAAATCTGATAAATTTTTTGCGTGGGCCCAGTAACCCTACACTGGACTTTTGTGGCTACTTCCTAGAGAAAGAGGAGAAAGCAAAGAAAATTCCTCCTGGACAAACAGCACATGTAATACGACAATTGGCTCCATTCCTGAGAGGTTCTCCATGCCAGCCATACAAAGAGTGAAACCTTAGAAGGGAGATGTGATTTCTGCCTTGGACCGAGCTTGTGGCGTGCTTAGACCTGGCTCAGGTGTAGCTGCCTTCCCAGGTAAAGCACAGGAGTCCTGCAATCACATACCTGGAGAAGGGGATTAAGAAATCAGCTCTGCTGGGAATACAAACCATGCCCACACGGCAGCTTAGCTTTCCTCCCAGAAAGTGCCCTCAACCACGCAATTGTGACCACACAGAAGGGTTTCTCTGTCACCTTGGGGCCAGTGTCACAGTTTGGGTCCTTGAGGGAGTCTAAACCCCATTTGAGACCAGTGCTGAGGGTTCCTGCTCACTCCTGATGGGCTGAAAAGCAGCCAAGCCACAAATCCTGAGCAGAAATCTTTCCTTGCAACGCCGAGTTCGTGTGAAATGAAGGTTGACAGATACAGCCTGACATTTGATTTTGGACAGAATTGTAACGTTGCAAATGCTGTGCTCCCTCCCCCAGTCCTGGGCGTCTGAATAAATGAGCAAAATGAGGAAAAATGCTTACAAAAAGCACATTTTTACACCAGAGAGAGACACATCCCCCACTAAAACACTGCAGCCTAATTTCTGCCTGCACGTGTGGGTTGGATTTTGAAAATACTTACATTTTTTAGCATATTTACTCTCTTCATTTCATTGAGCAGGCTCATCAACAGTTTGTTAAGGAGTTATAAAAATTGAGGAAAATTAAAAGTTAAGGCAAGGCAATCAATGGACCTGCACATTTTCCTTAGTGTGTGTGGTTCTTGCGCTTGACATCAGCCAAATAAAGTCATGTGTGCAAATTCAACCCAATGATCACTGGAAATTAGGAGAGAAAGAGATTATGGGAAAGGCAGCAGGAATTTTGGGAAGTCAAATCAGTATTAGGGTGACTTGAAAGACCTGTCACCTTGGGCTGTGGCAGCAAACAAGAGGAAGGTCTGATAAAGACCTTGGAAAGAATTTTGAGCCCTTCTAAACTGAAAGGCCAAAATGCAGCTGGAAAATGAGTCTGGAAAGTCTTGATTATCCTCCTCTGGGAATAAACCCCACCCAGAGGGAAGCAGGATGGAAAACACCAGATGTGGCTGATGTGAGAGGAGTCCAGATTAGGTAAAGCTCTGCTGTGACTGGCGCGGAATTGGGTCCAAAGCAAAGGACAAGGTTGTTAACATCAGCTCTTCCCTTTAATTCTGGAGCTCTGGGAGGATGGGAAAGATGAAATGGAAGGAAAAACTGCTGCATTCTTAGCAGAAGAAGAAATTTATCTGAATTCACACTAAAATCTTGTCATTTGTGCCCTCAGCTCCCTTTATATTCCCTTTATCCCCTCCAGGATTTTTTGGGGGACGAATCCTTGGATTTATTGTAGGATTCCACTAAAAGATGAGATTAATTCTGTGCTAAAGGCCTTTGGTGAGGGCAGTTTTAGAGACACTGAAACCAAGATCTCAGGTCCTGGAATCATAGAATATTCTGGGCTGGAAGGGACCCACCAGGACCATCAGGTCAGACAAATCCCACTTGTTTTTCAAGGTGTGCAAGATCTGGTTGGTTGATTTTGAGGATGAAGCGGATTTTTTTTGGAGGTTGGTTTTCTTTGCTCCACCTGGGACTACAAAGACTCTTCCTGTCCTTTTGCCACCACGTGTGAATTCTCTGGTCTCAATAAAAGGTTGAAATCGAACTGCAGCCTTTGCCTCAGTGGAGAAACCAACAGGAAAATTCCCTCTTCTTCCAAGATGATGGATTTCATCTGGTTTATAGGTACTCCATACCATCAAGTTTTGTACCCCTCAATTAATCTTGGGTGTTATTGACTTTTAAATTCAAAACAAGAGGAAAGAGATGATTGTTTATTTGCATATCTGACATCCTGGATTCCAATTGCATTGTCCAGAAACAAACTCAAAATGGACCTGGTTCTTCAACTCATCAGACCTTGCATATAAACGGGGAGTTGAAGCATGGCTGCAATCAAAAAGTCCCATTAATTGTCCCAATTCATCTGATTGTCACAGATAAAGCGTCGTTTTACTTTGATCTGACTTCTCCCACCTTATCACTCCCTCCTTATTCCATTTATTTGATGTTTCATTCAACAAAACACAGGGACAGGTTCCCCTCTGCTGCACCCCATGCTTCTGTCCCAAAAATCCAAAGCAAATTTCAAAGCTAAACAAGGTTAAAAATAGGTTAGAAACAGGCCAGTCCTGAAGGGCATCGGCACATGTTTACACGGCTACAATGATTTTCCTTTCCATCGAGGCCACAGTTTCCAGCTCTGGCTTGTCAGGAGTTTCTTCAGGATAATTATCCCATCCCCACAGCCCTGGCAGCTGGAGGCACTCTCACCCTCCCAAATTGCACATTAATTTGGAAGCGGAGAGGACGTCACAGGGAAGCCGAGGCCAAGGGCAAATCCAAACACCTTGGATCCACCACTTCATCACGGAGCTGGCCAGAAACCTCCCTCAAGTTGCCAGAGAGGGATGAGGCCATGGAATGAGCTTCCCACAGATGGATAACGTGGGAGTGAAGGCGCTTACGAAAGGACCTGTTTGAACCTTCCCCAAAACACAGCAGAGCCACCGCAGCAGGTTGAGGAGGATTTGGGGAATATTTCTGCTACAGATGACAGGAATTCACTGCTCTGGGGGTGCAAAAAGGAGTTTTTTGGGGCACAAGTCCAAGCTGTGCTGCTGAGGGATTTGAAGTTGATTCTGCTACATCCCGTGGGGTTGTGTTGACCCCAGTTTCTACATGAGAGGGGACATGACTCATTTTCTCTCTTTGGTCACTTCATTCTCCACTGCAGAAGAGTTTCCCACTGAAAATTTTGTGGAGACTGGAACATTTCTGGAGGGAAAAAAAAAATCTTCCTTGTTAAACATATAAATGAAATAAAGCAAGAAATTCGATCAGTAGTTTTTGTCTAAATGTCCTACACAAAAAGACCAAAATCAGCTTTAAATCCCATCATGTTTTGAGAGGATTCAAATTTGTTCACCTGTTAAATGGGAAGGAAAAAATATTTTATTCTGAAAATACGGCGTGGGGTTTTTTCCTGAAATTTTTGTGCCCACAGATCCTGAATATGAATAGCCATGGAACGTTAAAAACATTCCTTGATACTCATAACCTACACAGGGTTTTCCTGTAGAGTCCACCTGTGCATCACCAAGGAAGGGAGAGGAATATTTTAAATAAAGTGACAAATAAGGGACAAAGATTGAGGTCACCTTGTAGGGAGAACTGACCTTCACCTTCTGGAGTCCTTTTGAATTCCCAGCCATGAGCCATTTCCAGCCTTGACTTGTGATCCATACTTTGGTTTTCCCACCTGCAGTGCCATGAAGGTTGCCCTAGTACAGAGGATGCTCCCAAAGGGCTCCCAGTGCCTCTGGAATTATAATAATGGTGTTGTGAATAAATGACAAGCATCATGTCCTTCTTTTTCAGCTGGCCACAGGCAGCTTCCTATAATGCTTGGCAACCCTTTCCATAAAAACTTTCCTAATTTCCAATCTAAACCCCTCCTGGCACAGCTTGAGGTTGCTTTCTCCCCTCCTGTCCCTGTTCCCTGGGAGCAGAGCCCGACCCCCCTGTTTGTCCTCTCCTGTCAGGAGCTGTGCAGAGCCACAAGGTCCCCCCTGAGCCTCCTTTTCTCCAGGATGAGCCCCCAAATTTCTCTTCTTGTCCTCCAGCCCCTTCCCCAGCTCCCTTCCCTTCCCTGGACACGCTCCAGCCCCTCAATGTCCTGCTGGTCCTGAGAGGTCCCAAAGTGACCCCAAGATTCGAGGTGTGGCCTCAGCAGTGCCCAGCACAGGGGAGCGATCCCTTCCCTGACCCTGTTAGCCACACTACTGCTGGTACAAGCCAGTTATCACTTCCCAGCACTTACCAGTGAATCCCTAAGGCCGAGGAGAGAAAGGAGGAGAAAGACCTTCAGTTCCCTTCCCTATAAACATCATTTCCTACGCATGCAAGTAACGTGAACACTGCAATTACACAGCCAAGCAGGCTGAAGACAGAACAAGGAGGGGGGGAAAAAAAAGGAGGAAAGATTTACAGCTCTTCCAAAAAGATGGAGTTGAAATATGTAAAAGAGGGCAGAGCCAATTGCCAAAATACTGGAGGTTTTCTTTTCCTTCCACCGAGCATTGTGAGTGGTGTTTAGAAGGGGGAGGAGAGCAGGGAAGCGTTGGAATCTCAGGGTTTTCATTTCACCATGAAACTTTAGCACGAGAAATTTTAATTGTGGATCCTTGTGGACAAGACCTTGAAATCCTACCCAGCCAAAGCTTTCTGGTCCCGGAGTGTTCTTGGAACTGGCCGTGGCTCCCAGTCACTTGGGTGCTTTATCCAAGTTTGCTCCCTCAGCCCGTCCGCGGGACGCGGGATGGGTTTGGGGTTAACTGTTTGTTGGGACACCCCTTGGTCAGGGGCTGTTCCACTGCCCCTCCTGCAGGCAGAGCCTTTCTGTCTGTTTCTGAGGATATCTCTGTGGGAGTTTGCTCTTTTCCCTGCTGGGAAGCAACAGGCCTTGAACGCTGTTGGCTCCTAATCAAGAAACTCTGGAGGAGGAACGCGAGCGCGGCCGCCCCCAGTAATTGATTGTGGCTACTGGTCGACTGCAGCAGGATTTGTGATAGTGTGAAATCCTATATCTTGGAGGGCCTCAAAATTATCAGGGTATTTAATCACGGGCTGGGCATGTCTGGGCTGTATTTATGTGTATCACCATCAGAGGGTCACTTGGGCAAGGCGCTGAGATAATGGAAAGAAAAAGGACTTGGAAAATAAGGCAATAAATCCTCGTGCTGAGCTTTTAAATGTACAGAACTCCTTGGGAAGCGCCAGTAGCCAACTAATGCACCTCCCCATGATTAATCTGCATTTTAGAGGGCAAGTATTTTGGTTCAGGTAGAAGTTGGAGGTGCCTCTGTGACATTGATACAGGCCAGATGAAAAGTTGGCTTCGTTGCACTGAAAGGTGGGTCAGGAATCCACAGGAGAAATCCACATGAGCTCACGTTATTTGGAGATTTCTATTTCCCAAGCCCAAATATATTATAAAAACAGTCCCTCCTGCAGAATTGTCCTGGTTCCAGATCCCCCAGAAAACCTGCTGAAAGCTTTCAGAAGCCTGAAATCAAAAGGTGTTTTAGTTAAACATTTAGCAAAACCTTGTTTGTGTTGTAAGGAGATTTTTTAAACAATTCTTGAAGAAATACCAACATTTCCCAGGCCTCAAAATAGATTATTTTTAATTCTTTTCTATATTTTCAGACCATTCTTTTCTTTGCTTTTTCTGGGGGGGAGTTGTTTTTCTTTTTAATAAATGCGGTGATTAATTTCACTTCTCCAAACTATTTTTGTCACAAAGTTTCAATAAATCCAAATTTCAGGAAGCAAAACACCTTGATAACTACTTGGAGAACATTTTTAATAGCATTGCTAACAAGGTTATAAAAGTTTTACAGAGATGAATTTTTCCTGCCATCCCTCATCCACCTTCCTTCTGCCAATCGTTACAAATTCGAGTTGCAAAATCACGCAGGGATAAAAACATCAGGGCCAAAGACAAAAAGCAGATGGCACATTTCAATATTTGCTAATCCCATGCATATATTGGATGTTCTGGTTGGGATTCACCTGCCCTATTTTTATATTCACAGAATTCCAAGTTTAGGGGATTCACCTCCACTGAGGTTTGTAGAGGTTTAGAGAAAATAGGTCAGGCTTGGACTTGTAAAAGAAGGGGAAACCCAAACTTTGGCTGGCTTAGCATCCTCTGTTCCTCCATCCTAAACAACCCAAATAAATTCAGCTTCACTTCTAGGGAACCACACCCCAAAAATTTAATTATCCCCCATATTCAAGTCCAGCACATGCCCATGAAGAGCTAAATGGAAAACTTACCCTTGATTGGGTCAAATGCTTTTAAACACTCAGGTAAAAATAAATAAATAAATAAAGTAATAAAATTTATTTTGCAGTGGTTCCTACTTCCACAAACAGATTTCTTGCTGACCTAGGAGTCACATCTTGGCTCATCTGATGGCTGGAGTGTTGCTGTCCTTCTGAACAAACACCTTGGAGAATTCGCTCCTGACTGATAAACCAGTGGAATTTAGGAGCAGGGACTGGCTGAAGGAGATGATCCTAATATGCCAAAGGATAATTGTTTTGTCTCCAAAAAAAGGACAAGAAGGGGCTTGAATTCTCACCCCAGTCCTGAGGATTTGGAGCTGAAGTCCTACGCCAGGTCTGGACAAAAGGCACAGGAACAAACTAATTTTTTGTCCCTTCATTTCAGGATATGGCTGAGAAAGGAAAAGAAGGAAAGGCTGCCTGGGGCAAGAAAAAAGAGTCAGAATCTTTAATGGAATGCTTAGGGAATTCACCTGAAAATCCAGAGCAAGGAAAGAGCTGGAGACTCCTTGGCTTCCACAGTAAACAGCTCATCAGTGTCAGCTCATCGTGTTTGTTTCAAACTGACAAAAATTTGACTGATTTAGGACAGAGAAATGTTCCAGTCTCTGTCAGCCAAAGCTGACACATCTGATTTCCCCCATATTATCTGTCTTTCTTTCTGTCTGCCTCTGATGTGCTGAGTCATTCCTTTTTCACAGAAAGCAGCATTTTCTCCTTGAAACTTGCACTCTCTGATGAAAAAAAAAAAAAAATTAAAAAGTCATGGAAAATGTAGCCGTAGTACTGGGAACTGCTGTGCCAGATTCCCACTTGGCCTGGATCTCTATACCTCTGCTGACCTCAATAATAATTTCACTTGAGGGCAAGCAAAGAACTTGGTGTTCAGTCACAGAGTGGCTGCAGCTGATCTGCTGAATAAATCAGAGCACACCAACCAGTTGCTCCCTAAATTCCCAGTAGCCCATGGCCAGTGGATTGCTCCCATGCAGTGGCCCAGCAGTTTAATTGGAATCTTGCATTATTATTGCTGGTGCTGTTATTTTTGAAGGGTTTGGCTTTTTTCCAGGAGTCTTTGCCAAGTTGCTCAATACCGTCACTGGCATCAACCCGAAGCTATTAAGTTTTTCCTGATGTGAGCATGAGCTACAAATGTGGATTATTTCAGGGGGGGGAAAAAAGTGAAAACCTACTCCTTTACAGGCTCTTGGTTTTCGGCAGGGACAGCTTGGAATTTATCCTATCACTGAGGAGTCCACCAGCCTTAATGGTATCCCAAATTTATGCCTCCAGATGTGTCCATGACTTTGCTGAATATCACAAATGGGTTTTGCATAGTTTTGCCTTCTCTCAGGTACCCAAGAACCTTTCAGTTCTTCATTAACTGAAGTTAACAGAAAGTTTATCCTTATTTTCCACAGCCAGGTGCCATTTTCCAAAGAGAGGGGAAATAGCAGAGCACCTTCAAGGCCCTTCTTTCATGAAGGCGCAGGAAAAGAGGTGGCATCACTCCCCAGCCTTGCCCAGCTTTTCCATGGTTTCTCTAATCCTTAGGATAGTGGTGCTGGGCAGGCTGAGCTTGGAAACACTAATAAATATTCAGCTTGTCTTCTTTTTGCTGAATAATGGAATATTTCACGTTCAGTTGGAGTCAGGAGCGGATTTGGGGCAGAGAGGGAGGCAGAGGGGGTGTGGGATTGAATTGCTTTCCCTGCTGGGACTGGGGTTTAGTTTTGTGGGGTTTTTTGCTGTCACAGCTCTGAAAGACAGAGGAAGGAGAAATGAGGAGTGGGGCAATATGAGGGAAAGACAAGAAATATTTCTGTGCTGATGCTGACTAGCTGATACGCAGAGGAACGAGAGAGAAACAGAGGGGAGCACGTTAACAAATCTCTATTTAAATCCCAACTTCCAAGTGAAAATGTGTTGGCTCCTTCTAAATCCCTGCAGAGATTTGGAGCCATCGAAGCCAGCAGACACCCTATGATCATCCACCCTGACCTTTCTTAACTCAGCCTGGAAACCTTACCCAGGGATTCCTGGAATGGAAGGAATTATCCCCACTATGTGCGTGCATTTCTAAGATGCAGCTTTAATAAACTGATGATGGGGATCAGATTCCCGGTGATGCCATGGGCTGGTTCCTGTGTTCCCCTGCAGGAATGTGACCAATGGCTTGTGGTTGAGTTAAAGCACATTTATCCCTTCTTCCTGCAGCTCCTCCTAATTCTGCTGCTGCTGACAGGGCTGCCTGGTCCTCGCAGGCACGGGGAGATTCATACCCCCATGAATCACCCAGCAGAGCTCCAAAGATTTCCCAGTTCTTCCCTGAGCTGAGCAGGTCAAGGTTGACCAATTTTTCTCTTGTCAAAATTCAAGCTTCAGCCACAGAAATTCCGTGCTGCAGATCCCCTGGGATGCCATGCCTCGCATATGTGAGGATTTGCATTCTGGAGTGTTTTAAAGCCCCAGGTACTCTTGTCTCGTGAGCCAAAGACAAAGGTAGATATCCTGAAAGAAGATCCAGGGATGCAGGTGGGTCAAAAAGGCACAACCCTCACCCCATGCAGAAGTTTTACACTAAATTTACCCCCTGTCTTATCCATTCCACTCTGAAAAGTCAGTTTTGTAATGACAGCTCCGCTTTCCATGAAATGTCTCCTTCAGCTACCCCAGAATTTCATCAAGCAGAAAATTAAAATTTGGCCATTTAGCCAGGACTTCCCACCAGAGCAGCAGCTGCAGAATTCCCAGTTCTGGGACAAAAATTCCCCAGCTCTGCTGCACCGGAAAAATGACATAAACAGAGCCTGGATGATTTGTGGATGCACAGAATCATGAAAGGTTCAGCTTTTGCAGGTACAACTCTCAGCACAGGGAACATAAAATCATGGTCATGCATCCTGCTCATCCTGGGCTCAGGGCACGTGCACAGCCTGGCAGCCACGCTCACATCCCTGTCTGGGGTTTTCCAGCTGAAATGTGGGATCATTCCACTTCTGTCTCTCCTTATCTCAGCGTGTCGAGCTGTGGAACGGGGGACTCAGCTCTCCTGAAGGTGTAAAACAACAAAACTGGAATTGGAAGGGTAAGGTGAGGTTTTTTCAGCTCTTGGTGGAAATCCCTGCCTTTTCTACTCACCAGGTTCTCCCATTTTCTCTGCATGAAGATGATTTTCCTGCCCTTTCTGCTGAAAGTCCCTTTGATCATTAACCACGGAATCTGGATGGGACTTTTAAGTCTTAGCCTGTCACTGTTGGCTTTATTTTTATTCTGGGGAAAAATCCAGGTACCTCCAGAAAGGAGGAAATCAGGGATGCATCTCCCACTCTATGGACCAAAGAAAGAACCTTGGTGAGATGAATAAAGAAGTCAGGTGGGATGAATTTGACATTTAGGATCCATTTCCCAACAGAAATCAATGATTTGTTTCATTTTCAGTGTCACGTGCTGCCTGTTTGTAGAAATACTGGCTTTTGACCATTTTCTAGCTTAAGAAAAATGGGTCTCATCCTGCCAGAATAACTTCTTAATTCTCCCAAAGTTGGAGAGAATTTAGATTTCTATTTCTTCCTGAGTCACCACTTTTAACAGATGAGTGAAGAATAATAATTTCTCATTCACTGATTTGGTTTCTTATCAGTTATCAGTTTCTAGTCAGGACTGGAAGTTGCCAGTCTCAGCTTTATTTAACATCAGGCCTGTCCTGTAAAAACCCCTTCTCTCTAATTCTGGTTAGAGAGAGAGAGAAAAAAAATATCCTAAATTTCTGATTAATTAGGAACCATTAATCTGAGTTTTCACCATGTGCACCAATATTTGCCTTTTTCAATTGCATTACTCCTTTGAGTGTTCTCCATGCATGGCTACAATTAATAATTTGAATTTTTTTTTTAATTGCTATAATTTGCCTGGGGAAAGGAAGACTCTCAAGAGTGGAATTCCAGCCCTGAAAGTCTCCTGAAGGAAGAAGGGGAGGGTTCTAGGTCCACCAAGGAGATATTTTTGGACTCAGAGCTCTGAGGTCTATTTCTTCAGGAGAAACTCCCAGGGATCAGATCCTCAACTGAGGGGAACCAGAAATTCTTCCACCTGTCCAAATCCCATTTTATATCATCTGCTCCTACCAGGTCACTGCAAGATTGGCAGTTGATTTTATCACTGAATATTGAGAGTTGACTTCAAGGCTGAATTTTGGCAGCTGACATTTTCACTGCTTTAAAACAGGAGACAGCGTTTGTTTGAGTCAGGGAAATATTTTATCCTGTCCACAAAGGGGATATCAACTGAAATAACTTTAATATCATCAAAATGTATGTATTCCATAAAGCAAAACCATCCTGCTCAGGGCTCCCTGTGTGGTGCAGCCTTTTCACACAGATGTTAAGTGGATCCCACCCTGAGCTTTGGGTCACTCTGGAGAGGAAAAGGGGGAGAGCACTTTACCTGGGAAAGCAAAGAGCAGCACCTTTGATAATTCCAGTCAGGAATTCACAGGCAGCTCAGAGGCTGAGGTGCTGTCAGCCTAGAGATGAATTACGGAGCTCATGGAGGTGAAATGGAAGAATAAATGTAATTTATCCCTGGATCCACAACCTGCAGGAGGCCCATCCTTCAGGACTGCCCATCCCCAGTTTATCCGTGCACACACTTCCCTCTGCAGAGATGTTTTCAGGGCTCAAACTGCTGTGATCCATCAATTCTTTGGCCACCACCTCCCTCCTCCTCCCCTCAAGGGGGGCAGCAGCCAGTGTTTTATTCCTTCCAGCCCTCATCTAAAGAACAAACCTCCTTTGTCCAGGGCTCCTGCAGGTTGCAGCAGGTGGGAGGGGTGGGGATTCCCTGCCAGGGTCTCTGGGGCAGAGCCCACAGCTGATCCCCGAGCACACCAGGGACCCTGGTGTCACAGAGATCCCACAAACACAGAGCAGCCAGGCAGCCCTGTGTTATCCATGCCAAGATTCTGGATTTCCTGGCACTCTCAAGCTCTTTGGACCACAGGGATTATACATTGCACAAGGTATCAGATGCCAAAGCGACTTTTGAAAAAAAAAAAAAAAAGGAAACAAATCAGAATGACCTCTGCAAGAAAGGATCCTATAGAAGTGTTTTTAACAATAACAGAGCAGGAAACTTTGCCTTCTCAGACGTTTACCCAGCTTCTCTGCCTGCTGGCATTCCTCAAGTGCACTTGGACACACGCTGGGCCACCGAGGGCCGGGATCCTCTCGGATTTCACAAACCGAGCAAGGTCAGCCCAGGGCAGAGGTTGGATGAGATTGCTCACAGAGAAACCCCCACTGTCCATCAAAGGTGGTGCTGTTCCATCCATTGGCAGTGAACTTTGTATCAGCCCAAGGTTATTCCAGAACAGCTGGAATTGTTCTTCTGGACAGTGGGTCCCACCCAGATTCCGATGAGGACTTGGTACAGTTTGCCCTGCACTGGAATATTCACCCAAAATGGCCCTGTCAAAGCAATTTTCAACTTCCATTCCACACCCTGCAAGACTTTTGATAAATAAAATGCTGCACAAGGTATCCCTCTTACTGATTTCCCTTTTCCAGGGAAATGCTTTCACACCTTCCCTGCTTCCAGCATGAGCAGTGCTGTCAGACTCAGCTCAGACTTTGCCCCAGGCAGCAGCCACACAGAGATTTCAGGAGTTAAACTGTGTTCACTGGGATTCAGGCAGCAAAAATAGGGATGTTTATGGTGTAGAAATCTACCTGAGCTTGTAAATCTCAGCTCTTCTTGGAGTCCATAAAAGAGAACTTTGGATGTAAGGCACAAGATCTGGTGAATGCGGCCACTTTAAAGTGAAGAAAATGCTGCTGTTCCATCAACTGGCCAAGAAAAATGGCTCAATAAATTCACTAAGTTTATTTGTGGGACTCTGCAGCATTTTTAGGAGCCCTGAAGTCAGTTTTAGCATGATCTCAGCCCCTCAGGCTGTGGGCTGATGAACACTTTAAACCACCATAAAGGAATCAGCCCTATTTTCCTCTGTCCTGTGCCACTGACTCTCCCCAGAGCCACCAAAAGCTCAGAACCTGAAAAGGAATTAATTCCTCATGTGGGGTTTAGCAGGGAAAACTCAAACCAAGCAGGATCAGAAGCACAAACAGCTGTGAACAGGACTCTCCACCTGCCCCCTCTGGTCCCAGTGGCCTGAGGAGAGGCTTGTTTTCATTCCAGGAACTGTCAGCAGCATCCTGGATTGCAAATTATTCTGCACAGTCCCCTCTGGCACCCTGGGGATTTGTCTTTGTCACACTGGAGCCCTGCTGTGCTCCCCAGCGCTCCCAGCCAGCTCCCTGCTTTCCCTCCAGCCTCTTCCTGCCCCTGTCTGTATCTCATTCCCTCCCTGCCCTCCAGAAATGGCTTTTCCTAGGAATGCTCTGCTGCTTTCAGGAGGGTTGTAATTTCCATTTCCTCTCCTTGGCCCAAAGGGGAGCTTCTCATACAAGACAAACAAGCAGGGCTGTCTCCTGCTGCTCAGCTGCAATTTTTGTAAAGAGCTGTCGATTATAGCACATCTATAGTGCCATTCCCCCTTTTCTTTTAAATAAAAAAAGTTCATTTTTCAGCTGTCCTGTTCCCTGACATGGATTTATTTTAAGGCTGCTGCCTGACATTCACAGTGCAAGGGAGAGAAGGGAACCTGTAGCCCCTAGGGGACAGGATTGCAGTCACAGACTGATATTGATCAGGATTTTAAGCTCCAAATCCATCATTGTGCTCAAGGCCAGAACTCTCAGGCCTTCCTTGGAAGAATCCAGGCTGGGAAGTTCAAAGTTTCATTGGAAAAGTCAGGATTATGAAGATACCTTGAGCCACCTCAGTACTGAACCACTCCCAAGTTCTGTTGACAAACAAACATAAAACAAAGATCCAAATTTTCCTTTATCCTCAGGGACAGTGAGGAACCCAATAAAATGGGATGGATGGAACTCACAGAGACAGATTACAAGAGGCAATTTTGGCTGGAATTTCTGGGATTTCTGGGAATTATGGTACCTGCAAATACCTGTATTAGCAGTGAGGGAGAAGCTGGTTGCTACAGCAGTGGTGTGTGTTATTCCAAACCCCACATCCCTGATAGAGAGTGCAGGGAATGGCAGGGAGCTGGGAAAGGGAGAGATGTGGGAAGCCAGATGAAAAGTTTTATTAGGTGATTATTAAACTCTTCTGCAGTGCCAAGCGCGGCGCAAGGCTGCCAGCTCGTCTCGCTGCAAACCCAAAATTAAAATAATGAGGGGGGCCCTAATCATGGGCTGGGTGGTGGCTGACTTTCTATCTGGGCTGGCTAAAAAGCTGCACCTCCCTCATCAATCCAAGAGGGAAACTTGGAAGTGGCAGAGAAGCTTCTCACAATGAGTTTGTATCTGAGAAGGGAGCTGTTCCACTCTTTGTTTCAGCCCAAGGTTATTCCAGAACAGCTGGAATTGTTCTTCTGGACAGTGGGTCCCACCCAGGTCCTCCTGATTCCGCTGAGGACTTGGTACAGTTAGCACAACACTGGAAGATTCACCCAAAATGGCCCTGTCAAAGTAATTTTCAACTTCCATTCCACACTCTGCAAGACTTTTGATAAATAAAATGCTGCACAAGGTAGCATTCCTCTAACTGATTTCCCTTTTCCAGGGAAATGCTTGCACACCTTCCCTGCTGCCAGCACAAGCGGGTCAGACTCAGCTCAGACTTTGCCCCAGGCAGCAGCCACAGAGATATTTCAGGAGTCAAACTGTGTTCAGTTCGATTCAGGTAGCAAAACCAGGGATGTTTAATCTGGTAATGAAAAGTCTGGTAAGAACCCAAACTATCCATCAGTCAGGGCTCCCAGAATCTGGCTCCTTTCCCAGGGAATGGAGGAAGGTGGGACTGTCTTGACCACCTACTCATGGAGCCAAATTCTTTTGTTGTGACTGCTTCGCTCCAGAGACATGCGAGGGCACCAGGAGCTCTGCAGAGTAGGTGGCTGGGATGATTCATCCCTGTCACACCATGAAATCCCATCTGGAGCATCTCCATCCTCTTCATGCCCTTTAACAGGTGAGCTAAATGCAATCCACTCCTCATGCATCAGATCCAGACATCTCCCGCAGAAAGAGACAGGGATTTATGGAATCACAGAATGGTTTGGCTTGCAAAGAACCTTAAAAATTATCCAGTTCCAACACTGTGCCATGGGCAGGGACACCTTCCACTAGACCAGGTTGTTCCAAGCCTTTTCCAACCTGGCTTTGAACACTCCCAGCCAGGGTGGGAGTCAAGAGCATCTGTTGTGAACAGAGATTCCCAATGGTTGCATCCAGACCTGAGAGCCACCACGAGCCACACATGGATGTTGATTCAAAGGGATCCAGGTCTTGGGTCAGCCAAGCATTTTATGTCACACTTTGAACCTAAATGTGGCTGCAGGGTCATATTGTTTGGCAGTGGCTTGTCAAAACGGGGTCTGAGATGAGACAAACCTGCTGTCCCTCCAGTGATGTAACCCTGGACACTGCTCCTGAGACATTTGGGGTGGGTGCACCCACCCGTCCATCTGGAATCTCCTACAGAGCAGGCTGAGACCTTCTCCAGTGTGGATCTCATCCCTCCAAAGGGCCGGAACAAGCTTCCCTTTCCCTGACCCCACCAACCCTAGGATTCTGCACGCTGAGACAAACCCAATTTTAAATAACACTGGCAATACAACCCTGCCTACGTCACATCTCTGGGGACATTTCTGCTGTTTTAACTGAATTTTTTCTCTGCTGTGGGAAGATTTCTCCACACCAAGCTTTCACTTGCCTCAGCCTCCTGTTCATCTCATAACCCTGGTGGTGCTGACCTTCTCACATCCTTGGACCGGGTCCAGGGACAGGAGAAGGTCACCATCACCTCACCAGGTTGGCACGGAGAAGGCAACGCAAGCCACGCTTCCTTGACCTATGATGCCGTCCACCCATGTGAGCACAAGTGTTCTGTGGGATGTGTGAGGTGGCTTTAGGATCTGGAGGCAGATTTCCACGCCTGGAACAGGCAGTCCTGGTAATTCTCCAGGAGATGAAAGGCAGGAGGAATACACAGCGCCGAGCGGAAAGGCAGAGCCGCTCTCGGGGAACTGCGTGGGGCTGAGGTAATGTTCTGTGCCGTGATATTCCCAGTAGGAACATCTGAGTTGGGGTCACAGGTTTGCAGGGAGCCATCTTGTTAACGTCATGGCAGCTCGGAGCAATCCAGCCTCCGTTTTTCCACTGCTTCTGTGTGTGGGGGAATTCATGGGGCTTCACCCGCCAGCACGGAACCAACACGCCTGCTGCTGCCCCTCCTGAAATCCCTGCTTTGTCCTGGGATTCCCAGGAAAGCCTTGGATCACAGATTGGGGATGAAGGGAAGTTCTGGGAAGGGAAGTTCTGGGAAGTTCCGGGAAGGGAAGTTCTGGGAAGGTTCGGGAAGGTTTGGGAAGGTTCAGGAAGGTTCGGGAAGGTTCGGGAAGGTTCAGGAAGGTTCGGGAAGGGAAGGGAAGGTTCAGGAAGGTTCGGGAAGGGAAGGGAAGGTTCAGGAAGGTTCAGGAAGGTTCGGGAAGGGAAGGGAAGGTTCAGGAAGGTTCGGGGAGGGGAGGGGAGGGGAGGGGAGGGGAGGGGAGGGGAGGGGAGGGGAGGGGAGGGGAGGGAAGGGAAGGGAAGGGAAGGTTCAGGAAGGTTCAGGAAGGTTCGGGAAGGGAAGGGAAGGTTCAGGAAGGTTTGGGGAGGGGAGGGGAGGGGAGGGGAGGGGAGGGGAGGGGAGGGGAGGGGAGGGGAGGGGAGGGGGAGGGGAGGGGAGGGGAGGGGGAGGGGAGGGGAAGGGAAGGGAAGGGAAGGGAAGGGAAGGGAAGGGAAGGGAAGGGAAGGGAAGGGAAGGGAAGGGAAGGGAAGGGAAGGGAAGGGAAGGGAAGGGAAGGGAAGGGAAGGGAAGGGAAGGGAAGGGAAGGGAAGGGAAGGGAAGGGAAGGGAAGGGAAGGGAAGGGAAGGGAAGGGAAGGGAAGGGAAGGGAAGGGAAGGGAAGGGAAGGGAAGGGAAGGGAAGGGAAGGGAAGGGAAGGGAAGGGAAGGGAAGGGAAGGGAAGGGAAGGGAAGGGAAGGGAAGGGAAGGGAAGGGAAAGGACAATTCCAGCTGTAGCACTGAATAAACTAAAAAGCCACACGGAACATCAAGGAAAAGAGCAAACAAAAGTATTAGGCTAACAAAAGTTAGCGGCTCTGCTAAGCCATGCCTGTGCAATTCGTAGCTGGACGAGTTTGTGGGGTGGATGGAGAAAGAGACCTCAGGGCTTCAGCACTTGCAAATCCCACAGCAAGTTCCTATCTACTCCCACTCCTGCAGGAACTCCATGGAAACGAGCTCAAACTGTGCAAATTGGCTGCAAAGTGTTTTTCTTGAGTCAGTAACACAATACTTTTTCTTTCTCGACATCAAATATTCGCTTCACCCCCAAACAGCCCTTGCCAGCTCCCAATGTGATAAGCAATTAGTTTGGTTAAGGCTTCTTTTTTTGGGAGTTAAAGCTGTGGGAGTTGCTGGTCTTGGAGGAGATGTGAAATCTGCTCTTTCCCCATCCAGAGCATTCGTGCAGAACTCCACCACCTCACCTCCTGGACACGGAGAGCCAAGGCAGCTGTTGGGCATGAAAAGCCTCTGGAACCTGCCATGCCTCAGAAGCCTTTTCTGCTTTGAAGGAATTTCTATTCCTGATCTTTACAGCAGGAAAAGATTTGGATTCTCAGGTCATTTAGACTCAAACCTACAAAACTCTTTCCCTTGAAGCTCTAACTCTGCTGGTGTTTTCACCAAGACTCAAAATATCTATTTCATAAGCAAAGGGGAAGAAGAAATTGTCAAAATGTGCTGTGAGTCAGAAATTTGAGGTCCACCAAGGTGCCCTTAGGGCTGGAGCACCTCAGCTATAATTACAGCACCAGGCTGGGAGAGCTGGGATTGCTCAGCCTGGAGAGGAGAAGGCTCCAGAGAGACCTTGGAGCCCCTTCCATGCTTAGAGGACCTCCAAGAGAGCTGGAGAGGGACTTTGGGCATCCCTTCGGACAAGGGATGGAGGGACAGGACAAGGGGGAATGGCTTCCCACTGCCAGAGGCAGGGAGAGATGGGATATTGGGAAGAAAATCTTCCCTGTGAGGATGGTGAGGCCCTGAAATGGATTTCCCAGTGGTTGCCCCTGGATCCTTGGAAGTGTCCAAGGCCAGGTTGGACGGGACTTGGAGCACCCTGGGATAGTGAGAGGTGTCTCTTCCCATGGAATGGGGTGGGAATGGATGAACTTTAAGGTCCTTTCCGGCCCAGACCAGCCTGAGATTCCAGGATTTTTTGAAAACACAGCACAAGTTCCTAATTTCCTTCCTGGTGCTCCCATTCCATGTTTTCAGTGCAAATTCTGGACTCTTTTTTAATTCAGTGTCTGAGGTGGTCAGTCTTAAAATGATTCTCAAATTCCACCCTAGATTTGGGATCAAGGGAAGGGAAGGGAAGGGAAGGGAAGGGAAGGGAAGGGAAGGGAAGGGAAGGGAAGGGAAGGGAAGGGAAGGGAAGGGAAGGGAAGGGAAGGGAAGGGAAGGGAAGGGAAGGGAAAAGGACAATTCCAGCCATAGCACTGAATAAACTAAAAAGCCACACGGAACATCAAGGAAAAGAGCAAGCAAAAGTATTAGGGCAGGTCAGCAGCATCAATGGAGACATTATTTCCTCCATTATTCTGCCTCTGGGCAAAAAAACAAATCAAAAATTATGAAAGTCGTGTCAGCAGCAGAAAGTTGGCAGGAGCCAGTGCCTGCACGGAGTGGTGCTGGGCTGCACAAGAAAAGCTGCTTATCATGTGGAATCACTTACTAAGTCCTCAATTTGACTCCCTCCCTCCTACTAGAGCAGCCTTTCCCCCAGCTGAAGGGGTGACAGTCCCATGATGCTTTTTTTCCCCTACAGACTCCAAGATTCTCCATTTTGGATGCCAAATGGGTGCATCTAATCCGAACCAGGGGGGTCCAGTCATGAGCAGATTCATTTATTTCTTCACAAAGCACAAAAAGCATCAAAATAAATGGGACAAAGGAAAAGCAAGTGGTCTGGGGGGAAGAAGTCCCTGAGCTGGGAATTCTTGTGTGGCATTGGGCAGGTTTTTGACACACATCAGGAGTTTCTGTGACTGTGGCTCACTCCTTGACACAGACATCAGGAATAAAGGCATTTCCATTTCTTTGGACAGCAAGATTTGAGCTCAGATGAGTTCCCAGATGCTCTCCTGGATATAATACTGATACAATACTGACTTTTCAGTATTCTATATAATACTGAAAAGAAATAATACTGATATAATACTGACTTTTCTAGGAGACAGCAGTTATTTCATGGTGTCCAGGGACAGCACCCATTTTTCCCAATACCTTTTTCCCCCCTGGCCAGGAGTCTCCCTCTGCTCTCCTGCCCCTGGTGCTCGTGTTCCTCCTTGTTCATTCCTCTCAGATAAAGTAACTTTTAGTCAAGGCTGGAAAATCCTTGTGAACCTTTTACTTCATGGCTTGGGTTCGGCTCAGCTGAAAAATTAGAGGCCACATCCTCACGTAGTATAAAACGGGAATCAGGCCAGTTTCCAGCAGAGAAAAATCCAACCCTCCCTGGCAAGAACTGCTCGGATGGACCCACGAGGGTTCAGGGGCTGCCACTCTTCCCTTTTAACATCACCCCCAGCTAAAGGAGAACACAGAGAGGCAGCAAGAGACTTTTGGAGGGAGCATAACTATAATTCCAGCGCGAGGCTGGTATTTTCCATGGTTTGCAGCAGAGCCATTCCCAAGCCTCAGCCATCAATAAATGCACCTTTGCCTTGTCTCCTGGCCCTATGATCCCCCCCACACGGTGCTTTAATTACTTGGTGCCTAAGAGGCATTTGGGACAGCGAGGTCTGTCACCCCTTAAGCTGCCTGCCCGACTCTTCATTTCATGAACAAGATCCACACAACTCCTTCAGCCAATGGCAGCCTGGTCACACAAGTATTATGTTTTTCCTCTCGCTGTCTACTGTTTCACCACTGGAGGAATTACACAGCCAAGAGCCCGGCAGGAATAATGGCTCTATTCATTTCCCCCTGGGACTAATTCTTACAGATGGCAAGCACTGTGATGGGGCAAATTAGCTTCTTATTTCATTGGGAGGCTTAAAGTTATAAGCTCATTTTGTTGTTGTTTACGGGATAGCTCACGGCAGGACGGTGCAAGCCTGTACATTGCTGCTGGGAGGGAAGGAGGCAAATCCTGTGCCAAGGGAGCTCAGAGGGTAGGGAAGGGGATGCTAGGAGGGCCCTGTCACTGCTGAGCCCCAGCTTGGGCTGTGCTGGGCTCTGGAGCCCTGGCAAAGCTCTCTGGCTGCCAGGGCTCCCAGTCAGGTGCTGAGACCAGCAGGAGGCTTAGCACTGCTGCAATCCAGGATCACGGCCCTGGCACTTCGGGAAATCAGGATTTGCCAGTGTTTCTGGGGAGAGGGGGTGGAAAAACAAGCACATAGCACTGCTTGGAATGATTTGGAGCTGTGCTGCAGATGAGGAGTGGGGGGAGGCTTATTTACCTGAAAAGGGCGGCCAACAGATGGGTGCAGGAATGTTTTCTTTCTCAGTCATTTTCTTCTGGAGACAGCAGCAGTCTCAGGACTACAGAGGATCCTTGGAAAGGGAAGGACATCTTTTTCCCTGTGGTCATCACCACAGTGTGGCTGTGATTACCCAGTGAATTAGGTGCCACTGAGGTACCTTTCCCAAATGGCATTTCCAGACGGGAAATCCCAGACTGAGCCTTCCCGTACATGCCTTGTCTAATTTTCCAAGCAGAACACAGAGTCATGTGTCCCCAGCTTTGAGTGAATCAACATCTCCCTGGAGATTCCAACTGACACCAGCCACCAATCTGGCCCATAATGTCACTTTTTATGGGTTTCATGGTCAAAATCGCTTCTCATGAGCAGTGATGCACCATGAGGAGTAAGAGAAGATGTTGGATGGGATTTTATTTGGCAAAAGTGTCTCAGAGAGAAATTGCCAGTGAAACAAGCAGCCATCATTCCTCAGTCATCTTTCCCTGTCCCTGGAAGTGTCCAAGGCCAGGCTGGATGGGACTTGGAGCAGCCTGGGATAGTGGAAGGTGTCCCTGGGTGGGAAAAGTTGAGGTTTAAGGTCCCTTCATACCCAAACCCTAGAATTCCATGATGTTATTAAGAGCTGTTTTCCTGCAGCTGTGGGTCTGGATAAAGGATTTATTTTCTGCAGTGTCTCAGGAGATCACAAGGGATGTGGAACCTCTCCATGGAGAAGCTTAAGGACAGTGGGCCCAGGGAATCCTCCCAGTGAGATAGTTCCCAGTGCATGACAGACTCCAGCTTCAGATTCCCTGTCCTTTCTAGTGTTCATCCATCTTTATTGCCATGTTTTGGGGGATGAATTTCACCCTGGTTACTCCCTCTGGTATTGACTCATTCCCTGATCACTATGAACACTATAAATGGGGTGTCTTCTTATTATGATTATGGTATGATTATGATAATTGTGTTTCATTATAAATGGGGTGTCTTGCCCAGACCTGCACATCTACATTGTAGATGATCTTCACCTCCTGTCCAGCTTCCTCATGCTCTGGGAATCCTCTGTTGCCTTCCCACCACATTCCTGATGCCCTTCCTATGCCCACCAGGCACCTCCAGTCACAGCTCCACACTCCTGACACCCATGGTAATTCCTCTTCCTTGTCTGCCTCTGAGACATTTCTAGGTGCTCATAAAAATGAGAACTTTTCTCTTCTGAAATAGTTCAAAACATTCAAGAAGAAAATCACTGTTGGCAATATGAAAATAACCTGAAAATTATTTTTTTTGAGGGAAGAGGACACAATAAAAACATGTAGATAGAAATAGAAAGCTCTCACATGTATGAAACAGATAAGGCCTGCTGTAATAATATAAGGAATTGTCATAGTTTTTACAGCATAGAAAACAGTCCTCAAAATGGAAAGTCACGACGACATGAAAATTCTGTTTTCTGACAAAGGTTAACCCAGAATGTTTCCATCCCACAAAATGCTACATTTGCATATGCTCAGACACTCACATATGTTTGCAAAATGCAGCCTTCTCCAGACACAGCTTTTTTCCTGTGAGTGAAAAAAAAAACATTTCAAAATACCAACCCTATTTTCATCACGGAGCTGTCTCTTCAGGAAGTGCCAGCCATGAGCAAAGGCAGTGGGAGAAAAGTAAACCTGGTTGTTCTGCACAGCCCCCCCACCATGAGGTAGCATTCTGGATGGTGTAAATCACTCCAGAGCTACAGCTACTTGGAGTAAGTATGGAAAACCAATGGAATGTGTGGGGCTACAGCTTCTCCACAGCCTTTCTAGACACATCCACCACCAGCACCTCAGCTTTGGAGGAAAAGTATTCTACCTGATCCTCAAACTGATGTTTTTTTGCTCTAATGTGCAAGTGGGAGGTGGTTTTTGAGCCATCCAAAGCTCAGAAGCACCAGGATGGTGTCCTTGGTGTTTTCCCTGTTGTGGCAGGTTTGCCCTTGGATCTTTGGAGGGATCTTGGTGTCTGTTGTCGGGAGATCACATTCACTTCCAAACAAGGAAAAGAAGGAGGAGGGGAGCAAAAAGGAGGAGAAGGAGAAGAAAGAGAAGGAAAAGAAAGGCAAAAATGAGAAAATGGAGAGAGGGAGAAGAAGGAGAAGGAGAAGGAGAAGAAAGAGAAGGAAAAGAAAGGCAAAAATGAGAAAATGGAGAGAGGGAGAAGAAGGAGAAGGAGAAGGAGAAGGAGAAGAAGAAGAAGAAGAAGAAGAAGAAGAAGAAGAAGAAGAAGAAGAAGAAGAAGAAGAAGAAGAAAGAAAAAAAAGAAGGGAAGAAGGAAAACAAGAAGGAGAAAGAAAAGAAGAGAAGAAAGAGAAAGAGAGGAAGGAGAAGAAGGAGGAGTAGGAAAAGAAGAAATAAAATCCCCACATGTTGATTGTATTGAATCACAAAGCCAACATCACGCTGTGGTGGAAATTCCTCCCTCCCCTCCTGGCTTTCTGTCTTCACTTGGAGCCAGTGGTTACTGGAACCACCAATTCCTACATTTCGTCGGGCCAAGTCCTCTCCTGTGTCCACCAGCCCTGAGCCCCAAGCCCTGGAGGGGAAAGCCCAGGCTAGCAAAGCCCTGCAAACCTCTGCTGAAAGCCCAAGTCAGCAACATTTGCATGGAGACCTCCCCAGCTCGCTGGATTCGTGATTCCTGTGGTGGCCTCGTGGCCGCTTTTACGAGCGGCAGAGAGAGGGGAGGAGGAGAGCAGGCATGGGAGCTGAGTGACAAAACCAAGGCTGGCTCTGCCAGGGCATTTCCTTATGTAAGAGGAGCAAGGGGATGGTTTCCTACACCCCTGTGGCCAAAGGAATGCGGGAGCACACGGAAACGGATCCCGGTGGAGTCTGGAACATGCGTGGGCTGGCCCAGGCACCGCCAGGGAATGAGGGAGCTGCTCCAGAGCTTCCCCAGCTCCTGTCCAAGGGATTAAACCATTCACTCCAGGGTTTGCAGGGAAAAGCCTGGGGGAACCAGCCAAAGGCAGCATGCTGTAAGCAGACAAGGAGTTCAACTCAGGATTCCTTGTGAAAGGAAGAGAAGGGAACAAAAATAAAGTCAAATTCCTGCATCTGTAAAACAAAAGTCTCCATGTTTTTCCAGGTTGCAGGGTGAAGGTCTTGTAATGCAATGCTGCTGCTTTCTGTGTTATTTTATTGTTATAAAATCTCTCTCTCTCTCTCAGTCTTCCTCATCCTAACCTTTCTCACTGAGATCTCCAAAGCTGAACTGCTGTTGTTACCTATCCACTGTCCTCACAGAATTATTGAAGAATTAAATTACAGAATTTTTAAAGTGATAAAATATTAAAAATAAAAGTATTAAAGTGATAAAATATTAAAATATTAAAACTATTAAAAAGAATAACACGCTGACCAGCACCTATTCTCCTCCTTAGGGCAAGAAATAAGATTTATCAGCACTTCACTCCCCAAAAGGGCATCCCCAGGTAGGGAGATTGAGCCCTGATTATCTCCTGGCATCCCTTGCTTTATATTTCCCACTGATAAGGGCAGATATCACTGGCAATTCTGGCTTCAGGAAGTTCATTCTAGGAAGTTATTTCTCCTCAGAGCCCTTTATAGAGGGAATTAAGGTGCTGAAATCAGCTGAGTGCACCTTGCTGTGGTTGCTGAGCACATTCCAGATGTTTCCTTGTGGATTTTGCAACATCCCTGCCCTTTGGGGAAAGACAATCTTGTTGCACCCAGGAGATGCAGCAGGGAGAGTCAGGGTTTTATGGGATTGGGCACGCAGGGGAAACACTAAAACCAGCTTTTCTCTGAGGGTGAAACAGAACCAGCAAGTGTGAGCTTGGGTTCTGAAGGGCTCTTGCCTTGAGCTGCTGGTTCCCATCCAAACTGCTGAGATGAAGTGTTTGGCATCCCATCACAAGGCATTGGCTCTTCATGGCTGCTGGGGCAGGAGCAGGGCAGGGAAGCACCACTCCTGCTCCTGTAAATTAGGAGGAACTAAACAGAGACATCTTGGCTTAGGTAACCAGAGATCCACCAAAAGTCCCTTTTATTTCTACATGAACCACTGGGAAAAGAATTTAACATAATTATTGAGGGGGGCATTCATTACACAAAGCTATTTCCTTGGAGAAAGTTTAGATCCCAGCACAAATTCTGCCCCACTGCCCACAGTCAGAGCCACAACAGTCCCCAGACTCTTTAAATCTTGGAATCAGGACCATGGAGTGGTTTGGGTTGGAAGGGACCTTAAAACTCCTTAAAACTCCTGTTCCAGAAAAAGGAGAGAGGGAGAAGAAGCAGAAGGAGAAGGAGAAGGAGAAGGAGAAGGAGAAGGAGAAGGAGAAGGAGAAGGAGAAGGAGAAGGAGAAGGAGAAGGAGAAGGAGAAGGAGAAGGAGAAGGAGAAGGAGAAGGAGAAGGAGAAGGAGAAGAGGAGGAAGAAGAAGAAGAAGAAGAAGAAGAAGAAGAAGAAGAAGAAGAAGTAGGAAAAAGAGAAGGACAAGCTTCCATTATTCCAGGTTGCTCCAAGCCCAGTCCAACCTGGCCTTGAGCATTTCCAGGGCTGTGGAAATGGCAGCCACAACTTCTCTGGGAAGACCAGTGATAATTTCCTATGACTCCATTTTCTGCCTTTGTAAGAGGAGATGCATCAGCAGTGAAGGGCTGTGCATGACAAAATCTAAAGACAGTTTTGGTCAATATTTTCCTTTTCAATGATTTTCCAATTTCCAATGAACAATCCTTCTCTGCGAGCTTCTATTCTAAAAACTGCAACTAATCCCAACATACTCCATCCATCCTTGGAAATCCTGGAGTACTCAGGGGCCTTTATTCCATATTTGTGCTGTTCCATGGAATGTCCCAGCCAGCACTGAAGTCTGGCCATGCCTGCTGGTGAGGCAAGGCACATGCAGGATTTCTGCAGTGCTGTATTTCAGTTTATCCCACCTGGCTGCACCGGCTCTTCTCAGATCAAGTGCAAATCAAACTGCTCCTTTGTTGGATCCACATTCTGAGAGCCCAAGCCCCTCTTTTTCTCCTCTGAGCCAAGTTCCTGTCCCAGTGATTCCCCCAGTCAGCTCTGTCACCTGGGTTTCAGAGGGAGAAAAGCAAGTTGATTCCAGAGAAAGGGAATGACAATAGGCGGGCCAGTTTCAAGCTGGGATAGAAATGCAGCTTAATATGCTGTCAAAAATGATTTGAAACAGATCCCTTGGTGCCAGCTGATAAAACTGAAATGTTCTGCTTCAGGCTGAGCCACCGCAGGTTGGAAGCTGACTTTTTAACCTTTTCCCATGGAAAAAAAATAAATCAGAAAAACACACTTTTGGGGGGCAAAGTTAAAAAAAGTTAATATTGAAGCCCTGCCTTGAAGTATTTCTAGAACTCCTGGAGCGAGGGGAAGCAGTGGAGTGTTGGTGTCAGAGCAGGAGGACAAGGCAGGGCTTGTCCCAGGGAGGGACACTGCTGGTCCTGATGCCTTGGGTTGGATGCCAAAATTTTGGAGCAGAGTGCCACACATCCCAGAGATGGCCTTTAGGAATTATCCACCATAGCCTGGAGTGTCTGCAGAGCAGCTCACGGCCACCACAACACTCTTGTGCACCCAGCTCCTCCATCTGCCCAGCCCAGAAAGCAGGGTGAGCAGATCCCCCTGTCAGATTTTTCTTAAGCTGATAATTTACTCCACTTATGCTCCAACATCAAGGTTTAAAAAGAGATGACCCAGCTGGCAAAGTTGAAAAAAAATTAATATTGAAGCCTTGCCTTGAAGCATGTATAAAACACCTGGTGTGAGATGAAGCAGTGGAGAGTGGGGTGCTGGTGTCCTGGATGGGACACTGCTGGCACTGATGCCATGGCTGGGATGCCAAAATTCTGGCAGCAGACTGGAAGGGCTCTGGGGAATCATCCACCACAGTCTGGAGTGTTTGCAAGAACAACTCATGGCCACCACAGCTCTGGTGTGCATCCAGCTCCACCCCTGGCCCTTGTGCTGCCCAGCCCTAAAAGGAAAGTGAGCAGATCCCCCAGTCTGATTTCTCTTCAGCTGATAACTCATTTCACTCATGCTGCACCACCAAGGTTTAAAAGGAGATCACCCAGCTGGCAAAGTTGAAAAAAAAGTTAATATTGAAGCATTTGTAAAACTCCTGGTGTGAGATGAAGCCATGGAGTCCTGGTGTCAGAGCGGGAGAACAAGGCAGAACTTCTCAGTGCTGACCCTGATGACTTGGACTGGGATGCCAAAATTCTGGCAGCAGACTGGAAGGGCTCTGGGGAATCATCCACCACAGCCTGGAGTGTTTGCAAGAGCCACAACTTCCAGCTCCTCCCCTGGCCCTTGTGCTGCCCAGCCCAAAAAGGAAAGTGAGCAGATCCCCTGTTTGATTTCCCTTAAGCTGATATCTCGTTCCACTCTTGCTGCACCACCCAGCTTTCGCAGGAGCTGCCCCAGGTGACCTCCAGCAGCATCCCCAGCCTGTCCCTGCTGGCTCCTCGCAGCCCTGCCTGCCCAGCCCTGCAGATCCCGAGCAGCAGCAGTTTGTGTACAAAGCTGTCACCACTCTCAGGAGTGGGTGGATTTTCCAGCTCATCTGTAACCTGAGTGGCACTCCAGCCCCGGGATCTTTCTTCCCAGTGTCAACAGCACGCAGCGGCCGGGCTATCCCCTTACACATTATCTTCCATCAAGTTGATGGACAGGAGGGAGCAGAGCCAGGAGTCTTTGTGACAGGCTGGGTGTTTTTACAGGCACAATGGTTAATGGGCTGGTTAATGTAAAGGATTAGCCCCTTCAGCCCCGGGACATCTGAGAGGGGAAGAAGGGGGTGGTGCTGCTCAGCCAGCCCCGCTAGGAAATGCCACGATGGGCTCCTAACCAAATAGAAGTGAATCGGGGTAAAAATCCCCTGTGGTGCCTTGGGTTTGGCTCGAGGCATTTTGGGATGGTGATGGAGCACCCAACACAAAACACAGAGCCTGAAGCTCATGGTCTGCAGGGAATGAGAACGTTCCCAAAGCTGCCAGAGCTCCAGGAGCGTTCGGACAGCGCTGTCAGGCACAGGATGGGATTCCTGGGATCGTCCTGTGCAGGGGCAGGAGCTGGACTGGATGATCCCTGTGTGTCCTGTGCAGGGGCAGGAGCTGGACTGGATGATCCCTGTGTGTCCCAGCTCAGGAGTTGGACTGGATGGTCCCTGTGTGTCCTGTGCAGGGGCAGGAGCTGGACTGGATGATCCCTGTGTGTCCCATCCAGCTCAGGAGTTGGACTGGATGATCCCTGTGTCCCATCCAGCTCAGGATTTGGACTGGATGATCCCTGTGTGTCCCAGCTCAGGAGTTGGACTGGATGATCCCTGTGTGTCCCAGCTCAGGAGCTGGACTGGATGATCCCTGTGTGTCCCAGCTCAGGATTTGGACTGGATGATCCCTGTGTGTCCTCTGCAGGGGCAGGAGCTGGACTGGATGATCCCTGTGTGTCCCAGCTCAGGATTTGGACTGGATGATCCCTGTGTGTCCCAGCTCAGGAGTTGGACTGGATGATCCCTGTGTGTCCCAGCTCAGGAGCTGGATTGGATGATCCCTGTGTGTCCCAGCTCAGGATTTTCTGTGATCCTCTGATTCCCTGAGCCTCTCTCTGGAGGAGCAGGGAGGGATGAGAAGGCTGGATGGACTCTCCTCATCCTCAGCCAAGGGATAAGAGGGAAAGCTCAGCTGTGCCCTGGGGACATCAGCACTGCTGTCCCCAACCCTCCTCCTGGCAGAGGATGCCGGCTGCTCCGTCTCTGCCTCGGTGGCTCCAAAAAGCTCCTTCCCAGAGGAATTGCTGTGTGGAAAACGCACATTTGCCACTTTTCCCGAGGCAGCAAAGCCCGAGGAGAGCCCCGAGGTTCCTGCCCTTCCTTCTGATCCATCAGGGCAGCATCACTGCGAGCAGCCCATCCAGTGCTGTTGTATCACCACCAAGTGCCCGAGCTGAGGGGATTTAGGGCCAGATGCTCGCATGGATTGTGTGCTGAGGAGCTGAAAAACCCTTCCTCCGAATTCCTCAGGAGGGCTGAAACCTCCTGCCTGACTGGCTCAGCTTCCAGCAGAGAGACGGTCCTGGAGAGACCCTCCCGGGAGAAAAGGGGCTGGAGAAAACCTCCTCAGGAGAAAAGGGGCTGGAGAGACCCTCTCCAGGAAAAAGGGGGCTGGAGAGACCCTCCCGGGAGAAAAGGGGCTGGAGAAAACCTCCTCAGGAGAAAAGGGGCTGGAGAGACCCTCTCTAGGAGAAAAAGGGCTGGAGAGACCCTCCCGGGAGAAAGGAATTGGAGAATCCCTCTCCAAGAGAAAAAGGATTGGAGAGACCCTCTCTAGGAAAGCTGCTGAGTTTTAAGGGAAAAGGGGCTGGAGAGACCTTCCCCAGGAGAAAAAGGAATTGGAGAAACCCTCCCCAGGAAAGCCACTGAGTTTTAGGGGGAAAAGGGGCTAGAGAGACCCTCCCTTGGAGAAAAGGGATTGGAGAATCCTTCTCCAGGAGAAAAGGGGCTGGAGAAATCCTCCCTGGGAAGGATGCTGAGTTTTAGGGGAAAAGGGGGCTGCAGAGACCCTCCCCAGGAGAAAAGGGATTGGTGAAAATCTCTCCAGGAGAAAAAGGGGATAGAGAAACTCTCCCTGGGAAAGCTGCTGAGTTTTAGGGGGAAAAGGGGCTGGAGAGACCTTCCCAGGAGACAAAGGGATTGGAGAAACCCTTCCTGGGAAAGCTGCTGAGTTCTAGGAGAAAAAGGGGCTGGAGACACCCTCCCCAGGAGAAAAGGGATTGGAGAAACCCTCTCTAGGAGAACGGAATTGGAGAATTCCTCTCCAGGAAAGCTGCTGAGTTTTAGGGGAAAAAGAAGCTGGGGAGATCCTCCCCAGGAGAAAAGGGATTGGAGAAACCCTCCCCAGGAATGCTGCTGAGTTTCAGGAAAAAAGGGGCTGGAGAAAACCTCCCCAGGAGAAAAAGGGGCTGGAAAAACTCTTCCTGGGAAAGCTGCTGAGTTTTAGGGGGAAAAGGAGTTCGAGAAACTTCTCCAGGAGAAAAGGGATTGGAGAAACCCTCTCCAGGAGAAAAGGAATTAGAAAGACCCTCCCCAGGAAAAAAAGCTCTGGAGAAACCCTCCCCAAAAGCTGCTGAGCTCCAGGAGAAAGAGGGGCTGTCAGAAGTCTGGGATTGTTTGAGCTGCTCCTACCATCCCAGTGAGGCAGGGGAATCACTCAGAGGTGGGAGTCTGGGGCAGCACAGGGCTGGTGTCACTCCTGTCACTGATCCAAATCTGTCTGTGGGCAAATATTTTCAGATATGGTTTAACCTATAATTATTTAGGGTTTGTATCAGGCTGTGGGATGTAACCATTTGGTCAGGCCAAATCCTGGCACCTGCACAGCAAAGTGATGTTCAGCTGTGATCACTGTGTCTCATAGTACCAATAAAAAAAAAAAAAATCAGTTTAAGTTGGTGAAAACTCACAGAAAAAAATTATTTCCTTCCTTTCCTTCTCTTCCCAGATAGCAGCAAGAAATTAGCAAGTAAAATGTAGTTTTTGCTTAGCTGCTTTTCATGTCCTTGTTTTGACATATTTTAATTATTATTCCATATTCTGAAGGTGAAGGGGAAAAATACAGGAAAATATTTACAAAAAAAGCTGATTTTAAAATTATTATTTTTAATAATAATTTTATTATTATTTAAATTAGTGCCAATTCACTTCAGCAGCATCATGGGACTGACTGAGAAGTGAAGAAGAGATGGGCCTGCACCAGGACACTTCATCTGAGCCTTGGGACTTGATGGCAGCAGGGATTTGAGTGCAGGCAGGGGAGCTGATGGAGCCTGGAGCATGATTTTGGAGCTGGAAAAGTATTTTTTAATATTAAATTTATATTATTATTATTTTGTCATGGTGACCTATGATGACACCCACCCTTCGTTTCTCCATGGGGGTCCTTCTCCCTCCATCCCAAACACGATTTAAATTCTGTAGGAAAGCAAAAGTGGTTTCTCCTTCTGGTTCACGTGCACAGAAAAAGATCCAAGTGAGCAGAGCTCAGTTTTCTGCTGAAGGCAGGTGCCAGCCTCACCATTTTCTGTGTGTCCATCTGTGCAGAAAGGCTGGGACGTTGCTGGGGTGAAATATGAGTGTGACAGAGCAGTCAGAAAGGAAAGGGCTTGTTCTGTTCTCCAGCAGCTTTCAGAAAATTACCCAGGGGCAAACCCCTGAACTGGGTCAATAATATTTAACTTTAATTGCCATTTTCTAAGAGGAACCCATTGAATCTTGGACACTGAATGGGCCAGGGGTGGTTCCAGCCCAGAGCTGAGACATCTGCTGTGTTTTAGGGAGCAGGGAATGTTGTGGTAGGCCCAACAAAGAACAAAGTCCTCACTCAGCCAGGGAATCCCGACAGTGATGGAGCTGGAAATCTCCCTGCATCAAAGAGCTCAGGCACAAAGCAACAATTATCATGGGCACTGCAGATCAAGGCACCAAAAGATGAAAGGCTGGATTCTTACATATATAGAAATAGAAATATAAATGTGTGCATTATTCTGCCTCGATAAAGGGACCTTGAAGTGACTCTAAATTGCACACAGTTATTACAAAACCTGTGCAAATCAGTGCAGCATGGTCAGTGCACAGGGATGGGACAAAGGGAGCTTTTTTCACATTTCCCATCAATTCATAAATAAGGTAAAGAGGTAACAGCCCATTCCCAAGTTACAGAGGGAATTTGTGGCAAAGCTGTTCATGAAGCCCAAGGAACCGAATTTTGATCGAGGTCCTGCTCTTTTCAGGGGATATTTCTATTATTTCTTTTTCTGCAGAAGTCACTGAAACAAATGCATATTTTAGCAAAGCCTGGAGGTGTTTCAGCTGGAAGTGGCCTTTCTATAGAAAATTAATGTCCCAACTCTCAGCTTAAGTGGGGAAAAGAAAACAAATACCCTCAGGAAACAGTCCCAGCAAATTTGTCACTTCACTGATAAAGTAATGAGGAGTTTAAATTAGACTCACCTCATTTGTAGACCTGGGCTGAATTCACCTGTGAGGGCAAAATACAAAAAAAAACCACATAGAAATCAGAGTTTTCAGCAATCTTTGCAATATTTTCCTTTGCCAGGCAAAACCCACCGCAGTTCTGTGCTCAAATTTAAGCAGTGTGAACCAAGATAATGTTTTTATTCAACAAAGGAGCAACAGGGGGAAGGACAAAATGCAGGAGAACAGTTGAGGAGTACAGTTAATTAATGTAAATTGGTTGGATCCATCCAAATATTGGATTTAAGCCACTGAGCTAAGGGGTTCTGCACCTGGATCTTTCAGGTTGCCTTCAACTCCAAAAACCAGCAAAACTGATTCAACATAAAAAATTGTCTATGGGACAAAAAATGGCATTGATTTAGGATTTATTTCTACAAAACAAGGTGAGATTAGAAGGAGCAGATGAGGAAAGGGCTGAGAAATGTTGAGGGGGAAGCAGAAAAAGAATTTCAATCAAAGCCTTGGTTCAGCAAAGGATCTGAAAATGAGTTGCAGGTTAAGCCCACACTTAAGTGCTCACATGGAAGTTGAGGGAGGTCCTTAGTTACAGAAGAAAATGTCACATTTATTCCAAAAGAACTGCAACTTTTGTGGGTTTTGATTAAAGAAATAATTAATTCCATTTTCAGCAGCCACGTTGTTGAGAAAATCCCTGGATCCTGGAATCTCCTGAGCTGGAAGGAACCCACAAGGATCTCTGAGGTTTGATTTTTACCCAGATGAGTTCTCAAACCCTTATAAATTCAGCCAAAGATCAAAAGGATTTTTAGAGCCCTTCATCACACGCATCCAATAAACTCCAACAAGCTCTCACAGGCTTAGCAGGACAAAGTCATGGGCTGAATTCCCTCCTTCCTCAGGGGATGGGATCCATGGGATGGGATCAGTGGGATGGGTTGGGATCCATGGGATGGGATGGGATCCATGGGATGGGGTGGGATGGGATGGGATCCATGGGATGGGATGGGATCCATGGGATGGGATGGGATCAATGGGATGGGATGGGATGGGATGGGATCCATGGGATGGGATGGGATCAATGGGATGGGATGGGATGGGATGGGATGGGATGGGATGGGATGGGATAGGATGGGATGGGATGGGATGGGATGGGATGGGATGGGATGGGATGGGATGGGATGGGATGGGATGGGATGGGATGGGATGGGATGGGATGGGATGGGATGGGATGGGATGGGATGGGATGGGATGGGATGGGATGGGATGGAATGGGATCAATAGGATGGGATGGGATGGGATCAATAGGATGGGATGGGATGGGATGGGATGGGATGGGATGGGATGGGATGGGATGGGATGGGATGGGATGGGATGGGATGGGATGGGATGGGATGGGATGGGATGGGATGGGATGGGATGGGATGGGATGGGATGGGATGGGATGGGATAGGATGGGATGGGATGGGATGGGATGGGGTGGGATGGCATGGCATGGCGTGGCGTGGCATGGCATGGCATGGCATGGCATGGCATGGCATGGCATGGCATGGCATGGCATGGCATGGCATGGCATGGCATGGCATGGCATGGCATGGGAGCTCTGGATGAGTCATGACTGCGGAAATCCAGAACCAAGTGCTGCACTTAAAAATCACCTTTTTATGGAGAGGCTGGACAGCTGGTCTGGAAGCAAAGCTGAGTTAACAGAAGAAATTGATGATTTTTGAGTGTATCCATAGCAAGGAAGAAGACAAGGCTGTCAGCATGGAAACAGATTAGAAAAGATACATGTGAATTTTTGTTAGCTAGACCACGTGCATGAGTAGATGTGTATAGGTGCCTTATTACATTTCTGTAAAACTTTTGCCAATTATATTGACATTAATTGCTCTGCACCAATGAATAGAATAAGTTATTGTGATGTAGTTAATGACTTGAGATCATGCTTTGTTAAGAGTATAAAAGCTGGAGAACATGCAGAATAAAAACTTTTCTCCTCTTAGACCCTGATCACATGTGTGTGTGTCACATCCAACCTGATGGTCACACCTTTCATAGAACCCCAGAGTGGTTTGGGTTGGAAGGGACCTCAAGGATCATCTCATCCCCATCCAGCCTGGCCTTGGACACCTCTGGGGATGGGGATCCTGATGACTGGGTGATGTTTCTTTTCTAAAGAAAACAATAAAGTAGTTTTTGGTTGGTTTTTGTTTTAGGTCAATGCAAAGAAGGTGGATAATGGTGACCTTGCTTCTTGAAAAATTGGGCCGAACATAAAATTGTAATGTGAGGGATTTTTTATTTAATATTTTTTTATTTAATAAAATATTTATTTTTTTTCATTATTTCTTACTTAATAAAACATCAATTTCTTCACAGTCTAAAGCCTGAGGGTCACAACAAACCATTTACTGGATCAATCTGGGACAACAATTTAAAAAAATTAAATAAAAATTAATTTTTTTATTTTTAATTTTTTTAAAATAAAAATAAAAAATAAAATTTTATTGTGATTTTTGACTTCAGGAAACTATTGACTGCAGCACTGCTGGACACTGGCTTCCCACACTGCTGAGGTATTCCATCCATGGGCAACCAGCTTGTGATTCATCCATGATCCCAACTTCTCTCCTCCAAATTATCCCCCCATGTTTTGACATCAGTCATGTTCTACTCAAACCAGACCACGCTGGTAAAGCGGGGAGGGAATGGATGGATAATGACCTGGATCAATGAAAATTGGCTTGTCAGGTCATGGGGATCCGTGTAACTGCTGATTTCATCCCAAATAAAATGTGACCCGTAATTCAATCCAGTGCCTTCAAGCAGCAGAATTCCCCTAACGGGAAAAAAAAATATTTCTGAAGGGGTGAGGAGGCTGTGCCTCTGTCTGGTGCAGGCAGCTGCTCTGGACCTATGGGATAGGTGACAGCAAGGGGGACAAGGATTTCTTGGTTTTGCTTTCGTGACCCCATTGTGCAGCTCGAAATTAAAAATAAAATTTACTGACTGTTAGCAGGGTGCTCCCATTGCCAGATGAATTCCCTCTCAAGGTCTCCACTCCTTCTGCAACAGGGAATAACCTTGAGGTTGAGGTTTTTTTTACACCCGTGAAAACTGGTTAAGGGATAGTGGTTTTAATCATGATTTTTGACTTGGGTTTGATAGGAGAGAAGTATTTACAAAGGAAGGAATGCTGAATCCAACTCCATGGTCTCAGAAGGATAAGTTATTATTTTATGATTCTATATTATAGTAAAGAATACTAAACTAAACTATACTAAAGAATACAGAAAGGATACAGACAGAATGCTAAAAAGATAATAATGAAACTTGTGACTCTCTCCAGAGCCCTGACACAGCTTGGCCCTGATTGGCCAAAGAGTGAAAACAACTCCCAGCAGAATGCAATGGAACAGTCACCTGTGGGTAAACAATCTCCAAACACATTCCAAAGCAGCAAAACACAGGAGAAGCAAATGAGATCAGAATTGTTTTCCTTTTCCTCTGAGGCTTCTCAGCTTCCCAGGAGAAAAATCCTGGGCAAAGGGATTTTATCAGAGAATGTGAATGCCACAGAGAAGGGGTTGGTTGAGACTTGCAGAGCAACAAAAGAGATGAGCTGGGAAGGCAAAAAGAGGAAAGCAAAGGAATTTGTGGGATTTGCTCAACTTCATCCACTTATTAATAAAGGGCAAACCAGAAGTGACAGGGAAGTAACACTGAGCAGGCCTCAGCCATCCTGCTAAACATCCCCCATAATTTCAGGGAGCAGGAACTCCAGCTGACAGATTTTTGGAGCCAGCCATGGCACTGTCATGGGACTGGGGAGAGGAAGAGGAGGAGGGGGGTGGCTGGGGAGGGGGCAGAGCTCATGGAGAGGAGCGGGAGCAAGGCTGAGGTCAAGGCTGAGGTGTTTGGGGCAGCTCCCGTCGCACGGAGACCAAATCTGCTGCTGGGTTGGGATGCACCGGGACAAGGAGCACGTCATAAACTCCAGGCTGGAGAGGGGCAGAGCTGGGAAAGGCTGAGTCCCCTCCAGGGTGGCTGCTGAGGCCACATTACCTGACATTTCCCCCGCCCCAGCTCGACATGACTCAAGCGCCGGGGGTTGCATTAAGGAGGTGTGAACATCATGAGCCTGGAAAGCAGCCAAAGCTTGGGAAGGTCAAGAGAGGAATTTTTCCACCAAGTTCAACTGGACTTTCAATCAATTCCAGCTTCACCCTGTGACTTTCCCTACGTGTACCCAAAAAAATGAGGTGACGTGCCACGTAACGAGTGAGACCACACAGGGCTGACTCACCCAGGGCTCCTCTCTCATGCAAAGTTTGCTGAGGACATCTGGGAACGTTCTGTTTGGGCTGCACGAAAAAGGGGTGTCCAAAAAGGTGTTTTGCTGTTTTTCCAAAGGAACAAATGGCTGAACACAGGCAGAAAGTTGTTCAAAATATGGAAAGAACTTGAAAAATTAGGACTGGGAAGACGACAGCAAATGATGGGCAAATCCTGGGATGAGTTTTTTGGGGCATTTTCGACCACCAAGGGGAGGTTGTTCAGACAGGCAAACCTCAGCTGCTGCACCCTCACTCAGAAATACAAATCCCCAGCAGCCCAAAAGGTGCTGGCAGGGTGACAACACCGAGGTCAGCGAGGGAATTCCACCTTGTGATGGAGAAGCAGTTGCTCCATTTCCTTGGTAGGTCCTTGTCTGGTTCAGCTGCCTTTGCAGATCTCACCCCAAGTGCTGAAATTCATCTTCAGCTTTGCCATCAGCTCTCCAATAAATTACCCTGGAGAGGTGTTTAGAGACCCCATAGCTCGCAATGTGCTTGGGGAAAAGCACTAAAGAATGATGAAGAGCTGCTGAAATTTTATGTTACAAATATTTTTACAGCTTTAGCCCCTATTTTTAGCTAACAAATCATCTATGGACCAATTATAATTTCCTTCGCACATATTAAGTACACAGAAGAATTCGCCAAACACACTGGTGCTAACCCCAAACATTCAAAAAACATGAGTCAGCCCCTCTCACTGCCTTCCCCCCTCCCACCCCGGGCTTATTATGGACTTAAACTTCATCAGACTTCTGCAAAAATAAATGTAGGCTCTTTATTTGCCTTCTTGTACTGGAAAATTTTCCATTTTGCCTCTTTAAGGTTTCTTCTGCACCTCTGAGGAGCAGGATTTTATTTTCTTTTTAAAAGAAGCCTGATGTTTCCTCCTATTTACTTGTCTTCCAGAGTGAGGGATGCCTAAAAATCTCCCCAGGCAAAGACTGGGACAACAACTCCTACAACCCCTGGATTTCCCCATTTTGGTTGTACCCATGTGCTCTTACCTTGATTTTTCCTTCATTATGTGGAATATGCAAGTGAAAAAATCATCTGATTACTGCTCCATCTTCCCAGTGGGACTGAGGGTGCCGTCAGACCTTCAAAGTGTTGGAACAATTTTAAACCTTCCAGCTTTTTTAAAGGGAGAGTCATTTTCCTTTTCTCCAAACTAGTCATGGGTGATTGAAGGCCTTTATTCCCTTTCCCAAACAAAGGTGTCCAACAGCACCTGAGATGCTCCTGAAAACCAAAACACCAACAGTTTCATTTCTGTGCAGAGCCATCTTTAAACATCAGCATTTCCTGATTTATGCACATTGTGCTTTTTTCTGAATTTCAAATATCCATTAATTAATTCTCTGTGAGTTTCCATTCTGCCGATGGGGTCACGAAGGAAAAAATGCTCAAGGAATGCTTGTCCTCCTTGATGTCATCCCTTCCAGAGGATCACAGTTAATGTCTGTACTGGAGGAAAAGTCCCAGCCCCATCATCCAGCACTCAGGGATGTGAAGCAAAACCCCACAAGGATCCCAACCCTCTTGGGATTGCACCAAATCCCTTGGAAAAGCAGGAGCAGAGACCTGGATGAGTGCTCCTGGATAACCAGGACCATGGACTCCTGGAGAAGGTCCAGATGCTTTGCAGGATGAGAATGGCTTGAGAGAAAGGTGGAACGGGATGAGTTTCACACCTCCAGATCAATCCTTGTCTTTCCCAGGGGTCTGGAGCTAATAAATCTCATTTTAAGGTCATACCTGAAATGATTTTTAAATCAAATATAGATAAAGACATCAGCTGTGTCTGGCTTTCCACATGGCTGGAACATCTAAGAGGATTTAGGTGCTCTTTGCACTTCGGGGCTTTCATTTTATCTCTTCAACCAGGGCCACAGAAACACTCAGCACACACAGAATCATCTGCACAAAGCTTCTTTCTGGACCAGTGCACTGTGGCAGACACTGAAGTCAATCCCTCCTGGCCTGTGTGGTTTTGTGAGAATCCAGGAAAAAAAAAAAATAAAAGAAAAAAAAAGGTAAAAAGCAAAATTCACCAGATCAGCTTTCTAAGCAGTGACTTTCCCTGAGCTTTCCTAGAAACCCTGCTCTGCTTTTCCCATCTCCTGCCAAGCTCTATAGAATTGGATGAGCATAATTTTTCTTTTGCTCCTTCTCCACGAGCTTGTGCCAGTGCGAGGAAGTTTATTTTTGTAACTTAACCCCCTCTTGCAAAGTGCACTTAAAGCACCTGGCTTTCCATTTTGAATTAAACCAGAACTGACCCTACTTTGCTGAAAATGTGGCTGCTCTTGATTTGACTTGCAGGGCTTTAAGTCAGCTGTGATGGGCTGGGGTTAAGAGAGTCTCTGGTGAGGAAAATTTGGAGAGGAGAGAGCAGCTGGAAGCAAAATGGATTTTAAAAATCCCCGAGATGCTCAGAGACAGCCCTGTCTGACAGCCTTCAAATTCTACCTGCTGCGAAGGAAAACCCTTTTGGGGTGTTTTGGTTGGTTGGCTTTGCTTTTTATTTTTCTTTCAAACAGGTTTCTAGAGGCCTTGAATGAAATTGAACCTGGAGGCCAGGGAGGGAAGGGGTGTCTGGAGGCTGTAAAGGCAGAACTGAGTGACTTGCACAGACTTCAATAATTTGCAGACATCTGATATTAAAATGAGAGAAATCCCACCCCCACAAGCACGGCCTGGGAGCTGTGCCCTGCAGACACTTTTAATGGCTCCTGTGGCTCCATGCACCCCAACCTTCCAGGAATGCCTTTGCTGGGATATTTATTGATTTTTCTGGATCTAAACAAAAGCCCAGGAAAGCAGGGCAGCGGGAAAACAAAACAAAAAAACCCAAAAAATATAATAACAAAAAGATCGAAATGAGATGAAAACCAGCTGATAACTCAGCCTCAGGGAATTCTTAGGGATCTCTGCAAAGTCAGACATCCAAGGAGACGTGGCAGCTTCGTGGGTCTGGGAGAAGCAGGTCAGGACGTCAAGGGGAGTTAAGAGAGTTGGAAAAATCACTGAGCAGGAATCATTAAGGGCACCCATCACACTAAGCCTGGTAACTAATCCTGAAGCCTCATCTGCTCCCAGTGAGAAGCCTGTGATCAAGAGCAGGGAATAAAAATTACAGGCTTCAAAGGGGAAAATTAGTTTATATCTGAGTCTGGAGTGTCCAAGGCCTAATAATTAACTAATTTGGAGGTTTCTGTTGTTGTTATTGCTGAGTAAATTACTGCTTTAATGTTGGGAAAAGAATTCTCAGCAGAACAGGTTGGCAGATCAGAGGTAATATTCTTAAATGAAGTATTTAGCTCACTTTGATTCACCCCTCTTCCATTCCTAATCTTCAGAAGGATCCTCTGGCACAGATTCATTCATGACAGGATCCTGTGGAATCAGATAATTTGCCCTCTAAAGGAAAACATAAAATATATTTTAAAATACTTTATATAAGATATCTACATTTAGATGGGTAATATTGACTGAAATGAACATTCCACCTCCTCTTTCCTTTATACCAACCCCAGTTTTCACTTGGAGAATGAGGATGGTGCCATTGCACTCTTCAGATGGTGCAATAGGCCACAAAAAAAAAGTAATTTTGTAGCAGTGGAGACCTTGAAACCACGGCCTAGAGCAGCCAGACTTACCCAGTGCTGTCTTCAGCACCAGCTCTGTTCTTTAATTTAGCTGTGGATCAGTCACTCTTCTCCCAGAACTCCATTATTGATTCCATTCCCTGTCAATGATGAGCAATGCTGAACTCAGAATCCCTGGAACACGAGAAACAAGGGCCCTTCTTCACAGCTTTGGGTCATTTTGAAACCAGTGGCTTTTCCAGAGGCTCAAAGGAATTCTGCCAGCCTGACATCATTGCTTGTCCCAGGGCTGGGGTGACCAGTGGCATGCCACCCTGCTTGGCTCATGAAAGGCCATCCCTCAATGTCAGACGAGAAATCTTTTCTGTGTCCTTTTCCATCATTCTTTCACAAGAACTGGCTGCAGGGTGAGAGCTCATCCCCTCAGCCTTGAGTTCTCCTCATCTCTGACCCTGCTTTGGCCACGAGGTTGGACAAGGTGAGCTGAATCCTCCTCTGACCTGAATTTCCCCATCTTATGGTCTAACTTCCAGGGAAAATTGTCTTGGAAGGGAGACAATCAGTGCAGGTGATTGAGGTTCCCACGTGCAGGGACTTGGAGGGAGCCTGGCAAACCAAAATGAGGACAGAAAAGACAGATTCCCACCAGGAATCCAGGAAAACTCAGCTTGGAGGGGCTGAACCATGAGGGGACAACCATGGAATCAAGAAGGCTGGACAGGACCACTCAGATCATCCAGCCCAACCACGTCCACCAATGAATCATTTCTTGTCCAGAAATCTTTTAACACTTCCAAGGACTGTGATTCCACCACTTCCCTGGGCAGCCTCATCCAATGCTAAAAATAAGGAGAGAAAAGATGGATTCCCACCAGGAATCCAGGCTCCCACCAGGAATCCAGGAAAACTCAGCTTGGAGGGGCTGAACCACGAGGGGACAACCATGGAATCAGGAAGGCTGGACAGGACCACTCGGATCATCCAGCCCAAGCACTGCCTCAGCGCTGCCACGTCCACCAATAGATCATTTCTTGTCCAGACATGGACAAGAACCTTGTCCATCAATCTTTCAGCACTTCCAAGGACAGTGATTCCACCGCTTCCTTGGGCAGCCTCATCCAATGCTTGATCCGTGGATAAATTTTTCCAAATTAATCCAGTCTAAAAAACAAACTCCATCCCATCTCCTGCCGGGAACAGCACACAGATGAGTCACTCCCAAGGCTGCTTTCGGGTCTTGCTCCTGAGGCTGTTTGATCCCTTTGCTACTTCCCAACCTTTGTCCTGCCTCCCAGCTTTCCATTTGTGTCTGCGCCGCCGCTCCCGACCTTCGGCTGCCGTGCCAAATTTTTCTGTGACTGTATCACTCCGTATCTGAGCTGCAAACCTCAACCACAGCTCGGTCCCCGGCTTCAAATCCATCAAGAGAACATATGGAGAGCTGCTTTTTATATTTGGCCCCCAGCAATAACCTCAGAATTTTCCCACATGCTGAGATGAGACATCGTTCATTTTTAGAATCCGTCTTTTCTCTCCTTATTTAGAGATGTTTCACCATTGGCTCGTTGGGGTTTTTTGTCAGGTCTGGGGTGGTTGGGTCACTTGGTGGCATCATGGGATGAACAGAACAGTGAACTTTTATTTCCACATTATTAATCAGATCTTTTTACAACCCCAAAGGTGCTGTGAACTGCGCTGGGAAGTTTTAATTATTCACTGACCCTCAAAACACAGCAGGGAAGGCTAAAATTGTCCTCTTCTTCTTGTTTATTCATCAAAATTTAGGAGGAAAAAAGGAAGAGGGGGGAAGGAGTGAAAAGCATCTGTGACACTTCTGCTATGAATAGCAGAGAAGAGAAGGCTACATTCAAAATTTTGAATATATTTCCTTTCTAAAAGATTAAAAATGCAGCTTCTCTCCAGGAGCAAGCTAAGTTATCTGTGGAGCAGGTTGAAGGGGACTCATGGCAAAGATGATCCCAAGGTCCTGTTTACTAAAACAAAAGTAAAATCGGGAAAACCAGGGCAGCTGCTTCTCAGAGAGGGGATTAGTCTTTGGATGGGTATCCCTGAGAAGGAAAGGCCCACCCCAGGCACAGCTGAGCTTGCTCAAAGTACAGATAGAACTGACTGACAGACAGACAGACGGTTCCTAGGGGGATCACAGCTCTCCAGCCTCCTGCCAGAAATCCACGAGGCCGACGTGTTCCAAGTACTGCTGAGCAAGGCCCTGTGAAACGAGGAGCAATGACCACAAAAATGCCTGTGCTGGAAATTCCTGAGGAGCTGGCACTGCTGGCAGTGCTGGTTGGAAAGGGAGCAGCCAAATCCACCAGGAGCATCCTCAGCAAGGGGGGAATTTGCTGAGTGCCACCGCGGGTCCAGATCAATCCTGCCTGGAGCTGTTTGGAAAAGGGATTTTCCTTTTTTGCAAACCAACTTCCCAATCTGTGCATATCCCTCCAAAGGAGGAACCCACTGCTGTGGGCACCTGCAGGGTCTCATGAACTTCTCTGCTCACTCTCAGTGGATCAAAACCCAAAGTTGGAGCCTTAATTCAAGGAAATCACAACCTGGGAGACAGAAAGTGAGGAAAGGCAGTCAATATTAACCAGAGAGTTTTCCAAGATCTGGTGTCTTCCCTTCTCTTTAAATATAAGGAATCTGGGGGAAAATTGACCCCTTTTTTTGTGCTTTTGATTCTGGAGCTGACAACGAGGACACCACAAAGGAAAATTCCACAAATTCCATTCCCCTTTTCCCTCTCTCCCTCCCTCCCTCTTTCCCTCTCTCCGTCTTTCTCCCTTCCACATATTCCAGAGAACAAACATATTCTAGCCTCCAGGTGCAGCACATAAGATCAACATGGATTCCATAATCTCAGAGAGCAATTTCCTGTTCCTTCAGTTGTCCATCCTTCCTCAGAATCTGGATTTAGGGTTGGGTCCCAAAAGGACCCTCAAAGCCCTTGATAAGGTGTCTGTTCAAGCACCATCCCAAACTGAACAAGAAGTCTTTCTCCATCCCTTCACCATCTCTTCTCCATCCTTTCTCCATTTTTCTCTCATCCTTTCTCCATTTTTCTCTCATCCTTTCTCCATCTCCTTCACTGTGTCCAACCAATGCCCCACTGACCATTCCTGCTGCCACACCATGAAGTCCACAGTTAATATCAGAGTTAATAAATTCAGGGAAATAAACTCAGGGAGAGATGGTGGGGGAGCAGTGGCCAGGATGAACTCTGGGTTCTGCTTCCAGCAGCACTCAAAGAAACAGCAGGTCCTTGTTGAACACCTTGGACATTGAACATCACTCCGTGCCCTTGTATTTCCATGAGGACTGGGGAAGAAATTGCAGTTTTCCACATGGAGGAAGGGTTGCATGGCCTTTCTCAATTTGGGAAATGGGATTTTAGTCCTGACTAATATTTTTTTCTTCTCTCTGCTTCCTGTCTCCTAAACTCCAGAGCATCAACCTTTTTCCTCGCTGTGGAAAGATCCAAACCCCCATTTGTCCCAGATAACATATTTTGGATTGTTTGATACCACACTGCTGTGTTTCCAATTAGGTTTCTTTGCTTTTATCTTTTTCTGTGTAATCTATTCAGTCCCTCCCCCTAATTAGAACCTTATTTGCCTTTTCCCCCCTTTCAACAGTGTTTATCCTTCACATTGTTCCCTCCATCTCTGCTCAGCGAGACTGACTTCTGTTATCTTTGTTTTTTAAATATATGTTTAGGTTTTATTGGCACAGACATTTGTTTGAGCGATCCAACTATTCATTACAGACCTCATGATTTTCCACAGTAAATTTTCGAGACAATCAACACAGATCAACATTATTTCGTGTCTCATTCCACATTCTTTCAGAGAGTTATGTGTTATGAACAGCCCAATGGCTCAGATTATTACCTTCCATACACAAGATACCCTCGGAATCAGAGGATATCTGATGATATTCTGATGGCTAGACTTCCAGATGTTTTATTTTATTTATCCTACTTGGCTTGTTTTCTAGGACCCAGTCCAAACCAGCCTCGAATCTCAGGGGTTGCTCAACAAATTCTGCGAGGGGCTGTGAAAAGTTACAAAGCAGGGGGGGAATAAAGTCTTTGCACAACAAATAATTCTGCAAACTCCAGTATTGTCCTTGTGTATTTAAAATAAATGTTGATAATAACGTTGTAAGAAGATTAATAAGGAATTTTAACATGGACTTCTGGGATAGCATGGAAATTCCCAAAATAAACTGATTTCTTGCTGACACAAGTCAGGAAGAAACTTTGCCAGGGCAGCTTTCCCTAAGTGTTATTATGAATACTTTTCCTGTAGAAGATGGCACTTTGGGAGTCAGGAGAGGTTCTGGATGTTTCTTTGAGTCAGGATGTCAGCCTCCATTCCCAGGAAATAAATGGAACCAAGATGAGAGGAAGCAAACCACGTGCTGCTCCTTCTGCCCACGTGGAGCCTCGTGGAGCTGAGAACCCAGGGGCACCGTCCTGGAAGGAGTTACCACATCCACCTGAGCAAGGGAGCACATCCAGAGGTAACCAGAGAGGTAGAAGAGGCCCAGGGGACTCAAAATTAAGCAGAATGAGCAAGCCAGTAAGTTGGCAATTAATAATTTCATCTCAGTGTGTAGAGACATTGACACATTTCACTTACTGATAGGCAAGAGGGGTATTTCCATAAAATGAAAATTTTGTGAAAATTTATGTCATTTTCAATGACAATTTTTTATGAAAAAAATTATGAAATTTTTCTTCTCTGAGAAGAAACCATTTCAGCCCACTCTGTTTTCCCTGTCGCTCCTCCCTGGTTTTGGTATCGAATGAGGAAATTCAGGGGTTTGGAATTAAGAATTTGCATTTAGATGGGGGAGGTTTCATTTCCAGAAAAGCCTAATTCCACCAGATAAATCACCAAATTAATGATGGACAGCATCATGGGTTGGTTATCCCGATAAAACCTGCATTGCTTGGCAGCTTTGGAGGCACCATCCCATTCCTTGGAGCTCACGGGCTGGGCACCTCCCCAGGTAGGAGGAATCCTCTGATTCTGGATCTGGACCGGGAGGAAAGTTCGTGGTGGTGGAAGTCATCCAGATCCAGAAAAAAAGGGGTCACACTTATCCCAGTGTCATGTCTCACCATTGGGAGATAAAATCCAGCCCTGGAAGTGTCCCAAAGGTCTGTGGATGTGGCCCTTGGGGACACGGATTATTGGTGGGCTTGGCACTGCTGGGTGATGACCTTGGAGGGTTCTGCCAACCTCAATGATTCCATGATCCCACTCTGCTTCCTTTGGTGGGAATCACAAGTTCAGCCACAGGTGGATAATCCCTGCTCACCTGCATTGTCCCTCCATGACTCCCAGGGGTTTTCAGCTCCCAAATCATGGATATGAGCTGAACCAACCACATAACCAAGCACACAGCCCAGCCTTATCAATTTGCTCTGGAATTCCTCTCATCAGGGTTTGTGGCCTTGATTCCTCACGGCCAGGCCCTCCAACCCCAGCAGGGCTCTTGGGAAAGGCAACAAAATGAGACAAAAAAGACAAAAAAACCCCAATTTTTGTGAGTGTTCAAGGAAGTTCAGAAGCCTTTTTGTAATTTTAAGCCTTTCCCTCCCAATTTCATGTAAATCTCTTTCTGTTCTTTCAAACCAAGTTCAAAACTCTCAGGCTGAAATTCACAATACCCAAAAAAAAAAAAAAAAGGGGGAAAAAAAAAAAAGAAAAAGTAGGAAATTTGAGGATTTTCCCACCCCACCCCACTTTCAACAGCTTCCAAACCTTTTTACTACGACGGCCTGAGAGGGCTCTTTATTTTTACAGCTGCTGCATACCTACTTCTCCTCGCTGGAAGACGCACACGCAGCTCCAGCGATCCTAATCTTCTCATTCCAGGAAAGGAACCAGCTGTAAATCCACTGGAGCAAGATCAGGATACAGCACCAGGGCTGTTGTTCTGCCCTCCTGCTGCTTAAGACTTCCCCTGAACCTCTCTCACACTCGGTCCTGTCGTGGCTCCAGGAGCCTGTGTTTTGAGAATCCCTTCCCATCTCCCAGTCCAGCCTTTAAAGACACTGGGATCAGGATTTTCCAGAGCTGGTGAGACACCCCTGGAAAGCAGCACTGGGGTCAGGTTTGGGTGGGTGGGGGTTTTGGTTTCTTCCAGGCTGAGAGCACCCGAGAGAGGGGCTTGGTTTGCATCCGCTCCCAATTTCCAAACAAATGGCAGGGATAAACTTGCTCCGTGCCCCCTCCCTGTCCCTGGGTGATGCAAATGAATTTATTTAATGATGTGCAGCCCTTGAAAGCACAGCCTCTTCCCACTTTCACTCCAAGCAGGAATTTTCCCCATCCCTGCTGATGTATTGTCATAGGGTGGGCTGTAAGAACAACAAAAACACTGGCATTATCTGAAAAAAAAAAAAAAATTAAACAAAATCCTATTGGTGTTTGCAAAGAGTGAGAATTTCCCTGCACCCCTGGAAAACTGCTCAGGGAGTCACCTTGTATCCATGAAAACGTCACCTCCAGGGTGAGTCCTTCCCAAATTTTCGCGGTAACCTGGTGCGAGTGTGTACAAACACTCACAATGAGCGCTTAGCAACCCCTCCTGCCAGCCCAGGCAGGGGCAGAGGGAACAAAAATGTGTGGGGAGCTCTCCAGCTCTTCCTGCAAGGAAAATAAAGCGGCAAGGAACGGTAAAACCTGGGCTGGGCTGACGGCGAGGAGGTGCAGCAGGACCTCTTCTCCCTCTCTCCCTCTTTCCCTCCCTCCCTCCCTCCCTCTTTCCTTCTCTCTCCCTTTCCCTCTTTCCCTCTCTCCCTCTTTCTCCCTTTCCCTCTCTCCATCTTTCCCTCCCTCTTTCCCTCTCTCCTCTCCCTCTCTCCGTCTCTCCCTCATTACCTCTCTCCTTCTCTCCCTCTTTCCCTCTCTCCCACTCTCCCTCTTTCCCTCTCTCCCTCTTTCCTTCTCTCCCTCTCTCCCTCTTTCCCTCTTTCCCTCTCTCCCTCATTCCCTCTCTCCCTCTCTCCCTCTTTCCATGCTGTGAACATAAGCCTGGCTTTGTCTTGGACTTAGCAAGTCTGATTTGGGGTCCAGAGAACCTCTGTCCTCAGTAAAGGTGGCATAAATGAAATATAAATAAATAGAAATAGAAATAGAAATAGAAATAGAAATAGAAATAGAAATAGAAATAGAAATAGAAATAGAAATAGAAATAGAAATAGAAATAGAAATAGAAATAGAAATAGAAATAGAAATAGAAATAGAAATAGAAATAAACATAAACTAAAACTAAAACTAAATTCAAATGCAAATATAAAAATTATAAATGCAAATAACTATAACTATAACTATAACTACAACTAACCATGACTATAACTATAACTATAACTATAACTATAACTATAACTATAGCTGTACCTAATATAAATGTAAATGTAACCATACATGTAAATATAAATATAAATATAAATATAAATATATAAATATAAATACATATAAAAATAAAGATAAAAATAAGAATAAAAATAAAAATAAAATAATTTTTAAATATAAAAATAAAAATAAAAATAAAATAAAAATAAAAATAAAAATAAAAATAAATATAAATATAAATATAAATATAAATATAAATATAAATATAAATATAAATATAAATATAAATATAAATATAAATATAAATAACTAGGGGTGGAGGGATGCCTGTTGTGTGAGGGGATGGGGAAGGAGGAGGCAGCCCAGAGCTCAGGAGATCTGCAGGACTTTTCCACAGGTGTGCTGTCATTTCTTACCCTGTCTGGATCCAGGGTGTCCCAGCAAGGGGAATGTGGCCATTGGCCATGGAAAGGGATCATCACTCTCAGGGCCAGGGAATGAGGAGGTCCTGAGCCCAAAGGCCACAACACACCCCCCATGGATCTGCTCAGTGTCCTCCAGAGCTGTCCAGGCAGGACAGAACCCCACCAAAGGCTGGCCATGACATGACCCAGCTTTCCCACCTTTGGGAATCCATTTTGATGTTTGGTGGCAGTTTTGGGGATTGGGGTGCCTTTACTGACTCAGGAATAATATCCTAACATGGAGCTGACCCAGTGCATCCATGGGGTACAATCCTTTGTCACATAAAAATATTCAAAGACACAGACTGCAGTCTAAGAGCTACTGGCCATTTGTGGGCAGTGACACTCCTGATCCACCACATTTAAAGGAAATAATGTCATTTCCCAGCCCTTGCTGGCCATGTCACCTCATTGCTCACTTGGGGACAACAGTGCCTTGCTGAATCCTTCACCCTCACATGGCACCTCAGCATAAAACCTGGGTTTTTTTTGTTTTCTGAGAGGCCAGGAAAAAGAATTTCTTCACTGGGGGAAGTTATGGGAGATGGGCATGTGTGTCACCAGGATGATGTTCATTTGTCACCAGCTTCTCTTCTTTCCTGGAGTCTCCTGAATACATTAAACTGCCTTAAAATCCAGAGCCTGGAATGTGAAATGTTACTGAGTGGGTGTTAATGATTCCCAGTCAAAACTCAGAGACGCTGTGTAAGAAACACTGTGCAGTTTCTTAACAAGCATTTCATAAGCACAGCAACCCTTGCAAGTTATGTTTGGAAAAATCCTTCAAATATTTGTGAGTTGGAATATATTTTAAATTACTGCTCTTGGGGAGCTCCTCCTGCAGACATCCTTCTTTCCCTTGCTGGAATTCCACCCATGCTCCTTCCCAGGTAACTCATCCAAATGGAGAGCTGACTGCAGGACACCCTCAGAGCTGGAGAAGAATGGCAGAATCTCAGATATTCACCTGCTGAACGGTGAACACCCTTAGCAGATCCTCTCTGGTGTCCCTTGAAGATTGATTCAGCTGAAGACATTTAAATTTCCTCCCAAGCCAGCAGCATTTCAGCCTGGGGATCAATACCTGCCTTAGCTCCGTGCAGATAACGTGACATAAACCCATGAAAAGGCAACCTGGACCACACAACACTGATTTCCTGCTCCTGCATCCCCCAATTCCATCCGTGATTTGTCTTCCCTGCTCATGCCCGTGCTGTGCTCCAGCCGTACAAATGTCAGCTGAAAGGGACACCAGCTGCTCTGCAATCCTCAGAGGCAATTTCTAGGCACAGCTCATAAATACCAGCCCTTAAATTTGGCTACGTCTGAGCCTTTCTAGCCCTGCTCTGCTGCCCTGCTCTCCACGTCTGCAAGGATTAAAGCTCCCCCCAGCCCTGCCCCTCCCTGTCTTTGATCCTTTTGTCTGGCCTGAAGAAATCCAAGCTGAGATAGAAAGCATGTGGGATACATCAGCCTGGTAGAAAGCTCCTTGGTGTATTAGGCTTCTTCTGGAGGAGTGAGATTTTTGTGGTATGATGCACAGAGCCAAACCTGCCAGCATTCCCTGGAAAGCAAGGAGAACAGGGAGAGGAGGGGGGGGGGAGAAAAATCTGAGCTCATTCTTTGAGACCTGAACGTGTCATTACACAAATAGATCCTCACCATTAAACAAAACATCCACCCTGCTGATTTCCCCACTGCCACCTTGGTCAAGGGGCTCTGAGGAATGGGAGTTGGAGGCTGGGATTATTGATCCATCTGGAGCGTGAGGGCTGGGCTTGTCCGTGCTGGTGAGGAGGAACAGCTGGAGGGAGCATTCCCCAGCAGAGCAACAGCTGGATGCCCCTGCATCCATCCCAGCCACATCTGGCACAGGCACAGCAGTGCCGCCACAGCTCCTCAGGCTCCCCATTCCAGGGCTGCTTCCATGAGTTATTTCCCAAAAAATCCTCTGCCCCCCATTTCCACCGCTGCTTCCATGAGTTATTTCCCAAAAAATCCCCAGGCTCCCTTTTCCAGCACTGCTTCCTTGGGCTATTTCCCTCCCAGAAAATCCTCAGGCTCCTCTTTTCAGGGCTGCTTCCATGGGTTATTTCCCAAAAAATCCTCAGGCTCCTCATTCCAGTGCTGCTTCCATGGGTTATTTCCCAAAAAATCCCCAGGCTCCCTTTTCCAACACTGCTTCCTTGGGCTATTTCCCTCCCAGAAAATCCTCAGGCTCCTCTTTTCAGTGCTGCTTCCATGGGTTATTTCCCAAAAAATCCTCAGGCTCCTCATTCCAGTGCTGCTTCCTTGGGTTATTTCCCTCCCAAAAAATCCTCAGACTCCTCATTCCAGTGCTGCTTCCTTAGGTTATTTCCCTCCCAAAAAATCCTCAGGCTCCTCATTCCAGTGCTGCTTCCATGGGTTATTTCCCTCCCAAAAAATCCTCAGGCTCCTCATTCCAGTGCTGCTTCCATGGGTTATTTCCCTCCCATCAAACCCTCAGGCTCCTCTTTTCCAGGGCTGCTTGTCACCCCAAGCGTCCCCTCAGGCAGTGACACAACACAGCCCCAGTCTCTGGCAGGGTGACCAGGAGCCAGGGATTGTGTCCCATCCATCCCATGGGAATGACTGGGAGCCAGGGATTGTGTCCTGTCCATGCTGTGGGAATGAGTGGGAGCCAGGGATGGTGTCCATTCCATGGGAATGACCAGGATCCAGGGATTGTGGAATGACCAGGAGCCAGGGATTGTGTCCTGTCCATGCTGTGGGAATGAGTGGGAGCCAGGGGTGGTGCCCATCCCATGGGAATGACCAGGATCCAGGGATTGTGGAATGACCAGGAGCCAGGGATTGTGTCCTGTCCATCCAGGGATTGTGGAATGACCAGGAGCCAGGGATTGTGTCCTGTCCATGCTGTGGGAATGACCAGGAGCCAGGGATTATGTCCCATCTATCCCATAGGAATGACCAGGAGCCAAGGATTGTGTCCAGTCCATCCCAGGGAGCCAGGGATTGTGTCCATCCCATGGGAATGACCAGGATCCAGAGATTGTGTCCAGTCCATCCCAGGGGAATGAGCAGGAGCCAGGGATTGTGTCCATCCCAGGGGAATGACCAGGAGCCAGGGATTGTGTCCATCCCACAGGAAAGACTGGGATCCAGGGATTGTGTCCTGTCCATCCCTCGGGAATGACCTCAGGCAGTTCCAAACCCAGCAGCCAGCTGCAGCCAGGGGTGCCAGGGCCACTCCAGGAGCAGCAATGACCCGTGGGCTCTGTCACAGAACGTTCCTAAAGCCACTGGGCTCCCTCCCAAGTGGAATACCCTCCCGGCTGGAATAACCTTTGTGTTCAACCACACAAAGGATCCCTCTCAACTCCCCCTCGTCCCAGAGCCCTGACAAATTACTTTGCCCTCCTCGTGCGTGTCACAAAGGGCTTGTCACCCTCCCTTGGTGACTCCATCCCAAAACCCCTCCTCCCCCTCCTGGCCAGCCTCTGGTGGTCAGAGCCAGCCCACAAACCCTCGGGATGTGTGGATGACCTCTCCCTGCAAGCATCCCCATCCCACCACGGTGCCACAGAGGAGGGCTCAGCTCTCCAAGCCCTGAACCAAGAACCTCCTGTACTTGCTGCAAAGCCACAGGGCTCTCTGACCATCTGAAGGTTTCTTTAATTAAAACTAGAAATCAAATTCTCAAAATAGATACGACTCTATTTTGGGCTGAGTCCTGGGTTTGATTTTGTCCTGGTCAAACTGTCTCCTTCTCTTCCACTGGCTGGGAGCCTTTGGCCCCCAGTGGAATCAACTTATTATAAAAGTGCTAAACAGCAGAGAAATAATTCCTGAAATAATGGGACAGGACACAGGAGTCAGCTAAATTGCTGGAGTTTTAGTGCTCTTGCCCACAATGTATTTGTCACCACAAAGTGTGCAGTGCTGAGGGCCTGAAACACTTCTGGCACAGCAGGCAAGCTGCTAAGGACAATAAAGCAAAGGCCCTTAAAACCATGGATGTTAGAAAGCCAGGAATGGCAGATTTTTTTAATTCACATTGGGGAAACTGAGGCAAGACAACTGACTTGTCAGAAGGAAGATTAAACTCTCTTCAATGCACTAAATCCTTTATCTTTGATGTAACTCAAATGATAAATGGGTGAGCAGGAATATTGCTAACATTGACTTCTAATTTAATTGTTTGGAAAAGCTCCTGGGAAAATCTGGGCCAAAAGAAAGGTGGTCCCAACCTCTGTTTTCACAAGGCTGAAGGCTGAGGGGTGCAAAGCCTTCCAAGATGAATGCAATGCAAACATCATCTGCACCTGGAACAGAGGTTGTGTCTGCCCATCCCTGGAAGTGTCCAAGGTTGCAGAGAGCTTGGAGCAGCCTGGGATAGTGGGAGGTCTCTGGCCATGGCAGGGGATGGAAGAAGATAACCTCTAATGTCCTTTCCAACCCTCAAAGATCCATTGATTCTGTCATCTAAATCCTATGCTGTTGGAGCCCTGGCTGCTGAGAATTCCAGATTTCTGTGCTGCCAGGCACTGACCCCCAAGAGAACACTGCAGTGACCTGAGGCCCTGGAGAAGCTTCCAGAATGGAATGACAGAACTGGGATTGTGGGTGTGGAGTTGGGATAGAAGTGTGTGATATCACAGGGTGGGAAACTCAGAGTTTGAGGGTTTAGAATACAGTGATGGGTATAGAGCAAGGTGGGGGTTTTGGGGTGGAGGCTGGTCCTTGTTCTTGTTCTTGTTCTTGTTCTTGTTCTTGTTGTTCTTCTTCTTCTTCTTCTTCTTCTTCTTCTTCTTCTTCTTCTTCTTCTTCTTCTTCACCTTCTTCTTCTTCGTCTTCACCTTTTTCTGTATGGGATTGGGTGGTTTTGTGTAATTGGACAGAAAAGTCCGTATTTCACACTTTAGGTGACTAATTATTCCATTAAAAGTGAAAATAATTTAGGTGTCATTTCTTAATTGGATAGTTTATCCTTAAACAACCTTGTAGCTAGAGCTGGTTTGCCATTTTGTGCCTTGTTAGTGAAAGGCTGCAGAACTTGCTGCTGTGAGACTGTAACATAGATAAGAAAAAATAAACATCTAAGCCTGAATGTGAAATCCTGTCTTGAGAGCTTCAATCCCTGCTCTGACAGAGGTAGAAAAAAGAGGCCCAAAACTGGCACTATGGTTTCCCTAAAACCCAACAACAATCCATGAGGGGCCTGAGGACATAAGCCATTAACTACACCACCCATCCAAAGAACCAGGGGATAAAATCCAACCCAGCTGTCCCGGGAGGCAAATCTAGGGCAAATCTGGCTGAGGATAAACCACCCCAGACTGGGGTGAAAACCAAAATCAGGCTTGAACAGCTACATTCCACCTTTTCCCAGCCTTGGGATGGGAGAAGGGGAAAAGGAAGTGATTTAGGACATTGAAGGGCTGGAGCATGTCCAGAGAAGGGAACAGAGCTGGGAAGGGGCAGGAGCACACGGAGGGGCTGAGGGAGCTGGGAAGGGGCTCAGCCTGGAGCAAAGGAGGCTCAGAAGGACCTTGTGGCTCTGCACAGCTCCTGACAGGGGGGGACAGCCAGGGGGGTCAGGCTGTGCTCCAGGGAACAGGGACAGGAGGAGAGGGAACAGCTCAGGCTGGGCTAGAGGAGGTTTAGATTGGAGATTAGGGAAAATGTTTTCCCTGAAGGGGTTGTCAGGCACTGGAACAGGCTGCCCAGGGAAGTGGTTGAGCAGCCATTCCTGGAGGTATTTAAAATATGTGTGGATTCGGCACTTGGGGACAGGGTTTAGTCATGGCCTTGGCAGTGCTAGGGGAATGGTTGGACTCGATGATCTTGGAGCTCTTTTCCAGCTGAGAATGATTCCGTGATTCTCTTTGCTTTCCTTTATTTGGTTTGCTTTGGTTTTCCTCGAGGTTCAGAAATGGGGATGGCTTTCTCCAAAATCCACACTTAATCAGGGTCAGAGCACCGTGCCTCTTCCCACTTCCCAACCACTGCGTCTGCTCTGCAGAACACCATTAATTAACCCCTGCACCAGAGCAGGGTTTGGCTGCTCTCTGAATCCCTGGACAATTAAAGATGTTAAGGATGACACAGCCCCTGAGTGTACTGGGAAATGGGCTGAGACCACAAATTTGTTTCACGTCAGTCACCACCAACACTCCAGAGCCTTTGGCCACTGCGACCAAAACAGGCTGCTCCAAACTAGGAGAAAAACAGCAGAGGGATATTTTCTATTTTTCACAATAAAAGTGGATCCAACTCCTTCGGTGGCGCTGCTTGGTTGTCAATACTGGGACCCTTTCTTAGAATCTCCACAGATGGAATAAAAACCAACACTGGCATTTCTTTTCTGGCCAGGTGCAATCCAAATTACAGCATGTGTTTATCTGGTGGACTTCATGAATTGCTTTCACAGCCATCTTTCCAAGGCAAATGCAAGTCAGAGGGAATTCTCTAAAGGGCCAGATCCCACCCTGGGATTCCCAGCTGGATCCCAGCTCAATGACACTGGATGTGATCAGCAACACAAATATAACAAAGCAGCAAAGCAAGAAATCTGAAAGAAAGGCTAAGACTAGACTTAGAGCTGGTTCTTGAGAGTAATTTCTTAAATTCCACGTTTTATGGGAAGTGTGGGATCAATTGCGATTAAAGCAAAGGTTACACCTCACTCTTCCCATTGTCCACAGTAACACTGCTGAGCCTGTGCTGAGCTGCATGTAAAGTGATCAGAGGAGGACGTTAATTACTTCATTAAAGTGCTTTGTGCTCTCTTGGGGTGAGGATGTACCTGGGAATTGCAGTGGGATCAAAGGCAGGAGAAGTTTGGAGCCAGTCTGGACAGCGGAGAAGCAGAAGAGGCCCTTGATGGCAGCTGTGCCTCAGGAGCCGTTCCTGCTCAGATCCTTGGACTTCTTCCAGGATCTTTCCCACCCTTCCCCTTCAAACACAAACATCCAAAAGTACAAATACAACACTGAGTGACTTTTAAGATCCCTTCCAACTCAAACTGTTCTACGATTCCCTTCCTAAAGTCACCTCTGACAAAGTGCACCCACCATGACCAGGCTGTGCCACACAAAATCACCTTTTCCTGAGATCTCCTGGTGCTGGTGAGACCATGACACACTCACTGCACCCTCTGATCTCCTTTACACTTTGGTACAGTTCCTACATCCTGCAGCTTTAGGCAGATCAAGTCCAGATTCACAAATGTTTCCTTAAAATACATGAGCCATGTTTAGGAAAAAAGAAGAAAATAAAAGGAAAGGGAAGGAAAGGGAAAAGAAGAGAAAAGGAAAAGGAAAAGGAAAAGGAAAGAAAAGAAAAGAAAAGAAAAGAAAAGAAAAGAAAAGAAAAGAAAAGAAAAGAAAAGAAAAGAAAAGAAAAGAAAAGAAAAGAAAAGAAAAGAAAAGAAAAGAAAAGAAAAGAAAAGAAAAGAAAAGAAAAGAAAAGAAAAGAAAAGAAAAGAAAAGAAAAGAAAAGAAAAGAAGCCCCTCCACAAAATCTTCTGCAAAGACCAAATATGGTGTGTCCTGTTTCCTTCCTTTTCACCACTCCCCCTGGTCCATCACAGCTGGAATTATTTGTGTGGTTTTAGTTGTCCCGAGGAAATTCCCAGGGGAAAAACAGCCAATAACCCACATCAGGTTTTATGTAGAATCCAGGATTTGGAATAGGTGAAAGATCTGGGGGGAAGTTCTGCTCTCTGATGAGCAGTAACTTTTTAGTTATTATCATCTCAATGAGTACCCCTGAAAAGATTTCTGTCCTTGCCAGTGGATCCGAGACAGGCAATGGCAGAATAAATTAAGAAAAACATCATTTTGGGTTTTTTCCTTCAGTTCAGCACTGAACCAACCCCAGCGGGGGAGGCTGGAGGAGATTCCTCCACTGTTGCTGTGGTCTGTTGGTGCTGGGCTTCACCAGAGCCTTTAAGGTCTCCACTTTATTCTCACATTCCTAACAGCATCCAAACCTGCTCGGTGCCAGGGCTGGTGGAAACGAGTCATTGTCCCAGAATAATCCCCATTCCTCACTCCTCTGGGTCCTGCCATGCCACGGCCTCAGGCTCAGGTTATTCCATGTTCCTTCAGCTTCTCCACGCCCTGTGTGAGGTCCTGCTGGAGCTGAGGCTGGAGGACAGCCAGGGTCCCCTTCCCTGGGAGCTGCTGAGTGGAATGTCCTGGGTTTATGAGCCCTGGAGCAATTCTGGGGCTACGGCCCTGGCGAGCACCTTCAATCAGGGATTTTCATTTCCAACCCTCCCTGCTTTTTATGGCACTTCCTTCCCATGGCTGGGCAGGAGAAATGCTGTCACTCCCAGCAGACCCCTGCAGGTCACTGGAGTTCCTGGGCTGGGTGCTAAACTTATTTCTAATGCTCGGAGTGGAGCCTCCAGCAGATTCCTGATGAGGATTTTGGAAATCTGAGCATGAAAAAAGACCTCTCAAATATTCCAGCTCAATCCAAACTTGGTGTAAAACAGGATTTGTGTAACTTAGTGTTAGGGTGGAGGGTTTCTCATGGAAAAGTTCTGCAGATATTCCCAAAAAAGCCAGGGCAGTAAGAGATGGGAATCTGAGGGACATGGTTCTAATATCCAAGGTATTTCTAATTTATTGATTTATTCAATATAAATCAATATATTGATTAATTTATCTACTCTTTTATCTATCACTTGAACAGCTCTAGACATCAATGCTGGGATTGCTGATTATAATTATTAGTTATTGTTAATTATAATCTCAGGGGATGGTCTCCATTTTCAAATACCATAACCAAGAAAAGAAACAAGTAAAATGCCTGAAATACTAGTTAAATTCCCTAGAATTACTCATTCTCACACTTTACTTGTCATCTTTGGATATTAGAAATTAGAAGTTTATAGGAATTCAAATAACAACAGGCACAAAGCTGCCTAGTCCAGAGCAGGAGTAAGGACTGCTCCTATTTGATGGAATTACTCAAGAAATAACCAGAACAGATGAAGTTATTATCTCCTAATGCTTTGGAGATATTGTCGTTTCTTGGGATTTTCCCTTCAAAATATTTCTGACCTAGCAAAATTATAACCTCTTATTTAGAGCATGAGAATCCTGCTCAATTAACCTGCAAATGCCACTCAGATGAGATTGCTTGGAAATTTGCTTGGTTCCAAAGGGCTCCTGGACTATTGTTCGTGATGGGAAATTTTCTAATGGAAAAATGTCATTTCATCTCAGAAAAACGTGTTCTTTCAGGAAGATCCTACCTTAGACCCTGTCAGGTTCAGGGCAAAATTTCCCATCAGAGCCTGAAAAATATTCCCAAGCTTGGGAAAAGAGATTGGATGAGCAAACCAGAGTCAGTGACCAATTTCTGGGATTTTTGATGATGCAGGAATTTTATTCTGTAGGCGCCTTCCTTCCTATCTCTTTGCCTTTGGAGCTCCTTGGTTTCCTGAAAAGTTCTGCTGACTTCAGACAAAGAAATATCAAATTTCTCAGTTATCCAGGTAGAACACAAACAATACTGGCAGCATCTGTCTGACAGCCATGGATTTTAAGAGAGAAGCTGAACTCGGCCCTGCGTTCCATTTCCTGCAGTTCAGACCCTCGGTGGTAATCCCAAATTCAGCCTGTTTCATTCTCAGACACAGGTGTGAAGGACACTTTTCCAAACAGCAGTGGAAGGTCTCAGTCCTAGCAGAGGGTTCCTTTGGCAGAGTGAGGAGGGACAAGCAGAGGAAGGCTATGGAGCCATTCCAAACTTGGATGCAGTCAGGATGACACCACACACCCCTCCTGGGTGCTCAGGAGCCTTAGTCTTCCCAAAATACCCAGGAGGAAGTGCCCTGGGCTGTAAGATGTGTGTGCATTCTATTTCCACCTGTCAGAGCTGGGGCAGTTCTCTCTGTTCATGGGGCAGTTTTCTTTATCTCTCCCACAGCCAACCCTCCCTCCAGGAGATCTCTTCTGTTAATGGGCTATTAATTATTAATTATCTTCTCTCCATGGCCAGTGAGTGTCCCTGCAGGGCTGATCAAATTCCACCATCTCATGGGGAGATGCTCCGCCCAGGGGAGGAGCCAAGCATTCCTACCTGGATCCAATCTGCCCTGGGAACAGCCCAGCAGCCTTTGCCCACTGCATTCCCAGAGGAGCAGCTTTCTCCTGCCCTGCATTCCCAGAGGGAGAGCAGGCCCATCTCCAGCAGCCCTGGAGCTGCAGAGGAAAACTCCCCCCTTGTGCAGGATCCCTGCTCCAGCAGAAGCACAGCTGGCACTGCAGGAGGGCTGAGCCCCCCTGGGATGGGACTGTGCCACCACCCTGAGCCCCCTGGGATGGGACTGTGCCACCACCCTGAGCCCCCTGGGATGGGACTGTGCCACCACCCTGAGCCCCCTGGGATGGGACTGTGCCACCACCCTGAGCCCCCCTCGGTTGGGACTGTGCCACCACCCTGAGCCACAGGGGGACAGGGCATGCTCTGACTCTGGCAGTAGTTTTGGGGTTTTGTTTTTTTTGGGTTTTTTTGTTTGTACTATTGCATTTGTATTTTCAGTTTTCCTATTAAAGAACTGTTATTCCTGCTCCCATATCTTTGCCTGAAAGCCCCTTAATTTCAAAATTAGAACAGTTTGGAAGGAGGGTTTGCATTTTCCATTTCAGGGGAGGCTCCTGCCTCCCTCAGCAGAACCTGTCTGTTCAAACCAGGACAGGCAGGTAAATGAAGCTCACCATGGAGACCCCTCCCCATGCCAACACCTGTCCTTGCCAGCGCTTCCAGAGCTGAATCCCTGAGTTATGGAGCAAAGTTCTTCCATGACTGTGGCACCTTGGGCTTCCCAACTCTCCTCTTTCCCAGCACAGCTTGTGCCCAAGCCTGCCTTGCACCGTGGCCAGCAGCAGATGGAATTGCAGAGGATGAATTCCCCCAGCAGGGAGGGGGCCAAGGTGCACCCAGGAATTTCCCCCGACAGCTCCAGGACTCCTCCAGCCTTCCCAGACACCTCTACATCCTCCACCTCCCAAAGCTGCTGCCCAAAGAGCCTGAGGCTTTGTGCAGCCACTCTGCTGCCCTGAGGGGAACAAGAAAGGTATTTCGTCTGCTTGTCCCTTAATTCTGTCGGCAAACATTCCCTGCACAACACAGCTGGGCTGGGAAGAATGGCTGGAGGCACCATCTTGCATTTGCCCCATGGATTAGTTGGTAATTGCTGGGTGTCTCAATGCAGAAGGGCTCCTGACTCCTGTGCATGGCAGGACAAGGCTTGGTCTTTATTTAATTTATTGGTCATTATTATTTTCCTCCCCCTTTCTCACCCTGAGCTGTTTCCTAAATCCTTTTTCTCAGGAGGGAGAGGGAAGCAGGGGAGGGTTGTGGGGTTTTCATTAACAAAGCCTTGTGAGCCCAAGAGTGACTTTGGAAGGCAGGATATTGACCTTTATGGCTCCTAATGCCACGTTACAACATCTAATCCCACATTCCAGGCTGGAAAATGGGGAAAGGATGGGCAGAAGAGAAAATGTCACTCATTGTGCAAAGTGCTCTGAAGGAAACAGAGGTCATTGCAAGGGAGGGGCAGAGACGTGGCCAAAAAAAAAAAAAAAAAAAAAGGAACAAAATTAGATTTGGGTGGATGTTTTCTGGGGATGTACAGATATTTCCAAGGCACAGAGGAGCTCTGGAACGATTTACCATAATGAGAATTTAATTTCCTCTCCTTGACTTCACATCACTCCCCACACCCTCCCAAAATTCATCTGCCTATGACTCCTATCAAGCATTTATCACCCAGGAGGTGAGGGCAGGGCAGAGCTGCCCCAACCAGAGCCAGGGAAGAGCTGGACAGGAGGTGGGTAAGGATAAATGCAGGCTGGGAAAGCTGGAGCTGCTCATCCTGGAGAAGGGAAAGCTCCCAGGAGACCTTAGAGTCTCTTCCAGCCTAGAGGGAGATTCCAAGAGAGCTGGAGAGGGACTTTGGACAAGGGCTTGGAGTGACAGGAAAAGGGGGAATGACTTTAAGCTGGAGATGGATGGGTTTAGATTAAATATTAAGGTCTTCACTATAATAGTGAAGAAACCTGGCACAGGGTGCCCAGAGAAGCTGTGGCTGCCCCTGGACCCCTGGAATTGTTCAAGGCCAGGTTGGACATGGCTTGGAGCAGCCTGGGACAGTGGGAGGTGTCCCTGCCATGACAGGGGGAGGAACTGGAGGATCTGTAAGGTCCCTTCCACCCCAAACCACCTAGCATTGTATGAACAGCCCTTCCCTCTGGATGATGAGTGGGAAAACCCCATTTGTTCTTCCCTGTGGGAAAACCAATAATGCAGGAAGAGAAGTAAACCTCCCCCTGAGTCCAGGGGGCAAACAGGCTCACCCCAGCAATCCATCCCAAAGGGTGACAGTGTCCAGGACAAGCCAGCTCTGTCCCCCTTATCTCCCCCAAATATTTCCCTCCTTGTACATTGTATGGGTGTTAAATTCTGATTGTCAGTCCATGCACGTCTGAGCAAAACATCACTGAAAGTCTTCCTTCAAGGCACTGTTACACACATGAACAGGGAGGTGGGAAAAAGAGGGATTTGGGCAGAGCAACCCTAAATAACCAATAAGACATCAGCCAAAAAAGAATTAAAAAAAAAAAAAAAAAAAAAAAAGGCAGGAATTTATAAATTTGAAAGTCAACACTGATACCTGTGACCGAAAGAACACCTGAAAAGTTTGGTTTGTATCCAAAAAAGAGCCAGGGGTGTTTCCAGCACAGCCTTTCCCACTGGTGCTGACTGGGACATTACAACTGTCTGACCATGGGCTGGGTATTTCTTACAGGGCTTTTTTACCAGCAGCAGTGACAAAGAAAGGAGCAGTGACACAATTTGTCAGAATCTTGGTGGCTGTGGAGCTCCTGAGAGGTTTTAATCTGGAAGTTTGTTTTTCCTGTAAAAAGATGGAAATATCATGTGAACACAAATTGATTTTGATAACACTTTATCCTAGGAAAATATACCCAATAGAAAATTGATGCTTTAAGAATAAAATTTCCTCGTCTGCCATGTGCAGGGTGGAATGATTCATGTTATTCAAGCAATCTGGGGGAGAGAGAGGGTAAGGGAGGGGATTAACTTCTTGGGAAAGTTTACAGTGTTTTTTAGGTTACAGAATTCTCTTCAAAGCCAGGGGCAGATCCCACACATTTTGTGTGCCTTCCAGTCTGCCTCTCTGTGCTGATACATCCCCACGTAGAAACCCAGACATCCAACTAATAATTAGAGCTCATTACTGCAGCCTCAGGAAGGCTCCTGGTGTCTTTCTTAGAGCCCTGACTCCCCATCTGCTCTGGGGGCAAGTGAGAAAGCAGAGGTTGTGGCTGCAGATCTGAGAGCTGGGGATGAACACGCTGCTGGAAAATCACCCCTTGGTCCCTTCCCTTGATCCCATCCCGGCTCCTCTGCTCAGACACCCCACTTTTAAACCATTTTTTGGTTTATGTTCATGTGAATTAAACAAAACAAACCGAAGCCCATCAGCCCTGACTAGCTCTGGGCTCGCTCCCTTTCCGCAAGACGCACACCAGGGCTCTGCTCGCAGCACGGCCAAAACCAAAGGACAATTAAACTCCAGGTTCCCTTTTAAATTAAACATTCCCTTCCAGGTCGTGGGTTCTGCTCCAAACCAGACAGTGAATCCACCAAGGGCTCGGTGAAAGAGTTCAGTGTTGTGGCACAGCTCCCTGAAGATCCCCCTCGCTCCGTGGATTTCAGGGATGCCGACCCCATGAACTCTTGCTTCGGGATGGGAACATCCTGATTTTTCACCAGGTCTGCAGAGGGGGGAGGGATGTTTGTTATTCTTGAGGAATTTTATTATTTTTTCCTGGATTCACCACAGCACAGAGGCTTGGAGGAGCTCGTTGCTTTGCTAATGTGTGGTTTGCAACAGGAGCTGCGGGAAGGCTCCTTGAGGGAAAACCAAGCTGGATTCGGGAATGAGCCAAGCCCAAGTGTTTGGGAGGGAAGAGGATGAGGAGTGGGGATGGGGAGAGGCAAAGGAAGGTAATAAGAGCTGTGTGTGGTACTTCCACACAGAAAAAAAACCTCCTGAGGAACGGATTTGGGATGCCTCCCTTTGGAAACAGTTGAAAAAAGGGAGCAGAAGGCTGCATTTAAGAAGAGGTTAGAAATGTTTAAAGAGCAAATAGACCCAAAAAACCCCAAACCATGTCCTTGAGGGCTCCTCTCCCATCAGCATTCCCATTCCAGGAGAGCACACTGGGTAAGGCTACGTGACCAGTGAATGTGTCCTGACCCCAGCTGCACCACAAGAATAATAGAACTCATATTGTGCTTTCCTCTGCTAGAGTTCAGAACACTTTATGGGAAAAGTTGTGTTTTCCACAAAAAAATGTTCTCCAACAGGAACTGGAACCGGGAAAACAAAACAAAACAAACCCCAACTTTCAGAAATTTTCCATCTAAAATATAGAAATGGGAGGGAGAAACATTTTAAAGAGGGGAAAACAGTTTTGCTTAAAACCAAAACATTTCATTTCTGAGAAAAAAAAAAAAAAAAAAAGCCAAGGCACGGGGGAGGTTCAAGTGGCTTGTCCAGAATCCCACTTGGGACTTGCACCTACATCTCCTAAGCCACAAGTGAGTCTGTCTTCAGTTAAACTGCAACATCAACAGTGATTTCAGGCAAATATTGAAAAATGAGTCCAGTTTTACTGGTAAAGGCGCCAGGCTCTAAACCAGCCTCTGGAAGAGCTCTCCTTGCCCACACACGTTCCTCAGCCCTGGGGTGGAACAGCAGAGAAGGCAGGAAGAGCCCAGAGAGAGCATTTACCCCTCTGAACACCCATAAGCCTTTCCCAAGGCTCCCAAATCCCTGCTGCTCCACTCAGGCAGCTCCTGGAATGAATTCCCATGGACGACACCAAGTTTTGGCTCCCCCAGCACCTCCAGGTTTCCTCCTGAGCAAACAGCAAATCCTGCACGGAGTTTTCCCGGAGCACACGGATCATGGAGACTCTCAAGATGTCATCTGCCACTTCAGAGGGACTAAGAGAGCCAAGAATAGCAGAAAGCCAGAGCAGCACATACCCCTGGGTGCTCTACAGCTGTGCTCCAGCCGAAGACCTGTAATTTTCACACCATTTCTCACCACCCTACATTCAGACAACCCTGTTTTCCCAGCTCTGCGGTCTGAACACCCAGATCTCCAATTTTTACATTGTCTTCTCACTCCAAAGGGTTGGCAGAGCCCAGAGGCAAAGTGCTTTCAGCGTGCTGTGCTTCTTGCTCGGATTTATATTGGCTTCTGGAATTAATTCTTCTGTTTAATAATTATCTCATTAAGCAAAAAGTGGTGAAAATACCCAAGCAGTGACATGGATGGGCTGATGGATGTTCCACGGTGGTTTTACCACACAACAGCTCTGAGTGAGGTGGGACACCTGAGAGCTGGAGAGGAAACCACAGTGGAGTGAGGCAGAAAAAGTCCATTCTACCTTTCTACCTCCTTTCCACCTCCTCTTTTTGTGGGGGCGGGTGAAGAAATCTTTGAAACTTTCAGTCCTTTCTCATATTTTCAAGCTAAACTTGCACACTCCTCCAGCTGATAGAGGTAGAGAGGTCATTTGTGTAATCAAAATTTTAAAAAGGAGGGGGGGAAGGAAGGAGAAATTCTTTACTTGGAAGGTAAATTTGTAGATTGGCTGTTGGACCATCAGTGCAGTGACCAACGTAACTCATCTCTCAGCTGGACCCAGTCACATTCCAGCAATACCCTCACCCTAAATGAAGCAAATCTCTTCCAGATGGAGAGATTTCCAAAGAATTTTACACCTCAAACCAGCATGAGGTGTAACCAATCTAATCTTTCATCCAGTGGGACAGCAGAGGATACAGAAAAACACCTCGTAAGGTGGAATTATTTTCCTGACTTGGTGGGAGTTGGAGCAGAAGTGTTGGATCTGCAATGAGACCTTGACACAAAAGCCAAAGCTTGGTCTCTGCAGGAGGATCTTGTTGCTTTGGGCTGAGGATGTATTGTTCAGACACAGCAGTGTGGGATCTTGCCAGTGAATCCAATCTCCGAGGCTTTCAAACCAAAACGGGTTTAGATATTTAGATTTTACTTAGTTTTTCCTTGGTATCTAAGTGAGTTGTGGTGCTGAAGACTCAGTGAGTGCTCTTTCTAAACCTCTTGCGGACTTCTGGAAGTCGTGCTGGAACCAGCTCTGCAGCCAGCCCTGAAACACAGCCTGGCAAGAGAAGGGTTAACACAGCACCTGAGGCACATCTCCAAAATGCAAATGGATTAAAAGTCAGATTTCTGTGTTATTTACTGGCAGATGCAGGCTCAGAGGAACATCATCCTTTACCAGTGCCAGTGGCCCATAACTCATTGCGCTCAATGATGCCTTGAGAGGCTGCCCTAGAGCAGAGCCTGGGCAGAGCTAAAGAATAAAGCAGGGATTGATTCCAAGGATCTCCTCCATGGATGCACCTTGGGCAGCACCAGAGCCCAGCCAGGGCTGCACCCAAGATGACCCAAAATGGCCCCAAAATGCACGAGCACTCCCGGGGTCTCTCCCTGGGATCAGCTCTGCTCCATTTGCACCTTGCAGTTCATTGTCCCAGCCCAGCTTTAGCCCAGGCACTCCCACCCTGCTTGTTTTTCTCTCTCCAGCCCACGGGGTTTGTGCTCCTGGGCTGAGATTTGGATCATTTGTCCTTGGTGCCCAGCTGGAGCAGGAATTGTTTTGTCTCCCTGCTCTGTGCACAGAGCTCACCATCCCCTGATGTGAAGCTCAGACCCTCACCCTAAAGCAGCACAGAGTCTGAAAATATAAAAGCTGAAACCTGAGGCATCATCAAATCCTCTCAGGCTCAGGAATTTCATGGAGCAGGTTCTTGGTGTGATTATCTGCAGTTTTTTGAAGATGGGTCTTTCACAGAAGCCTAAAAACAAGCTCCACGTGAGGAAAACACCTGCCAGGAGCTGAAAGCAAAGAGAAACTGCAGATTGGCCAGGTCTGTCAGGGATGTCTTCTCCAAACTCCAGCTAATCAGGATCAAGGGAATATCTGTCTCCCTGGATTCCAGTGAGGGGCCCATCCCAATCCTCTGGGTGACAGCCCTTGTGAGAAATGAGGGATGAAGGTCAGCTCCAAGGATTCCTCTCTCAGAGGAGGAAAATGTTGTTGGTGCCACTCTGGCAGCCAAAATGTTTCTTAGGCTGTGCAGGGATCTGCTGGGGATCATCTTCTGCCCTTTTTGTCCTATTTTTGGAGTGGGAATGTTGTCTGGGAGGGACTGCAGATCCAACACTCCCCCATCTCAGCAAGGCACTTCCCAAAGGGCTCTCTCACCACCCGAAGGATGCCCATGGATATCTGTGTCGAGCCAACAGATTTTGAATCAAGATCTAAACCAAATGGAATTTGCTCTTCCAGGTACTGTAGCCATCCCTAAAGCACCATGATGCACATCCTGGAACATCTGGGGTGGAGGGGAAGAAAAATGTTTTTTGAGAGAGGGTCCCAGTGATTGGAACAAAAAGAAAACTGCACTAATTTAAATTAGGATCAGACTTGCTCAGAAAATCAAATAGACGCCAAAATCTATTTATCAATCCACATATGAACTTTTCTTTTACTCTTAAAAAAATTAAAGGAAAAAATCCCAGTTTGGCTTGGACTGAACCGAGTTGAGTACAAAGCCCAAAACCAGTCACTAATTAATGGTGTCTCGTTTTCTGGTATTTATGCACCATAAAAATTAATAAGGGACTTCTCTGGGAAAATAAATGGTTAGCTGGAAAGCCAGCTCTGGCCTTTGGTTTTTTTCCTGTTACTCATAACTTCTCCATGAGATTCCTTGAAACTTTGAGCTGGTTCCTCCCCAGGAACTTTTAGCAACTTCCCAGAGCCAAGGTTTCAAACGAGGAATTGATGCAGCCTCCGTGATATCAGTGGAGAGGGACTGGGTGTAAAATGTAACTGTTCATGCTGATTTCCAGACCTCACATTCTCAGAAAGAAAAAAAAAAAATCAGGAAGAGCACAGACAAAATTTTCAGAAGCTGTGGATTTAGGTAAATCTATACTGTAATGTTCTGCAGTTTAAGATTTAGGCACCAAACTTTTATTTTTAACAGTGGTAATCACCTGTAGTGGTCACATGGAAGGCAGCAAGTGTTTCCTTTCCTAAAAAAGGGTCCAAAACTTGGGAACACCTCCAGTGAGCAATGGAGTCTTACACTGATATTTACTTTTGTCCAATTTCCTCCTATAATCCATTCAGGCACGACATAAGATATCAGCTTAATCCTTTAAACAACATGGCTGGGATTAAATGTTGTATCTGAGCTGAAAACTTCTGCTTTCCAGGAGGTTTAGATGTGGAAACAAGAGGAGAAACCCACTCATGCAGCAAAGAAGAGATCTGGAGCACAAGCAAAGACCAAAAACTGGGATATCAGATATGACCCGCCTTGTTGGTGGAATTCCCAAATTCTTTATCAGCCTCTCTGTCCCTCAAGAGGCAAATCCATTCCACCAACACCATTCCCACTGGTGGAAGTGACCTCCAGCAGCCTGGGGGGGCTGGAGAGGGGAGAGAGAGCACAGCAGACCTTGGGGTGCACCAGCAGAGCTCGGTGGAGGTGGAGGAAATGAACCCAGGAGAAAATGAACCCAGGAGAAAATGAACCCAGGAGAAAATGAACCCAGGAGGAAATGAACCCAGGAGAAAATGAGCCCAGGAGCTCGTTTTTAGGGCTTCAAAACCACCACTGACTGCACATCCTTGCACGGCAAACAGGAGCCTCAGGTGGAATATCCTGGGTCAAATCTCCACCTGGATTAAGCAGGGATAGCTTTGGACATTGTCAGAGCTCTGCTGGTTGATATCAGCCAGGGGCTGGCCCAGGATCCTCTTGATGTTTGTTTTGTTGTTTTTGTGGGGTTTTTTTCCTCTGTACCTGTCTTGGCTTGAAAAAACAGGTGTCTGCTAAGGAAGGAAGGAGCCTCCTTTGAAATGGAAAATGTAAACTCCTTCCCTCCAAATTATAATTTTGAAATTATTTTATTATCATTATGATTTAATTAATACTATTAATATGATCATTTATTAAGTAATTATAATTATAGTTTAATTCCAATTTAATAAATAAATATATCTTATTTTAAATTATAATTTTGAAATTAAGGGGCTTTCAGGCAAAGATATGGGAGCAGGAATAACAGTTCTTTATTAGGGAAGAAGGAAAAACAAAAAATAAATAAAAATGCAGTCATACAAAACCCCACTGCCAGAGTCAGAGCATGCCCTGTCCCCCTGCATGTCAGGGTGGTGGCACAGTCCCATCCCAGGGGGGCTCAGGGTGGTGGCACAGTCCCATCCCAGGGGGGCTCAGGGTGGTGGCACAGTCCCATCCCAGGGGGGCTCAGGCTGGTGGCACAGTCCCATCCCAGGGGGGCTCAGGGTGGTGGCACAGTCCCATCCCAGGGGGGCTCAGCCCTCCTGCAGTGCCAGCTGTGCTTCTGCTGGAGCAGGGATCCTGCACAAGGGGGGAGTTTTCCTCTGCAGCTCCAGGGCTGCTGGAGATGGGCCTGCTCTCCCTCTGGGAATGCAGGGCAGGAGAAAGCTGCTCCTCTGGGAATGCAGTGGGCAAAGGCTGCTGGGCTGTTCCCAGGGCAGATTGGATCCAGGTAGGAATGCTTGGCTCCTCCCCTGGGTGGAGCATCTCCCCATGGGATGGTGGAATTTGATCAGCCCTGCAGGGACACTCAGTGGCCATGGACAGAAGAGATCTCCTGGAGGGAGGATGGGCTGTGGGAGAGATAAAGAAAACTGCCCCATGAACAGAGAGAACTGCCCCAGCTCTGACAGATGGTGATAGAACTCACAGCCCCAGGCACATCTTGCATTTCCAACCTAAGACAGTAAAATTCTCCTGGAATCTTTAATTCCAGCTTTTCCCCTTAGTGAATCCTCTTCGTGCAGCAGCCCAGCCCTGGAGAATGAATCCTGCTTGGGCATTTCTAGGCAGCCAGGGCTTCTTTGAGGCCTGTGGAGAGCAGCGGGTGTTTGGCTGGGGATGAAAGCAGGAACGAACAATGCTGGTTTATTCCTGATGTTTTGCTGCAATATTTCAGTGATGTCAGAGCCAAACCTTCAGAAAAAAATATATATGTAGTACACAGGGTTGGGTCCAGTGGCTGGATTAAAAGAACAGGATTATTTTGATTACCTTGATTTAGAGCACCAGCGGTGTTGAATCATGTTCAGCCAAAGAAACATCACGGAGGCAAAATTTACTCCTCTGCGCAGAGAAAAGCAGGAGAGGAGGAAGGCAGGGAGGAAAGAAAAATGACTCTGAATCAAAAGATGAAAATATACACCAGTTCAACATTTTCTTCTTGTAATGATTTTCTTTCTTAAGCAGGCAACCACAAAAGACAGAGATGTTTAATCCATTAAAAGCGCAGCTTTCTGGACAGAATAATCCGAGTTTTGTCAAGCCACCAGCCTGCTTCTCCCTGGGTGGGCCCAGGCTGGGGCAGGAATAGCTTTTATTTGATTCCCTCAGAACAGGTCAGTGTGCACAGGCTTTGGGGATGGTATCAATAACTTTTCCTGGCAGGTGGTCAACAGGAGCACGGGGGGAAATGGATTTTCATCAGGGAGTAGCACAAACCCGAATTTTATCTGGCACCATGGTGGCAAGAGGGAGGATGACTTTGGGGAGAGGGATGAAGTTCTGCTTCTCTTTGAATGGTTTCCTTCACCAGTCATTCCCATTTTCTTCAAAGGCTGGAAAGGCAGAAGATTCCCCCACTTTTTGCAACATGGATTTACGGAGAGAGGTTTTGCCAGCCCGGCTCGAGTCAGAGCAGTGCAAATCACCTCTGGTGAAAGAGGGACTTTCCTTGAGTGTTAGCACAGGTAAGGACAAGGAATGGGTGGAAATCTCTCCTGTCCCTTGATCCTCTCCTCTGGAATAGGGAGGACAACACCAGGATCACTGCATGGCAGAATTTATGTACAGACACTGAGGGCTTGAGTGGAAAAAAACAGTTATTGGAAAATAACAGTTATGGAAAATAACAGTTATTGGAAGATGAGAAGAGAGAGGAGAGGGAGAGGGAGAGGTAGAGGTAGAGGTAGAGGGAGAGGGAGAGGGAGAGGGAGAGGGAGAGGGAGAGGGAGAGGGAGAGGGAGAGGGAGAGGGAGAGGGAGAGGGAGAGGGAGAGGGAGAGGGAGAGGAGAGGAGAGGAGAGGAGAGGAGAGGAGAGGAGAGGAGAGGAGAGGAGAGGAGAGGAGAGGAGAGGAGAGGAGAGGAGAGGAGAGGAGAGGAGAGGAGACAGCAAATCCAGGCTTTGCTGTCATGGCATGAGCACCACCAACCCATCACTCTCCCTCCAGCACTGGCCTGTGTGAGGCTGCAAATCATCTTGGACATGGGAGGTCCAAATTCCAATTTCAGCATCTCCTTGGTCACTTTTCTTGGTAGCAGTTCTTGGGCTGTTCTCCCACAGGCCTCATGCCTCTGATATTTTTTAACAAGGGCTCAGGGAGCTCAGTTTTGTCTTGAGGTAAGAAAAGTGTGTGAAGGCTCTTAAAAAAGGAGCATATTTACGGCACTTGGAAAAAAAATGTGTTTTCCTACTCATATTATTTATATCTTCTACTTTCATTTGCACACAGGCTCACACAAATGTAGAGTCACAGAATCACAGAATCATTTGGGTTGGAAAAGGTCTTTGAGATTATAAAGTCCAACTGTTAACCGTGACAAAAGCAAAGAGGTTTTGCCCCTCTCCCCTTTGGGAGAAAAAAAAACCCCACCAAAACAAAACCTCAAGCAAACATACAAAAACCAAACCAAATCAAAAAGAAAGTGCCAAAAAAACCTGAAAACAAAACCCCAAGAATTACAATTTTCAGTTAAAATTTCAGTTAAAGACGATTTCCATATTAAAAAATAATTTTGGTCTCATCAAAATAATAATTTCTATTGCAACAAGCAGAAGGAGCAGCCCTGATGTCCCCCAAGCCCCCAGCACAGCAGAGAGCTGAGGAAATGTGAGCCAAAATAGAAATGCTCCATCTACAGAGCTGGTCTCTGCTGATCCTTGTGGTTCCCTTCCAATTCAGGATATTCCACAATTCCCTAGTCCCCAAGAGGTCTCCACACTGAATCCAGGGCTGCCATTTATCCCAGCCTCTGGAGAGAGCAAACAGCAAAGCCCCTACACTGCTGCACCCACTCTGGCAAGGGATAAGGAGCCAAGGGGAAAAGAAGGAAGGACTGACAGACAGAGGTTGAAGGTTGGGATTCCCTGGAAGGAAACTCAAGGAAAATCCCTTCTGGGGATTCCAGGAATCTGGCTGTGGGTCCTTCCTCACCGAAGTCATCCTAACCCTCTCCCTGTGTTCCTGCCTCACTTTGGGAGGAGCCAGGTTCATCCCACCATGGGATTCACACAGAAGAACAACCAGCTCCTTATTCCCAAGGATTTGAGGGTCAACCTTGGCTGCAGAGGCTCTGTGAATGAATGGACACATTCCTGGCCTTATCAAGCCAATCCTGATGGATTAAGCCCTCCTGATGGAGGGATAGGACTGCCAGGTACAGGGACAAACCTTGTGATGTGGTCCCAAAGCCACACCTGAACACAGGGCTTTGGGGGATGGAGCAGATCTTGCAATGGTCCCATGGGAAAGGGATCTTCATGGCTGAGGATTTTCCCAGAAAGGCTCCAAGTGCCCCCAAAACCTTGTGCATTACCCAGGCATTAAACCACACACAAACTGAGCCCCCGAGGACATGGAATTAATTGCTCATTTCCCAGAAACCTCAGGCAGTTTGTCACAGGCAAATAAAGAGAATAATGGATCATGGGGGAAAATCATAATTAGGTTCACCAAACGTAGCCTAGGCTTCTGTTTTTGTTTCAAATATCAGTTCCACCAAAGTAGGAGTATTTTGTGTTTCTATGATTTCCTGAGTAAAATTGGGAGGAAATCGTAAAATGCTAAAAAACGCCCACAAATTAAAACTTCTTATCTTGACATGAAAATATTATTCAGAATCTCTGTGGATTGTTTTACTAATTTCCAAAATGGATGATCAAATACTGAGTGATCCCTCCATGGCTGCCAATATTTTTAATAGGCATCTTAGTCAATGTTAGTACAGCTGTCCTTTCAAATCAACTCTTCTGGTGACTCACACTTGGATTCGGAGATTTCCCGAGGTTTTATCTGCTCTTGGTGGGCCTGTCCTTGGATCCTGGCACACGAGAGAGAGAGAGCAGGAGGTTCCTCCTCATCCAAAACACACAACCCACGGCGCAGCGAAAAGGACACACACAATTAAAAGAGGCAGGAAAAGAAGGGAAAAGGGAAAAAAAAAAAAAAAAAGACCAGCGGGGTCATTTCATGCTCCAGCAGATCGGCATTTTTATGTAAAACTCTTGGAATGTCATATTCCTGCAGCCACCCTCCAGCCTTACTCATGGCGAGTTCACATCACCTGTTTCCCCTCGGAGTTGACATTTCCAAGGGAGCTTTGGCTCCCTGACGTGCAGTTGGAAAACTGAAAGGCAAGAAAGTCTCCACGTTCTGGAGAAAACAGAAAAAACTCTGCTGCTTTGCAGAGCCTCACGGAAACGTCAACAGCCAACGGAAACGGAGACGAGGAGGCCGTGAGACACTCACCCTCCTGCAGAAAACAACTGGCAATGTTCATTTGAGGAATTAATATTCATTTCAGGCATTTTATTTCTCAGATTGAACTTTTCCCAAGTCCACTTGACTGAAGGTTCCAGGAAATTTAGTAGTGCATTGACAGAGGGAGAAAACTTTGCCCTCGAAAATCTCATTTTTCAGGTGGAAAAGTGCTTTTTGACCCCAGCTGTGACACGAGAGAGTTTTTGTGTCAATAGCTGGAGTTTTGTTACTGCCCAGATTGCTCTTAGTACTGAAAAAAAAAAAAAAAAAATTTAGAAAACGAAGGAGAATCTCTGTGCTGAATAATTTTGAAGCCTCCAGTAGCTTGAAATATCTCCAAACCTATTAAACCCTGAAACCAAAATAAACATTTTGTCCTCCCTTCATGGAAGCATAAAGAATGTCTCAAGGCAACCCGTCCACTTGCCTGCCAATCCCAAACTGCCCTCAAGAACATATTCTCCGGGGCTTTGTCAAATCAGCTTCAACATTCCTCAAGCAACAGGGGGTTCTACCACGTTCCTGGAAAGGCTTTTCCACAATCTGGTCCCGTGTCCTTTTCAAAAGCACCACGAAGCACCCGTTACCTGTGAGTGCTGGAGCTGGAGAGGAATCCGACTTTCCATTCTGTGGTAAATCCCATGCTTTCAAATATCTTTCCAGTCTGGATGCAAGGGAAAGCAAAATATTTTCAAGATTTCCTACTAAACAGGGCTCTGAGGGAAAAGGACACTTGCAGTTGGTATAAATGTCAATAAAGACAAAATTCGGGACTGAGTTGAGGGTTATTGTTTTTATATAAACAACATGCTGCAGCATCTAAAAAAATATAGGAATAAAAACACTTCCTGAAAGGGAAAACCAAGACTTTTCTTTTTAGAGAAAGCTTGTCAGACTTGCTGTTTACAAACCATATCAGTTTTATCAAATTGGCTTTTTCCAACGGGAAAACATTCCTGCAGAAAATTTCCCACTGGCTCGCAAGCAGGGCTCTGCAATATCAAGGTCACAAAGAGTGGGTTTTGTTTCTGCTCTCCAAGAATTTCAACTGCCCAGCTATTGCTTTCCCAGAAGATGCATTTCACAGAAAATTATTATATTGGAATTGAATTAAATAGAAGGAATTTAAATATTTTAATCAGTGCATTCAGGAGCAGTGCAGGACCAATGACTCAATTCAAACAGTGTTTACGTTGAGCCAATTCTTTATTTTCTCAGAATTTAAATTCTTATACCCTTGGTTTTCAAAATATATTGATTCAATTAAGAACCTAAATGTTCCTTAAATTAAAGAAATGTCAATATACAACTTGAGCTGCTCCAGAATTTCAAATTAAGTCTGGGCTTGAGATGGATTCTTGAATCACGGAATGGTTTGGGTTGGAAGGGACCTTTAAAGGTCATTTACTCCAACCTCCCTGACATGAGCAGCGACATCTTCAACTAAATCGAGCTCTGTTCAACTTGTCCTTAAATGTTTCCAGGGATGGGGCTTCCACCACCTCTCCGTGCCAGCGTTTTACCACCCTCACTGTAAAAAAATGTCCTTTTTTCTATCTAATCTAAACAGCAATACCTGACATAAACACCCATCCCCTCAGCCAAAACCCCATTCAGGAACCCTCCCATCCCAAAGGCTTCTTGAACTCCCTTCCCCACCAAAGCCCCACACCATTGATTAACAATTATTTGCAGAGGGAAGCTGCCTGCACTCTCAGCCCTTTAATATTGATTAAGAAGCACTCGGCAAGGAAAGGCTGGGTGGCTCCAGCTCTGGGAAGTGCCAAGGAAAATAAAGCTGGTATTAGTGATCCTCAGCGTCTTTGCTGAGAAAAAGGCAGCATTGTGGGCTGGGAGACTGCTCACCAAAGGCAGATCTTTTCCAGCCATCCAACAACAATAACAGCTTTGGATAAATAGGTGGGATACTCACAAGGGGAACCGACGGAGGGAATTGAAAATGAGCAAAAGAAGCAAAAAAAAAAAAAAAAAAAAAAAAAAAAAAAAAAAAAAAAGAGAGGGAAAAAAGGAAGGTGTTAAGACTTTCCAGCATTCTGAGAGAACAAGGTTTTATCCTCAGTCGGGGGAAAAACAGATTTACTAAACAGGGTGACCTCACTTGTTTGCACAGCATTCAGTAACATGAATTTTATTACCTAGGGTACCTCCATGGGAGCTTGCAAAGCCTTTCCAGCAGCCCTGTGAAAGATGCCGAGTGTATGGAAAAGACATAAACCAGCTTGAGGAAGGAATGGCACAGCTGGGGGAAACAAAAAAAGAGAGGCTAGAAACACCCTGGTTGGGTGCAAGTAAAACTGAGAGAGAAAAACCCTTCACTGTGAAGGTGGTGGCTGCCCGGGGAAATCGTGTATGGCCCTGGAAGTGATCAAGGGCAGGCTGGGTGGGCTTGGAGCAAGGGAAGGTCACAGGGGTGGAATGAGATGAGTTTTAAGGTCCCTTCAACCCAAACCATTCTGGGTTTCTACGATCTGGTGAGAACTCTGGGAAAACATTGCTCGGCTCTGCCCAGTGAGGGATGTTGAGCTGGTGGTGGGGAGGTTTCTCCTTGTTGCCCAGGAAAAAAGACCAACCCCACCTGTCTACAGAAGGGCTCCCATGAGCTGTTGGGTGGGAGAAGCTGTCCCAGTGTCTCCTGTGGCTGAGAGCCTCCCATGAATGGGAGAAGAACAAGGGCAGAGCATTTCCACACCCACTGGCCCAGGGCTGAACAAACAGGGTGCTCAGGAATGCTGCTGCCATTCCCTGAGCAGTTACCAAGGGGTGGGGACAGAAGTTCCATGGGAATAGCTTGAAGACAGCCGTGTTGCCACCAAGCCTGGACAGTCCTGGGCTGTGAGGGGACCACAGGTGGGAGTAAACACTGACCAAGCAGTCACACAGGAGGTGAACAATGATAGTGCTGTACCCGCTGCTCCTCTGAAGGCAGAGAATCCCAGAATCCCACAGAGGTTTGGGTTTAGAGATCCTAAATGTCATCAAGTTCCAACCAGCCATGCAGGAGTTCACAAAATTCACAGAATTCCCAGAATGACCAGGTTGGAAGAGGCCTTCAAGGTCATTGAGTCCAGCCCAGCCCCAACACCTGAACTCAACCCTGGCACCCAGTGCCACATCCAGGCTTTGTTAAACACACCCAGGGATGGGGACTCCACCACCTCCCTGGGCAGCCATTCCAGAACTTTATCACTCTTTCTGGAAAAACCTTTCCCTGCTATCCAACCTGTATTTCCCTGGGTGCAGCTGGAGGCTGTGAGCTCTGGTTGTGTCAGTGCTGCTGGAGACAGAGCCCAGCCCCAGCTGAGCACAGGCACCTTTCAGGAGCTGTGAGAGTGATGGGGGCACCCCTGAGTCTCCTTTTCTCCAGGCTGAGCACCCCCAGCTCCCTCAGGGGCTCCTCTCAGGGTTTGTGTTCCCAGCCCCTCTCCAGCCTCGCTGTCCCCTCTGGATGTGCTCAGTGTCCCAAGGTCCTTCCCAAGCTGAGGGTCCAGTTTATTTATTGCAAATTAAACAGTCTGTGATTTCCCCTTTTTTTGCTTTTCATGAGGAAATTTCCCTGTGAGAAAGACAAGAATTTTTTGGGAGAAGCACTGGAAACAACCAGAAGAGCAAACCAAAATTCCACCTTTTGTTTGTGCCTTCATCCTGGGGTGCTGTCTGCTGGCCCCTTCCAAGGAATTCTCTCCCAGCTCCACCTGGTGGCAAAAAGGACATTTGGGCCATTGCTGTGGTCATCAGGCTGGGCTCCAAGGGGACAGGGATTGTTTCTGCTGAGTGCCTCGTTCTGGGTGGCACTGGTGTGACTCCTCCTCTGGGGTGGGCACAGCCCTTCCCTGCACAGGGAAGCAAACACAGTGCCCATCCCCTGCCCGGGGTGAGCCCCATGGGGAAGCCACAGCTGGGAGGAAGGAACTTGGGAAGAAAGAAGAGGGAGCATGGGGCTGGCAGCTGTTCCCAGCATTTTCCTTGGGGTGGAATTTTTCTTGACCTGAAAGACCATCAAGAAGAGTTTGGACAACACCCTTGGGTGCAAGGTGTTGGGGATGGTCTGTGCAGGGCCAGGAGCTGGACTGGCTGATCCTGATGGGTCCCTTCCAACTTGGGATAACCCTTGATTCCATGAAGGCTTCTCCAAGTGGGATCAGAGCAGGGAAATCTCCCAGAGTGGCCTTTGGGATGTCCAAGGCTGGACTCAGCTGCCCAGAACTGGGCATCTCGTGTCCTCTGAGATTACCTGAAGGGTCTCACCTGTCCTGCTTTGCTTCCCAGATGAAGGAGTGGAGGTTGCACCTCTGCCTCACGCTGGTGCAGATAACTTCAGCTTTATCACATGACAGTAATGATAAGGGGTTGTAAAAAGATAAGATACAGATATAGACACCATGAGATAACACTGGATCAGTGCGGGACCCTTCACAGCTCTTAGAATGACTAAAAAAATAAATCCTGAATAAAATATCTGCAGGATCAGGTCAGTTCCTGGTCCAAAATACAGCTCAGACCAAGCCATAACACAAATTTCTCCAGACACAATTAGAACAGCAGCAGCAACATCATTGTCTGGTTTTTGCTGTTACCAACTGATAGAAGGGAAGAGAGAAAGAATAAAAAAGAGAAAGGGAGACAAAGGAACCAGAAAGAAGAAAGAAGATTGCAAAGAAAATCCAGGTAGCTGCAGAAATGCAAAAAGTTCTCTAAAAGCAAGAATTAATAATGGCTCTTTTTTTTTTTTTTTTTTTGCATACTAGAAATTTGATATTTTAAAATGCACAACAGAATATATTCCTGAGAAAATGACAAGAGGAAAAAAAAAAAAGGAATAATGAAAAAGTCCCAACTTTTTCCTAAATATTAAATCTCTAATTTCTAAACATCATAAATTAACAAAAATTGCCAGCTGACAAAAAATTCCTGGGCCTGGCTCATGGCTAATTAAGATGTCACAGCCCCAAACATGCAATGCTCTGACTTCTATCATCAAGCTGATTCCAAACACTGTTATTTATGGCTGCTGGAAGTGGCTTGGGAATGCTGGGTGCATCCATTTGGGATCTTCCCCTGGCTTCCACATGCCAGGAGCTGAGGTCACTGGTGTGGAAAACATCAGGGTGTGGGAAGTGAAGCCTTTCTAGGGAGTTATGAGAGCTATAGGGGCTGATTCCAGGTTTGGAAGCACTGGTGAAGCTGTGGAGAGACAATATGGAATCAGGAATGGTGGGGAATGGGGGCGGAGCCATGGCAACACTTCCAACAAGCCTGCACCTACGGAATCCCATTTATTCTGTAAATCACCCCAGTGTGAGCTAAGGCCATGTGGAGACCAGCAGAGCAGATGTCCCAATCCACTCCCCACCCATGGGGATCTCCAGGGGTGACTTCTGCTGCTCCATGTCCTCCACCCACTCTGCGGGAAGGGAGAGGTGCCCATGGCAGGATGGAACACGGAATGTTGTCCTGGGCTGTAAGATGTGTGTGTGTTCTATCACCACCTGTCAGAGCTGGGGCAGTTCTCTCTGTTCATTGGGCAGTTTTCTTTATCTCTCCCACAGCCAATCCTCCCTCCAGGAAATTTCTTCTGTTCGTGGGCCATTAATTATTCATTATGTTTTGTCCATGGCCAGTGCGTGTCCCTGCAGGGCTGATCAAATTCCACCATCCCATGGGAGATGCTCCACCCAGGGGAGGAGCCAAGCATTCCTACCTGGATCCAACCTGCCCTGGGAACAGCCCAGCAGCCTTTGCCCACTGCATTCCCAGAGGAGGAGCTTTCTCCTGCCCTGCATTCCCAGAGGGAGAGCAGGCCCATCTCCAGCAGCTCTGGAGCTGCAGAGGAAAACTCCCCCCTTGTGCAGGATCCCTGCTCCAGCAGAAGCACAGCTGGCACTGCAGGAGGGCTGAGTCCCCCTGGGATGGGACTGTGCCACCACCCTGAGCCCCCTGGGATGGGACTGTGCCACCACCCTGAGCCCCCCTGGGATGGGACTGTGCCACCACCCTGAGCCCCCCTGGGATGGGACTGTGCCACCACCCTGACACACAGCGGGACAGGGCATGCTCTGACTCTGGCAGGTTTTTTTTTTTGTTTGTTTGTTTGTTTTTAATTTTGGTTGGTTGGTTGGTTTCTGCTTTGGTTTTTGGTTTTTTTTTTTTGTTTTGTTTTGTTTTGTTTTAATTTTTGTTTCTTTTTCTTTGTGTGGGTTTTTTTTTTTGTTGTTGTTGCTTGTTTGTACTATTGCATTTGTATTTTTAATATTCCTATTAAAGAACTGTTATTCCTATTCCCACATCCTTGTCTGAGAGCCTTTTAATTTCAAAATTATAATCATTTAGAGGGAGGAGGTTTGCATTTTCAATTTCAAAGAAGGCTCCTGCCTCCCTCAGCAGAACCCTGGCTTTACAAACCAAGACAAATGTGCAGTTGGCTCTTCCCTGGGGCAGAGGAGAGCATGGAGAGAATTCCACCCTGAAAAATGGAATTGTTGGAGCCAGACTTTCTCCCCCAACTCCAGAATAAAGTAAAATGTTGGGAATAACCACAGGAAAGTCAGGAATTGCTGGTTGATTCCCAAGGGTATTTGGCAGTTGTCATGATAATTCCAATTCCAGTTGAGGTGGGTGTTCAGTGGGAGCCAGGCTGGACAGAGAACTGGTTTTAAACAAATAAATAATTTAGATACTACTCCCATTTTATGCTTTTCTTTCCTCAAAATAATCAGGAATAACTCTATCACATTCCTTCCGTTGGTGATTCCTACAGCAAATGTTCCACACAGATCATTTAAATAGGGAATTAAAGGCCCTGTGTAAAGCAAGATTATTCCAGAATGAACATTGCACAGAAAATAACAGGAATTTTAAAAATAACTAATTTAAAATGGATAATAATTAAATTATGAACCATATTTTCAGTTCTATAACTCATGAATACTTAAATTATCAGGCCTCCCACACAGCTGCTTGTTTTGCATTTTGAGTGTGTTTAGCCTGCTAGAACTGGCTCTGGATTTCTCAGAAATTCACAATACAGAATCCAAAAATAAAAATGAAATATGGATTTAGGTAAACAACCTTCCCCCTCTGCGAGGGCTGCAGCACATCTCAGATGTGATTTTGGGTGAGTGAGAGGTAAAACTGAGGTGGTTTGGGTGAGTTTGGCCTCGGGATGATCTTGGCATCAGGAGCCAAGAAAATGGATCAGGAATCTTCAGGATTATCCTGGTGATCTCTGAGGATCCTCATTTCTGCAGAAAACCTAAAAATTCCCATAAATTCTCGCAGTGGAGCTACCTTTTTAAATAAAATATATTCTGATTTTCATGAAAAATATTGCTTTTTTCATCAGATTTCCTCCCTGCTATCCTTTCCTTTGTACTTCCATGCACTGAAAGTGTTATTTTAATTTCTTTAATGAGAATTAAAACTCACAGTGGCTCTCCTGTCACCGCTCTGAGACACAGCCCACACTTCCTGGCCAATTAATGTCCCATGGAGGGGACATTTCATGCATCAGGAAATTCTGGTGTGCCCAGGAGACCGATCCACTGGGGAAAGTGGGAATGGAAATCACTGGACTCTGTTTTTTGAGGCATCAGAGCTGAAATTTCGATTTTTTTTTTCAGTTTTTCAACAAAAAAAATTGCTTTTTGCACAAATAAAAAGGAAATTACCCAAAACATTGTCCAATCCATGGCAGGCTCCTCTTTATGCTGTTGAAATAACCTGCTCCAGCTCATTTTCTGTCACCAAACCTTGCCAAAGCTTCAGAAAAACTCACCCGTGCCAGCTTCTCCCACCTTTGCAGCCCCAAATTGTGACTGAAAGTGGAAACCTTCAGCTCAGCTTCTCCCCAGCAAAGCCTTCCCACCACAGATCCCACTTTTTACTCAAAATCCAATTTACTGCCACAATAAACCAAGGAAGACTCAACCAAACATGGTTTGGGCAAGGCCACCAGCAGCCCAGAGCATCCAAAAAAAGGCAGGGATGGCTTCCTGGTGGTTTTTTTTTTCCCAAATGGCAGCTGATAGAAGTAGGGTTTGTAAGAGGGAAAATTCAAAGTAGGGTTTGTAAGAGGGAAAATTCAAAGTAGGGTTTGTAAGAGGGAAAATTCAAAGTTAAAGGCAAAAATGCAGTCCAGAAATAAAAGCGAGTCACAAACAAAGCCCCTCCTCACTGTGGCCTTGTAGTTTTGGAGCTGGGTTGGTGTCCCAGTGACTGTCACAAGGAATTGCAAAGGAAAACAGGCATAAGTGAGGTCATTCCCACCTGAGGAGGGGAAAACTTGGGTTTTATTGGAGTTTCCTTGCCTCAGGAGACAACAAATAGAGGAACAAGAGAGGGGTGGCTCGTGGAAAACATGATTCCACACCAGCCTTGATGCTTGGGACATTTGGCCATTCATAGCCAAGACACCAAATCAGACAAAGTGTCTCAAATATCTTCTTTATTCCTTGTTTTTAAGCTCTGACCATGGTAATTTTAGTGCTACCTTGTTAGAAGTAACAAACCCCATTTTTTTCATCCTTAATTCTTATCGAAATAAGTGAAATTTCAGACACACAGGGACTTCACCAAGCAGGGTTAACTGGTAGAATTTCCCAGCAGGTTTTGGAGATTTATTTAGCCTGGAGATCCCTTTAGTCAACACCTCAGTGCCCAACCACTTTATTTTCATTTTATTCCCTCACCCCTCCCAAAAGGCTGCCCAGTTCTCCTGGGACATCACTCAGGGAGAGCCTGAAAAGCTTTAAAGAAGAATTTGCTTTTAAAAGTAGAATCCCAGACTGGTTTGGGTTGGAAAGGACCTTAAAGATCACCCCTGTCCCATGGGCAGGGACACTTCCCACCAGACCTAGTTGCTCCCAGCCCCATCCAACCTGTCCTAATCCTTTGAGAGATTCTTCCCTGCAAGTGAGAGGGAGAAATGAGTGTTAATTTAGGCTGAGTGCCCTTGTAATTAGCACCTTGCAAATTAACACTGCCCTGGGAAGCTGAGAAGGGCAGGAATGAAAGAGCAGCCAGGACAGGAATGTTGTTCTGGGGAGTTCATCATCGAAGGAGAGGTGGGAAATGAATTAAAAAGCAGGCTCTGGACTTGAATTCCAATATTTATACTTGATATTCTAATATTTATAATTGATATTCTAATATTTATAATTGATATTCTGGTATTTATAATTGATATTCTGATGTTTATAATTGATATTCTGATGTTTATAATTGATATTCTGGTGTTTATAATTGATATTCTGGTGTTGGTTGTGTGGATCTGGGATTCTGGTCTGGTCAGAGGCCATCAGGGTCTCTCTGTTGACTCAAGAAGATTTTGTGCCAGTCCCTGAGTTTTGAATTCTGCAGGGAATGCTGCCAGCCTTTAACTTTATAGGATATGGGAATGTAAAGCATTAATGGGAATCATTAAGGCTGGAAAAGACCTTTAAGATCACCAAGTGCAGCTGAACCACCATATTCACCATTTAACCATTCCCCAAGTGCCACAGCCTCACATTTTTTGACCATTTTCAGGGAATTCAAACAAGAAATAAATAAATGAGTGCGAGGCCAGAGACACCAACAACCCAAGGCACGAAGGGTGGAGGAAGAGGAGGATGAAAGGCACCACTGGAGGAAGAGGAGGATGAAAGGCACCACTTCCCTCTAAATCCCACAGATTGCCCCCCATTAACCCCAGGTGGAGGCAGCACCCCCTGCATCCCTTGGACAGGACCTCGTGTAAATAACTGAGGGAAGCTGTGGCTGTTCAGTCCTTGAGAATGTGGAATAAAGCCATGGAAGGGTTTTAAGGCCCTACAAACACTGGTAATCCCCCAAATGCATCACCCCCACTTTGTCACTTGATATCAGGCTTTTTTCAAGGTCTGGCCACGTTTAATACAAAAAATTATGAGTTTTGTAAGGTCCAATTATATCTACTCACCATCCCTTCAGGGGTAGCTAGAAGCTGATGTGCTGGAGCAGCTCCATGGACTTGTTCCTTGCTTTAATTCCTTCAGTTAATTCTCTAAGTCCAACTAGGAAGGCCAGCCTTGCAGAAATGTGATTTCTCCGCCAGCAGAATCAAAGAACCAGCCCAAAACACTTCAGGCTTGGCTTGTGAGGGTTATTTGCAGTACATTTGAATTTCTGCACTGATTTTAGCCTACTCAAAGAGTGGCAAGGAACATTCCTGGGCAGTGGAACTCGCTCAAATATATTGCTAAAATATTAGAAAATCCCTGTCGTGCTGCTGGCTCAGGTAGAAGCACGCTCCCAAGTAATTCATTGGCATGGCTCAGGAGCTGGCACGGGCCAAGGAGCATTCCCAGGAGACATTTTGGATGGAGCCACCTTGTTCTGGAAGGCCAGGACATTTCATAGGTTGGATGTGGGCTGTTTTAGGCCAGGTGGCATCAGCAGGGGAGCTGTGTTTTATTAATTCATGGAGCTGGAGCCAAAAAGTCCAATCCACTCCCTGTATCCACAATAACTCCTGGAAGCAGGGGCAGAGATGGCCTGGGAGAGGATGAGGAAGGTTGGATAGCTCCTCCTCTTTTCCAAGCAGCTCCCCACCACCTGGATACCCCAGATCCCGAGGGAAATTCCCCTTTTTGCATTTGGCAGCAGTTACACCCTGGAGCCACCAGCACACGAGGGAGTCACACCTTCACCATCCCCTCCAGCTTTGGTTCCCACTGCAGAAGGGGAGGACACAGCTGGAAGCAAATCCCTTGGGAAGCAGGAAAATCCTGCTGCTCTCCCCCCCACATCCCACAGCACAGAGCAGGGTGTGAGCTCTGAAATGTGGCAGGACCTGGGGCTGTGCCCTGTTCACCTGTGCTGCCCCCACATCTCACACAGCATAGAGGGCTCTTCCCACTACCTGGCCTCAGCTCTCAGGGGGATTAAGGGATGAGTTTGGCCAAGTCATGTCTCATTTCTGGCCCTCTTTGACTGTCATTCTGGCTCTGTGTTTGTCACTCAGACTAGAAAAGTTCAGGCACCACTTCTGTCCCTTAAGCAGCTCAATTAGAGCCTCTAAAAGGAGATGTTCAAAACCACTTCACAGCTTGAGCTATGTTAATCATGCTAATGATGTTAATGATGATTATGATGATGATGATGATGATGATGATGAATCAATATCAAGTGTTTAAGGCCAGGCTGGATCAACCTGGTCTGGTGGAAAGTGTCCATGCCCTTGGCAGTGGGGTGGAATGAGAGGAGCTTTAAAGTCCCTTCCAACCCAAACCATTCTGTGATTATAGAACCCAACTCTTTCATCTCATCTCTTGGTGACTGTTTGTGTTCAAATAATAGTCTGATTTTAGTCTTTCATGCCCATTGAAGAGGAAGCTTGGTATAAAGCTTTTCCTCTCATTGTTTTTCTCTCTTTCTCCTCAGTCTGTTTTTCCTCACCTGCTCTTCTCCACTCATCTGTGCTCCATCACTGGCTCCCCAGCTGAGTTGCACACAGTTCCACACAAAACTCATCCCTCAGTGTACCTGCAAGCTTGTAAGGGATTCAGGCAAGTGATCATTTCTTTCTAAGCTAAAGCCAACTCTGCTTTTACATTGTTTTACTTCTCATGCTCCCCTCCTGCTCAGCACATCCCCAGCTGCAGCCTGACACCACCTTCAAGGCATCTCAGTGACGCTGAGGAAAACAACGTGAGAGAAGGGGGGAAGAAACCTATTTTATTTTTCTGGAGGTGAAATCTCTGGTCTGATCCTTGTTTTAATCCCAGATTCTTACAATGCATTCTGAGTCACCCACTTCCTCTGCGGGAACAGCTGTCAAAACCCCGCCACATCCTCGGCTCCTGCGGCTTTACGGCTCCCATTAGCAGCTCCTTAAGGGGCTGCCTGTGAGGTTCCAAACCTGCCAGTTCCCACTACCCAACTGCCAGGAAGTGCAGATGGGAGGTCGGTTGGGAAGCTGAAGGCAGGGGGTTGCCCTGCAGGGTTTGGTGGGAAGCAAAGCTGAGGTAGATCCACTCCCATCCCATCATCTCCAGTTGTCCTGGTTTAAAAGCTGAGCAGCCTGGTTTAGTGGAAGGTGCCCATGGCAGGGGGATGGGAATTAGGTAATCCTTGAGCTCCCTCCCAACCCAACCCATTCCATGATTGTATTTTTTTTTTCCCATTCCATGAAAAATACGTGGATCAAAGTGTCTGCCTGGTTCCTCAGAACTTTGAGCTGATGTTTCTCACCACAAGAATGGACAAAGCAAAGCAGAAGCAGGAGAAGCATTGGTTGAGCAGACTTTTCACTGAATGAGCAAACAATTCCTTGGGTGAATGACAATCTGTGAGGAGAACAGCAGTGGGATACATCCCAGCACCAGCACAATCCTGGGTAAAGCTCCAGCATTTCTGTCTGAGGATGGCAGCGCTGACTCTGTGTAAGGGAACCAGCTCTGAAGGGGTGGATTAAAAGCCTGGGTGCTTTTCCCACAGCAGGAAATGGGACTGGAAGGTAAAATAAATGAATAAATGCAAGAATGTTGTGTACATGGGAAGGAGAGAGTTGGAAAACCAAAGGGACTTTGGAAACCCTTTGGAGACACAAGTGAGAGTTTTCAAAGTAACAGAATCACACAATGCTCTGGGTTGGAGGGGACCCTAAAGATGGTCTTGTTCCAAGGTTTAGGTTGGATGTCAGGGAAACCTTCTTCACCCAGAGGGTGCTGGAGCACTGCCCAGGCTCCCCAGGGAATGGACACATTCCCAAGGCTGCCAGAACTCCAGGAGGGTTTGAACAACGCTCTCAGGGATGCCCAGGGTGGGATTGTTGGACTGGATGATCCTCGTGGGTCCCTCCCAGCTCTGGGTATTTAAAGCTCAGCTGCAATGAGGAACTGAACAGCTCCAGAGGTCCACTGTGCAGAAAAGGACATTTGATCAAGCATGACAATGTGCCAGGCAAGGACACATTGACATCAACGGGTCAAGCAAGTCAAAGCCTGGGATAAAAACAGTTTTTTTAATTGTTGTCATTCCCCCAGACTAAATTTGGCCACGTCCAACCTATTCTGAGCTCCAGCCGGTTATTTTGGAATCACATCCTGGCAGTGACACTCTGCCAAGGTATCCTGACTTCTCCAGCAAAGTATGATGACCATGGAATCCCATGGGAAGCCGATGGAGTCCCTCAGCCTCCTGAGCTTGTTTGATGATGTCACTTGCAATGGAAGGAGAGGCATTTCTCCAGCTCAGGGTACCACTTTTGGGGCTTAAATTAGCCCCAAGGCCGGGCTTATGTTCATGAGTAAGGCTGAAGGAAGGATCTCCCACAACCACTGTACAAAGAGTTTTTCAACAGATGTGAAGAAAGAGGAGCACACTTCAAGTATAATTTAAAATACATTTATTGTTTCATTTGTTCTTGCTTTTTTTTCTTTTTTTTTGTTATACAAAGATGTTAAATAACTTAAATACATTCTCAACAGTCACTCAGAATCAGATTTATACCTACAAGCTGTACATATGAGGTAGAGAAAAATAACTTAGGCTCCCATAAGACATTGGAAAATAAACAAAACAAAACAAAAAGAAAAACAAGAAAAATACTAATCCTTCATGTTAGTATTCCCACCTCCCTTTAAAAGGAAATGCCATCCCAGGTGTGCAAAACAAATCCTAGACTTTACATTCCTGCTTCAAATTATTAAAGATGGGGTGGTCCAAGGGAAATTCCTGGGCTGGTTTGGTGATTGGTGTTTCAGATGGATCCATGCTCAAGGGGAGCTGGAAGGATTATCCACACATCTCCTGATTTTCCTGAATTCAACCTCACCTCTACTAATCTGGATGTCTTTATCCCCTTCTACTGTCAGCAGGGAAAACTGGCACCTCCACATGGGCCAAGCAGCTTCCAGAGGTGCCCCAGCCCTGCAGACCAGGGGCTCCTTTCCCAAGGGGATGATTCCAAACCCGTTCCACATCAGTGCCAACACCTCTCCCAACACTCCCGAGGGAAGTCATCTCCTGGCCCTTTGGGACATCTTGCCCAGTGCTAAGAAGGGCTTTTTCCCATTTCTGAAAACACTCAGCAACAACTGAGAGAAAGGCAAAATTCCGATGTTTCCCCTGACAGGTGAACTCGATGTGTCTGCGTAATTCCTGGCCTCACTCCCCACTCCCTCCCTGCACCTGAGGAATTGTAGTTACAGGAAGCCAAAGTAACACTGTGCTGCCAAATCCATTTTCCTTTCCTCCCCACCCACAAAGCCTCAAGATCCCTTTTTTTCTTTTATTTGCTCTATTCAGAAATATTCTGTTTGTGAATAATTTGGTCAAATCCAATGTCAGTTGGTGAAAAATAGATCTAAAAGCTATTCAGTGGCAATACTCTTCTTCTTCAGGGGGGTTGAGCAGATTCAACCAGGAGGTTGGAATGAGATGGATCCTAAAGACCCCTTCCAACTCCAAACACTGCATGATTCCTATGATTCCTCTGGACCTGATCCTGTGCCATACTGAGCGATGCGGTCCAGAAAGGCCACATCTTGTATTTCTTGTGGGAAAACGTCACTTTCTAAAAGTCATCACCTAATTAGCACCCTAAAAACTGAAATCCAGGATGAGCTGGCCACGGAAGCCAGACTCAACCCAACAGATGTGCCCGCAGAGCTGGATAAACCAGGAATGAGGAGCTTTACTGCACCTGTTCCACAGGGTACAGAACAGACCGGATTTTACTGCAGCATCAACTGAGGAATTTTTCACAGGCACCATAATCCACCAGAAAATCACCTTAAGCAGCATCTACTCCATGAAAGTACCCTTGATAAATCCGTCCCTTCATCTGGGGTCTCATCCAACCCTACTCCAGCCAAAACACCCGACTGTATGTTCCCTAAAACAGGGCAGCTGAAAAACCACGGACAAAGGAATTCCAGACCTGGCCTGAAGGAAGGCAAATGTCAACGAGCTGCTTGACAACAAAATCTCCTCAGAAATTATTTTAGCCCCTGCTCAGGTCTCCAGACCAGCAATCCCAAAAGTTCTTTAGAAAACAGGGGGTCCATAAATCATTCCCTGCTTCCCAAGGTGATGGACAAACTTCTGAATCACAGCACATCAAATCCCCAGCTCCCCAGTTTTATACTGCCCCATTCAAATAGATAAAAGTTGCTTGTGTTGGATCAAGCCTGGAATTTGGTCCTCTTCATTTAACCTTCCAAGGTACTCAGATTATGATTTTATTTTACCCAACCACCTTTTTAAGAGCCATTCTTCCCCTGCCAACTGAGCTCAATGGCAAATCCCTGATAATTGCAAATAGATTTGGGATTTCCTCCATCCAGACCCATCTCAAAACCAGGAAGTTCAGCTAAAAAAGGGTGAACTTGAAATTTTAGGGTAGATTTATTTATATTTCCATTACAAGCTACTCATTCTTCATTTTTAGCATTAATAATGATAATAATTAAAAGTCCCCTTTGATTAAACACTGCTTGTTTCACCAACTGGAGTTTTTTGATAAGGGGAAGATAAGGAGAATGTAATGTTTAGGACTTGTTTTGCATTTCTCCACATCCGGCAAAAATGAGTCAGTCACACAGAAAAGAAGCTTGTTATAAAACAGATGACGGGTGCAACAATTATTTCTGTGGGTTTTTATTTCTTTTAATAGAAAATTCTAATATAAAACAGCAAACGTTTTCAGTTTGCCTTGTTTACAAAAATATTATATATATTTTTTTTTATATTTCTGACATAACTAAAATGCACTATTCAATAAAAATATTCTTCCATCAGCTAACTTCTCTTTTTAAAAAATTAATAAAAAAGTTATATAAATAATGGTTGCACCCCCCCACCCCAAAACTGATTGGGCTGGATCAGCTTAGGAGAACCAACACTTTGACACTTTTGGGGGGACAGGGGCTGAAAGGGGGTCTGGAACCAGAGATCTCCCCTCCACCCATCTGTCCTTCTCCAGTTACATCTGAGCAAAATCCTGTTTCTCTGGGGATAAGAAAAAGGGGGAAAGTTGCTTTGCACTTTTTTTTAATATTTATATTTATATATATATATATGAAAGGACACCATGAAAAAGTTCAGGGACCCAAATCCACCGTTGAAGTAGTTTTACAAAACCGAGCAATTTCACTGAATTGCACTGCAGATCCAATGGTGGGGTGGCAGAACCAGCCTCTCTGGAAAAACCCAGTTTGATCCAGCTGGGACAAAAAGGTTTTACAGGACACTCCCCAGGGTTTCATACAGGAGTTCCCAGTCTCTTGTTTAGGGTTTTCCAGACTTGTGGTTGGAGTAGCACTCGTACTCCATGAGTTAATTCAACTCCAACACATCTCTCACCATCAGAAAACCCACTCCTAGCACTCCAAAGGGTTTTGAGATGGTTTGACAGATTCTCTCCCAGCTCCTACTAAAGCTCCACTGGATTTTTCCAGAAGGAGGCTTTTGCCCCAATTCCTTCTTCAACAATAAGGCAAACATTGGAAAACACTGGAACTAAAGAACCCCACCCAAAACACACCCACAGCGTGGTGCGAGGGGGAGAAGAAAAATAACCCACATTTGTTTTACCACCCTAGGTCAAAAGGCCAAGAAGACAAGTTCTCCTGATTTCAGAGTGTTAGTATATTTTATACACTGCCTATACATTTAACACATGTGCCTCGCTACTATTTAGTTATTTATAATTTTTTTTTTAACCACAGGAGAATAAACCTTGCTATTTACAATATATAACAGGCAAGTACTATATCCACATGAACATAAATACAATTTGTGGTGGTTTTTTTTCTTGTTATTCATTTTTTTGTAATTCTTTTTTTTTTTTTTGTCTCTTTTTTTTTTCTTTTTTGTCTTTTTTTTTTTTTTTTAAATACTTACAGAAAGCATCCAGGCTTCAGTGCGTGAGTTATAATACACAGAAGAGCTCTTTCACTCAGTAGTTCATTCACTCTTTGCTGCTTTCTTCTAGACCAGCTTGGACAATCTGCCTTATTTCCCACCCATCTCTCTCTCCCCCACTCTGCTGAACACACCAAGCTTCCCTACCCCATCCCAGCCCGTCCCAGCATTTTTTTTTGGCCAGGATATCCATGCCAACACTCCCCTCTCTTCTGCTTCTAGGGACTCATTCTCCTCTCACACCAGTGCAATGTGGAGTTACTCCAGCGAGGTCAACAGAGACAGAGACACCAGTGAAAAGGAGGAAAATGAGGCCCATGGTTTAAATATAGCAATAATAATAATAATAATAATAATTAATAATAATAATAATAATGCACATAAATTGCGGCCCATCCTTTAATTAAGAACAGATTAAAAAAAAAAAAAAAAAAAAAAAGAAAGAAAGAATGGAGCCAGAAATAGTAATTCAGACCCCAAAGTTCCTGTTTTGAGCAGGTTTGGATCTGGCTTTACTTTGAAGGGGAAGAGCTATTCTAGAGCACACAAAAATGTAACAGTGAGTTTGCACATGTCTGAGAGAGAGAGACAGAGGGAGAAAGAGAATTTAACATAATACCACATTGAAACCATAAGAAGGTCCTTCTGAAGGGCTTTACAATAAATAAATGTTCAATATTTATATATATATAAATTTATGTGTCAAGGTGTGCATATATACACACTGAATAATAGGTTTCTAGGCGATTTATTTTTTAAACCATTAGATAAACTGCCCGGGGGTGACTTTCCCAAAAGCTGAAACTTTCCTGGTGCTTTGCTGGAGTGGAAGGTGGGAATTCCACGTGTGGATTCCACCTTCACTCCTCCAGCATTATCCCAACCTCCAGAATTGTACAGCAAATAAGGAAACACCAAAAACAGAGACATTTTGCTTCACTCTGCAGAGCCATGGTGCTATAAAACAGTAACACCCTGTCCCTCCCCCTGCCCCCTCCTCAAGATTTGATGCCAACGAGCCAGGCTGGACTGCAGGTATTTGTTACTAAGAAAACCCCAAATCTATCTTTTCTCTTCCCAGTAGATGCATATGAACAGCTTAAATATTAGTGGCTACAATTAGGGGGAGAAAAATTAAATAAGGGAAAAAAGACTTTGAAAAATAATGGTTTGTCTTGGGAAATTGCTCTCTTTTTTTTTCTGATTTTTACTAATGCTTGAAAATCTCCTCTTTGGAACACCAGATCAATGGCTTATAGCAACTCGGTGGAAATTGCTACTACTGGACAATAAAAAATTGCTACCAAAAATCAAACAAAACACCCTCTGCTCCCCAATTTTTCCTTAGAAAGCTTCGTTCAGGCATTTGCTGGCTGCCTCAAATCCACTTTTACATGAAGAATATTGGCATGCCAAGTCCTGGATTGTAAATCTCCTCTTCCAAGCAAAAAAGAAATGCTGGAGGTTGTCATGTGTTTCACAGCGTTGGAGTGATCAACCCCTGCAGTCAAATTTCTGGCTTCTCTCAGGTTGTCTCTGTGTCGATTGGTTATTCCAAGTCCATGAGTTTGCTAGGATTTATCAGGTGTGTTTTTAAAGTACAGTTCTCGATCTAGTGGTTAAAAAAAAAAAAAAAATCACCTTAAGGTCATAGGGTTTACATACAGCTTGTGTCATGTACCACTGCCATGGTTTAGAGTAAATGGAATGATGACCTAGGAAAGGAAAGTCAGCTCCTCCAGAGGTCTGATCCAGGCCAGAATGGCTGCTCCACAAGGCAAGACAGCCCCGGGATCGAAGAGGCACTCGGATTCCTCTTGTCCTTCTCAAGAGAAACGCGTCCACATTCAGCTGGCATGAGACTCAACCAGTTCCAGTTGGGATTCCTGAAGCAGTTACCACAGGTAGACCTCCATCAGCAAGAGGTGGGAAGAGGAGAGGAAAATAAATCACGCGTGAAGTGAAAATGAAACAAAAGTATCTAGTGGTTAAAAAAAAAAAAAAAAATTAAATTTAAGACAGCGATAGTGCTAAAGAGCCTGCATTTGGGTGAATTTTTTTAAATAAAGAACGTGGGATTGGACCGAAGGGGACAGGCACGTCTGGTGTTCTGCTGTCTTCCCAACCTCTTTCTTGGATCTATTTCTGTCTGCAGCCTGGTGGACCCAGCGTTTCCGAGCTGTACATGGTGACGATGCACGCGGACACGGAGCGGTCATTAAAGAGCTGATGCTCCCAGCGGGTCTCTTTGTCAGAGCCTGGTTTGCTCCATGTGCAGAAACTCCACTGGAAGAACCCATCATTCCCTACAAATCCCTCTCCAGTTTTAGGAGAAATGAATGTCCGCTTCCGGCACCACGGCACTCAAAGCGGAAAGATTTTTTGTATCTGCTCAGCTCTCTGAGCAGCTGGGTGAGCTCCAGGAATAAAGAAGCACAGGATATTCATGCCAAAGGGAATCTCTTAGCCCAGGAGTTCATGGAGGATGGCTGAAACAAGGTTCCAAGGAGAAATGATCCGTCAAACTACGTAGACGACGAAGGTGAAGGTCAACTGGTGTCTAACCCCAGTGTGACAGGCACTTATTTCCACATGGTTGGACCTCATGAAAATTCAGTCTACAGGATAAACAAAACAAAACAAAACAAAAAACCAAAAGAAAAAACCCCAAAACAAAACAGCAACACAGCTGGGTCACCTGTACCCTACAAAGTGCTTATGTCTCAACATAGCTTCCAGATGCCAGAAGGTCAATCAAACCCTGTTTGTCTCCATAGGCAGTTCTCCAAGCTGGCCCGTGCGGCAGAAGCCGCGGGTCGCGTCAGTCCTTGCAGGTGTAAACCTCCTCTCTCTGGGTGCACTGCTTGCACTCCACGTAGCAGCACCAACGCACCTGGCACTGGCACGGGCGCGTCACCACCCGGCTCTGCGTGTTGTGGCCCCGGCCGCAGCAGATGCTGTCGCAGTTCTTGTCCTTGTAACACTTCCGTCCCGAGGTGCCGGGGGAATAGCGACTCATCAGGCAGAAGCTCGGGGAGTCGTCAATGTAGACGAGATCCGTAGTCCTTGGGATTTGATCGCTGTGGCCGGGGATGGATTTTTTAGGGGGGGAAATGTCGCCTTCCCCCGTGGCCTCGTTGGTGGTGCTGCCCACCTTGAGCGAGGTCTCGTACTTCTGCTTCAGCTGCTTGCCGATCTCGTGGAAGGGGGAGAGCTGCCTCCAGCACGTTCGGACGGTGCAGGAGCCGGACACGCCGTGGCATTTGCAGGTGGTCTCCACGCCAGCTTTGATGACCTGCAGACACACACACGGCCCCAAAGAGAATCAGTCATGGCGGAGGAAATCAAAGCATCAAGCAAAACATGATATTTTCTAGAAGAGGCTTCAGAGACACCAAGTTGATGACAATACAAAAAGTATCTGTTGGAAGCAGACAGAAAACACATCCTACAGGAAATACTTCAAAAGGATCTCAGTTCCCAGAGTATGACATTCACCTGCAAGAACTTTGCTTAACTGGTTAATTAAAGACATTGAAAAGATGCACAAAGATTGTCCAGTGCTGCCACTCATCATGTAGCCAGAGATCTGAAACTGTGATACAACTAAGAGATTAATACATATTTTAACACCTATTTGTCAATAATAAGGAGATTTGTCAATAATAATAAGATATAAAAGTGGAAGAAATGGAAAGAGGTGGGGTGGCACGTGCTCCAGAACAGAAGTGTGGACAATAGGAACCTTCTCCAACCCACAGGACCCCAAACCCAAGTACAAACAGAAGCAATCTTAGTTTAGCACCATCAACTGACTGATGCTGAACAAAGGATCCCATCCTTTTCAAATCAACTGCAATAAAGAAGTTCCACGGCACAGAACCACATCCATTTACTCAGAAACAGCATTGGAATGTTCCAGCTCTGCTTCTCCAGAGAGAGATTTACACCTGGGGTACCTCCATGGGCAATATATGAGCGGAGATGTTATTTGGACACCCACAGATACCCCACATTTTTCCCACAGATTATAAACATAAATTTGTATTTCTAATTCTCCCACCCTGCCCCTTCTCCAAAATTAGGTTCTGTTGACTTTAAATGGGTAAGGTACAACCACCCCTTAAAACAGCAGGGGAGGACAGAGCTTGTTTTACAGAGCTGGGTCCTGACAAGGTACCAAAGCACTGTTGAAAGTGCCCTTCCTTTGGGCATCTACGGTACCTAAAAAAGAAGAAAACAACCTCCCCCCGTGCCCATGATGGCATCTGGCTACGCTGTGGCCTCCTGACAGCAGAGGACTGGCTGCAGTCCATTTCCTGACCATCCGGTTCTTAATTATTTGGCTGCACAAATCCTGCTGAGCCCCATGTGCAACCGCGCAATAGGTCATGGACTCGGAATTGGGGCCTGGCCCAATTGTGATATTCCAGAAACATTTTTAGAAAGACAATATGCATAATGCAGCCTTCAGCAGAGCCTGTCCAATGGTCACACTTCATTCCTGTGACAGCCAAAGACCTTTGCAAGTGCAATCCAATAATACACAGTAGCATTCAGAGCGGTGACGGGTTACAGGGCGAGATGTGCTGCTGGTTATAGCGCTCAGCTGGGATGGCTTGGGTAAGGGCTGTCACGCTTTGTGTGCCAAAGTGTCTCGCCAAGTCCACAAGAAATCCCACAATGTTAGACAAGAGCGTGCAGAACACATTTCAACACCGAGGGGGAGGGGGGAAAACCCCAACCCTCACCCGTCCCCCCTCCCTCGTGTACAGTCCCGTTTCACTGCTTGTCCAGAAGTGAGAGCTGAGTTCATGTGAAACAAAGCTCCTCCACCTGATTTCACGCCCACACCATCAGCAAAGCGGGCAGAAATTGCTGGGATACTTGGGAAAGGGCTGCACACTACAGTCATTCATCAGTCCAGGCTTTCCTCAACCTTTCCTGCTCCCCCAGTGCATTTGCATCTGCTCCACCTGGAAAAGGAGACAACCCCCATTGCACAGGAGCTGGGACAGCAAGAAAACCAACAGGAACTGGCTCAGCTTGTCGTCCTGCTCCTGGGCTTGGAGCTGATTGAACAAGACAGGGTCATGAAACTCAGGAAGGGAACCTGGAGTCGGGGCTGTTCTTGTCAGGAGCCACCTCTCTGGAGCTCTGTGGGAGTGCTGACGTTGCAGGAGCGCTGCAGCCAAGGCGTCCACGTGGGGCTGGTGGATACAGCCCAACACGTGTTGGAAAACCTGATCCTGATGGATTGGCAGCTGGCTGATGGAGCAGGACCTTCAGTCAGGTGTAAGCATGTAGGTTTAGGCACTTGAATCACATCAGCCAGCCAGGGTTGACCTCACCGAGGCAAACACTTGAGTTTAAACACCTCAGTTTGAGAAACACCTCAGAACTCTCATCACAGTCAGGGCAGCCAAGGCAGAGGAGGACCCTGCAGTGAGGCAAACACCTGCTCCACTGAACAGCCCTCCAGGCTCCCACTGACACCTGAGCACATCTCTATCACCAACAGGAGCCTGGGGACCCAGCCCACACAGAGGCACCTCACTTTAGGGGATTCTGTGAGCAGAATCCCACCCTCTGGGCCACACTCAGGTGTTTAAACATCTCCACCTAGCACTAATTGAGGTGCTTTAAAATATTCTCCTCACACCAGCTGTCCCTCCAGCAGCATAAAGGTCCCTCAAGGGGTACTAATAAGTGCATTTGGGTAGATTAATTCTGTTCTCCTCATCTGGGCTCAAACAAAGTTCCACATGAACCCCAGTCTGGATTTTCCTGACTCCCTTCCAGCTCCTTGTTAAGCAGTGGCTGGGACAGCTCTGGTGGACCAAAGCATCAAAGGTTTCCATTGTCCCCATCCCCATGAATGCAGCAGTTCATGAAATCCAGCGCGTGGATTTTCCTGTGGCCGCCGTGCAAGCGCGGTGCATCCCGACCGCCCCGTAAAGCTTCTCCTGGAAGGACTGGGAAGGGCTCAAGAATGTTACGGGGCAGCAAGAGTGAAAATCCTAGAAAAATTCCCTGCCCAGGCAGCTTCCCCTGCTGCTGTCAGTCACGCTGCAGCTCCTCGAGGCGCTGCGTGATGGGGAACTGCTGCTTCCAGCCCCAGCCACCCACGAGCCAAAATGAATCTTGGCAAAGCCCTTCTGGTTCCCGTCCCGCTCCCCAGCTTCCACAACGACCTTTCCTCCTCTTGTTGCAAGCTCCTGTCAGAGACACTTAAATCCACCTCATTTCTTCAGGAAGCAGAGCAAGACTGATCCAAGTCAGCAGGTTGCTTGGAGAAAGCTTCGCTGGCTGGATCCTGGGACAAATGTCTGGATCACACTTTCAAACCTGAAGGTCTACCCTTCTTCCAGGATAGAAAAACACCGTTTTTATTCCCAAAAAACTCTTGGTTAGATGAGGAAGAGTAAGGTTTTACCATATAAAATCATATTTCAAGAGCTGTAGTAGCTCCTGCTTTCTTTTCCAAGGCTCATCACAGTTCAGAGCCTGATTTACCTCCATCCTACACGGACCTGAACCTGCTCTGAACACACCACTGAATAATCACTTCTTCCACACCAAGGATGTGGCCACCTGCACCTTTGTCACAGATGTCAAGCAGAATGGCTCAGCTTCCATCCAAGGCACAAAATATTTCATGCTCCCCATGGCCCCAACTCCACAGCTACCACACAGCAGCAGGGTTGTAGTAACTCAGAAGGAGCAGCAACAAGGAGCATCCTTTTTGTATTGTGTGCTGTAGAGAGCTCCTACCATGAAAACACAGCCAAACAAAGACAAGTGGTGGGTCAGGGATGGCATCACACATGGAAATTCTGTCCTCCCACTCTCCTCTGAACAACCACCTGGTCTGGCAGTATCAAACAGAACAGTTTGGGAGGAAAATAAAGATTTTTAGCTTGACTTAGGAACACAAATTCCCACTGACCTTGCCATGAGAACACCCAATACTGACAAACACAGAATGAGGGAAACACAAAGCAAGCAGAACCGTTTTTCCTGGGGTTTTCCTGCTCGGAAGAAACCAGATAGCTCTGCTGGACTGCCTTCCCAACTGGCTTTACATGGGGAAAAGGGATCACAGCAGAGCATTGCTATGCAACATGTAATCCTTCCTCCCAACAATGGTGCGCCGCGAAGCTCAGACTAAGTGCCCCCGTCATGATCAGTCTCAGACATGCTGCAACACACAATTTCTCAGTGTTTTAGCTGAAACGCCGAGGACAGGATTCCCATTCATTCCCAGCTGGGTCACGGGGTTCTGGCAGTGGGTTTTTTTTTTTTTATTTTTCAGACAGCTCTTGTCTGGGCAGCAGCAGCCCAGGGCGGACACCCGGCCGTGGGAATTCCTCGCTTATTGCTCCGCTGTCGTCATGGCTGGGCTGCGGCTCCAAGGCTTCAAACCATTCGCTATGGTTTGGGGGAGAGCAGGCAGCAAACCCTCCTCGCAGGCAGCTCATCCAGGGAAAAGCCTTGCCTGGCTTTGGGAAGGGCTTTGGGATGCTTCCCCACAAATCCAATCCCCTCCGTGCCCCGTACACGAAGCCCTCTCCAATTTAAATAGGCTTAGTCATTCTCTCAGCTCAAGTATTAATGTTTGTTTGGACAGCAGCCACGGTCCCCACACACAACCATGGACCAGGCTTGTCCCTTCACACTGGCCAATGCCACTGGCTGAACTATAAAAGTTTCACAGATTGTTAGAAGTTGTCCTTTCTTTTTTCTTCTACCTTGTTAAAAAAACCCTTCTTTTCAGCCTGTTCTCAACCTGCTTTTTCAGAAGTTTTCCCCTCCCACCACCCTTCCCTCTTTAAAAAATAGGAACATTCATATTTTAGTGACATAGGTATTAAAACACAAACATTTAAGCATAGAACAACATAGCCCTACTTAAAACTGAGAACTTCAGAAGTATTTTCCCCATGCTCAGTATTCCTAGCATGCTTCCCATGCTAAAAAAGCTCCACATAAACAACCAACTGCAATCACTTATGGGACACAGCAAGCAATTTTTTTTCCAGAGTATTGATTTCCAGGCCTAAGAAAGGCTTTGGCTGAGCCATTCTCAGCCTGAAAGGAGAAGAAAATCCAGAGAGCACGCCTGGGCATTCCTACCTGTCATAACCTGCAGCAATTAATACCAGTGGTGGCCCTGAAAACTGATCTGTACATTAAGAGCTCTTCTCAGGCTGTTATTTGCTGGGTTTGATTTGTACCTTGGTAAACATGTGATGCCCCATTTCTCACTGCAAACACATCCCCAAGAAACTGCCAAGAAGGATGCTTCATGTCTTTTGGTTTTTTGCATGCACCAAGTGGATTAAGCTCCAAAATAGCAATTATTACACACCGTGAGGGTGCAGCAAAACCTGGAGTTGGATTGGAACTGTGTTAATGAGCAGGAACTGTGTGAGACTGGATGGTCAGTGCTTGTAAACACTGTCTCTGCAACAGGAGAGTTGTGCCTCCCTCTGCCTGTGTGTGACCTTTAGTGAGTCACTTAATCTTTCTGGGTCTCAGTTTCCCCCCTCTGCCCAACGGAGCTCCAGAAATGAAGAGGGTGGCATGCTCTGATAACGTGTTATGTGATAGCTCATGAAGTTCCTCAGACAGATGATAGCTGGGCAAACATCTCCCTGATATGGAGAGTGCATCTCCAGCCCTCCAGAGAGATCCCTGCCAGCACTGCCTGGGGGGGAAAAGCCATTCCTCAGATGGAATTCCAAAATAAGCAAGTCAACAGCAAGGGAAAGTCCAGGCACCTCCCACTATCCTCTCCAGAGCATCCCAGATGGTTGCAGGTGTAGCTGCCTCAGGGTGGGTCTGGACTTGAAGCCTACAAGGGTGACAAGGACCATGACAGGGGCTTGGGACAAGGCGACCTTTAGGGTCCCTTCCAACTCAAGCCATTCCAGGATTCTGTCATCCTTCAGAAACACTTGCTCTGCACAGACCAAAGCATCTCGTGCAAAAAACAACAAAGCCTCACGAAAGGAACCAGTCTCAAAGCAGGAAACTGCTCAAAGAGAGATCTTTTCTTCTTCTCCATCTCTGCCTCCCCGTAATTTTGTATTAGACACTCAAGATAACTGTGGTCACACAAGGACTTCGGGCAAAGGTTTGTGGAAGGATGAAGGAAAAAGGCAGTGAGAACATGATAATTTTTCTTCCTAGGCTAACAGCAGCCCCTTTTAATTGTGCCCCTTGGATCTGTAAGACATGCTTGACCAGACATACCTCTGGAAGAGGTCAGCACTCCTGGGATTAAGAAACTTAGCAACGCTCCAGAGAGGGAGTTGGAAAGTCATGTTTAATGATACTTGGCTGAGAAACTGGGCAAATTTAATTAAAACATCACTTACTCAAGCCCAGTGGAACTAATTGAGCGCTCTAATATTCTGCCTTTTCATTAATGGGTTACAAAAGAGGGCTGCACTTGTGTGTACAAGGGGGAAAAGGGGGGAGCACAGAGAGAAGATGAGAGCTTTAGCAAGGCTGCCTGGGCTTCATTTAATATAACTCAGAAACTTCACTGCTGGCAATGGAGCTTTAATACAGTTGACTTCTCCCCCATCCCCTCCACACACAGATCTCCCCCCAAAACACCCTCTCCACCCAAGACCCCTCAGAAAGAATGGCTGAATGAGGGAGAGTAGATCTGGCAAAGGAAGGGAAATTGCTTTTTTAATAAGTGGTCTATTCAGAGCTCCTGCTTTTCAATAAAGAGAAGGCTGGAGAAGTCCTGGTCTAATTACCTCATCCTCACACCAGACAAGCTCACCCTTTCATTAACCACTGAGGTCATATCATATAACTTGGTGAGCCACCACGGGCACAACATGTTCAGTGATTATTTCACTGGTGGCAGCAAAATTACAGGCAGCCCATCAAGGTTGTAAAAAGCAGAAGTAAAATCATAATTAAATGAGAACGTCTACCAAGAGACACTAAAACTAGGCGGGATAGGATCATGTCACCCTTGCAGAAATACAGGGATTGTTTGCTGGTGTGACACCATGGAGAAACTGGTGTGGTGACCAGGAGGGGAGAGGGTTGCTTGCCAAATTAGTCAGTCCAGCACAGGTCCTTTTTTTTTTGCTGGGTCTCAAGGGACTATTTGTATGTTTTGCCATGGCTGGGAGTAATTAGATGGGGAAAATGACACGTAAAGAATCAGTGAGAGACCACCAAGCTTGTGCTGTATCATTCGTAGAGACTTCTCCACTCCCTCAATGAACACACACATCCACACTCTGCAAGAACTCCAGCTCCAAACTGCTCAGCTCCAAAATGGCACAAATCAAGGCTGTCTGCACCCCTGTACTGCCTCTGATCCACCCCAAATCAAATCCAGATGAGTTATTGTTCCAATAACCACGTTAGGAGAGTCCAAAGTGGTTTCAGGCTACTGCAGTCACTGGGTGAGCAAACCCTGCTTGCTAGTGGCAAAGTCTTTATGGCAGGAGTTGGTTGGTGAGCAGCTTTGAAGACACAGAAAACGTGCTGAGAATCATCTTTAACTCACTACCTTCCTCAAGGAAAATATCCACAAACTCAGCAAAGGATGCAGTAGAGCTCTCAGCCTCCACCCTCTCATCCCTGCACTTGCAGTGGGAACAGGAGGAAGAACAGAGAACAAACCTGGTATTAATCCACACCTGAGAGCAAGCAGTGCCAAAAGTGTGGATCCATTCACCACATCAAGAGGGTCAAACTGGTTTCAATATTCTGGAATCCGAAGCAAGCACTGCATGTTTTGACTTTGCAGTCACAAAGCCAGCCTGGGTCCTCATCTCTCATCATCATCTTAGTGACACCAAATTGTGCCAGGGGTTTAGGGCCACATATCCCAATCCTACAGATGTGTTCTCCTGATCTTCTACCACCACCCTCCTGAAAGCTTCCTCCTCAGCATTCCCTTCTTCCCTGCCTGGCTCCATGGTGGAGCTGTGAGCCTGGTGGGCTGCCTGGCTTGGCTTTCAACCACGCCATGGCTCAATGAATTATTACATCCAGCAGCACAAACAGAGAAATTGTTCCAACTGCTGCTGCAAACAGGCAAAGGAGAGCTGCACACAGCAATCCCAACTCGACAGACACGTTGTGGGTGGACGAAAATAGGAACAGTGGATCACTGACCTGCAGCAGAGGTCTGTGACTTGGGTTGCCAGGAGGGCTCTCGGTGTCTGGACAACCGTCACAACTGTTACTCAGCTGTTCAGCTGCAGATATCACACTGTGAAACCACTGCCAGTGGCCACAGTCCCACTGTGCCAAGGGAAGTGGAGGCAGAGGATGCTGGAGAGTCCTGCATCTTCCCCTGGGAGCTAACTCACAAGGATCAGGACACAGAAGGGAAGGTTCAACCTCTCCCGCTCATCCTTGGGGTTCATTTAGCTCAGAGTCATGCAGTGTAGAGCACAGATGATAATTAAGGACACAAATCCTAAATCCAAGAGTGGCCTCAGCCATATGGACATCCTGACTGCAGCTCCTGGGACTGGGAACACTGGGAGTTGGGCCAAACCCATCTGGGAGGTTTTTAGCACTGCCACTGTTGGTGGATATCCCTGGAGCTACAAGGACTTGCCAGTGGCAGCCAGAGTCACATCCTTGGAGGTTTTGATGAGACTGTATTGTGTGACTCTGGAATGAGAGGAGAGCCAGGACATCTCATAGAAACACCCAGCATGGAAACATCCACCATGGGCCACCTTCTCCACTGCCATCCCATCTGCTACACACTCAACTCCAAAAGATGGGACAGAGCAACCAACACCAGGGTTGAGACGAGTTCCATCCTCCTGCAAAGCCTGTTTGACACGTCAAAGAGCTGCCACAGGAGTTCAGAGACACTGAGCCCTTTAATCCAGAGCAGGAAAGCTGTCAGCCAAAACCAGACACCAGCTAAATCCAGGATATTTCTAATCCTGATCTCAGCTCTGTCTAGGAGCATCTGGTAGTGGGGAGAGGGGGAGACACTTTGCTGGCCAGCCCTGGCTGGTGGCATTCCCCGATGCCCCAATTCCGTCGTAAGGAATGACATTTTATACATAGACACAGCAACAACTGAGCTGGGGTGGCCATTCCTAGAATGCACAACTGGCTGGGCTGCATTCGCCTGGGAAACTGGAGACCCAGGTCCCCCATCCCAGCCCCAAGCCTGCATCCAATCACACAGACAATAACAAGGCTCGAGGGCTATTTCTGGCCTTGCAGTATGTCCCCCTTGGAGGTTGGTGCAATGAAACACTGATCCTAAGCACCTGTGCTGGCCAATCTGAGGGATTTTCGTGTTGGAGCAACTCTAGGCTAGGTACAGCCAAGCATAATTTGGGAGAAGGTGGAAAGCCTCTTCCTTTTCCCCTTGCTGGGATGACCCAGCACTTGCAGACACTTTGTCCTTTACATCTGTCACGGAAAATGCTGAGCTGGAAGGGACCCACAGGGATCATCGAGTCCAAATCCTGGCCCTGCACAGGACAAACCCAAAGATCACACCATGTGCCCTAGAGCATCGTCCAAATGCTTCCTGAATTCTGGCAGTCCTGCAGGGAGGCCCCTAGGCAGCCTCAGAGGAGGTGTAAAGAGCAGGAAGAGAGGATAAAGATGGGAAAAGAAAAAAGGGACTCTACAACCAAGCACCGTCTCCTGCTCTAGGTGACACAGGAGGTTTCTGTGCTCTAGATGTCACAGAAGGTTCCTGCCAGAAGACAAAACTGAAGGGACTATTAGGACTGAGGTCAGCCAGAAATTAATCTCTCTACCCTGGTTGCCTGCCAGCTGTTTCTCCAGTCAGTTTTAAAGAAACCTGGCCAAGGAGATGCTTGCTAAGCTGTCCATGCTCTACTGAACTGCTGCAAGAGAAGCGTCCCTCAAGGACCTGTTGTGGCAGCATAAAATCCTTCCTGTGTGTCCTACCTCATGTAAGCTTTTCCATCCCTTTGTGGTGTGAAACACCCTCCTCCCTGTGGGAAACCAGAATCTTCGTCTCCACCTTGTATTTCCTAAACCTGGCCAGTCCCATTTCTTTCCCTCTGGTCTCTCTCTGATGGTTTTGCACAGTAAAAACCACGGCATAATCCCACAACTCAGCCTTCTCCCCTCCAGAAGGAGCACCACTCCATCCACTTCACATCCACCACTCCTATTCCACACCCAAGAACAGCATTATTCCCCCCAAAACCTGACCGCCCCCCCCCACCACCACCACCCCGCGGCGCCTCCAACGCACCTTCATGCCCACCAGGTTGTTGTGGAAGTCCACCCTGGCTCGCAGGTCCTTGTTGGGCTTCCTCCCCAGGAACTCCTTGACGAACTTGTTGCTGTACTTGAGGTTGTCCCCGCAGCCTCCCCACTGCCAGGCCTCCCTGTTCTCCAGGTCGGGGGCCTCGTCGCAGGTGCAGCGCTCCATGCGCCCCGCGCTGCACGCCTTGGCCATGGCGTGGGTCAGCCCCGCCGAGGAGATGGCGTACAGGAAGGCTGTCTCCTTGAAACCTGCAGGGACAGCAGGGACAGGCTCTAATTGCAGCTTAAAGAAAGGAAAAAAAACCACAGGAAATGGAGGTAAAAGCTATCAGGAGAAGAGCGGGAGTTAAGTCACAGAATAAGAGTGGTAAGGTTGGAAGGGACCACAGTGGGGCATCTGGTGGCACCTCCATGCTCCAGCAGGGTCATCCCACAGCACAGGGCTCAGGATTACACCCAGACTGCTTTGGAATATCCCCAGTGAGGGAGACTCCACACCAGTGCTCAGTCGCTGCCCAGGAAAGAAGTTCTTCCTCAAGTTCAGGTAGAATTTCCTGGGCACCAGTTCCTGCCTGATCCTCCGTGGCACTGCTGGGCCCCTCTGGGAAAAGCCTGGGCTATGCCCTCCTGACACCCTCACAGCATGGCAAGCTCTATGTGCATCACTGATGGTGAAGAGGGCACGGGGGAGGGCAAGGAATGATGGTCAGAGGTGGCACAAGCTAGGATTCAGGAATGCACGTGGAATCTGGCCAGCTCGGTGGCTGTCACTCTGTGCTCTGCCTGAAAATGGAAAGAGTTGAGCAAGAGTTGCCCCATCCCTGGAAGTGTCCAAGACCAGGCTGGGCAGGGCTCGGAGCAACTTGGTCTACTGGAATGTGTCCCCCCCATGGCAGGGGGTGGAACTGGATGAGCTTTAAGGTCCCCTCAAAGCCAAAGCTTTGACTCCATGAAGTGTTGGATGGGACATGGAGGTACCACTGCTGCTACCAAGGGGACACCAAACTGCAGGAACCCAGCACAGGCTTCCAATCCTCCTCACTCTTCCCTCTCCTCCTGAATCAAATCACTGGGTCCTGCTCCAGAGTGGCAGAATTGTTGACAGATGACACCTGAGGGCTGGCAAGCAGGAGATGTGTCACCCAACACAGCACCTCACTCAAAAAAACCCCAGTTCCCACCTCAAACCTCCCATGCACAGCCTTTCTTTACACCCCCACACTCACCTGCAGGGATGTGACAGCATCCACACCCCCAACAGGCAAACGACACCCAGAGGGACCCACGGTTTCAATCCAAATTATAAAAGCCAGAAATAAAAAGCAAACATGGCAGTATTTATAGCCGCCCATTCCCCAGCTATGGAAGCTGTAAACGACTGCATATTTGAGATGCAATTCCAGAACAGCTTTGGATGGGACTCAAGAAATCCCCCACTCAAAAATAACACAAGTGGATGGTGACAGTAGTGGATATATCTGTGAGCTGGTGTGTCAACCAAGGACATGCAGAGACACTGCCAGGTCATTTTTGGAACTGTTCCTTGGGAGGTTCAGGACAGTCCAAGCAAACTCATGTGGCCATTCCCAGAGTCTGCCTTCCCAAAACACTCCCAGGAGCAGGAAGACGGATGAAAATCCACCCCAGGAGACTGAGGCTTGGTCCTCCCAAGGGTTCTGAGGTTCTACTTCCTCCCAGATTGTGGTAGGAATTATCCAATCATTCTACTGCTCACCTGGAAAAGGAGAACAGGAACTTCTTCCTCGCTAGAAACAACATTAAAATAAAAAAAGTTCAACTCTACACTCCCCAAGGACACTGCAAAGAGTGGTGAGAGTTAAAATAACAAGTTTTGTTTTCTCCCTGAAGTCAGACCATGTCCTCTGACAGCCTGGAAACACCTTCAGTACTGCAAATACTCCACTGGAGGTGGTGAGAGAATTCTTAATTCACACAACAAAAACTCATGGGTACCCAGATTACTCCTCTGGGTAGAAAATGCCTTCTAGGCATCTCTCATCCTTTGTAAACTATGTTTTTTCACTAAAATCCTTCATTTTTCTAGGCTACATCCCAGGTCAGACTGCCCACATGCCTGCCAGAGGGATGCCACTACCAAAGACAGCTGTGCTCCTGGATTGGAGAATCCTTGCCACAGCCACACAGAATGAAGAGGCACCAGTGCCAAACACAGAATCCTCACTGGGATGGGGTCTGCAAACCCTGCCCTGGAGGTTTGAGCCTGCAGTCATGGCATGGTTTGGGTTGGAAGGGACCCTGAGATCCATCCTGTCCTGGGCAGGGACACCTTCCACTATCCCAGCTCACTCCAAACCCCATCCAAGCTGGCCTTGCACACTTGACTCCCAGCCATCAGCCTTCCAAGCATCTCTCATTATTTGTAAACAATTTTTTTTTCACTAAAATCCTTTGTTTTTTCTCAGTTACACCCCAGGTCAGACTGCCCACATGCCCACCAGGGGGATGCCATGACCAAAGACAGCTGTGCTCCTGGATTGGAGAATTCTTGCCACAGCTACACACAATGAAGAGGCACCAGTGCCAAACACAGAATCCTCACTGGGATGGGGTCTGCAAACCCTGCCCTGGAGGTCCGAGGCGTGGTTTGGGTTGGAAGGGACCCTGAGATCCATCCTGTCCTGGGCAGGGACACCTTCCACTATGCTAGATGGTTCCAAAGCCCACATCCAAGCTGGCCTTGCACACTCAGCTCCCAGCCACCAGCCTGCATTGATGAATTGGGCAGCCCAGCTCTCCACCCTGCTGAATCCGGAGCGGGTGTGGAATCCCAGCAGAAAGTCAGCGCCGTGCGACCACAAGGCATTCCAGAGCTGACAGAAAGCCAGCAGGAGCAGCTCATCTGCCAGCTTCTCTCCCTTTGCACCAGCTTTGTCTCCACTCCTCCCCTTCTCCACCACGGAGAGCTTCCCAAATTCCCTGCGCCCATCAGCACGGGGATCATCTCACAGCTCCCAACGAGCTCCATGTGACATTTGGCTCTGGCCAGGTTTTGAAGCCATCTCCACCACGCACTATTTGATTGCACCAAGATATTTTGTAACAAGATAATGAGCTTTAAATCAATGCAGGCATTCTAAGCCCCGGTGCATTGACAGTCTGCCGGGCCTGGCTATCCAGTTTCAGCCATTTCCAAAATTGTGCACGAGTATCCAAAGAGGATAACGAGTCCCTCAAACAATCCCCTGTTATTTTAAGAAACGGGGCTGCATCAGCCCAAGCTGCAAAACAGCAGCCAGGGCTGGTCTGGCGACCAAAGTGTAAAAAAGTGGGGTTTTTAAGTGAAAAAAGTGGGGTCTTTCAGTGAAAAAAGGGGTGTTTTCCCCCCTTTTTTCCTTTCTCCCTGGAGGAGGAGGAGAAACAAGCCCTCAGCGATGGATTTGGAAAGCTGTGTCCTGGTGGGTGACACAAGCCAGCCTTTGCCCTGAGGTACCACTCGCTGCAATGCTGAGCCAGGAACCAGCAGCTCCTGCAGAGGAGGAGGAGGAAGATTTACAGAGCACTGTGTTACTGCTCAGGAACACCACCTGAAGGATTTACAGCACCGGGGCAGGGCAGAGATGCTGCAGGGACATAAACCACGGCAGAATGAGACAGCAGCAGAGCCCTGCAGCCCTCAGAGCTCTCATTTATCACCCAGGCCCTGACACGGGCTGCGATGGGGGGGTCTCTGTGGGGTTTTAACTCCAGGCTGCCCCGCAGTGCCCCTCGGCCGGGCTGCCCAGGGGACAGGCAGGTCTGAAGGAACGAGCTGTGGCCTCCAGGTGTCAGCATGAGAAAGTGCTTGGCTTCCCCAAGGCACCACTAATCCAGGGACTCCTCTGGCATGCAGGGATATTTTTAAATGTCTTGCAGCTCTGGCCGGACCTCTTGGGTTTCATAAGGACTTTCCTTGTTTCCACCAGTCAGTGACAGTGCATTAGTTAAGCCCCGGTGCTTCTGAATTACTCCTCCTCACTAATTAGCCCTGCAAACCTCTGCTCTTATCTTTAAAGCCTTCACACCCTGGCTTTTCCAGGGCCAGGCCCATTGCTGAGTGTGGGACTTTCTGGAAGTCACTAAAGCCCCGGAGACCCTCAAAAGCTGTCTGTAAAATGGTGCTGCAGCCTGGAAATAAGATCTGGATTTTACTGGGAGGGTGGAAGAAACTGGATTATAGGTGGTGGTACAAAGAAAAGCACTAAAAATATCACCTTCTCCTCCAATACTCCTGACTTCTGGCCATCTCCACCTGAGCTGCTGGGAGGAGGTGTGGGAATTACCCACTGCTCACACCCATGGCAGTAACAGCACACAGCCATCTGCAGGTTTTGCCCTGTGCTGTGACAGGGCTCCCCTTGCCCCCTCGAACAGGACAGCACAGAGCACTCTGGTTTGCCTTATTTCCTTAAAAAAGGCATTGTCTCAACTTCTTTCCTGAGAGACTGGCATAAAAAATAGGAGAAATAAATAGGAGAAATGAACAGGAGAAATAATAAAGAAAGAGGGGACAGCTCTGAGGGCTTCCCAACCCTCTCCTCCAGCAGCAGCTCAGCTTTCAGCAGAAATGGGCAGAAAATTTAACTCCTGGCTGCAGAGACCTGCACAGACACCTCCAGCCTCCAAGGAGAGCAGCCAGGGCCAGCAGGGGGAAGCAGGCAGGGCAAGCCCATAAATTACCCCCATTAGCACATTCTCTGCCTGCCCTGCACTCCCAGGGATGAGCTCAGGCCTCGCACAGAGCTCTTGGTGGACCTCGGGGGAAGCACCACCAGTGAAGGATGGCCCAGACTGACCATTAGGGCAGGAGATGAGTGCAGAGACCCCCAAGACCCCCCCAGACTCACCTGTCTTGAGGAGACCCCCAAGACCCCCCCAGACTCACCTGTCTTGACCCCCCAGACTCACCTCTCTTGAGGAGCCCCCTGAGACCCCCTAAACTCACCTCCCTTGAGGACCCCCCAGACTCACCCCCCTTGAGGAGCCCCCAGACTCACCTCTCTTGAGGAGCCCCCAGACTCACCTCCCCTGAGGAGCCCCCCATACCCCATCTCTTGAGGAGCCCCCCAGACCCCCAGACTCACCTCTCTTGAAGAGACACCCCAAGACCCCCCAGACCCCCGTCCCTTGAGTCCCCCCAGACTCCCCTCTCTTGAGGAGCCCCCCAGACTCATCTCCCTTGAGGAGGCCCCCCAGACTAATTTCTCTTGAGGAGCCCCCCCAAGCCCCCCAGACTTCCCTCCCCTGAGGACCCCCCCAGACCCCCAGACTCACCTCCCTTGAGGACCCCCCAGACCCCAGACCCCTCTCTCTTGAGGAGCCCCCCAGACCCCAGACTCACCTCCCTTGAGGAGCCCCCCAGCCTCCCCTCTCTTGAGGACCCCCTGAAGCCCCCAGAAACTCCTCTCTTGAGGACCCCCTGAAGCCCCCAGACCCACCTCTCTTGAGGAGCCCCCCAGACCCCAGACTCACGTCCCTTGAGGACCCCCCAAAGCCCCCAGACTCCCCTCTCTTGAGGAGCCCCCGAAGCCCCCAGACCCACCTCTCTTGAGGAGCCCCCCAGCCTCCCCTCTCTTGAGGAGCCCCCCAGACTCCCCTCTCTTGAGAAGCCCCCCAGACTCACCTCCCTTGAGGAGGCCCCCCTGACTAATTTCTCTTGAGGAGCCCCCTGAAGGCCCCCAGACCCCCCTCTCTTGAGGAGCCCCCCAGACTCCCTTCTCTTGAGGAGACCCCCAGACCCCAGAATCACGTTCCTTGAGGAGCCCCCTGAAGCCCCCCAGACCCCCCTCTCTTGAGGAGCCCCCCAGACCTCAGACTCACGTCCCTTGAGGAACCCCCCAGCCCCCCAGACTCTCCTCTCTTGAGGTGGAGCCCCCCAGACCCCAGACTCACCTCCCTTGAGAAGCCCCCCAGCCTCTCCTCTCTTGAGGACCCCCCAAAGCCCCCAGACTCACCTCCTTTGAGGACCCCCTATACCCCAGGCTCACGTCCCTTGAGGACCTCCCGAAGCCCCCAGCCTCCCCTCTCTAGAGGAGCCCCCGAAGCCCCCAGCCTCCCCTCTCTTGAGGAGCCCCCGAAGCCCCCAGACCCACCTCTCTTGAGGACCCCCCGAAGCCCCCAGCCTCCCCTCTCTTGAGGAGCCCCCAAAGCCCCCAGACTTCCCTCTCTTGAGGAGCCCCCGAAGCCCCCAGACCCACCTCTCTTGAGGACCCCCCAAAGCCCCCAGACTTCCCTCTCTTGAGGACCCCCCGAAGCCCCCAGACCCACCTCTCTTGAGGACCCCCCAAAGCCCCCAGACCCACCTCTCTTGAGGAGCCCCCAAAGCCCCCAGCCTCCGCTCTCTTGAGGAGCCCCCGAAGCCCCCAGACCCACCTCTCTTGAGAAGCCCCCGAAGCCCCCAGACCCACCTCTCTTGAGGACCCCCTGAAGCCCCCAGCCTCCGCTCTCTTGAGGAGCCCCCAAAGCCCCCAGACCCACCTCTCTTGAGGAGCCCCCAAAGCCCCCAGCCTCCCCTCTCTTGAGGACCCCCTGAAGCCCCCAGAAACTCCTCTCTTGAGGACCCCCTGAAGCCCCCAGAAACTCCTCTCTTGAGGACCCCCTGAAGCCCCCAGACCCACCTCTCTTGAGGACCCCCTGAAGCCCCCAGACCCACCTCTCTTGAGGACCCCCCAAAGCCCCCAGACTTCCCTCCCTTGAGGACCCCCCGAATCCCCCAGCCTCCCCTCTCTTGAGGAGCCCCCGAAGCCCCCAGACCCACCTCTCTTGAGGAGCCCCCGAAGCCCCCAGACCCACCTCTCTTGAGGAGCCCCCGAAGCCCCCAGACCCACCTCTCTTGAGGACCCCCCGAAGCCCCCAGCCTCCCCTCTCTGGAGGAGCCCCCGAAGCCCCCAGACCCACCTCTCTGGAGGAGCCCCCGAAGCCCCCAGCCTCCCCTCTCTTGAGGAGCCCCCGAAGCCCCCAGACCCACCTCTCTTGAGGAGCCCCTGAAGCCCCCAGACCCACCTCTCTTGAGGAGCCCCTGAAGCCCCCAGACCCACCTCTCTTGAGGAGCCCCCGAAGCCCCCAGACCCACCTCTCTTGAGGAGGCTGGCGCGGTAGCGGCCCTCCAGGGTGCAGTTCCAGCGCTCGAAGCGGAACTGGTACTGGCACTCCAGGGCGCTCATGCTGATGGCCTCCATCAGCGTCTCGGCCACGCCGGGGTCGCGCCGGCACATCCGCCGCTGCTTCTTCTCCAGCTTCAGGCGGTCACACACCTTGTAGTGGGCCTTGACGGCCGCCTCCTCCATTTCTGAGGTCAGAGGGAGGATGGTCAGGGGTTCGTTCCCCGTCAGCCTGCCGAGAAACACAGGGACACCAAGGTGAGGGAAACAAAAAATTACTGCAGGGATGCACAGAATCACAAGGCTGGCAGAGACAGCAAAGCAGAGATGGGTTTAGAGAGACTTTGTGGGTTGGGGACGTTCCTGATGCAGCCTTGGCTGGGCAGGTGGAGGAGATCTGTGTGCTCTGGCCAGTGCTTCTGCCCTGCCATTTCCCCTTCCTTTCATGGAATCACAGAATTCCCAGAATGACCAGGTTGGAAGAGACCTTCAAGGCCATCCAGTCCAACCCAGCCCCAACACCTCAACCCAACCCTGGCACCCAGTGCCACATCCAGGCTTTGTTAAACACACCCAGGGATGGGGACTCCACCACCTCCCTGGGCAGCCATTCCAGAACTTTATCACTCTTTCTGGAAAAACTTTTCCCCAATATCCAACCTGTATTTCCCTTGGTGCAGCTGGAGGCTGTGTGCTCTGGTTGTGTCAGTGCTGCTGGAGACAGAGCCCAGCCCCAGCTGAGCACAGGCACCTTTCAGGAGCTGTGAGAGTGATGGGGGCACCCCTGAGTCTCCTTTTCTCCAGGCTGAGCACCCCCGGCTCAGAAGTTCTCTCCTGTGAGGGTGGTGAGGCTTTGTCACAGGTTGCTGAGAGAGGCTGTGGTTGCACCATCCCTGGAAGTGTCCAAGGCCAGGCTGGACACTGGAAACTGATCTAGTGAGTGGCATCCCCACCCAGGGCAGGGGCTTGGATTTAGATGGACTTTAAGGTCCTTCCCACCCAAACCATTCTGGGATTCCATGAAATCCAGCCTGTGATGGAAATGGGGTCACTGGTGGGACCAGGATCTCCTGGCTCAGCATCCCTGTGGACTTGATTTTACAGTGAGGCTCCGCACAGTGTGTGTGCAAGGCGGCAGCAGGAAAAAGGGAAGAGGAAATATTTGGATTTATGCTCCCTACCAGCTCTCACAGAGCTTGTTTGGGCATAAACACTTGGCCACCTCCACCACAGGACTGTGTTTAAAACTGAAAGTGGACAGAAATCATTTCAGGTGCATGAACTTGGGCAACTGGCAAAAATACACGAGCACCACTGTCACTGTCCTGGGCATAAACAAAAAATCATTTTAGCACACCAAGCAGAGCCAGAACCCAGCTGGGGGGGGCACAGAGGATGATTTGTCCCATCAGAGCCCAAGAGACATCCTGAGAAGGCACAGAAAGCCACCCTGCCCTCAGCAGAAGAGATCCTGACATAAAACCCAGCGAGCCACAGCCCGAGGCTGGAGAGCAGGACACACTTTCCAGGAGATGCTGCCAAAAGCTTTGACAAGACAGAACAGGCTCAAAACCTAAAAAAAAACCCCCATAACCCAAAGAAATTCATGTCCCTTTGTCCCCTCCCTGCCCCGCCTTCCCCAGCACAAGGTCCTTGACTCTACAGTGGGCAACAAAAGATGCCAGCGGACTGTTCCTGGTGTCAAGTGACAGCTGCTGGCAAAGGACCAGGCTGGCATGGTCCCCAGGAGCAGGGAGGCTGCAGGAACATCTGCTGGGCTCAGGAGAGCTTTGCTGGCCAGGCTGCTGTGCCCCACTGTGCTGGCTGTGCCCTGCTCCGGCCAGGTGCCAGCTCCCACCATCACTGGGAGTCACCCCCCGGGCTCACACAGCACCTGCAGACACATTCCACAGCCAGAAAGGAAGAGTGGCTGAAAAACCTGGAAATCCAGAGCTGGGAACAAGCTGGAATGTTGCAGTCTGGGGAAGGCTGGGAGGCTTGGACATCTCCAGTGCTGAGGGAGCACTGGGAAAATGGGGTGATGGCAATGGGAGGGGAGTACCTCACCCCCCTTTGCTGAGATGATGGAAACCCCTTAAAGCCCCACCTGTCCTGCAGGAGCAGTGGTTGGCCTGTTTTAATGAGTATTTCTCTCTAACTAATGGCACTGGGAAAAGTGGGATGATGGGAATGGGATGCTGGAAACCCTCAAAGCCCCACCTGTCCTGCAGGAGTGTGGGAACCCAGGACATTCCTCTGACTGCCCTAGAAGACTCAAGACCCTAGCAAAGAGCTCAGAGACCTTGGCACAGAGTCAAAACCACCTGTGCCTTGGATTTTAGCCCACAGAGAAAATGCCAACTCTGTGTGAAGATTTACAAGCCACAAGAGCTTGAGTAAATGATAGTGAATTTGTCACAAAGTGGAAAAAGTAGAATTTTAAAGATTTAGAATAAAAGTTCAAAAAGCAAGATGGAGAGATCTAAGCATGTCCTGTTCTTCTTATTCTTGTCCTCCATCTCCTGCTGTGATAGTGACACTTCTAAATTAGTTTAGAGACAGACTGTCTAACATAAGTGATAAGTATTAAAAATTATTGTAAATAAAGTACACGTAGTTCTTAGTATAAAAAACCAACACCACCCCAAAGACAGTCAGTGTGCCACAACCTGACCTACCCAACAAACCTCAGCGAGTCAGAAAAAAAATGTAATAGTTAAAAAAAAATAAACAACTTTAAAACCCAAACCATCTCAACTTCTTCAGTCGCAGGGCTAGGAAAAAAACTCTTTAATACCTCAAAAGCCATTTCAACCACTAAAAACCCAAGACAGGAGCAGTGATTTGCTGGTTTTAATGAGTATTTCTCTCTAATTAATGGGATGATTAATCCTGCCAGCAGCACAGGCACTCAGGATGCTTTAACTCCCAAACCTTGGTGCACAATGGGCATAAAACCCTGCCCTGAGTCCCAGCCAGGCACATCCAGTGCAGATCCAGACATTACTGAGGCACTGATGAGGTGATTTAATATCAGGTATCTCAGGGAGGGAGCAAAAATGGCTGAGGTGGGGTTTTTAGAACAAAGATGGGCAGGCAAATGTTCTCCTTCAGTTGCACTCAAAGGTATTGATATCTCCAGAAAAACCCTGCTGTGATAAAAGCACACAGGGATTTGTGGGAAACATGGAAAAATATCTCCTCTCTAGTTTTGCTCCCCTCAAAATAATAATAATTTTAAAAAAATCTGAAAGGCCAAACAGCAAGGTCTGTTTGAAGCATATTTTAACCCTTTCATTTCTGGTCTGTCCCAGCTGCTCCCCCAGGAGAAGGGGACATCACCCAGCCCTGGGGCCTCCCAAAACTCAGCCAAAGCTCCCAGGAGGCTCATTCTGGAGAGAGGTGCCTCAGTCTGAGCTTCACTGGAGCAAAGATCTGTAACAAAATCTCCAGGAGGTTCATTCATGGCTTTCCTGGTACTCTAAAGATTCATTCCTGCAAACTTTCATGGCTGGCACCAGAGTCCCTCAGCTGGCAAAGGAGAGGGTGGGAGGGAGGGAGAGAGGGAGGGAGGGAGGCATCCAAGCATTTCCTAAGCTCCCTCTCCCCATTTTTTCTTTCAGCTGAGCAGGGATTGTTCACCTATATGGTCTGGAAAGAAGCTCCAAGGATGCTGTAGCAGATGGCTCTTGGAGTGAGGAGGGAGATGGGAACTGATCCTACAGCCAAGATTTCTGCAGAGCAATTGGTGATCTTCACCCTCTTCCCACCTTTCTCCCTCAGGTGCTTGGCTTTGGGATATTCAAACTACACTTTCCCACAGATCAGCCTTCCAAAACTGGCTGATAGCAATGGTGTTTAGGTGACAAAAGTCACTTAAACACACACAAAACAAAGATCCAGGGACCAGCAGATGGCAGGAAATGGGATTCATGGTGCTTGACAGAGCCACAACTCTCCCATGGCTGGTGGAAGAACAACCTGGGTAACACCACAGTGAACAGAGATCCACCCATCACTGCCTGCCTTACTGCTCAGAACATCCCTGGGACAAGCCAAGGAGTGAATTGAGGAGGAAAGGGGTTTTCCCTCCCCAGCACACAGAGACCCTGCCAGGTGAAGAGCACAACCACACACACAGACCCACACACACGTTTTCCCTTCGGGGGCCCTCGGCTCCGCACGCACATTCCAGAGGCCCTGGGGACAGCGGTGAGGTGGCACTTTCCAGAGCGTGGCATCAATAACAAAGCCCAGGCAGAGCCAGGGAGAGCTGCCCCACCTGACACGCTGCTGCATGGAGCCCTTCTAATCCCATAAAGCCCTTTTATGCAACCTCAGCTGAGCGAGGTCCTGTAAGGCAACGGTGTCAGTCGGACGCTTTCTCAGCTCCTCACAAAGGCCAAGCTGTATTTGCCAAGGAAATGTTTCAGGGGCTGTGTGTGTGTGTGTGTGTTTTTGTTTTTTACACACCCAAGCCACAGTTGTTACGATGGAACTGCCAGCCAGAACCCTGTGGTTGTGTTATTTTGCTCCAAGAAGGGGCTGAGCGGCAGATGGAGTGGACACCTCTAAGTGGAAAAAGGTTGAAACTGGATGGTCCTAAAGCCAAGACCATCTAAGCCAAACTTTGCTGGTTCTAAGCTAAGATCCAGCTGTTCTAAGCCCAACTGTTTTAAGCCAGATTCAAAGATTCCAAAGGGCTGTGTGTGTGTCCACCAGGAACCTGGAGAGAGAGCAAACAGCTCACTGCCACAACCCAGGAAGCTTTATCTCTCTGGAGTTAACTCTGAGAGCAACATCAACCTCCAGAGTCGAGAGATTGCTCATAGAATTCAGGATTTTCAATTTCTGCTTCAGAATTTTGCATCTCATGGGTCCCTTCCAACTCAGGATATTCTGTGGTTTTAATCTTGCCCAATTTCTGCTCCGAGTGCAACATCCAAACCTCAGGAAGGACCTGGCTGCCCTGTGCCACACCCACCACGCTGAGAGGGACCTTTGCAGCATCATTTGTGCCATTCCCATTCCAGTTCCACCAGCCTGAAGCCAGGAAATCAGAAGGTTTATCATTAATTGATGTAAAAAGCAAGACCCATCTGGTTTGCACACACTCTACTGCTGTCACTTCCTTGGTCGTGAACTTCATCTCCAACAGGGCTAATTACATTTTTTTTTTTTTTTTGATTTCCTGGAGTTCAATCACCCAAGGATTTGGGAGAGATCCCGAGCAGAGCCCTGGCCACTACACAGGCCAAGTTTTATCAGTGACATCATGGAATTATTGCCCTTCCAAGAGGCAATTCAAGACAGATCCTGCTTCCCACTCATCTCAGGGGTCAAGAGTTTTTATGGCCTCATCAGCTCACACTTCCATCAGTGCCCCTGGATTTTCCCTTGCTGAAGTGGGGACTTTCCTGGTGGGGATTTGAGCAGGATGAGGCAGATTTAAGGCACCCACACAGACCTGTGAGGGCACCCTCAGTTTTGAGGTGCTCCAGAGTTTCCTTTGCAAGTGCCACTGGAGCTGGGATCCAAGGTGAGCTGTCTCCTCTGCTGCTCCCATCTGGAATGACAGGGCTGCTGAAATTCTCTATTCCTATCCCACTTCCTCCTCTGTTAGGAAATTTCTCTTTGGTCCATCTGTACAATGACTGGATTAATTCTAGTTCCTCTTTCCTCAATAATTTTTTCCTGCGGAATTGCCTCACTTTCAGCCCTTTTCCTTCTCTTTCCACCACTTTTCCTTTAATAATTAAAAAAGCTTCTGGAAAATTGACAACTTGACCACGAGTCTTCACCACAACACCTAAATTAATGATTGCACAGCTCAAGGAGTCTGAGTTATGCTGGACACCAGGCCTATATTATTTTATTTTGCACCCAGTAACCTCCAGTTGCTCTCTATCTCTCTCCTATCATCACATTCCCACTCCGTGAATATTTCCTAAATTGATTTATCACACTCCTCCTCCCAGAAAACATTAACATTTGAAGTATAAAACCCAAAAGTCCAAGAAAAAAAATCTGAATTTCGAGGTGAGTGACGAAGATTTGATATTTGGAAGAAGAGCTGGACATGGAAGGCTCAACCACCCCATTCTGCATTGTCTTGTTTGGGTTTTAAGTGCTTACAGTTTTAAGTGCCCACATGAACTGAAAAATATCCCAGATCTCCTTATATTACATAAAAATAAGGCTGTGGATTCTCCAAACCTCAGGCTTCCAAAATGAAATCTCAGCAAGCGCTCACAAAGGTTGTTCTGCTGGAATTCTCCACTTCCACCTCACCCCTTTCCCGGTGTAATTTTCCCAGTGATCCCCTGGCAGGATGCTGTGACATTGTGAGGGTCAAGGAAGGTGACAGGAGAAAAAGTGTTTTTCCCAGCCTGAGGGAATCCAAACCACCCAGGCCTTTACAAGACAGAGCTGAACCCCTGCTAGGAATCAAACCCAGCTTTGCCAAAACCCATCTTTGCAAGTTCCACCATCCCTCGGGGCCGTGCCAGCTCTCTTCCCTCAGGTCCATTCCCAACCAGCTCTGCCCTGGGCTCACCTCTCCCTGTCATTGTCCCCAAACAATGGGGCCTGGCTGTGGGAGACCACGAAACAAAGCAATTGGAAACTCCAGCAAAGAGCTCAGCAATTCCCACCACAATTATGCCCCAATGGCTGTTTTGATCCTTATCTTCCTCTCAATAGCGTGGCCAGAGCTTTCTTTAGGTGACAACCTCTCAAATGTCACTTCCTCCTCAGTCAGCAGTGCCCAAATCTCAGGTGCAGCTTCTAGAGGAGTTACAGCCCCCAACACAGAGGCTACTACACACACAGAATTCCCCAGAATTCTCAGAATGACCAGGTTGGCAGAGACCTTCAAGGTCATCGAGTCCAACCCAGCCCCAACAGCTCAACTCAACCCTGGCACCCAGTGCCACATCCAGGCTTTGTCAAACTCACCCAGGGATGGGGACTCCACCACCTCCCCGGGCAGAACATTCCAGAACTTTATCACCCTTTCTGGAAAAACTTTTCCCTGCTATCCAACCTGTATTTCCCTGGGTGCAGCTGGAGGCTGTGAGCTCTGGGTGTGTCAGTGCTGCTGGAGACAGAGCCCAGCCCCAGCTGAGCACAGGCACCTTTCAGGAGCTGTGAGAGTGATGGGGGCACCCCTGGGTCTCCTTTTCTCCAGGCTGAGCACCCCCAGCTCCCTCAGGGGCTCCTCTCAGGGCTTACTACAACGTTACACACTCCCAAAAACACCAAGTAGGGGTGAGAGGGCCTTCCAAGCTCACAGCATGCAGGTGGGAAGCAGCCAAACCCCACAGCCCTGCTCCAAAGGAGAGCAGGTGCTTGATGGGATTTTCTAGTGGAAGATTCTGGGATTTTAGGACAGAGGGAAATCCTCCAAGGTCCTTGGATCAGCTTCTGAGCAATGGGAAGGAGGAGGAGAGAGGATAAAAACAGCACAGGGGAACTTCCAAGCCAGCAGATCCCACTTACCAGGGAAGGAAGCACCAGTCTCCTTATGGAATCTGCTCAAACAGATTTTGGGGGGGGTTTAGAGAAAAAAAGGTGCAGATTCTGGTAGGTTTCAATCATTCAAGCTCTCTTCAACCATGCCTGGATAGATCCATACAGTGGCATCCTGAGCCATCTCAGGATGGACACACGGACATGGAAGGACCCACAACCCCGGCTCCTACCCAGAGTTATTCCAGCATCCAGCAAAAAAAGAGGGAAAACAACGGCTGCTTCTGGACAAAATAAACCAATGGTGCAAACCTCCAGCTTGGCCCTTTCCAGCAGAGCTTTCCTGAGTGCCTCCAGCACTCAGCAACCACTCTGACCCTACAGTTCTTTTTGGATGCTACCCCAGAGTTTCCCATTTTAGATGGAGATGAAGCTCACATGGGAGTTGGGAGGTTTCTCCAGGTTGCTGAACACAGAGGAATTCCCCCAGCCCTGCACTGGGGGACTCCAACCACCAGCAGGTTTTTCTGGGAATGGGACAAAACATGGATGGTTTTCTCCCAGATACAGGATGGGTGCTGCATGTATAAATAAACTTCCATCCAATTTCCTCACCTTCCCCTGGACAAATTACCAAAAAGTTTGGCATGTGACATATAAAGGAAAAAAATCTCTCAGTGGATGAGCAGGGAAGATGTGACTCAGTTCAGCTGCGGAGGGCTGGAGATGTTCCCATTCCTGCAGAGGACTTTATGGGATGGAGGTGCCATGAGGAACAGCTCTTCTGGCACCGTGGCCACCAGGAGCACCACAAGGAACTCCTCCAAGCTGCTGCAGCATTGCCCTGCCCTGCAAAGCAGGAGGCCTGCACAGGAGATGAATTACAACTCACTGAAGGAAGGACTTGCCTTCCCTGCCCCACTGAGGGGGAGCAAACTCAGCACAGGAAAGAATCAATTTTGGGTCTTTGGTGGTGCACCCGAACCACAAGGCTGAAGAATTTCTCCTCCTTCCCCTCTCCTCTCAAACCTTATTCAGGAGGTTTCCAGCCCATCAGAGCAGAAGACAATTTGATTTTCGGTAAACACCTCAGCCCCAAGAGCAATTCCCCTGGAACGACCCACTCTGTCCACGAACAAGCAGGAGCAGAGAAAGAGGGCGGGGAGGGAAAGGTTGTTTCCTCTCCCCTTCATCCTCTCAAGAATGAAACAGCAATCAGGGAGATTTACAGAGGATTTTCAACCCAACGGTGCCAGTGGAATGCGCGGGCCAGGCGGCAACAGGGGCTTTCAGTGCTGATTTAAGAGGCATTAGCTGTGCCCCTGGCAGCCTGTGCCAGGAATTATCCCCCCACACCATCCCCTCCTCGGCTGGACAGCTCCTGGACCCCCAGTCCAAACCCCTGCTCCTTGTCCAGCCACTGCTTGTTTTTATTTAATTTATTTTTATTTATTTATTTCAAATTTTAAGCCTAACATCATTTCTTTTGGCCTGGAGCCTGCTGCAGCATAGGGAAGGAGGAGTTGGGAATTTTTGATGCAGGGAAGCAGGAAAAGTGCAATGGGAGATGAAGAATTAACCCAAGGAGGAAAATAAAAGGTTTAACACATTAACTCCACGTGGTCTAGAGGGGAGGAAAAAAAAAAAAAAGCCCAAAAAGGGACAGATTTTTAAAATATTGGGGCTTTTGTTTGGGTTTTTTGGCGGGAGGGGGGAATAGTTTGTGGGTTTTGGGTTTTTTTACACTGCTGAATATCCTTTCATCCCAGGATCTCAGCTCCATCCACAGCATAGGGTTAGAGAAATTCATGCTCTCAGGCACAGGGTGAGATTGTTGAGGTGTCCCGTGCAGGAGTGGAGCTCAATCCCTGCAGGTCCCTTCCTACTCAGGATATTCCATGATTTTTATTCTAAAGTTGGGTCTAAAATGACACAGAAAACAAAGGACATTTCTGGATGGCTCTTATAGAAGGTATGCATCATCACCCTGCCTTGCTTTTGAGCAGTTTTTGGTGGGATTCAGGACCAGGAAAGGACCACAAATGTCATGGATCACATGACAGAACACAGCAAAAGAGTTTTTACAAGATTTTAAAGACAAAAGACCAAAGGAGGTCAGTGGTTCAGCTGTGCAAGGCCCAGGGGCTCAGTGGCCTGAGTTTATTGTCCAAACTTGAGCCCCATGGAAACCCATCTGCTCCTACCACAAATCCCAAATTCCTAGAAGCCAAAATGCCATCTATAAACCTGCAGAAATAGCTTTGATTTTCTGCTCCAAGCAAAGAAAATCCAAGTTCATGATCTTTCTCACCAGCTTCCCTTCTCTGGGAAGAGTTGCACAGAATAAATGATATTAGGCATTTGAAATCCAAACAAAGAGGCCCAAAAGCCCCATAAATGTTTGTTCCCTGTGCTTCTTGCACTGATGCTGCTCTTTATTTATTCCAGCAGGTTTACCAAGAAGGAATCAGAAAGCACCACCCAGAGGATACGGACATTCCTTCCAAAGGGTAATTCCAGCTCCCAAAACACCTCCTGCCCATCCTTCTGGCTCTCTCCAGCTCAGGCTCCTGACACAAGGCCTGACCAAATCCTGGAGATCCAGCCAGGGCTGGAAGCTCCACAGGGAGGGCTCTGCTCAGGGCAGTGCAGGGATCAGACTCAGACCAGGCAAAGCATTAAAAAAATAAAAATAAAAATAAAAATAAAATAAAATAAAATAAAATAAAATAAAATAAAATAAAATAAAATAAAATAAAATAAAATAAAATAAAATAAAATAAACAAAATAAACAAAATAAAATAAAATAAAGTAAAATAAAATAAAATAAAATAAAATAAAATAAAATAAAATAAAATAAAATAAAATAAAATAAAATAAAATGCAGCCATTGAGGAGGGAGCCATCTTTCCAAAGTGCACATCATCAAACGTCAAGACTCGCTGCCACCAGATGTTGTGAAGCCCAGAATGATGAACAGACTCCAAAATGGATTAAACAAACTGAGGAAAGGGAGGTTCAGCCAGCTGGGTGATGAAACACGAGGGCTCAGGAAGCCTTTAAACCACAGGCTGCCAGCAGGACACCTCAGGAGCCACGTCACTGCTCCCAGCTCTCCTTGGACCCCCAGAGATCCATGAGTGTCCAGAGGAACCTTTGATTTCACCCCAAATGGCAGCTGCTGGGTTCCCAACCACCTGCAAGATGCTTCTTGCTCCACTCCACAGCATTTGGACATTTAACATTGAACCCTCTGCACTCTAGAGCCCTTTGGATGGCAGCAGGAACGGCCCCAGAGGTGTCAAGCACGCAGCACACTGATATTTAACCAACTGGGGCCTTCCAGGGCTTAAAGGAGCCTTATAAAAGAGAGAGAGAGAGAGAGATTGAGAGAGAGAGAGAGAGAGAGAGAAACTTTTTACAGATAATAAGAAAGGAATAAGTCAAATCTTTTCTTCTTTTTTGCCAAGGTCAGGATTAAATGTGTGAGATGGATTTCTTGTTGGGACTCAGGTGTTTATCAGTTCTTATCTCTGTCACAGTCTCACAAACCCTGAGCTCTGCAGCACTTCACTCCCACAAACTAAAAATGGAGCCCCATCTCTCTCTCTGCAAGGCCTTTGAAGGATCAACTGCCCAATTAAGAAATGACACCTCAATTATTTTCACTTTTAACCCAATAACCAACCACCCATGGCTGCAATGGGGACTTTTTATCCAATGACACAAAACCACTCAAACCCATGGAGAGGGAGGAGGTGAAGAAGAAGGAGCAGCCTCCACCCCAAAACCTCCACCTTGCTTTATATCCATCACTGTATTCTAAACCCTCAAACTCTGAGTTTCCCACCCTGTGATATCACACACTTCTATCCCAACTCCACACCCACAATCCCAGTTCTGCCATTCCATTCTAGAAGCTTCTCCAGGGCCTCAGGTCAGTGCAGTGTTCTCCTGGGGGTCAGTGCCTGGCAGCACAGAAATCTGAAGTTCTCAGCAGCCAGGGCTCCAACAGGAACAGGACAAGGGGGAATGGGTTGAAATAAAGAGATTTAGATGAGGTGCTACAAAAACATTCTCATTTGGTGAAAAACAGGTTGTCCAGAGAAGCTGTGGCTGCCCCTGAATCCTTGGAAGTGTCCAAGGCCAGGCTGGATGGGGCTGGGAGCAATCCCAGGCCAGGCTGGACGGGGCTGGGAGCAATCCCAGGCCAGGCTGGACGGGGCTGGGAGCAATCCCAGGCCAGGCTCCCAGGTGCCCAGCAGGGCTCCCACCCACGGGCACGCCGGGCTGCGGGCACGGCTCCCGTGGCCATGTGTCAGTGTCAGTCTCCCCCTGCCAGGGAATGCATCTGACTTCCCACTGAATTCCTGCTTGTCTCCCTCACACCTCAGCCAGCCCTTTTGTCCACTTTGGGGGTGAAGGCTGCCCGGCTCTGCAGCAGCAGGCTCTGTCCCTGCCTTATCCCATCTGTCCATCCCCAACACTGCCCGGTCTGTTCCCGGCTGGGAACAGCCACAGAGCTGCCCTTGCCCAGACCACAGAGCCTGGCAGCCAGGCAAGAAACTCCTTGGAGCCAAGGCTGCAGCTTCCCTGGCTGCCTGGAGATATCCCTGTGCACACACACACGCTCCAGCAGCACTGCAGCTAAAGAGAAAATCAAGTTTACTCTGCAGACAGCACAAATGAAATTGAACCTTTGAGGGAAGCACAGCGAGTGCAAAGAGCTTGTTGAGTTCATTTGGACAGAAAAAAAACTGGAGAATGAGCTTCTTCCTCCTTCCCCAGCCCTAGTTTTACATCTAGGACCTGGAGGTCCCAGCTGGAAGCAGAGACTGGCTCTTGGTCAACTTCTGGATAAAGGACAACTTCTAGAAACAAGCATGTGGATTCAGGGAGGAGGGGTGTCAGCTCCCCCTCCCCTCCCAACGTTACCAGCCCCTATTAGATATCCCTGGGAGGTCAGCTCATGGAGGATTGGGATGGTTGGGCGGTTTGACACATCATCTCAGCTATTTTGGGAGCAGTTTACGGGTCTGCAATTCCTCCCCTGCACAGCCCCGATAGCTTTTCCACTCTAATGTCACATTATCCTCGTGGCAGGTTTCAAAACTAAACAGGTGAAAAAACAAACATTCAGGGCACTGCACAGAGCAGGATGCACCAGAGGCTTTGGGGTGATGGGGTGGTGGAAGTTCATCCTCATCCTGAGCCCCAACACAGTTTGTGGGAACCCCTTGAGGGCACAGAGGTTGACTCCTTACAAAACTCAACAGGAAGCCACTCAAAGGCTCTCGCAGGAAACTCATCCCATGACCAAAGGTGCCTTGTGAATGACCTCCTGGAGGAGCCTTGCACTCCTGAGGCTTCACCAGCCTCAAACAGGACTTCAATGGTCAAACCTCAGCTAAACAAAGCATCCCTGGCCAAGGTTTCAAGCTCAGGTAAGGAGAAGCAACCAGTGCAGGGGAATCAGTTCTTGCTGCTCCATCCTGGAACAGGTTCCCAGGAAATCCCCACCACCACAAACCAAGTTCTGCTCCAGACTCAGGGGCACTGCGTGGTCCTTCCTTCCCCACCACCCCCCGAGCACGGCTCTTGCCCCGGGGCTCCCCCAGCCCCCAAAGCCCTGCTCCTCCACACCTCAACCTGTCCCAGCAAGAGGAAAAGGGAAAGAACAAACAGGGCAAACATCTGCCCTCAGCCTCCTGATGTTCCTTCACCACCTTCCTCCAAGGGCTGCATCCAGGCCCAGTTTTGGGGAAGGGAAGCAGATGCTGGGGCTGGGGTCAAACAGAGGGGACATCAGAGGGGTTAATCAGAGGGGACAAACAGATCAATATTGGTGTTTTTAACAGACCCCCAGCTCCCTTTCCAATGTGACCTGACTACAGAACACTGGCAAGGACCTCAGCCAGACCTACCCTGGCCAACACTTCAGGTGAACACCCTCAGGATCCTTGCTGAGTTCAGCACATACCTGTTTGGTTTTTTTAATACTACATAAAGTCTGTCTGAACAAAGAGCCCCATTAACCAAAATACCCCAGGCCAGAGAAAGCCACAGTTTTCTTCAGTGGACTGCAGAGCATCCATAAAAAATGGGAAAAAGAGGGAGAGCCATTTTCTTTTCTAATACAGTGATAGGATAAGCAGAAAGAGTTTTTAACTAAAAGAAGAGATATTTTGACTAGATATAAGGAAGAAATTCTTCCCTGTAAGGCACCACACACCTGGAAGTGTCCAAGGCCAGGCTGGATGAGGCTGGGAGCAACCTGGGACAGCAGGAGGTGTCCCTGCCCATGGCAGGGGGTGGAATTTAGAAGTCCCTTCCAACCCAACCTCTGATTTTCTGATCCACTTCAAAGCAATGCGTTTGTGCTCAGTGATTGAAAGGCAAATCCTCTGTGCATTAAAGCAGCACGTGGGGCACACTCCACCAACCAGTATTAAGGAAAGCATTTCCTTCCTGTATTGATCACCCACCCAGCCCACAAAGTGGCATTAAAAAGGCAGGGGGGAGGACAACAAGCCAAGTGTTATACATAGCAAATTCTGATTAGATTATGAAACTTTAAGAAGATCTTAACAAGTGGACAGTGTGCATTTTACATAATTAGCTTGTTGCTTATAAATGCCTCCCATAGTGCCAGTGGCAGATTTTCACCACCTAAAATAGCCTAAAGCTGTCGGATTCAAGAGCCCCTGCCATCCCAATTTAGATCAACTCAAACACACAAACCACGAGGTGGTTTTGTTACACCAAGATTAGGAATTGAATCGGCTCTTGTGTGCCTGGATGGTGGCAGGGGTGAAAGATTACAGAGGGCAAAGACACATTATGTCACCGAGTGCCACCCTAGCCCAATCCCCACTGAATGTGGCAGCTGTTCCTCACTGGGTTTTTGGGAGATTTCGGGTTACTTTTGGGGGGGGCAGAGCCTGGCTTTAGGGCTGGATGTGAAGTTGTGGGATGCCACAGCTGCATCCATATTCATGGAGCTGAGAGCTGCTGCCCAGCTCTGTGAGACTCATCCTTCATCAAACTGGGGCTGTTCCACTGCAATTCCAAGAAGCAGCTCGGAGCAAGCCTCGAGTTACAACCACTGCCTAAAAAAGGTGACCTCAGGAGCAGCAGAGCAGGTAAAGAAACCATTTGATTTGCAGGCTGGGGGTGTTTGAGAAGGAAGTCCCAACAAAAGCAGAGCTGCACTGTGTTATTCTTCTGCCCTCCTGCACTTAAAGGAAAAACATTTTATATTCTAATTAAAAAGTGCAAGAAAATGTTATTCCTCTTCCAATCCTCTGCATCACTGCAGTTAAAGGGAAAAACATTTTCAATTCTAATCAAAAAGTGCAAAAAAGCATGATAGGAAGTATTCTGAGGAAAAACTCTCATGGGAAGAGTGTCCACATGTTTAGAGTTATCCCAGCAGGTAAACATCACCCACAACACCTTCAATCAATCTGTGTGAGCTCCCATTTCCTAAAACAGCCCTCAAAAGCTCAGAAAAGCAGCAGAGCAGAAAGGCAGCTCCTAAATCATGGGCTACCCAGAAAAATGAGGTTGCATCTTCACCAGCTGAACAGGACTGAGATCAGTAAAGCTGCCATGGTCTAGCACTGGGTCCTTTCAATATCCCACACTGGGCACTTCCAAGTCCCAAAGAACTTGAGGGAAAAGGGAAGTGCTCCTAGTACCCTCCAGGAGAGCTGGAGAGGGACTGGGGACAAGGCATGGAGGGACAGGACACAGGGAATGGCTCCCACTGCCAGAGGGCAGGGATGGATGGGAGATTGGGAACTGGGAATTCCTGGCTGGGAGGGTGGGGAGGGGCTGGCACAGGAAATGTCCAAGGCCAGGTTGGAAGGGGCTTGGAGCACCCTGGGACAGTGGAAGGTGTCCCTGCCCACAGCAGGATAGTGGCATGATGTTGAGTTTTTATCTTTGTTTTGTTAGGGTTGGGATAAAAAGTGTGAGATGCTAGTTCAGATGTTTATTCGTTTTTATTTATATTACAGTCTCACAAACTCTGAGTTTTACAGTCCTTCACTAACCAATTACAAAATTGAGCTGTATTTTTTTCTCTATAAGGCTTTTTAAGGACAAATTGTCTAATTAAGAAATGATACTTAAATTATTTTCACTTTTAACTTAACTAACTAGTCGTGTTTCACAATGTGGATTTTTTTATCTAATCATGTAATGCTACTTGAACTCACGAAGAAGAAGGTGAAGAAGAGGGATTAGTTTCTGTTTTAAAACTTCTATTTTGTTATGCATTTATTACTACATTCTAAAATTTTTAACTCTGTTTCCCACTGTGTGATATTATACACATTAATTCAAACTATACACTCATAATCTTAGTTTTATCATTTAATTTTGGAAGCTTTCTCTACAGCCTCAGGTCAATGCAGTGTTCTCTTGGGGGGTCAGTGCTTGTCAGCACAGAAAGTCTGAAATTTTCAGTAACCAGGGTTCCAACAGCACGAGATGCTTTATCCTTCACCCTTCTAATCCAAACTATTGAGTGATTCTATGATTTCCCTTTGAGTCTAAAAAGTTTCACTCTTTAGACCTCAGAAATGGGAGATCTGGGGGGGTCTATTCCCCAGCCAATCTCCAACAGAGGGTTTGATTTTATTTCCCTTTAGCAAGATTGCTGAGTTTCAGCTGAATGGAAGGCGTTGGGTTTCATCTCTGAGAAGCTACAGAGAGACCAGAAGTCCCAGCTGAGATGGATCCCAATGATTTACACATTTGGGAAAAGCCAACTGGTGCAATTTCTGCTCTCAGCACAGAGCATGGACCCAGGAGGATGTTCTGCCTCACAATGTAAATTCCTTGTGCTGAAAAAACCGGATCCATTCCCAATCCAGGCCTGGACAATCAGTTTTCTAAATATTCAGAGCTGACATCTCATTTGAAATAATCATCTGCATCCCTAAATTCCTCTGAAACACCCAGCTACAGAATCCATCTGTGAAAGAGATGAAGAGATTTGAAAGTTTGGGGTCTAAATTATTCCTTGTGAATGCCTTTGGGATCTAGGAGTGGAAGAAGCAAAAGGAACAAAATCATTACAGAGAAATTACCTGGATTTGAGCCACTCAAGGGCCAGGAAACATCAGCATAATTCTATGTATGCAGTAGGAAATCAATTCTACTAAAAATAATAGAAAAATGGCCATACTCTGCAAGGCAGCAGAATCCCTTTCCACATTCCCATCTTGTCTTAAATCCCAAAGGACAACTAAAGGGAAAGGAGGCAGTGGGCAATGGGAGGAGCAAACTCATCTTTGAGAATTAAAATTCATTCTCATAGTGTCACAATAAAAGGCAAATTCAGGGAAAGAACATTCACAGTTGTTCCCAAGTCATCAGCATTCCTCATTTTCCAGGCTTTAGGTTTCCCTGGTGTGACAACCAAATATAGGATGACTTATAATAATTCCAAGTACTCCAAAGTAATGAAAAGAAATCTGATTTTCAGCATCTCGAGCAATGCTGGAGTAAGTGGACTCTTGACAGCTTTCTCTGAGCTCAGTGTCAGACAGCACCTTAAAAACACCCACGAGGACCCAAATGTGTTTTCCATGGAATGGAGAACATGGATAATGTGTTCTAAATCAGCCCTGGGGCCAGGCAGTTAATGAGAACAGAAAAGAAATATTCAGTAATTGCCCATTCACTGCAAGAGGAGAGGAACTGCAGAGCAAACCTCGCATGGAATCACGGGACAAAATTCCATGGCAGGGTGCAGGCACGGACGGGATGACTGAGGTAACTCCTCTGGAGCTTCCCAAATTAAACTCTGAGCTCTTAATTAGCAGTAATTGTGCAGTAAAAGTGTCTCCCTGGCATTGAATCACAGATCACAGCTGGATTCACCTGCCGATGCACTTTGGTGGTTATGCTCAGTTTTCATGGATTTGCCAGGAATTGTGTCCAGCACTACAAGGGACAAGCAAATTCCAGGGAGTCCAGCCTGTACCTGAGGGTACAGACACACCAGGGAAGTCCTGGGGTGTGAATAAATAAAAAGTGAATTTTTTGACAACTCAGGTGGAATTTGTCCAGTATGGAAGCACAATAAAAAGGGAAATAAAAATTAAATACGGATTAAAACCCCTACATTGGGTATATTCTATAAGCAAGACAGCTTTGCTGGAAGTCTTCACAAACAACCTGAATCTTCCTTTTCAGTTCAGCTCTTGATATTCCAACATGAGCAGGGCTAAAGAACACTGAGAACCCCTCTTGAACTACTCCATCAACAGATGCTCATTAGAGCTAATCACAACCAGAGCAGCCCCAGCCTGAAATGGAGTTTCCATCTGTCTCCAAAATGCACGTGGGCTTAGCTGTACAAATCCCACATCCCACCTACTTCTGTGGATCTGGACACTGAGTCATTATTCCCAGGAGGATACAGGGCACAGCTACACGGAGCCTATCAGAATTAGAGTTAACAAGCTAAAAATATTAAAAAAATAAAACCAGAAGGATCTCAATTAATTTCCAAGTGTCACAAAGGTGATCAGCTATAGAGTAAAATCTCAAAAAATATATTAATAATGATACTGGAGGAAGAGTAGACTTCTATTCCCAATTAAAAATCAAAATAAAAACTTGCTCATGAATGAATTTCCTCAGCAGGGAGGATAAGCAGAACCAGAGCTGCCCACTCAATACATGAAGACAATTCAGGGCAAAAGAAGTTAAAATCTGTCTGAGCCCTGCTTGCACTCCAATTTAGCCTGAGTCATTATTTTTTCCCTGAATCCTGTGGCAAAACATATTTAAAAGGAAGGGTATGAATGTAAATTGAAGGGAAATTAAGGGGATTCAAGGAAACTTGGAGTTTAAGCAGACACGGACCCCAGGGTGAGATCTGCCTTTGGTTTCTTGGACAAACCAAACCAGAATTCCCAGCTCTTTCAGCAAATCCTACACAACCACGTTGCTGAAGCAGCAGCTGAAACCCAAGAGCTCTGTGACAAAACTTGGCCACGTCCTTCCCTGGGAGCCGGGATCACATTCCCCAGCCCCTCTCTCCGTCTGAGCCCGAGACTTTCCCGCTGGCCCCATGTCAAGAGCCCTGTCCCACTCCCAGCCTCGGTGGCTCCCCGCTGCCAGAGCCTCCTGCCAGACCTCCCCTGAGGCTGGGGAGACATCCAACATCCACCCCTGACCCTCATATCCCAGGGACACCAACCTGCATGTCCCACAGCTCGCTGCCCTGGAACCCCACAAGCGAAGCCGCGGCCTGAACCGCGGGAACGAGAGCGGCAGGAGCTTTGTGCTCCACAGGGTGCCGTTTGTTTGCCATTTCTTTTCCTGGTGCTGGAGAAAGGAATCCCTCCAGTTTACCCCTGTCCAGCCCCAAAACAGCAGTGGTTGAAAGTGCCCCAAAAATGTATTGCTCACAGGCAGCTGGAGCAATGAGAAATGAAACCAAAATCACGGAGGTATAGGGAGGGAACGACTGGGAGATGTTCACTTTGTCGGTACAGGTCTTGGGATGAAGGGAGCAAGAATAACCCATCCTAGCACGAAAATATTGCTATTAATCATCAAAATACTCTTTGTAATTATTTCTTCCACCCTGTGTCACTTTAAGCAAGAACTCAAGACTGTTTTCCCAGGATCATGACTTCCCACCCAACTTTCCACTGAAGGATATATCCACATTGAGGGCTTTGACATTCCAGTAATAAACCCTAATCCATTCTAGAGCTGTCAAGAAGCAAAGAGAAGTTTAGCAAAGCAAATGGCAGCTCTAAGGAGGAAAGTAATGCCCAAAGAACACAAAGATAAGAGAAAAGCCTTTCTAACATAATTTCTTTGTGAATCAAAAGCATTCTTCACCCTGGAATTTTCCTCTAAGGTAAAGAGGGCCATGCCACTAATTAAAAAAAAAAAAACCCTCCAAGTTTCCAAAGCATTTCAAGTGATAAAACCCAAGTTAGAGCCTGAAAATAAATCATAATAGTAATATGCACACACTTGAGAGAAGAGGGGAAGAAAAAAAACAAACCAGATATAAACCTACGCTGGAAAAATCTTGCACTTAAGTGTAGCCAAAATGCCAGTTGCTACATGTCACATTTGGGCGCTCCAGGCAACGCTATCACAATGGCTAACAGGGGCAGGCAGAGCTCCAAGACCTGAGTCCAAAGCCCAAGAGGACACACAGATGCTCCTCGGAGAACAGGGATGGCATCTCAGGCTTTCTGCTGAGGCTTTCACACACGTTCAGCATCCTGAGCAGCGGCGCGAGTCAGAGCAAGGCTGCGACCTTTGGGACGCCGTTCCCGGCTAATCCTGCCTGAAGGAGGGCCCCAGAAAACATTTAGATTGAAGGATCCGTGAGATTAAGATGTTTATCCATCCTGTGTCCTGCACAGTTGGGATTTCAGTCTCTCCTGGCTGCACGAGCTCGGGAGGACCAAGGGCCAAGAACGAGAGAGGGGAGGGATAGCAACGCTAACAACTGCTCCGAGTGTTTGCTGGAAACCTGTCCCCAGGCTGCAGACAAAGGAGTAAAACTGGATCAGGGGAGATTTTCCCCACATGGAAACACCTTGGGAGGCTGAGCTGACACAGCTGTTGGGGCCAACAAGTGAAGAGCACAGTGTGAGACTCTGTAGGGTGAAATGCTTAAGTTTTACAGATGTTTATATCTGGCTTTGGCCAGGAAAGGTGCCATGAGCCCCTAAAGGTCACCCCAGGCTATCAACAGCCCAAAGAGGACTCTGAACAAATGTTAAGGTCAATTCACTCCTGCTCTGCCTGGAGAAACCAACTGTATGCAGAGCTGAGGGTCTGCCTCCCATTCCAGACCGGAAGGGCATTTGGCACCAGAGTCCCAACAGGGAAACCTCATAAGGACACTCAAATCACAGAATATCCTGAGAGGGAAGGGACCTACAGGGATCATCAAGTCCAACTCCAGCCCTGCAAAGATACTCCAACAATCCCAGCCTGTCCCTGAGAGCATTGTGCAAACGCTCCTGGAGCTCTGGCAGCCTCAGGGCTGTGCCCCACCACCCTCTGGGGGAAGAAGATATCCAACCTAAAGCCCTTAACAGCTTCATGCTGCTCTTCTGGATCCTGTCGCTGGTCACTATGACGCCTCAGGTTTAGCTTTTATGTTTTCAGATTCTGTGCTGCTTCAGTGTGTGGGTCTGAGCTTCACATCAGGGCATGGTGAGCTCTGTGCACAGAGCAGGGAGACAAAACAATTCCTGCTCCAGCTGGGCACCAAGGACAAATGAGCCAAATCTCAGCCCAGGAGCACAAACCCCGTGGGCTGGAGAGAGAAAAACAAGCAGGGTGGGAGTGCCTGGGCTAAAGCTGGGCTGGGACAATGAACTGCAAGGTGCAAATGGAGCAGAGCTGATCCCAGGGAGAGACCCTGGGAGCGCTCGTGCATTTTGGGGCCATTTTGGGTCATCTTGGGTGCAGCCCTGGCTGGGCTCTGGTGCTGCCCAAGGTGCATCCATGGAGGAGATCCTTGGACTCAATCCCTGCTTTATTCTTTAGCTCTGTCCAGCCTCTGCTCTAGGTCAGCCTGCACAAAAGATCAACTACAGAGAGGAGATCAGTGCCTGCACCTCCAATTCCCTCAGGAGGAAGCTGTTGATTGCTATCCCTGGAGGATAATGCTGAACCCTTCCAAGTTTGCAGCAAGGTAATGAAGGTTCCCAAAACAACTTTGGCCACGTGGCACAAAAAAACACACCTTGGACAAAGTGGAGGAGAGTTTTGGTGATACAGTGGGAGGGAGGATGAAGACAGCAGCAAGAAAAGACTTCCCCAATGCACATGGAATGAGGAGACAGGGATTTATGGAAAAGTGATCAGTAAAAACCTTTCTATCCCACCTTCATCCTGGAATAATTATCATTTGTAGAGTGTCCATAGCAGTTTGCAAACTCCAGGTTTAGGAACCTCACACAAGACAGTTTGGGTCACAGATGAGGAGACAGCACAACTTGGCTCCAGCACAGAAAATCCACACTGAGCTACAACAGCACTGCAGTTCCTAGAGAGGTTGTGGATTCCCCATCCCTGGAGGTGTCCAAGGCCAGGTTGGATGGGGCTTGGAGCAACCTGGGATAGTGGAAGGAGTCCCTGTCTATGGCAGGGAGCTGGAATGAGATGGGCTTTGAGGACCCCTTCCAATCCAAACCATTCTGGAATGCTGCAAAGTCATGTCTTTGGATGCTGCATGGCAGGAGATCCATGAAGGAGCAGGACAAGGCAACCACTGCTTCCAGAAAATTTCCAGCCCAATACCTACTGTGGCTCATTTAGGATGATGGGAAGTGGGTCCTGGGCAAGGATGGTCCCTGATAGTTCTATGTTCTTCCACATTTGGTCATAAATGGATGGGTGAATCAGAGAGAAACCACTGGACATTCCCCAGCAAGGTTTTACAGCTTCCAGAAAGAAAAAACCCAACCAAAAAATCCCCAAAAAACCCCAACACTAGCTCCACACTAAAGGTCCCAAAGCTTGCGAGGCAGGTTTAATTTTAGAGCACACTCATCGGATTTGCTTACATAATTTTCTTGATTTGGAAAGCTTTTTATTTTCCTTAGTGAGAAAAGCTGTCCAAATTTATCACGTTAAGTAGGGGGCTGCTTGCCCAAAAGGATCTTAAAATACATTGGCTGCGATTTTCCTTTTAAAGTTTGCATATCACAATTAGGGCAACATGGAATTAGAGCAGCTTTAAGAGTGAGGTGGGAAAGAAACCATTAAAAAGGACAAATCCTTACCAAATTATCCTGGCACCTAACTGCAACAGCCCTCAGGTTGTCCAGAGGCTGCTGAAAACAGGGCAGCAAGAGATCAAGAAGTGTTCCAGTGTGAACCCATTAAGCAGGATGTATACAAATCCCACAGCAGAGATTTTGAGTGATTTTAAGAGTTTTCAGCGATTTTGAGAACATCATCTTTCTCTTTGGAACTACTGGGGAAGAGGTTGGCTTCATCTAACTGGACAAGAGCTTGGTGGACAAAGAAACTTCCCCTTTGGATCCTCAAAGGGACAGGATTTGGCTGCTCAGCTCCTCCACCCAACCACCACCTGACCACAGCAGGAACTCATGAAGTTCTTAGGTTCTTCAAACCTTCCTAGGTTTGTTCTTCCCAAAATGAAACCACAAAAAGCCATAAAATCCATACAACTAACATTTCACTCAATTACTCCCAATTTTGACACTGATTAGTTCATTTTGGTAGATGGAAGCTGAGGATCTCCTCAAACAGAGTTTCCATCCCTGTGGAAAAGCTGCAGGAGTAGAAATCAGGGGGCAACTCACACAGAAAATCTCACCAACCCCACGAAAGCCACAGGTCAACATCACTCAGAATGAAATTTTACAGGAGGCAAAACTCAGTTTAGGTGTTGCCAGGTATCTTCTACCTACTGAAAGCCCCTTTTTAGGGCCACTCCAGCAGATCCTTTATCCCCCCAACCCAATGGTCACAGCAACATACAATGAAAGAAGTGGCGCCGCAAGAGAAATAATTTAATTTGGGTCTAAAATGAAAACCTCCCAGGACTCAGCAGGTCTTGCATTTAGGTTTCCAGCACTCCTGACTACTTACAAGAGCAGCTCTGGAGCTCTGCAATGCCCCCAGGAAGCCACAAGGGATGGAAAACAACACTGGGCTGCTCTTGGATGTGAGCAGTCCCACCTCCAAGGCAGCTTGTTGGACTCCCTCTTTGGATGATGGTCACAAACTCAAACTTCATGAGTCTGACCTCAGAGAGGCCTTCAAAAAGCTATCCTAGAACAGACAGAGAATCATGGAATTGTTTGAGTTGGAAAAGACCGTAAAGATCATCCAGCTCCACCCTCTGCCATGGCAGGGACACCTCCCCCTATCCCAGGGTGCTCCAAGCCCTGTCCAGCCTGGCCGTGGACACTTCCAGGCATGGGGGTATGCCAGGTATCCCTAAGAAAAGAGAAGGTTTTGAAGGATGTATTAATGCACCTCTTTCTAGACCCTGAGGTTTAAAACCAACATCATTCCCAAATACAAAGGTGTCCTGAGGTGAAAGAGTCCTCAGCAACACCTTGGTGTCTTTCAGGAGTTTCTCAGTTGGACACTTACACAGAATTGATGAGTACTCAGTAGTCTTTCAGTATTTCCCAGAGCAACTGTCCCCAAAAGTCATAAGAGATGCTAAAGATGAAGTTAATGGCTTTGTGTCATAAAGAAGAAAAGAACAGCACCTCATGGGGCTAAACTCACCAGGCACTGCCACCAAAATGGAGGGAGAAAGAGCTCTTGGCCCAGGTAATTAAAAACAACGTCATATAACTAAAAATTTAAATTTAAAAAAAAATATTTATTCTTGAGGGTACTTTTTGAGCAAGAATAGAGATTTAGATTAGATGTTAGAAACTGTTCCCTGTGAGGTGGGGAGGCCCTGGCACAGGGTGCCCAGAGAAGCTGTGGCTGCCCCTGGATCCCTGGAAGTGTCCAGGGCCAGGCTGGGCTTGGAGCACCCTGGGACAGTGGAAGGTGTCCCTGCCCATGGCAGAGAGTGGAACTGGATGATCTTCAAGGCTCCTGCCAACCCAAGCCAACCCATTCCATGACAACAAGAATAAGGAATAAAGAATAAAGAATAGAGAATAAGTTCCCCAAATCTGGCCATTGATTTCCATCACCGCTCCAGAAAACTTCACCAGAGAAACTGGGCTTGGAGCAGAACCACAGCAGCCACACTGTCACTCTCTGTGCCAAGCTCCAGCCAAGCCTGAAGGCCACCAGGGCCTGAGGAGCAGATTGGTGATGTCCTTCAGCTGCTGTGGCCAGGGAAGGAGGAGCTCCTTGGTGGCAAGAAAATGAGATTAAATCAGCTTAGGGCTCAGGCAGAGCTGTAAGCGAGACACAGCCTTTGCAGGGCAGCACAGAGGGGCCTTTGAGGGATTTCTGAGCTGCAGCACAGAGAGGTCTCACAGCCCCAGCACATCAGGGCAGCAGCAGCGTCCATGTCCTGCCTGTGTGCAGCGTCTGTTCCCTTCTCCACAGCCTGCAGGGACCCTTCAGGAGAGCCATGAACAACCCAACCTAAAGAAACTTAGGGTTTGTTCACCACCCCCCCAAAAAAAAAAAAAAAAAAATCCTTACACGGCTGCCAGCTGCTGCTGTGGCCACCCAAACTGCTCCCCCAGTTCTGAAGTGATGCTGAACTAAGGAGAGGAGCTGAAATATCCTGAGCAGGAGGAGCAGGAGGGGAGGGTGAAGTTACACAGGGCTATTAGTAAAATAAACCTTGCTCTGGCACGCTGGAGAAGCCTTACCCAGAGCAATGCTGGCACTCACTGCAGCCACTGGGTTTAACCCTTCCTTCCCTTGGAAAGGAAAGGTGGCAGAGCTGTGCCAAGCAGCCATGCCCTCCACAATCTGCTGGAAGCTGCTCCCCAGGGATTAAATTTGGATGCAAAGCAGGGATCTGACAGGGGGCAGGATGGTATCAGGTCAGAGAATGGGGTGTAGGATGAGGACAAAGGGTGGAGAGCCCCATCTGCAGAAGGGTCAGTGCTACCTCTTCTTCCCTTCAGAGTCAAAATGTTTAGGATCAGCATGAAGGAAATAAAAAGTCATTATATTTTTCCCCTCAGGGATCTTCCCTGGCACTGGCAGGATTGCCCTCTTCTCCTCCACACCCACATCAGCCAACACTTCAAATGCAGAGGAAAAGCCCTGTCCCACCCAGCTCCCTCCAAATTATCCAGGGCACCACATGGAATGACTGTTTTTCACAAAAACTTCAGGAAAACTGAGGCCAAAAAGTCTTTCACAACCACAGCTCACCCTCAACTGGAGAGAAACTCCCCAGCTAAAGGAGGAGTGTGCTGTTGGTCAAGAATTCCCAGTTCACCCAGAGACTTCAGGACAGCAGGGGAAAGCTGATGTGTGACTCACTGCCCTGCATTTTTAAGTGAAAAAGCAAAGAGCTTGGGTTGAAGAGTTAAAGGGGAGAAAAAAAATAAAATGAAGCAAGATTTGGAAAAGAAAACAAAAGTTAAAAAAAATTAAGGAGAGTAAACACCTGTAAAACAGCAATTTTAAGCAGTGGCTCAGCAGATGCAGGAGGTGCTCAGAGGAGCTGGTTCACACAGGAGCTGAGGTGAAGTGTGCAGCTCTCTGTGTGAGAGGCTGCCTGCATTAGTCACCGGTAAGGGGACACTCCAGCAATGCTCAACTGGAAGGAACGGAGCCCAGGAATGCAAAGTGGGGTGGTTAAACCACATCAGTTTTGGAGTGCCTCCTCCAAACAAGGCTCTAAAGTGCCCTTAATTCAGTGTAGCCTGCTTTGCATTGAAATCAAGTCTGTTAAAGTGAATTAAGGACCTTTAATCCCCAAGGAGAGTGTTTCCACCAGGGCTAGTTAAGAGTAATTGAACTAATCCCCTTTAAAAGTCACTTCAGATTAGTTGTGCTAAGTGGCTGTGCAGATGAGGCCTGGGAGCACAGGGACTGTCTCTAGCATGCAATAATCCCATCAATCTGCCCCAGGGAGGACAGCTAGAGCCTGGGAGGGATCCAAACCACTCCAATAAGAGCACTGATAGAAATGTCTCCTTGTGCCTGACAGGTGCCACCTGGTTGCAACCAAAGGCATTTTCCACATGGATTTTCTGGGCAGACCATATTTGCTGGCCATGGCCAAGGGGAAGTTGGGTTTTATGGGCAGCTCCCTGGTCCAACAAGCACTGGCAGCATCTCCCACTTGAGCCATGCTCAAGGCTCACATCCCCTCACTGAAATGTCAAATACAGTTCTCCCTCCATTCTCCCCATCCCAAAGGGGTCAGAGGATGGATCTGGGGGTCTGTGCAGGTGGGAAGGGGCCAACTCCACCCCACACTGATGGCTGGGAGTGGCTGGATCCCCCGTTTAGTGCTACCACACCCACCTCGCTCTTCTGCGAGCTCCCAGGGGATTCCCTACTTCCCACTGGTTTTCATCCCAGCTTTTCCACTGCTTAGAGCAAAAGCAGGTCAGCCCCACACAATTCCCACAGAAACAGCAATCAGAAGGCTAAGAAGGGCAATAAAACCAAACAAAGGGCTACCAGCCACCCCAAACCACATCCTGCCTCGATTTCTACTCCAGGACCCCCTCCCAAGAGCCGCCAGCAGCACAGGGCAGGCTCAGCCCAGGTTTTGCCTTTCTAGGAAACCACAGAGCCCCTGTTTCACGCAAGCCACTTCTTCCCCAGCTAAGAATACTCCCCCCAGCTGCTGTTTGATGTCCCCATCGCCATGGATGCAGTGTTTTTTCTCGGGGACATCCACAGGGAGAGGCTGCGTGTGTTCGCTGCCGTTAATGTTTCCTGTGCGGTTCGGGCTGCTTTACCTCCAGGTATGTTTATTCCACTACTTTAGCAAAGCAGCAGACTTTTTAATGGAACTGTTGATATTTTTCCTGGCTGCTGCTCCTCCTGGAGAGGCGAGGCAGTGTACAAACGGAGTTCATTGCTAGCTCCAGCCTGGAGCTGCTCTGCTCCTCCCGGGACCGCGGGGAATTGAAGGTTTCCATTGCACTGGTCAGGTTTCCTCCTTCTCCCAGCCTTCAAGTTTTAGACACACAAACAGAGGAGCTCAGGCAGCTGACAGGAGCAGGAGCAACGTGTGGCTGCTGCTTGAAGCAAGGGCAGCAGCTGCCCTGGAAATCCAGCCACACATCTCCCAGCCAGGCTCTGGGAAAGGAGAGCAGGTGCAGCGCTGCGCCCCCAAAATGAAGCCTGCACCACTCATCTTGTTCTGCAGCCAGGCCTCGTGGGCTGAACCTTGGTGTTTTCTGCTTTTGAACACTTCAGACCTCACCAATTCAGCAGGAAGACTGGATCCCCTACAAATTTGTCTTTGGACTCCCTCTATTGCTGCAATAGGAGGAGAAACTCCAACCCAGCGGGTTCTGCTTTGTCAGGCACACACTGAAGGCATTTTCCAATAAAATTCATAGCCCAACAGCAGTTTGGGGCTTTAAAGGATGTGCACCAAATCCCTGACTCAGCTCAGAGCTGCTCCCTGTGAGAAGTCCTGTGCCACAGCTGAAGCTATTCTATTTGCTGGGACCCTCGTGGCAGGGAGGGATGATGGATCTGACTCCATGTGCTCAGGAGGCTGATTTATCATTTTATGATTCTGTAATATATTAAAGAATACTAAACTAAACTATACTAAAGGATACAGAAAGAATACAGACAGAAGGCTAAAAAGATAATAATGAAAACTCCTGACTCTCTCCGGAGTCCTGACACAGCTTAGCCCTGATTGGCCAAAGAGTGAAAACAACTCCCAGCAGAATCCAATGGAACAATCACATGTGGGTGAACAATCTCCACACACATTCCACAGGAGCACAACACAGGAGAAGCAAATGAGATCAGAATTGTTTTCCTTTTCTCTGAGGCTCCTCAGCTTCCCAGGAGAAAAATCCTGGGCAAAGGGATTTTTCAGGAAATGTGATTGTGACGCTGAAGCACCCAAAGCCACGCAGACCCTGAGCAATCTCTGCTCCCTTCACCCACAATGGGGTAAGACTGAACATCCAGACAGGTCAGACAGCTGCTCCAGAGCCACTTCAATCCCAAGCACTTGGCAGGAGCCTCCAGGCAGGGAGGAGCAGCTATTTGGACAAGGCCACTGACCTGCCCCTGATGTGGCCAGGAGCAGCAGAGCATCCCTGGGACCAGCTCAGCTCAGTCCTGGCTCTCTGCAGGCTCTGGGAGCAGAGGAGTCACCCCCCACTGCTCATCATATGCCTGTGAGGGGGCACATCCAGCCCTGGGCAGAAACACCCCCAGAGCCATGGTGTCACAGGGTCAGCCCCAAACTGAGGCATTTTTGTCACTGTGAGTCAGCCCAGGCCAGGCTGTCAGCTCAGCTGCCACCTCCCAGCACCAGCTCTCAGATTTTCCATGAGCCTGGAGTAGCCCCAGGGATGCAGGGCTGAGGGAGGATGACCTTCTCCTGCCCTGGTACCTCCCACCCTGCCCTGGCTGGGACAGCCCTGCCGAACCCAGCCTGTGCTCTGGGGACACAAAATCCCACAGGCACTGCAGCTACTCCTTAAGGCATCTCCACAACACCAGATTTGTTTCTTCATGGTTGGGGATCCCTCTGCAAGCTCAGCTGATCCTGCAAGTGCAGGATTATGCCTGGTCCCACTGCTCTGCAAGCACCATCCCTTCAGCCCAGTGCCTGCCCTGCACCTTGCAGAGAGGCAGATCTGCCTGAGAACACGTTTTCCTCAGCTCCACAAACCAGTCTGGACACTACAGCTCGTAACACTGACCACAGGGACTGCTCAAAGCCTTCCTCAGCCCAGCTCACACCCTCCCAAGGGCAGCTCTTCAGCTCCAGTCCTCTCTCCAAACTCATGCTAAGCCTCTGGATTTCCAGAGTCAACATGGGACAAGCCAGAAGATAGAAACAGTCCCCAGGGATGCAGCACAGCTGTGCTAACGAGCCAGAGGAAGTGTTGGATCTTTGGTCAGACCCTGTAATTCAGCTCAAGTGGCTGCTTCACCTCTGGCCTCTCAGATCAACTTGTTAACCACAGACTGGGAAAGAGCTCCCTGCTTGATCCCAGCAGGAGACTGATCTTTGGCAGGGGCTGAAAACACCCCTACCCCCCTCACCTGGGATTGCAGAGAGGCCCAGAGATGCAGAGAGAGCTGAGCTCCAGGTTTGCCAGGTATTTCAAGATCTCACCTTACACTGGGAGAGGATTAGGGCTAGAAAAGAATTTTGTCAAGATTAAGCCAAACAAGTCAGTTCTTTTAAACCAAGTATCAGTTCTGGTGAGCTGTCCCCAGAGGGGTTTGGGCTGCAGGATTGGGTTTCTTGTCAGAGATGGGCAGCACTGGGGAGCAGCTGAACTCCATGTTCCTGAGCTGGGAAAGGTCCCCTGAAATCATGGATTGTCCTGGGAGAGGCTCTGCAGCCAACACCAGTGGATCCAGTCCAAGGTGGACACTCATCCCCAGTGCAGTCACTGAGCTGGCTCCCAGCTTCCCAATCCAGGATGTAAAAGAGCTGAGAAACACCAAAATCCAGCAGCCTTTCCATGTTCAACTCAAGTGGAAACACATTTTCTTTGATTATCTGGGTGATTTTCAAAGCCTTGTCTGATGAACCCTCAGCCAGCATTCCCCACTGCCCCAGGAGAGGCTGACAGAAATGCTGAGTCTGGGATACAGCATGGAACACCCAATTCCTCTTGATTCCCAACAGCCTGGATGGCAGCTGGCAGGAATTTAATCAGCAGGTCCATTTGGCCTGGCTGATTAAAACAGCATTAATTGCTCATGGAGTTTGGGGCACACTTGCTCTGATTTCTGCATTTGCCACGCACTGGATGGAGGAATTTCCCAACTGGAGCAAATCTTTCCTTCCTTGGAAAAACTTCTTGGGGTCTTCCAGAGAGTGCAGCAGCAAAACTGGCCATGGAGCAGAGGAGGAGGTGCCTTTTGTGGTGTGCAGCAGCAGATGATTTCCCCTAGACATGAGTGAAGCACTGAAAGAGACCCACAGGGACATCTGGGCTTGGCTGAAAACCTTCCCTGCTTATTGTGCAGGGAGGAATGATGAATCTGACTCCATGTTCTCAGAAGGCTGATTTATTATTTTATGACACTATATTATATTAAAGAATACTAAACTATACTAAAGAATACAGAAAGGATACAGACAGAAGGCTAAAAAGATAATAATGAAAACTCCTGACTCTCTCCAGAGCCCTGACACAGCTTGGCCCTGATTGGCCAAAGAGTGAAAACAACTCCCAGCAGAATGCAATGGAACAATCACCTGTGGGTGAACAATCTCCAAACACATTCCACATCAGCACAGCACAGGAGAAGCAAATGAGATAAGAATTGTTTTCCTTTTTCTCTGAGACTTCACAGCTTCCCAGGAGAAGAATCCTGGGCAAATGGATTTTTCCAGAAAATGGGATTGCCACACCTGCTGGCTGGCTGAGGCAGTCCTGGCAGGAACGGGCAGAAGTTTCACCAGAACCTTGGTGTGCTGTTGAAATTCTCTGGATTTCTGTGGAGCAGCATCCCAGCACAAAGAGGGTCAAGCCACTGCTGTTTCCAAGACCAAATCCCTTTGGAAGAGGTCAAGGGACGAGCTAAAGAAATAATATCAAAAATTACCAGCTTAATTTGTAGTACCCAGGGGAGTGTGTTGAGTGTGACCCCCAGGAGGGGACACAGGTGGCAGAGATGAATTGTTCTGCCTCAGAGCCCACAGCTTGGCACAGGGATTTCTGCTTCTGGATCTTCAGCAGCTTTTAACTCCGGCCATGGAGAGACCTCAGAGCTCCTTCAGTGCTTAAAGGGGCAACAGGAGAGCTGGAGAGGGACTTGGACAAGGGGTGGAGGGACAGGACACAGGGAATGGCTCCCACTGCCAGAGGGCCGGAAAAAATTGGATATTGGGAGGGAATTGCTCCCTGTGGGGGTGGGCAGGCCCTGGATCCCTGGCAGTGTCCAAGGCCAGGCTGGATGGGGTTGGAGCACCCTGGGACAGTGGGAGGTGTCCCATGGCAGGTTCTTCTCATGACTCACTGGGATTTTTGTCGCCTTCCCTTACCTGATGCTAAAAGGAACAGCACAGAGGGATTGTGCCCTGCTCCTCATGGCTTTCCTACAGCTAATTCCCAATGTCGACCTCACTGGGAACCCCTGTTGTTAACCCCTGCTGAGCTGGGGCATTGTTGCTTCACTATTTTACTATAACTATTTACATAATTATATAATTACTATCAATCTTAATATAATTAAATACAATTATTAATATAACCAATATCAATAAAACAATATAAATACAATAATATAGACATAATAAATATTAAAACATAGAAAATATAAATAATAATATAATTAATATAATTAAATTAATATAATTTCTCATGATCATATCTTCAGATTAATAATTTTTTTTTTTTTTTAAGATTTGTGACCAGATGTTTGGTATTCCACCAAAACAAAGCCAGGCAGCCCTGGTGGTGTAACTGTACTTTTTTTTAGTGAGGGCAGCTGAAGCTTTCAGGTGAAGGTGGCTCTGTCCAGAGCACCCTTTGGGGTTTTCCAAATGTTTTAGGCTCACTGTCAGCAAACACCTCACTCTCCAAGGAGTGAAGTTAAATTTTCTGGATGTTGGCTAATTCTCCTTGCCTGTGGCTGAAGCTGGCATTGGGGTGGCTTCAACTTGCCCTGGTGACCTTGCAGTGCCACACTTGGGAGCTCCTTGGCTGCTGGCTGCCCTTGGGGTGAGGTTTTTGGGCTGGGTTTACCCTGCTGAGCTCCTCACTGCCTGCTGGATGGGTCCCTGTCTTGTTTGCAGGAGCTCTGACAGATTCCTGCAGGGGGAAACAATTTTGCTTCCCCCAGATTTTGCTTTGGGCTCAGTGTGTGCTGATTTCTCTGGAAAAGCAGTCCATCGTGCCTCCTGAGGCACCCAAAAGGATTTGGCCTGGGAAACAGCAGTGGCTTGACCCTCTTTGTGCTGGGAGGCTGCTCCACAGAAATTCAGAGATTTTAAGAGCACACCAAGATGCTGGTGAAACTTCTGCCCATTCCTGCCAGGACTGCCTCAGCCAGCCAGCAGGTGTGGCAATCCCATTCTCTGGAAAAATCCCTTGGCCCAGGCTTCTTCTCCTGGGAAGCTGAGAAGCCTCAGAGACAAAAGAAAACTATTCTTATCTCATTTGCTTCTCCTGTGTTGTGTTCATATGGAATGTGTTTGGAGATTGTTTACCCACAGGTGATTGTTCCATTGGATTCATGTGAATTGTTTTTCTTTAATGGCCAATCAGGGCCAAGCTGTGTCAGGCCTCTGGAAAGAGTCAGGATTTTTCATTATTATTTTTTTACCCTTCTGTCTGTATTCTTTCTGTATTCTTTAGTATAGTTTAGTATAGCATTCTTTAATATAATATAGTGTCATAAAATAATAAATTAGCCTTCTGAGCACATGGAGTCAGATTCATCATCCCTCCCTGCCAGGGGCACCCCACAAATTCAATAAGCAGGGAGGGTTTTCAGCCAAGCCCAGATGTCCCTGTGGGTCTCTTTCAGTGCTTCACTCATGTCTAGGGGAAATCATCTGCTGCTGCACACCACAAAAGGCACCTCCAGCTCTGCTCCATGGCCAATTTTGCTGCTGCACTCTCTGGAAGACCCCAAGAAGTTTTTCCAAGGAAGGAAAGATTTGCTCCAGTTGGGAAATTCCTCCATCCAGTGCGTGGCAAATGCAGAAATCAGAGCAAGTGTGCCCCAAACTCCATGAGCAATTAATGCTGTTTTAATCAGCCAGGCCAAATGGACCTGCTGATTAAATTCCTGCCAGCTGCCATCCAGGCTGTTGGGAATCAAGAGGAATTGGGTGTTCCATGCTGTATCCCAGACTCAGCATTTCTGTCAGACACTGTTGAGTTTGCATTTTCTGTGGTGGATAGAGAGAAAAGAGGTTTTCCTCTGTGTCCTTCCCCAAAAAAGGAGTGTATTTTTTTTAACCTGTTATTTCCCCTTCCCCCAAAATCCTCCAGCAATTGAATTAACAAAATGCTCCCCACACCTTAGAGAATGGTTTCTAATAACAGACTGGAATGCTACAGTACACAATCAGGAGCTGCTTGGTTCATTTGAAACAAGAGTTCTTGGTAAGAGCTGAGGGAATAAAAAGAAAAAAAAAATCAGGATAGATTTTTCTATCAGCTCCAGCAAATCCTGTAACTGCTCTGTTGATCCACAGAATCAAAATACTCCCTGTTCCACTTGGGGAAGTGCAAACACTCTTTACAATAAAATGTAAAGCTTGCAGAGCTGATAAACTTCATAAGTGTGTTTTATGACAGTATCTGGAGAGATAAGGCTCATTAGCACTTACAGCCACCATCTGAAGGAACCTTAAAAAGCACAGTTACAAACAGGAGAAGAGGAAGAAAAATTTGCATCCTGACGTCAAAAAAAAAGCTTCTAAAGGGTTAACCCTTTCCATAATAAAAATCCTAATAATTTCTGGGCCCTCTCAACTTGACCTGAGCTGGTTCCTGAGCTCTGAAAAAAGCCAGGAAAGCAAATCCTAGCTGGCTCATGTTGGTCCAGGACCTGCAGCCACGTTCTGCAGGAGGAGCAGTGGCCCCCCATGACCAAAACACCAATTCCTGGGCTCCAGGGCTCCTCAGGTCAAGGAACCAATTGTAGGAATACAGCAGAAGCCACCAGAGAGCTGTTCTGGCTGCAGGGAGAAGGGGCTGCTCCAGCATGGAGGGAAGCCAGAAGCTCAGAAGGTTTCAGGTTGGAAAAACAGGTCCAGGAGAGCTCTTGGAATGCTCCAACACAGCCCTGGGAGTTGGGAAGTTTGTGTTTAACAGAAGGTTTCAGTGTGAACTCAGCACCATCCCACCCCAGAGGGGTCTCTCAGGAGGCAGCTGGAACCACAGGGTCAGAAAATGAGGGGGAGCAGATAAAGACACTTTGAATTCATCAAGCCCTCTCCTCAACCATCAGGGGAAGCTTTGACCCCTTTCTCCTCTACAGAACTCAGGTGGCCACAGAAGCCAAGCCCTGAAAGGGCCACATTATTTTATTATTCCATGGAACTGGAGCAGAGGGGATCAACGTGGAGCTTCTGGCATCAGAAGTCCTCCCACCTCTGGTGGTCCCCACAGTGGGGGTATTCTGATTCAACATCTCCAAAACCCCCTCCCAGCCTCACTCCCTCTTAGAAGGCATCAAGGCACAGGGATGAAACAGGAGACAGGGAAGGCAAACCCAGTCTTGAGCTCTCCTGAGCCAAGATTTCCATGTGCCACCACCCCGTGCAGCTCTGGAGCACAAATGCCTCACACTGTGGGAACACCAGTGATGTTCACTGCTCCAGCACCTCCTCTGGCTGCCCAGCCACCCCCACAATAGCTTCACCTCCACAGTTTCTTCTGACTCTGATTTTCCACTAAAAAAACCTTAAAGAATGTTTAAATACCAACATTTATTAGAAATAACAACACTGTCAGCATGTCCTTAAATGAGGGGAATGGAATGGAGCATCCCTGGGCCAGGAATATCCACAAGAGAGCTGGGGAGAGCTTTATACAGAGGCAGACAGTGACAGGATGAGTGGGAATGTTTTAAAGTGCAAGAACACAGGTTTAGCTGAGGTAATAGGAGAAAATCCTTCCCTGTGACAGTGGGGAGGCCCTGGCACAGGGTGCCCCTGGATCCCTGGAAGTGTCCAAGGCCAGGCTGGACACGGCTTGGAGCACCCTGGGACAGTGGAAGTTGTCCCTGCCCATGGCAGGAGGTGGAACTAGAAAATCTTTCCCAACCCAAATCATTCTGTGATTCTCCAAGAGGCAACGACACCAAGTCTGCCAGCACAATGAATTAATCGACAGAAACATGAAGAAAGCAGCAAAAACTGACAAAACTTGCTCTGGTCAGAAAGATTCAGACTCAGCTGCATCACAGAGGCTTCTCCATGCAGTCTTGCAGACTTTCCACTTAACCTGCTCCCCCTTCCCAATCCCACAGCCTAATTCAATTACCTGCCACCAAATAAGCCTTAAAGCCATTCTCATTACCCCGATAAAGCACAAGGCCTTTAATTATTAAACACTCTGGGGTTCTTTGTGTTGGGGTTGTGGGGCTGGACTCCCTTTTATTGTTGTCAGCAGCTTGCAGAAATCAAGTTAATCATTGACCAGGCCTTTCAGCAGGAGACCAGAGTCCTGTGGATTCCTGGTCTCTGGTTCTGCATCACCAGTCAGGCTAAAGGAAGTCACCAGCCTCCTGCTTTGCCAGGTATCCACTCAATGTTCTCCTAACAACCCATCTTACCCCCCCAAGGTGTCATTTACAGCACTGGGAAAAAGAAAAATGTAATATTTGGACATGGAGGCTGCAGCAGTGCTCATCATTAACCTGAGTTCAGAGAGGAGCAGCCCCAGGCGAAGGAAACTGAGGCACAAAGCGGTGGGGTCCAAAATGTCAAGCAATGTGATCAATCCACTACCTAAGCCAAAAAATTATTAATTCTTGTCTGAGTTAATGCTGCTCAATCCAGAAGGAGCTTCCAGGCACTTCCCAGCCCAATCTGGGGCAAATCCTGCTCCCCAGGGATGAAGATGCAGGTCTGGTACAGTTATTTTTCCAAATATTTCTGGCTTTGTCGCCTCACTCGTGGCACTTCCAGGCACCTCCAAAGCAAATGCTGCTTCTGGGCACGGGGTTCCCTCTCCAGTGGAATGGAGGTTAAACACTGCTTCGAGTTGACAGAGAGGCCAACTTTGGGAGCCAAGCCAGGCAGCACTCACTGCACTGACAACTCACCCAGCTCCAAAAAAGAAAGGGGGGGGGGGGGGGAAATAAAAACAACCCACCCACCCAAACCAGGCAAACCCTTCCAGTTTTCCAAGGAAAACCCCAAAGGCAGCAGCTGAAACCCCGCAGAGCCGCGTGGGAGCGGCGGAGCGCGCGGCTCAGGGCGGGATGGCCGAGCCGTCCTTTCCGGGCACTCCAGCTGTGTTTGCCTGCCTGCTGCATTCCTGCCTCGCCAGCCCAGGCCGGGATTTGTGTTTTTGGGTCGTGCTGGGAAGCAGCTGCTCCATCTCACACACGCCAGAGCCCGGCGGGCGGGCCCGTGAAGGCACCGCGGCCTGGAGCGGCCTGCGCGTGGCCCCACACCACCCTCCAGTGACAGCCACACACACACGGGCTCTGCCATCGCCCAGAGCAGCCCACAGGCTGGGAAAACAGGGCCAGGGACCGTGGGATTGCTTCTGCTGGAGGGGACATCCCAGCTGACAGAGCCCGTGGGATTGCTTCTGCTGGAAGGGACACTCCAGCTGACAGAGCCCGTGGGATTGCTTCTGCTGGAGGGGACACTCCAGCTGACAGAGCCCGTGGGATTGCTTCTGCTGGAAGGGACACTCCAGCTGACAGAGCCCATGGGATTGCTTCTGCTGGAGGGGACACTCCAGCTGACAGAGCCTGTGGGATTGCTTCTGCTGGAGGGGACACTCCAGCTGACAGAGCCTGTGGGATTGCTTCTGCTGGAGGGGACATCCCAGCTGACAGAGCCTGTGGGATTGCTTCTGCTGGAAGGGACATCCCAGCTGACAGAACCTGTGGGATTGCTCCTGCTGGAGGGGACACTCCAGCTGACAGAACCTGTGGGATTGCTTCTGCTGGAGGGGACACTCCAGCTGACAGAGCCCGTGGGATTGCTTCTGCTGGAAGGGACACTCCAGCTGGCAGAGCCTGTGGGATTGCTTCTGCTGGAGGGGACACCCCAGCTGACAGAGCCTGTGGGATTGCTTCTGCTGGAGGGGACACTCCAGCTGACAGAGCCTGTGGGATTGCTTCTGCTGGAAGGGACACTCCAACTGACAGAGCCTGTGGGATTGCTTCTGCTGGAAGGGACACTCCAGCTGACAGAGCCTGTGGGATTGCTTCTGCTGGAGGGGACACTCCAGCTGACAGAGCCCATGGGATTGCTTCTGCTGGAAGGGACATTCCAGATAACAGAACCTGTGGGATTGCTTCTGCTGGAGGGGACACTCCAGCTGACAGAGCCTGTGGGATTGCTTCTGCTGGAGGGGACATTCCAGCTGACACTCATGGTGACCTTGCGTCCCACTCAGGAACCCACCCCAGAGCGCTCACAGCACATGAACAGCCTCTTCAATCCAACACCCCACTCTTTTCCAAGTCTCTCAGAACAAAATCACACCCTGAACAGCCCCTTCAAGCCCAACATCCTCCATTTTTCTAAGTCTCTCCTAACAAAACACCCTGAACAGCGAGGTTTCCATCCTACAGCTGACACTGGAGCTCGTGGTGACTTCGTGCCCAGCTCAGGAGCCCTGAAGGCACCAGAACAGCCCCTTCAACCCAACATCCTGCTCTTCTCTAAGTCTCTCCTAACAAAATCACACGCTGAAGAACAAGGTTTCTATCCTCCAGCTGATGCTGGAGCTCAAGGTGACTTTGTGCCCCACTTAGGAACCTACCCCAGAGCGCTCACAGCACATGAACAGCCCCTTCAAGCCCAACATCCTCCTTTTTTCTAAGTCTCTCCTAACAAAACACCCTGAACAGTGAGGTTTCCATCCTACAGCTGATGCTGGAGCTCACAGTGACTTCACGCCCTGCTCAGGAACCCGCCGCAGAGTGCTCATGGTGCCTGAACAACCTCCTCAAACCAACATCCTGCTCTTTTCTAAGTCATTCCTAACAAAATCACACCATGAAGGACAAGGGTTTTATCCTACAGCTGACTCTGGAACTTGCAGTGACTTCACGCCCCGCTCAGGAACCCTGAAGGCACGAGTACAGCCCCTTCAATCCAACATCCTGCTCTTTTCCAAGTCTCTCCTAACAAAATCACACCCTGAAGGATGAGGTTTCTATCTTACAGCTGATGCTGGAACTCACGGTGACTTTGTGCCCCGCTCAGGAACCTGCCCCAGAACACTCACAGCACATGAACAGCCCTTCAAGTCCAATGTTTTGCTCTTTTCCAAGTCTCTCCTAACAAAATCACACCCTGAACAGCCCCTTCAAGCCCAACACCCTGCTCTTTTCCAAGTCTCTCCTAACAAAATCACACCCTGAGCAGCGAGGTTTCTATCCCACAGCAGAGCAGGGCACCTATCCTGCACCTGCCAAAGGGAATAAAAATACACAGCACTTCCCACACTGCAAAGCCCGCAGAGAGTGGTGTGTTGGTAAATTAGGGCAAGCTATGCTTCCCCTCCCTCCCTCACTCTCCCCCCGTGAGCATTTGAGGGTTCCTGTTGCCTGCGTGCAGGGGACAGATCAGTTACATTTATGCAGAACATTGCAATCTGTCAATATAAACACTATGTAAGCATGAGCCACTTGTAACATTACTACTGTCTTGACAAGTGTTTGCAGAGGGGGCAGAGCTGCTGGGATCCTTCTGCTCCCAGAGGGAGAGCAGAGCAAATCCCACCAGGCAGGAAAAACACTTCTTCCAGCAAGAATTTAAATTTTTTTTTTTTTTTAAGAGGTGCATCAAAACTGAATCAGACACTAAATCAGAGCAGAAAATAGAGGAGTTGATTTATGGCCTGGGTCACCTCAGACCCACAGATCAGGAAAGCAGAAGCTCCCACGGGCTGGTTTCCCTTCCCACCAGCCCAGGGCACAGCAGGATTGGAGTTCCTCAGCCACCCTGTCACCCCAGCATGGCTAATCTTGTCACCTGCCACTTCCAAAGCCCAGAAGTGCAAGTCCCAACACAATTCCCAGATGCTGCTCTGGCATTTCCACCACCCCCAGCCACACTGGAGAGAGGAAAGGGAGGGAGGGAGGGGAGGTACCCACACCCAGAGCGTGTCAGGCACCGGGAAACAGAGCAGGGAGGAAAACTGAAATGCAATGCTTTCTCAGGGATCCTGGCAGCCTGGGGCTGCTCCAAACTCCCCCCAGCAGCCTGCTGGAATATGGTGCAAATTAGTGCTCAGACAGCCCAGCTGCAGAGGCCGTGGCTGGACATAAAAGCAGCCTCACTCCTGGGGCAGCCAGTGCATCCCAGCAGGCTGACACTGAGCCCCAGGCAATGCCTCCCCCTCTGCTCCCCCAAAAATTCAGCCACCCCCATCATCATCCTCCTCCTGAGGGACAGCTCTAAATGCACAAAGAGCCAGCAGGGCTGTGCTCAGTTTTGCAGGCATGCTTTTTTCTCTCTGTCAAAAGTTTATCAGCCAAGGTGTAGGAGCTGTAGCATCACCACATCCCTGATCCCTGCAGCCAGGCCCTCCAGCTACTTCCCAGGAGTTAGGGCTGAGCCAAAGCCCTCAAAACCCCTCCTGAGCAGGTGCCTGCAGGCTCCCAGCTCTGCTCAGCATCACTGCAGGTGCTGCTCCTGCTGGCACCTGCTCCAGGGAGGAGGGCAGCAACACCCAGCTGCCAGAATTCCCCTCAGAAAAAGGGAAAATCTGTCTCTCCCTCCACAGACCATCACTTTCAGCACATCTCCCAGTCAGACAGCCTGGGAATGGGGCAAAACAGCAGCAAGAGCCCCACCTGCACCACAGCTTTAACTCCCACACACTCCAAACTCTGCTTGCAGAGGGCATTTATCCTACTTGGCTGCTTGTGCATCCCTCCAGGAACACCAGAGCCAGAGTTCCAGGGAAGCACAGCAGCCCCCAGCCCAGCATCCCTTCCTGCCACCCCCCAGGACAGGCACAGACATAACTCCATGCTGACACAATCTCATTATCCTGTAACCATGCCCCATTTCTGTCCCTGGGCACTCATTCCCCACCAGGCCACACATTTGGAGACATGGAATTCTTTCCCTGAAATAAGACATTGGGGCTGGGGGGGGAGGGATCATCCACAGCTGTCTCTATCCCCCTCCAGACTGAGGAAGGGAGCAGCCAAGCTGCAGCCACAGCGTGACATCTGCTGAGCACTGCCTTGCTCTGTGCCCCACCACCTCCTGCACAGGGATGCCAGCACCCAGAGGGGCCAGCAGGCCACCAAAAGGTGGTTTGGGACTCAAAAGAAGCATCTCTCCCTGCCTGGAGGGTGTGTTTCAGCTCAGGTCATTCAGCCAAGCTGTTAGCAAGGATTTATCAGAATGAACAGATGTGCTGCCTTACCTGGAGCAGCTCCTTCATGCACGTGGCAGAAGGAAAAAGATCAAGAGCAGCCTTCCCAGGGCACTTGCAGAGAGAACTGGGGAGTTGTGCAGGAACATCCAGCTTTTACCAGGTGGGATTTCTTTCCTTACCAACAGACAGAAGCCCACAGCAGGGAGGGCTCAGCTCTTCCACACACACTTGTGGATTACCAGGAGCTGGGATCTCAGCACTGACTATTCCCAGTGTCCCCAGCAGCTCTGCAAGTGCAACCTCTGCTCTTGGAAGAACAAAGAGGGGATCAGCAGCTCCTTTGCTAAGACTTTAACCAGAGACAAGGAGGTTTCGCATAAGCAAACTCCACTGCACACCACACAGCAGCCCTGTGGAGTGCACATCTGGCTGGGGGCACATCTGGCAGCATCCCCTCTCTGCCAGGGAGGGAGTCTCAAACCAGAAACATCAGCTGCCCCAAGACAGAGAAAAACCCAAAGCGGTCAGGACAGACAGCGGACACTGCCCTTGGCTCAGAATGCCCCTTCTAAAGTGAAAACCTCTACAAGCCAAGAGAGAAATCCCAGAAGGAACTGGAATGAGTTACCTGCTGCTCTAGAGCAGATAGCAGCACAGCAGGGATTAATAGGAGAGTTACAGCCAAGCTCCTTGCAAAGCCTGTCAGTCCCCAAGGCACAATTCAGCTGCACAGTGCCGGTGGTCCTCGGCAGACACACGAGCCAACGGGCTGGGAACAGCCCTCTGCACACTGCCGAGGGAGAAAAGGGCTTTTCCTAAAAACCTGCACACACAGGACAGGCTGTTTCCTTAGAAAACCAGCCCCAGCAGCAGGAAGTGAAGCTGTTCTGGAGTTGGAAACAGAAGATGTAAGTAGCACTGTTTGGAAAACTTTGCCAGACCACAAGCAATGGACAAGCCTCAACACCAGGATTTGTTTTACTGGAAAGAAGGGGGGAAAAAACCTCAAGTCTGCTAAAACATTCTCCAGGGCTGGTCCAGTGGCTCCTACCAGTGGTCACAACACAACATCCCCCGAAAAAAGGGGAAAAAAAAAAAAAAGAAGCAAGAATCCCCGCTGTTATGTAAACTTACATCAAAACCTCTTACACAGGTGCTCGCGTCAAACTCCTCTCTCAAACCGACAACATTTTGCGACAAATGGTTTAAAATTAAGGATGAGAGGCAGCGACACCCCAAAAAGCACACAAGGAAAACCCGCCTGGAGCTGAGGCTCCGCGACGCGGCTGCGGGGGGCGTTGGACAGGATCGGGGGAGCGGGTTAAATTGGCTGGTCCAGCTCACCGCACGGAGCCGGGACAGCGGGATAAGGAGGATAAAAATGGGGGGATAAATTACCGGGGATAAGGGGGATAAACCCCCGGGATAATGGGGATAAATCCCCGGGATCGGGGGTCGGGAAGGGAGCGGGATCCACCTGCGCGGCGCGCGCCGGGCCGGGAGCGCCCCCTGCCGGCCGCGCCCCGCCCCGCGCACAGGTGAGCGCCGGGGATGCGGCGGCCGCGCAGCGCCCGCGGATCCCCCCGAAAAAACAACGGGCAGCAGCCCTCTGCCGGTACCCGGTGTTGAAACCCGCGCTTTAATTGAGGGGAAAAAGGAGTTTTCTCCGCGCTGTCCCGTGCTGGGAGGGGTTACAGCCCGCGGCTGGTGCGCTGCAGGTCCGCTCCGGGCGGGGAACCCCCGCGGGGAACGGGGGAACGAAGCGCTCGCTCGCCCCCGGCAGCTCCTGCCCGCCAGCTCCCGGGGGACTGCGACCCGCAGCACCCACAGCTCCCGGTCCCGACTGGCAAATCCAAGGGGATTCCGGCTCCGAGCCCTGGGACGCGGGACAGCCGCGGGCACGGCGCTGTCGCTGCCCCTGTCCCGGGCCGGCTGACAGCGCCCGCGGGAGGGGATGCCCGCACCCCCGAGGCACACGGCAGCATCCCCACCTCGGGCGGGACTCGCCAGGCGCAAAACCCCTTCAGCATCAAAAAACAAACTCGGGCAAAAGTTCAAGAGCAGGAGCGGAGGGCACGGGGCACCTACCCGAAGTAGGCGGCGGAGGGCCGCGGGGCGCAGGCGAGCAGCCCTAGGAGAGCGCAGGAGGAGAGCCATCCCAGCAGGACGTGTCCATCCAGCATCTTGCAGCGGCGCCGGCGCTGCTCATCTCGTTCCCCCGCCGCGCCCGCTGCGGCCCCGCCGCCCGCCCCGCTTCTTATAGCGCGGCCGGCGGCGAGAGCCCGAGCGGCGGCGGGGCGGGCCGGGGAGGGGCTGCCGGGGGGGGAGGGACACGGAGGAGAGGCGGGGTGGGACAGGGGGACACGCCCCGGGAGGAGGGACGGAGCGGCGGGGCGGGGAGAGCGCGGGGGAACGGGAGCGGAGCGGGGAGAGGGGAGCGCGGGGTGGTGGGACGCGGTGGGGAAGGGGAGAGGGCAGGGGGTGAGCGAGATGGGCAGGCGGGAGAGGGGTGAGTGTGCCAGGGGTGGGTGTGCAAGGGATTGGCATCTGAGTATGGCATGGGCAGCAGGGACAGGTGTGCAAGGCGTGGGTGTCGCAGGTGCCCGGGCTGGGTGGTCGTGCAAGGATCAGGGCAGGTGTGCAAGGGGTAGGTGTGCCACATCTGGGCAGCTGTGCAAGAATGGAGCAGTCCTGAAAGGGCTGGATGTGCCAGGGGTGGGCAGCTGGGCAAGGGGGAGGTTTGGCACATCTGGGCAGCCGTGCAGGGGTTGGATGTGGGAAGACACAGGCGTTGCACACTCGTGTGCACACCCACAGCGCTGGGAGCAATGCAGGGACACCGAGCAGCCCGGGGAGGAAGCGGTTAATGCCCTAAATGTCACCCTTTTGGCCGGCAGCGTTTTTCCAGGTCCGTCGATGTCACTGTCATCGTCATCCTGGAGGTAATTCCAGCCCCCGAGAACGGAAAGGTTCCCCTCCTGAACATGTGTGTGTCACACTGCTGAGCCAGCCCGTGTCCCCGTGGGGACAGAGGCAGGAGGACACTTGGCACTGGGCTCTCATCTCAAAAGCCACTGTCCCTGGGGGTTTAAGCTCAGCCCCACAGAGCTGTGCCCAGCAGGTGCTTTGGTGCACGATGAGCAGCAAGGTGCTCAGAATGGGGTCATTGGTGTTTCTGACCCCCAGAATCTGTGGACAGAGCAGTTCAGGAGCCACACAGGGGGAGAGTTCATGGGGATGAACCTTTTGTCCTGGAACAGCTCCTGGAGTGACACTGGGAGCTCAGTAAATTTATTTTCACCTCTGACTGTAACCCTTGAGCATTTCCAGCCTTCCCAGCCTTGTGCAAACTGTGGATTCTGCTTATTTTTGGGGTGAGAAGGAGAATGATTTTTTTTTTTAATGTTTGAAACATCTCAGCCCAGTCCCTGACCACATTTTTGCCAAAACAAACTGTCCTTGTGGAAAAGCACCGTTCAAAGCTCCCCACATCCACCCGAGCATGGGATGTGGGGCTCCCACTGTGGCTCTGCATCAGCACCCCTTGGGGTGGGGGCTGAAACTGGCTTGGGGTGGGTGTCACATCCACTCCACCTTCCTCAAATCCCTGTGATTCACCATTATCTTGGAATATCTCAGCTTCCTTCTCCCAGTGAAGTAGCACCGAGTCAGCCCCCACACCAGAGGTGTGGGGGACAGAAACCCCATGGGCCACCACGGTCTGGCAGAGGGCAGAGCAATATTTCATTAAAGCCCCATCTAGAGGCCTTTCCTGGAGGAGAATGTGGGAGATAGGACCAGTGCCAGGGTCATGCTGAGTGTCCTTATCCTGCCACCCGAGCTCTTCCAGCTTGGGAAAAGGCAAGGCAGGGTTGTAGGTGGAGGCCAGGACAAGCAATGTTATCACTGGGAGGCTTTTCCTGAGCGTTTCTCTGGTGGAAAAAGCAGCTTAAGAGTCATTTTCCACGCACATCCCCAAGAAGCTGGTGATCCCAGCACGTGGAAGGAAACTCCAGTTCCTCCAGGCAGCCCCTGGCTGAGCTGTGGGTCATGGAAAGGCAGAGAGCCCCTTGCTGTTACTCATTTTCTCTGCCCACCGCGAGGTGCCAGATCCGGGGTGATGCCCTGGGTGTGTGTGACTCTTTCCAAAGCGAGGCAGCACCAAAAATAGTCCCCACTTCTGCTTCCAGCCAGGAAAAAAAGGGAAGCTCAAGCAAGCAGGGGCTCCTCCGGGGCTTCGCTGCTTGTCATGCCCGGGACCATGCATGCAGCATCTTCCTGGGGCAGCTTTGTGGCTTCCAGGTCCTTCAGGTGACATAAATCTCGGTGTTTCTGCTCAGAGCAGTGGCCTCGGGCTCTGTCCCCGCAGCCACCGACAGCAGAGGGCAGTGCCACATCGGCGCAGTGCCACGGCTCTGGAAAAGGGAATTTTTCTGTCCGGGAGGGAACGGACACAGCAGAGCCAGGGGGAAGCAGCCAAGCACCCAAGGAGTTTGGTGGTGTTAAGTGGCAATTCCAAAGGGTCATAATGGTTTTCTTTGGGAGGAAAAGATGCCAGGTGCAAGGATAATGCTGGACAAGGAGCCCCAGAGTTGTTGTCACCTCTGGTGTGGCAGCAACACAAACTCTGTGTCCTCACCCTGACCCCAAGCCTGTGGGAAATGGATTGGTGAGAATTTTTTAAATGACCCCGATCCCACCGTTGTGCTTCTGGAATGTGCTCCTGCAGGCAGAGCAGCTGTGGGAGTGACCTGTGAGGATCCAAGCCTGGCATCCCACAAAGGGTTCTGATACCCCATTCCCTGTGTCCCAGTCCTGTGGGTGACACCATCCCACGGCAGCTCCGGTGCCAGGATCTCAGCCAGCACTGCTGTGTCCACCCCAGCAGGCTCTTTCCAGGGGGATCTGGAGGGTGATTTCAAGTTTTCCTGCTCCATGACTCAGCTCTGGAGCAGAGCCTGCCTGAGGCTTCCTCATCCCAGAGGAGCCCTCACTCCCATCCGTGTGTTTTTTGCCGGAATCCCAGCTCATCATTTCTTCAGGGCTTCCCTTCCCTCCCTAAAGCTTTGCTCCAGGTGTTTTTCTCTGCAATGCAACAGCAGGTTCCACACACCATCCAACATTTCCTTTGGAGAGCAGGGGATTTTGCCCGTGGAGGTCCCTCTGGAGGAACCCAACCTCTCCAGGGCAGCCACTCCAGCTCAGTGGGGCGACTGACTCACAGGAGGGTGAGAGGCAAGGAAAATACCCGTGAGCTCATCTCGCTCATCCCTCACTGCCAGCCCTGCATGGATTCCCCACCAAATATTTGGCAGCCACTCCCAGGTTGGAGTAACCCAAGCAGGGCAGGAGGGGCGGGGACCTCACCGGGCTGGGGCTGGGCCGGGTGGCCGAGGCCGTGCCCAGGATAGCTGAGAAGCCTTTGGTGGTGTTTCCCCCGAGAGGAGCCACTCACATTTCCCCTCCTCAGTTCCTGAATTAGAAGTGGGCCTGGCATTTCTGTGCCCTCCGGAGGGAGGCTGAAATAACAGGCAGGAGCCGGGAATGTGGCACAATCACATTTTCTGAAAAATCCCTTTGCTCAAGGTTTTTCTCCTGGGAAGCTGAGGAGCCTCAGAGAAAAGGAAAACAATTCTTATCTCATTGCTTCTCCTGTGTTGTGTTCACATGTGGAATGTGTGTGGAGATTGTTCACCCACAGGTGATTGTTCCATTGCATTCTGCTGGGAGTTGTTTTCACTCTTTGGCCAATCGGGGCCAAGCTGTGTCAGGCCTCTGGAGAGAGTCAGGAGTTTTTATTATTACCTTTTTAGCCTTCTGTCTGTATCCTTTCTGTATTCTTTAGTAGAGTTTAGTATTGCATTCTTTAATATAATCTAGTATCATAAAATAATAAATTAGCCTCCTGAGCACATGGGGTCAGATCCATCATTCCTTCCTGCCACAGGGCACCCCACAAATACAATACTGGGAACACCCCCTGCCCACGGGACAGTGTTTGTCCCACTGGGATCACACCCTGCTATTGGATTTGCTGGGATCCCCAACAAAGGCAGGAATGATGAATCTGACTCCATATTCTCAGAAGGCTAATTTATTATTTTATGATTCTATATTATATTAAAGAATACTAAACTAAACTATAGAATACAGAAAGGATACTTACAGAAGGCTAAAAAGATAATAATGAAACTTGTGACTCTCTCCAGAGTCCTTACACAGCTTGGCCCTGATTGGCCAAAGAGTGAAAACAACTCCCAGCAGAATGCAATGGAACAATCACCTGTGGGTGAACAATCTCCAAACACATTCCAAAGGAGCACAACACAGGAGAAGCAAATCAGATAATTATTTTTTTCCTTTTTCTCTGAGGCCTCTCAGCTTCCCAGGAGAAAAACCCTGGGTGAAGGGATTTTTCAGAAAATGTGAATGTGACACAATGTAGGTGTTTAATGTTGTCTGAGACACTGTGGGGCACCTGGGACATCCACCTGCAGGACATCAAACCTTTTGGATGTCTGCACGCAGGTGGGGCAGCCCATGGGGGATTTTAGGTGGCAGGAAGTGCCTGTGGTCAAGCCCCATCGAGGTGCAGACACCAAGGTTTAGATGTTTCAATGTGCATCCAAATCCCACTTCTTCAAGGTCTGGAGGTTGATCCAAAGGCTTGCTATGGCCAGCAGAGCTTTAAGGGCAGTGGGGAAGGAGAAGAAAGCAGCCAAAGTGGTGAATTTCTGGTCACTGGCACCTGGGGGTGCTTTTCCACCCTCTGCATCCTTTTCTTGGGCATGAACTCTGGCACCAAGAGTCTCCTAAACAGTCACGAGTTGCCCTGGGCTGCTGCCAGATTTTCCTTTGGCCATAGAGCTGAGAGCCCCAGAGCTCAGGTGTTGTTGGGAAGTGATAAAATAAAACCATTTGCTGCAGGAACATTCAGAAGGGGAATCCCCGAGGATCAATGTCAAGAGTTTTACCCGAGCTGTTTTTGCAGGGATCACGTGGCCAAGAGCCATGGCTTCATAAAGGACTGGAAATTTAAACCCTGAAGTTTTTATTTAGCAGAAAATTAGCATGGCAAACAATTCAGACCTGCTGGAGAGAGAAACTTGGCTGGGGACAGAGCTTCTGGTTGAGCTTTTATTGGTTTGCAATGGTCTGTGTTGGGCTTTTTTTGGGGATTTATCAGCCTTTCTCTTCCCTGGCACAACCAGGAATTTCAGTTTCTTTCTTATCAGAGTGCAAAAGGAGACAAAAAAAAAGCTTTAAAAGAGTGAGATGGGGAAAGGGGAGAGTGGCTGCAGGAAGCAGGAGGGTGATCTGCAGGGAGGGATGATGTAGAAATGACTGATGGATGGCTGAAACACTGATTTTCTGTAGCTTGTAGATGCCATCTGCAGAAAATGAGTTGGGATCTGAATTGAAACTGAATTTCATGGCCCTTAGGAAAGGGAAAAGCAGCCTCAAAAAGATGTAACTGATCAGACTGGAGACAGTTCCTGCGATTTTCATCTGCTGCCCCATCCCTGGAAGTGTCCAAGGCCAGGTTGGAGCAACCTGGGGTAGTGGAAGGTGTCCCTGCCCACGGCAGGGAGTTGGAACTGGCTGATCTGCAAGACTTCTTCCAACCCAGACCATCCTGGGATTTTGTACCAGGCATGAACGTGCCTTTACGCTCCTTCTCAGACAGGTTTTTCCCGGTTCCCAGTAAAAAAATAAAAAAATCAGCCTGGTAGCAAAGGCTCAAAATCAAAGCAATCAGAGCACAGCTGTCTTCCAGAGGGATGAGATCCCAAAGGCTGGAGGGTCTGTTGGAATTGGATGGAGAGGAGCTGGGCCAAAACAGAGGGGACAAACAGGCAGGGGTGAGCTGTGTTTATTTTAAACAGCTTCATTTTCTGTGCAGGGGAGGTTTTTCTGTGAGTTACTTTGCATTTCCACCTCGAGGAAGAGGAGATATTTTCTCTTTGCTCCTTTGAGTAAGATACTCTTTGTTACTCTCCGTGTGCCTGGGTGAATTTTAGCTGCTGAGTGAATTTCCTGGGTGTGCTGAGGTTCCTGGGATTGGAAGCCAAGCTGGTGATTTCCAAGTGACCCCTCCACCCCCAGCCCTGTCCCTGCTGCTGCCAGCCAGGCCTGCAGACAGGTCACACTAATGTTTAACTCCAGCCTGTGTCACTGCATTCAGAGGGTGTTTTCCCCTCCCCTCTGCACAAGTTTATTCCCAGTGGATGCAGTGACCCCCTCCCGGTGTCCCCTGCTCCAAACAAGGCTGGCTGTCCCTCCACTGCCCTTCACAGGGCATCTCCTGAGAGCTCTTTTCATCTCAGCTCTCCAGCTCTGACCCTCTCCAGGGGGGCACATCCTTCCCTGGAGCAGCAGAAAGGATTGTTGTTGGGAAGAACAGGTGGATTCCTGTGCTGGCATGAGGATGGGGTCCTGAGACAGGTCAGATCCAGGACTGTGAGGGCTCTGACTCCTTGGCCCTGAGCAGAAGAAAAGCCAGCTCTGGGATCCTTTGATGTCAGATTTGCATTGCTATCTTTCCCTTGCAAGGTTGGATATTTGGTCAGGGCAGTGAGATTATCACTGATGATTATGATGTGATGACTATGATGGTTTTATGTTTTATTATTATCTATAGTTGTAGTTATTAGGATGACTGTTATGGTTATGGTTTTATTATATATTTATTGTATTTGCCGGGTCCCCTGATGAAGGGAGGAATGATGAATCTGACTCCATGTGCTCAGAAAGATATTATATTATATTATATTATATTATATTATATTATATTATATTATATTATATTATATTATATTATATTATATTATATTATATTATATTATATTAATTTTGCAATACTAAACTATACTGAAGAATACAGAAAGGATACAGACAGAAGGCTAAAAAGATAATAATGAAAACTCCTGACTCTCTCCAGAGAGAGCTTGGCCCTGATTGGCCAAAGAGTGAAAACAGCTCACAGCAGAATGCAATGGAACAATCACCTGTGGGTGAACAATCTCCAAGCACATTCCAGATGAGCACAACACAGGAGAAGCAAATGAGATAAGAATTGTTTTCCTTTTCTCTGAGGCTCCTCAGCTTCCCAGGAGAAGACTCCTGGGCAAAGGGATTTTTCAGAGAATGTGAATGCCACATATATTAGTCTCATTATTGCTGTGATTATGATTGATGATTATTGATGATGATGATACCAGATTATCACCATCTGCAGTACCTGTGCTGTGGGCACTGCCCCATAAGCTCCTCCAGGAATGCAGAACCTCTGGCACAAGGGTACATGGAGGAGTTCCTGTCTGGACCCAGCCAAAAAATCCCTGCCAGCTCAGGCTGGCTGTGTTTACCTCACCCTAAATTTCCTTGAGGAGAAGCCTGTCCCACTCCCCCTGATTTCAGAACCCTCAGCACATTTCCCCCCTGGAGACAGGGACTAATTCCTATTGCCAACACTCTTCTCCAGCCTGCTGGCCACAACCCCTCCCCATCATCCTGGGAGACATCACTGCTTAACAACACCAAAATCAGCTTCATGACCCAGGAATCCAGCCAGGCTGTGGAGCTCTCCAGGTGGGAAGGGAACCTGCACTTCAAAGGTTACTCATCCCTGCCCTGGAAGGCTGCAAGTACTTCCCAAGTGCCAAGTGTCCTCTGGGGAGGAACAAACACTCCAAGTGTTTGCAGACCATTCCCCTCTTGCCTCTTTCCTCCTGGGATGATGACAAAAAGTCAACGCTGCTGTTCCTGGAGTGGACTTGGAGTGTGTTGACCTTGCTGAGTCACACAGGTCCCAAGGCTGCTGAGGGTAGTCCTGTGTCTGGTCTGCCAGCCCTGAGTGGCTCAGATGTCTCTTTTTCCCCCTCCTGGGAGTTGTTTCCTGGTGTTGGGGGGCTGGGCTGTGTGTTTTAGGAGATAGGGAAGTGGTTATATCCTGCTCAGGGTGATGGGAATGGATCAAGGGAGTTATTAAGTGTTGGAGCCCTGGCTGCTGAGAGTTTCAGATTTCTGTGCTGCCAGGCACTGACCCCCCAGAGAACACTGCAGTGACCTGAGGCCGTGGAGAAGCTTCCAGAATGGAATGGCAGAACTGGGATTGTGGGTGTGGAGTTGGGATAGAAGTGTGTGATATCACAGGGTGGGAAACTCAGAGTTTAAGGGTTTAGAATACAGTAATGGGTATATAAAGGTTTTGGAGCAGTAACTAGTCCTTCTTCTTCACCTTCTTATTTAAGGGTTTCAGGAGTATTTTGTAATTAGACAAAAAAAATCCACATTACGAAACATGAGTGATTAGTTATTAAGTTAAAAATAAAAAGGACATAAATAACAAATAAATAATAATAAATAAATAAAGGACATGTTCCCAGTGTATTGGGGTGATATTTCCTCCTATCAGTTCCCTGTGGGAAGGGACAGATGCTCTGGAAGTGACCAGCTCAAGGGAGTGGTATTGGATGCTTAATTTTGATTTTGTGTGGAATCAGACTCCTGTCAAATTAAGGTGAATCACAGAATCATGGAATATCCTGAGCTGGAAGAGATCCACAAGGATCATCCAGTCCAACTCCTGACCCTGCAGAGACACCCCAACACCCTGGGCACCCCTGGCAGTGCTGTCCAAACCCTCCTGGAGCTCTGGCAGCTTTGGGGCTGTGCCCATTGCCTGGGGATCCTGGGCAGTGCCAGCACCCTCTGCAGGAAGAACTTTTCCCTGATATCCAGCCTGATCCTCCCCTGGCACAGCTCCATGCCATTCCCTGGGTCCTGTCACTGTCACAGAGAGAAAAACTCAGTGCCTGCCCCTCACCTTGGGGTGAAAATGCACATTTGTCACTGTCACACAGAGATGTTTAGGTCAGGATGCAATCACGAAGTTTGATATTTGCTGAATACACTGAGGGAGAAAATTTGACCCAGAGGCTCCTTCCTTGACACTGACAAACTCTGATTTCTCATGTGGATGAGTCCAGGTGGTCAGGTAGATGTCCCCAGGGGCACAGAAGAAGGTGCTTGGGGACATGGTTCAGGGGGATTTGGCAGTGCAGGATGAATGGTTGGACTTGATTCCCAGAATTCCCAGAATGACCAGGTTGGAAGAGACCTTCAAGGTCATTGAGTCCAACCCAGCCCCAACACCTCAACTCACCCCTGGCACCCAGTGCCACATCCAGGCTTTGTCAAACACACCCAGGGATGGGGACTCCACCACCTCCCTGGGCAGCCATTCCAGAACTTTATCACTCTTTCTGGAAAAACTTTTCCCTGCTATCCAACCTGTATTTCCCTGGGTGCAGCTGGAGGCTGTGAGCTCTGGTTGTGTCAGTGCTGCTGGAGACAGAGCCCAGCCCCAGCTGAGCACAGGCACCTTTCAGGAGCTGTGAGAGTGATGGGGGCACCCCTGAGTCTCCTTTTCTCCAGGCTAATGATGATGATCTTGGCTTTCCAACCTCAGCAATTCCAAGCTCTCCCAGGAATTGAAATATTGGTGTGAGATATGTCCAAACAAGAGACACCTCCAAAATGATAGCAGGGAGTAGAACTGAGCCCCCTGACTGCTCCATGACATCTCTGATGGGTCTATTCAGACAGCAAAGGGTGCAGGGTGGGATGTGCAAGCTCAGGACTTGCATTCAGAGTAAGAGGAGACACTCCTGGGACCCTGAAACCCTGGATGGTGATGGCTCTCAGTCTGACTTGCTGCTGAAAGAATTTGGAGTGAATTTTGCCTGTGAGCTCACAACTATTCGTGTGAAATTCCACCTGCTCTAGGGGAAGGTGTCCTGCCCATGGACAGATGATTTGTAGGATCCCTTCTGACCAAACCCCTCTATGATTCTGTGATATCTGACCATCAGCTCATTTCACTGTTGGAAAATCATCTGGGGTGGAAATAATAATTTAATGACCAGACAGGAACTCCTCCATGTGCCCTTGTGCCAGAGGTTCTGCATTCCTGGAGGAGCTTATGGGGCAGTGCCCACAGCACAGGTACTGCAGATGGTGATGACAATCTGGTATCATCATCATCATCATCTTCAATAATCATCATCATCAATAATCATAATCACACCAATAATGAGAATAATATATAATAAAATACAGAACTGTAAGAGTCATACCAATAACTACAACTATAGATAATAATAAAGTATAAAATCATCATCATCATCATAGTCATCATATCATCATCATTATTATCATAGTCATCACATCATAATCATCAATCATTATCTCACTGCCCTGACCAAATATCCAACCTTGCAAGTGAAAGGTAGAAATAATAATTTCATAATTTTATTTCATGGATCTGTGGGTGTTTCTGCTCTACACACATTTTTGTTTGTGAACACAATGTGTGTATCTACAGCCAGATATGGATTTCTGTGTGTTTTTGCTCATTTTGTAACCACCAGAGCCTCCCAGCCTGGCATTTTCCCTCTCCCTCCTTGCCCCAGTGTGAAATCCTTTCCCTGCTCTGCCTGGGAAGTCAGCCTGTCACATGAACAGCAGGCCAGGGGCATTATCTGCCTGCCTTTCCTCCTGAACACTGTGAGTAGATGATTAACCATTAAAGCAACACACTTTGCTGAGCCATTAACCAGAGAGGAAGGCCTGTGCTGGGCTGAACAATGGGCTCCACACAGAAACCAGCCCAGCCTGTCCATCCTGGAAGTGCCTCTCTGACAGAGCCAGGTGAATTTTGCCTTGGAATGGCTCAGGTTGGGCTCTCACACACCCAGCCCCGTGCTCCCCACCTTTCCATCTGCCCTGTGCTGACCTTGGAAGATGATCTTGCCCAAATCTAGGCTTTGGATCAAACTTTGGGAGGTTTAGGAGCTGGCACTGGTTTTCCAGCCTCCCTTTTGCATGCTGCAGGAATGCTGAGTGGGAATTGAGGAGATCCTACTAGGCTGACCTAGAGCAGAGGCTGGACAGAGCTAAAGAATAAAGCAGGGATTGATTCCAAGGATCTCCTCCATGGATGCACCTTGGGCAGCACTAGAGCCCAGCCAGGGCTGCACCCAAGATGACCCAAAATGGCCCCAAAATGCACGAGCGCTCCCGGGGTCTCTCCCTGGGATCAGCTCTGCTCCATTTGCACCTTGCAGTTCATTGTCCCAGCCCAGCTTTAGCCCAGGCACTCCCACCCTGCTTGTTTTTCTCTCTCCAGCCCACGGGGTTTGTGCTCCTGGGCTGAGATTTGGCTCATTTGTCCTTGGTGCCCAGCTGGAGCAGGAATTGTTTTGTCTCCCTGCTCTGTGCACAGAGCTCACCATGCCCTGGTGTGAAGCTCAGCCCCACACACTAAAGCAGCACAGAGTCTGAAATATATAAAAGCTGAAACCTGAGGCATCACTAAGTCAGCCAGATTTACTCATCTGGAGGCATTGGCTGAACACATGAGACAGAATTAATCATTTTTCTCTAGCTAATAACTACTAATTAAATCTTTTTTTGGGAATTATGTTGCTCCATCCCATCTTGGCTGTGTCTGTCACATTCACCCTCAATCAAACCATCCCAGAATCACTGAAGAGCTTGGGTTGGAAGGGTCCTTGAACACCACCCAGTTCCACCACTCCTGTGTTTTAAAATCCTCCCAGTTCCACCTGGATGTGTGTTTCAGAGTTCCTCTTTTTGTGTTTTAAAGACCATCTAATGTGTTTTAATGACCATCTAATTCCATCATGCCTGTGTTTTAAAGACCATCCAGTTCCATGATTTATTTTGGCTCTATTGCTGCTCAGCTGTCCCATACTTATCCCCTGACATTCTCCTTGGTGGGTGCCACTGGAAAATCTGGGAAAAGAATTTCCCAATGCTTTGATTTCAAAAGAGAAGGAAAGCTGGTGATGTGATAAAACCAAGGAGGGAACTCTTCTATCTGGATGTCATCAAAATGAGGATGTGACACAAAAACTGGATCCTCTGATGGGAAGATTCCCACCTTTTTTGCCCCTTCCCAGGTTAGTACATGGACACAGACTGGGGGGATGTTCTGCAATGTGTGCATTTGGCACATGGAATATTCCTCAATGCACCTCAGGCTTCCCAGGAATACTGAAACAGGAAGTGCCCCAAAGGCAGAGATCCTTGGAGTCTGTTTGACTCAGATTTCCAAGGTTCTTTAGTACAGTGCATATGCAAACAGAACACAAAAGGTTTCTTTTGGGGCTGGGAGAAGAGCAAAAAACGGGTGAAAATCCTGCTTTTGTGGCACTTGGAGATCCAGTTTTGGGGTCATTATACTGGTGTTAGGTTCATGGTTAGAGTGGATGATCCTGAAGGTCCCTTCCAGCCTTGATGACTCTGTGATTTCCCAAATTGAAACTGTGAAAAAACAATTTATTTGAAACAAATAAGGATGAACTTTCCTACATATTGAGCTTCATCTCTGCTCCCCCCTCCAAATTCCTTGACAAATTCCTGGTCAGATGAACCAAATATATGATAGAAGAGAGATTTTGGGCCAGATCTGGAGTGACCCAGTCCCTTTAGGATGAATATCCTGCCCTGGAGTCTGCACACCCATCCCAGCTTTCCACTGGGAATGGGCCCTGCTCCCCATGGCCCTGCTTCCCAACTATCCCCACCCCGCCATGGTGATGTCACATCCCAAACACCCACCAGACAACACAGCCCTGGACTCTGAGCTCACCCAGCCCTGTGGGCACAGAAATTGGGATGCTACAAAATTCCAGGACTTCTGGTTGTCTCCCAAACTGTATTTGATCAAAGATTTGGACAGAAAAAAAAAATGGATGACAGCAAAACCAGAAGCCCCAGTGATATTCAGATTCTCCCCAGCTGGGAGTTACCTGTTCAGTGCTGGGAACAATCCTGGGAAAGGATTTCAGCGATGTAGCAGGCTGGGATGAGGTTTGCAAGAACTTGAGCAGGAACTGGAACTTGTAAAATAATTATTTCTGTATTTTGGCTGGGCAGGGAGGCAAAACCACTGGCAGCAGACAGGTGGAGCAGCAAGAAAAATACTCTGTGCTCAGAAACTCCAGAATTACAGAACATTTTGGGTTGGAAGGGACCTTAAAGATCATCCAGTTCTACCAGGGACACCTGCCACTGTCCCAGGGGGCTCCAAGCCCTGTCCAACCTGGCCTTGGACACTTCCAGGGACCCAGGGGCAGCCACAGCTGCTCTGGGAGCCTGAGCCAGGGAGGAATTCCTTCCCAATATCCCATCTAAATCTCCTCTCTGTAAGTTTGGACCCATTCCCCCTTGTCTTGTCACTCCAGACCCTTTTTAAAAGGAATTTTGAACTAGAGTTTTCTTTCAAAAGGCTCATTTTACTCACTCCCAGGAACCTGCTCCTACCTTGGCCAAAAGCTGGCAGTGCTCACAAACCAAGCCAGGTGACAACACCCAGCTCCCAGAGACTCTGGCTGGGGACCAGACAGATGACAGCCTTCAAGACAATGACATTTCAGTTCCAGCAGGAAATCATAAGCCCAGTTTCAAAGAAAGCAAAGCACTGTGAAATAAAACACTTTTATCAGCAGGGAGCATCCAAAAAAGTGAAATGACACCACCAGCATCACCCGTCCTCCAAAAATAAAAGCCAAGAGAGAGAATTTTCAGCAGGGCTGGAAAATCCCTGACACGCTTTCAATGGGTGGGCTTGATGTTGGGGCTACAAAAATATTTCTGCTCAGTTTGTTCTGGCTGTTCTGCAGCTGAAGGGTTGCCAGATCTCTTGGCTGGATCCCTCTTCCTTCAGGGAAGATGGGATTGCTCATCCCAAAAAGGCTTGGAGGGATGGTGGACACGGGGAATAACTCCCCTGGTAAATATCCTAGAAATATCCCAACATTCTGAGCCACAGCAACTGTCAACAACTTCAGAGAAACTCATTTTAAAAGGCCCAAAAATGTAATTTTTCTCCAGAATTTCAGGCTGGGAATAGCAGGAGAATAGCAGGACTGAGGGGCAGCAGTTTTCCCATTTTTGTTGAGGAAGTGTGGTGCCCAGAGGATGGAGAAGCCCAGGAGGACACTGTGTCCCTGGGGACACTCCTGCCACCCAGGAGCTGCTGGGGAGTGGCTGTGGACAACATGGGTCTCCCAGAACCCAAAGCCAGCCTGGGTTCAGGAGGATGTTCAGGTCCTTTGGAAACACCAAAGGAGTTTAGTCCTTTTTTTTTTTTTCCAAGGCTTTCCAGCAAAAAATGAAACCAGAGAACAGCAAATGTCCTTTTAGCCCAGCCCAGGACATCCGTGGGGCTCAGTTTTGTTCCCTTCTAGGGTATTTCACTCCTCCCTTTCCAGCCTTTCCTTTGCACACTGGGATTTTTTTTTAAAGCCACCTGTAATTTGCAGGCAAAAAGGTCAAATTTTGGAATATCCAAATAAATCTGTTGATGTTTTGGACCTGCCTTGGGAATACTTTCATTTCTTCCCCATAGAAATTTTCTCCCCCCTTTTGTGCCACCCACACAACCTCAACGTGGATTTTTCAGTTATCTTCTCATCCCTGACAATCTCCATTCCCAGAAAATTCATTTAAAAAACAAAACAAAACCAAAAACCAACCAAACAAACAAACCAACCAAAACCAACCAAACAAACAAAAAAATAAAAAAGAAAGAAAGAGAGAGAGAGAAAAAGAACTGCCCAGACCTGCTCCTCATCCTCTATTTTTATGATTTTTTTTGTTCTTTGCTGTGTTAAAAGCTCATCAAACATCCCATGTCCCTTCCTAGTGAATCCAATGGAGAGAGGATTTGTTAACTGGAATTATTTTATCAGAGCAGTAATCAATTAGAAGAATTTCCAAAATCCCATGGTGGAATGCAGCACCCACAGACAATGGAGATGTTGGAAACTGTTACAAAACTTCAACCAGAAATGAATTTGTAAAGATTTAAAGAGATTTCTGTTACCTCCCTCCAAGGTGACAGCAGTGACCACAGCCAGGGACAGCTGAACTCCAGCTTCTACTCCCCACTTGCTACTCTTTTTTTCCCTTTTTTCCTTTTTTTCTCCTTTTTTCCCTCTTTTCCCCCCTTTTTTCCTTTCCCTTTTTTCCTTTTTTTCTCCTTTTTTCCCTCTTTTCCCCCCTTTTTTCCTTTCCCTTTTTTCTCCTTTTTTTCTCCTTTTTTCCCTCTTTCCCCCCCTTTTTTCCTTTCCTTTTTCTCCCACCCTGTCTCATCTCTCCTCTCCCCTCTCAGGAACCCTGCATTAAATGGTTTAATGTATGTTCAAGGTCCAAGAGCCTTGACTGGGGCATCTCCCTGGCCACTGCCACCAGCCCCTGAGGGACAGAGGTGGGTGACCCTAAAGACAGAGGGACAGGTCACCAGGGCACCTGTCACCCTCAGGGTGAGGTAAACAAGAGGTCCTGGAGGAGCAGGGTCTGCACTGGGCTATTTACCCTCCCTGTAACCCTTGATTCTCCCTCTTCTCCCCCAATTCCTGCCCCACAACCTCAGTTTCTTCATTTCCCCTCCCAGCTGCTCCCTCAGTGAGCCCAGGAGTGGCACAGCTCAGCAATATCTCAGGGTTTCAGTAGGAATTCCATTCTAGAACAGAATTAATCAGCTCAGAGGAGGTGCTGAGCTCACACTGGGGTTTCTCCCTGCCCGTGCACAAATCCAGGTCTGCCTTTTACCCCTGGCTTCCATAAGGAAATGACAATTTTCCAGTTGTCCTCACAATCACTGAAAGAATGGCTGGTGAATGCTTGTGTTTTACAGCACAGGTGAGAAGAGTCCCTGCTTCCTTGGCACTGCTCTTTCCAAGCTCAAAAATCCCTCCTGCAGCTCTGCCTCACAAAATCCCTTCATTCCTGATGCCAGAAAGACAAAAGGGACCTGATTTTGCACTGGGATTAACTGAACTAAAAAGTGTTCTGGTCCAGACTATAAAGTCCATCATTCTCCACGAAATTATCAGCAAAAAGGTGATTTCCATGTGAGGAATTCCTGCCTGGCTTTGCTCAGAGGGGGTGTTTTGATGGCATGGATGTAAGGAAGGAAAAGCTTTGCAAGAGCAGAGCACAGCTTGGGAAGGATGTGCATGGAAGCAGGAGGCAAAAGAAAAAAATATTCCGTTTTTAGGTACTTAAAAAATAATTTGCCAGCTTTTGGAAGCATCAGTGAAAGGAAATGTGCTTTGCTGCCAGAACAAAAGGATTGGACATTAACAGAAGGAGGGACATGAGGGGCTGGAGCCAGGCTGGGAATGTTCCCCTGGAGAGGAGAAGGCTCCAGGGAGAGCTCAGAGCCCCTGCCAGGGCCTGAAGGGGCTCCAGGAGAGCTGGAGAGGGACTGGGGACAAGGGATGGAGGGACAGGACCCAGGGAATGGCTCCCACTGCCAGAGGGCTGGGATGGGTGGGATGTTGGGAATTGGGAATTCCTGGCTGTGAGGGTGGGGAGGGGCTGGGATGGAATTCCCAGAGCAGCTGTGGCTGCCCCTGGATCCTGGGAGTGTCCAAGGACAGGTTGGATGGGGCTTGGAGCATCCTGGGATAGTGGGAGGTGTCCCTGCCATGGCAGGGGTGGCACTGGATGAGCTTTAAGCCCCTTCCAAACTTTTTACACTTCCATGATTCTCTGAAGGTCTGTGCAGGCACCTCAAGGTCACTCGGTGAAGAGATTTAAAGAGGTGAAGAGTTGGTGCTTGCTTCTGTTTAACTTGGAAGCAACAGCTTCCTAAATTAGAAGAAAAGGGGGAAAAAAATCCTGAAAAATCCTCCCTTTCTCTTCTTGCATGAGACACTTTCAAAGTGTTGTATTGTGTGTCCTGTAATCAGGTGAGGGAGGGGATATCTGAGGGGAGGGAGGTGTGGGGAAACCTCCACCTTGTTGAGATTTGAGGGGCTCTGCTGCATTTGGACCACCTTGGTGGCCTGGCTGACTCTTTTCCCACAAGATTGCCTCATTTGGGGTGGATTTACAGAGGGAAAGTTGAACATGTGCAGCCCAATAAGCACAGCTTTGAGTCCATGGATCTCAGAGGGATCCCAGACGGATCCCAGAGGGCAAAGCTGGTGGCTCCACACCTTCTGCAGCAGGGGACACACTCAGCCTTACAATGCCCCCATTTCCCTCCATCCAGCTCTGCTCTGCAGGGAAAGAGTGGGAAAACTGCTGTGATTTTGTTTTCCATAACCCTGCAACTGGCCCATGGCCTTTTCTTCACTTACAAATTGGGAAGGGGCAGGAGTGGGGACCAGGGCCATGCTACTCCTGATTCCAGTGCTTTACATGATCCAGAGCCCTGGGGGAGCAGGGATGATCTCAGCCTGGCTCTCAGCATTCCAGCTGAAAGGATCAGGAGTGTTTTGATCACATTTTTACCCCTCAGAATTATTGACCTTGATGCCTTGTGCAGGCTGCCCTAGAGCAGAGACTGGACAGAGCTAAAGAATAAAGCAGGGATTTATTCCAAGGATTTCATCCATGGATGGACCTTGGGCAGCACCAGAGCCCAGCCAGGGCTGCACCCAAGATGACCCAAAATGGCCCCAAAATGCACGAGCGCTCCCGGGGTCTCTCCCTGGGATCAGCTCTGCTCCATTTGCACCTTGCAGTTCATTGTCCCAGCCCAGCTTTAGCCCAGGCACTCCCACCCTGCTTGTTTTTCTCTCTCCAGCCCACGGGGTTTGTGCTCCTGGGCTGAGATTTGGCTCATTTGTCCTTGGTGCCCAGCTGGAGCAGGAATTGTTTTGTCTCCCTGCTCTGTGCACAGAGCTCACCATCCCATAATATGAACCCAGCCCCACACACTAAAGCAGCACAGAACCTGAAAATATAAAAGCTGAAACCTGAGGTATCACCCTTCCCTCCTCTCTCTTGTTTTTAGTGGTTCCTAAACCTCCACGAGGAGCACGAGGGAAGCAATCTGCTCTCCTCTCTCTGCTGGCTCTGGGCTGAGAAGCAGAATCCATCCCCTGCCCTATTCCCAGGGGATGGAGTGCAGGCTGTAGCTGCACTTTGCAAGGGTGTTTTGGCCCCTGGGAGTGTGTGTGGACATGCAGAGCTCTCCTGGCCTGTAAATCATTGTCAGCACTCACACACAGCAGGCCACAGGTCGGGGGCTGAGCACTGAAGCATCCCCTGCCACCATGCCCTGATTTACGAGCAGCCCCAGCCCTCCTGAGATGGTTCCTCACCCAAGTGCAGCAGGGTGCCAGGCTCTGGGGAGCTCAGGGCGTTTTCAGGGGCTTCTGTGGGTGCAGGAGGTGCAGCTTTGCCATGCTGAGATGCCTCAGACGTGGGAAGTGCTGGAAAGAAGTGATGGAAAGAAGTGATGGAAAGAAGTGATGGAAAGAAGTGATGGAAAGGACACAGATCTCCTGCAGAGCAGCCCCTGGACCATTCAGCTGCTGCAGGAGCACCTCTCAGTCCTGTGAGGGGTGTGGGTGAGGCATGGCCAGGGTACAGGACCCCCAGAGCATGTGCTGGGGTCTCCTTTGGGTGATCTGCTGGGAGATTTTGTGCTTCTTCAGCACAGTGCTGCTTGTTGATGTGAGCCTGAGCCAGGCAAACAGCAGCGAGGGTGGAAAACACAAAAATCATCACCATCTCCTTGCAGCTCTTAATGCCCTTCTGAACCTTCTCATCACCCAGGTCCTTTCTTTCCCCCATTCCCACATTTTTTCTGCACCCACCTCCGGGCCAAAGGAGTGTCTCACCTCCACCCCCCAAACCAGACCCCTCCTGAGGTCCCCACCAACCTGAACGGTTCAGGTGCAGCTTCCCCCCGAGGGGAAGGGGAGAGCAGGTGTGGATCTCTTCTCTCTGTGACCCTGGCAGGACTCAGGGAAGGGCTGGGGCTGTGCCAGGGGAGCTTTAGGGTGGAAATCAGGGAAAGGCTCTTCCCCAGAGGGTGCCCAGGCTCCCCAGGGAATGGGCACAGCCTTGAGGCTGCCAGAGCTCCAGGAGGGTTTGTGCAACACTCCCAGGGATGCCCAGGGTGGGATTGATGTGCAGGAGCAGGATCTGGATCAATGATCCCTGCGTGTCCCACTCAGGATAATCCATGATTATGGAATTAATTAACACTGATCTCAGCCCCAGCCCATCCTAGTTAGTCCAGGGCTAGGCAGGGCCTCCAAGCACCACGGTGGTGGCAGGAGGGGCTGCCCTGGCTGTCCCCAGCTCTGTGTGAGCCCAAGTTGTCACCAATTGTGAGGGTCCCCAGGACGAGGTGAGAGATGAGATTTGACTCCAAGTTCTCCAAAGGCTGATATGATATGATATTATATTATATTACATTATATTATATTACATTATATTCTATTACATTACATTATATTACATTATATTATATTACATTACATTACATTATATTATATTATATTACATTACATTACATTATATTATATTATATTACATTACATTACATTATATTATATTATATTATATTATATTATATTATATTACATTATATTATATTATATTATATTATATTATATTATATTATAATATGATATATGATATGATATGATATGATATGATATGATATGATATTATGTTATATTATATTATAGTATATTACGGTATATTACATTATATTACATCATATTATATTACATGATATTTTATATTATATTATATTATATTATATTATATTATATTATATTATATTATATTATATTATGTAATACTATGTTATATTATATTATATATTCTATTCTATTCTATTCTATTCTATTATTATCTCATGTCTCATCATAGAAATGGTATATTAAAACTATATTAAAGTATAGAGAAAGGATACAGACAGAAGGCTAGAAAGGAATGAACAATAAAAACCCATGACTGACCAGAGTCTGGACACAGCTGGACTGGGATTGGTCACTAATTAAAAACAGTTCACATGGAACCAATCCAAGATGCACCTGTTGGTGAGCAACCTCCAGACCACGTCCCAAGCAATCAGATAATTATTGTTTACATTTCTTTTCTGAGGCTTCTCAGGAGAAAAATCCTGGCAAAGGGATTTTTCATCAAATACCATGGGGACAGCTCCACGTGGAGGAAAGGCTCTAGCACTCATGTTTGCTGCAGGGAGGATCCCCTGTGCCCTGGGTTCCTCCACTGGAAAAGCCAAAAAGGCTTTTGAACACCAAAAAAAAAGATGTGCAGCTTCCAAGAACGAGTTCCTGCTGGCCTGGGCTGCTGGGCAGATAAAAGCAATTCCCATCCCATTTAACTTTAAATCCTCCCAAGTATGTGTGAGGGGGCCAAGGCTTGTTGGCACTTCCAGCACAGGCTGGACCTCGTCCACCCTTCCTTCAGGTCCTGTCTTGAAGCAAAGCCACCCTGAAGGTTTAAGGGCTCCTGCAAGTTGCAGCAAAGCCTGGGACTGGCAGGCCGAGCTGGAAAAGGCTGGGATAAATCTCCAGCAGCAGCTTTATGTGGTGAGTGAAGGTTTAGGTGCTGAAGGTGGCCTTGCTACTGGAAGTCAGTGCTTCTAGTCTTGTCCTGAAGCAGTAGGAGCCTCCTCCAGCCAGGTCCCATCAGCTCTTGGAGGTCTGTTTTTCACCCAAGATAGCTCAGCTCCTTTTGGAGACATAAAATCAGCAGGATGGCTTCTGTTGCAGTGCTGGAAATAAAAAGGTTTAATAAAAGGCAAAATAATAAACTCTTTACAGAGAAAAACCAATCCAGGTGCAAGAGGTTCTTGCTCTTGGTAAAACACCTCACAAAACCCATTAGTTTCTTTGGTCTCTTCTTTTTCTAGTAAATTGCCCAAGTGAAACTTTTTAGCTCCTGTCCAGTTAGCTACCCTTAAGTTTGAAGTCCTCTAAGCCTATAAAATGCCTTTTTCACCTAATTAAAAAAAAAAAACAACTTCTAAACTTCTTTACTTTTAAAAAAACCCAAAAAATAGTTTTATCACTCTGTCAACAAAAAACACATTCCTATAACAGGAGGAGCCTAAAATTTAGGAAGAGGGTTTTGGGTGAGCCCGTTGGCCTTGGGAGGAGGTGAAGGATGTGAGGAGTGGCTAACACAGCCTTCTCTCAGGTGCAAAGCTGGGGTTTGCATTTTCCCCCTTGTTAAACCACAGTGAGACCAAAATCCTGGGCAGGGCCAGGATTTGGACCTGTTGATGCTCCTGCATCCCTCCTGGCTCAGGATATTCCATGAATCCAAGTGTGATTGGCAGGAGCCTTGTAAAAGTCCAGGACTAGCACTTACCTGTGCTGCTGGATAATGCCTGGGTGACTCAGCCTTCTCCTGGGCCCAAACTGCACCTTGCTGGGCTTTCCTTTGCTGTTTGGGGTTTTTCTCTTTGGTTTGGGGCCTTTCTTTCCTTCCCACAGGTTGTGAGTAAGAACTCAGTGGTTCAGGCAATTAAATCCACACACGGGATGGAACCTGGCAGGCCAAAGCAAGTCCCAGCACTGCTCTCTTCCACTTGGCAATTGAATAATATTTATTATTATTTATTTATTATTTAATATAATTTTAATTATATTTTTGTTTGTTATTATTATTTCTATTTTATTCATTAATATCTGTTATTATTTATATTTTTAATCAGCAGGAAGATCCCTGCTATAAGAAGCTGAATGCCTTTATTTTGCTTTTTTACAGGTCTTAACGCACAAGGGATTAAAAGTGTTGAAAATGGAATAAAAGAGGGGCTCTTATTTGCTTCTGCAGCAAGTGTTTCTTTGCTTTTCCAGATGTGGGGCTGGGAAAAAAAAATGTTTTTTCTGCCTTTTTGATGGATTCTTTGCTGGTCCCTGATCCCCAGCCTGGGAATCCTGTGATTCCCTGGTGTGTGTCTGACCTCCTTGAACTGCCATGGCTCAGGAAATGATGAATAACTGGATTTTCCCAGGGCAGAGAGAAATCCTGCATCCCTGCACGTGGAAAGCTCAGGAACAGAGATGATGCTCCTGGTGGCCGTGGAAAAGGTTGGGAAAATCTGTGCTGCTCTCCAGGCTGGCAAAGCCCTGCTGCTCCTCTGAGGAACCACCACTGCCCTCGGGGAGTTTTTCCAGGTTTTATTGGCAGAACTGGCAGCTTTTAGCACGGGAAAGAAGTAGGGAAACAGGATTTGTTGGAGACTTGCTCCTGCCTGCCTGCTGGTCTTTTCCAAGACCTTTCCCACTGACCTGAAAGCTTTTCCTCAGCACATCCCGTGGAAGCTTCATCCCAGGGACTCCGGAGCCACCTTGCTGTGGGCACTGGGAGAAGCTGCTCTGAGGGATCTGCAGCTGGAGCGTGTGGAAATGGCCCCATCTGTTGGCCACAAACCTGTGCAAACCCAGGGCACCGGGAATATTTCTGTGTCTGCTCTGGGGTGCCCTGACCCCCAGGGCAGCACTGACTCTGACCCTCACTCATGGAGAAAGTTTCCCAGACTCCAAGATAGACTGGAACCCACACAAGTGTGAAATAGATTATAGAGAGCAGTGCAGGTGTGTCACTGGGTGAGAAATTGAGGGTTTGGGGTTTTTAGAATGTTGTGGATGGAAGCAAGATGGAGGGCACAGGGTGTCATCCTGGGTTTCTTCTTCATCCTTCTTCTTCCTCCTTCTCCATGGGTTTGGGTGGCATTTTGTAGTTGGGCAGACAAGTCTGCACTGGGGGCTCTGTGGGATCAGTTATTGGGGTAAAAGGGAAAATAATCCAGGTGTCAGCTCTTCATTGGATAGTTCAGTCTTAAAAGCCCTTGGAACAAGAGATTGTGGCCATTTTGTGGTGCTTTTCCAGTGCAATGAGCCTGGTGTAGACAGCCTGCAAAACTCTAGATAAGATAACAATAAACAAGAACCTGAAGACCCAAAAGATCCAGTTGGTCTCTCTTTCCTGACACAGAACCACTCCAGGAGGGTCTCCCCTGACAGGAAACCCCCCTGGGAGGGCCCAGCCCGAGGCCCAGAAATCTGGGAATCAGCAACAGGGACCCGACACAAACCTGGCCCGGAGCACAGGGAGCTCCAAATCACCTCAAAATCACAATTGTTCATCTATGTCAGAATAAAAACCCATCATTTCCCACTTCTCCCGTGGTTTCCCTGGGCTTCTGGGAACTGCAATGGGCAGATGAGCATCTCCAGCGTAGAGATAACCAGCAATTAAATAAATAATCCTTGCCAAGCTGAAGACTTTTATTTCAGGTGCTTTTTCTCCTTTGGAAAGAAGGCTTTGAGTCGAGGGAGTGAAACACTGCAGGAAACAAAAATAACCAAAACAAGCAAACAAATAAATTCAAAAAGAGTGGCTTTTCTGTACATTTACAAGTGAGGAATTCCCCTCTGCCTGCTCTGTGCTCGTTGTTCAGGAGGAGCTGTGAATGCCAGGATATTCTGGGTGCAGATAGAGCTGCCCTGGCGCTCCTGAGGAACCCAAACTCTGTGGGATCCCTGGGAAGGGCTTTAAGGCAAGCAGAGGAGCAGAAGCAGCTGGGATGGGTTGGGATGCACCTGCTCCACAGACGGCTCCATGGAGAACCAGTGCCATCTTCTGGCAAACGAGACCTGTCCCAGCACAGCTCCAGGTTTTAGGGTCGTTTTGGGACAGGGATTTCTTCCAAGGATGCCCTGATGTTGTGTTACCTCACACTCAGCCCTCAGCTGTGTTTTTCAAGGCTGTGTGCAGGTGGAGGATGAAATAATGTCCCTGGGAGAGCTGGAAATCCACCTCTTTTCCATGTCCAGGCAGGATTGGGTGATTGTAAAACGTTCTGCAAGCTCAGTTTGGGCTTCTCAGAGGAAGATGGAGCTCAGTGACATTGGCTCACTTCAACCCCCAGCATGAATGGCACCACCCACACCCATGGAGAAGGAGAAGGAGAAGAAGAAGAAGGAGGAGGAGGAGGAGGAGGAGGAGAAGAAGGAGCAGCCTCCACCCTAAAACCTCCATCTTGCTCTATATCCATCACTGTATTCTAAACCCTCAAACTCTGAGTTTCCCACCCTGTGATATCACACACTTCTATCCCAACTCCACACCCACAATCCCAGTTCTCTCATTCCATTCTGGAAGCTTCTCCAGGGCCTCAGGTCAGTGCAGTGTTCTCTTGGGGGTCAGTGCCTGGCAGCACAGAAATCTGAAACTCTCAGCAGCCAGGGCTCCAACACAGGACTCATTCTAATTCCAGTCCCATATTCCCAATCCACTGAGAGCGAGGCTAAATTCTGGGATCTGAGACATGGCTTGGGGCCATCCTGAGGTAACTCAGCTCATGGGAAGGTGAGGATGATTAGCTGGCAAGCAGAGCCCTGAAATTCCCTCCTTTGAGATGTGGGTTCCTCCCAGATGGCAATCTTTAATTTAATCACTCTAATCACTTAATTTAATCAATTTAATCAATTAATTAATGCTCTGATAACTGAAACTGTTGCAGCTGGGTGGTTCAGCTCCAGCTGGAGCCACAGGGAGGACCAGAGCAGCTGAAACAGATAGAGATGGAGAAATCCCATCCCCCAGACCACCTTTTCCATGACAGGACAGCTTTTCCTGGGAATTTGGGCAGGTCATTGGAGTGCCCAGAGTCAGGAGCTGTTCAGGTCTTATTTTCCCCCTGTTCTCAGCCACACCTCAAATCCCAGGGTCAGCTTGGGCCTGCCATGAGTAGAAGGACATTGAGGGGCTGGAGTGTGTCCAGGGAAGGGAATGGAGATGGGGAAAGGTCTGGAGCCCCAGGAGGGGCTGAGGGAGCTGGGGAGGGGCTCAGCCTGGAGCAAAGGAGGCTCAGGGGGTCCTTGTGGCTCTGCACAGCTCCTGGCAGGAGGGGACAGCCGGAGGGGTCGGGCTGTGCTCCAGGGAACAGGGACAGGAGGAGAGGGAACAGCTCAGGCTGGGCCAGGGCAGGTTTGGATTGGAGATTAGGGAAAATTTCCTCACCAAAAGTGTTGTCAACTACCAGAACAAACTTCTCAAGGAACTGGTGGAGTCACCATCCCTGGAAGTGTTCCAAGCCATGTGGGGACATGGTGTTTTATGAAAAATCCTTTCCTTAGGATTTTTCCCTCCTGAGAAGCTGAGAGGCCTCAGGAACAAACTGTAAACAATTCTTATCTGCTGCTGTGGAATGCACCAGGTGGATCTGGGATTGGTCTCATCTGGTTGTTTGGAATTAAGGGCCAATCACAGATCACCTGTGCAGACTGTCTCGGTCAGAGACAAGCCTTTGTTATTCATTCCTTTTCTATTCTTATCTTAGCCTTCTGATGAAATCCTTTCTCTCTATTCTTTTAGTATAGTTTTAATATATTATATATCATAAAATAATAAATCAAGCCTTCTGATACATGGAGTGAACTTTCTTGTCTCTTCCCTCATCCTGGGACCCTTGTGGACAATACTACAGACATGGGTTGTAGCTGAACACAGTGGGGCTGGGTTAGTGCCTGGATTTCATGATGGTGTTGGTGTTGGTTTGTTAATTTGAGATTTTTAGGTTAATGTATTAATGAGTGTGGTGGGTTTAGGTTGGTCAATTGCTAGTGTAACTACTAGAATGTGCTCATGGACAGGCCCTGGCCTAGCCAAAACAGGGGCTGGGCCAGCCTTGTTACCTTCCAGACCAGAAAAAAAGATGAAGTTTCTAATTTTCTGTCATCTTTAACATGTGTTTTTCCACAAAAGCTTATACAACTTTCTAATAGTTAGAAGCTTTGCATTTCTTCTGTAAATACCTCCTGTACAAAACTAAGAGAATGATCTTAGAAAGCTTCTCCAACTCTAAAAATTCTAGGGACACTTTGGTGAAGCTCAAATTCCCTTCCCACCTGCTCAAGAAATGTCAAACCAATGGACAGTGAAATGACTCCATAGAATCTGAAGTTCCTCACCTGGGGCCAGGTGCTCATCTCTTATGGGGATTTTGGAAGGACTTTTGAATGAGTTAGAGACAGACCTCTGAGTTTTTAGAGGATGAAATTTATTTTCTTATTTTCTACACGGGCAGGAAGGGTGAGTTTGGCTCACGTTGTTCCAGCACGGCTTAGTTACAAGACCTTTTAGGGATTTATTGAGCAATAAGACACTACCAACAAGGATATTTATATTTTTGACCCAATCCTTAAATATTTCATCTTATGGACCCATGCCACAGTGTGAGCTCTCTTAGCCAATCCTGTTCTGGCACACAAACCCACAGTGCTGCATTCTGAACTCCTTGTTCACCTCCATAACTGCTTTTATTTTTTCTATATTTTAAACTCAAAAACCTCTAAACTTTCCTTTACTTAGCTTAATGTGTCTCTGCTTTAAACTACAAATCCACATTCTCACTTCTAGCGCCTAGATTGGGAAGCCTTTTCCAAGGTCTCAGATCAAATCCTGGGTTTAATTCTAAGCTTTGGTTCACAGGCCCAAAGTTCTGAGAATTCCCTGCATTTCGGATTCCAGCGATCTCCTTTCTCAGGTCCCCTGGAGAAGCCAGACAAGGAATTTTCTGGAGCTGTTCCGTGGTCACTAGATGGCAGTGGCTGCTCACATTTGGCAGCTCTTGGCAGGTGAGGAGCGGCCCAGGTGAGAAGGACGAGTTTGTGGTTGGCAATTTGGGAACCCCTGGAAGGTTCCAGTGCTGTTCCCGACCCTACATGTGAGATGTTCCCACACTTCAGTGCTCCCCACATTGTCCATCAGTGGAACTCACTGCTGAAAGAGGGGAAAAAAACCCAGCCAATCATTTATTTCAATAAATAAACTGATTTACACATTTATCCTCCTGGCAAAAGCACAGGAGAGATAATTCAGTGATGGGACAAGGAGAATGGTGTGAGCTGAAAGAGTGGAGATTTGGATGGGATTTTGGGAAGGAATTCTTCCCTCTGAGGGTGGTGAGGGGCTGGGATGGAATTCCCAGAGGAGTTGTGGCTGCCCCTGGATCCCTGGAAGGCCAGGGTGGACATTGGGGCTTGGAGCACCTGGGACAGTGGGAGGTGTCCCTGCCATGGCAGGAGTGGCACTGGATGGGATTTAAGACCCAACCCAACCCATTCCAACCAGACCCAACCCATTCCGACCCAACCCATTCCAACCAGACCCAACCCATTCCGACCCAACCCATTCCAACCTGACCCATTCCGACCCAACCCATTCCAACCCAACCCGACCCATTCCAACCTGACCCATTCCAACCCAACCCGACCCATTCCAACCCAACCCATTCCAACCCAACCCATTCCAACCCAACCCGACCCATTCCAACCCAACCTGCCCCATTCCAACCTGCCCCATTCCAACCCAACCCATTCCAACCCATTCCAACCCAACCCAACCCATTCCAACCCAACCCAACCCATTCCAACCCAACCCACTCTGGGATTCTATGATAACGACAACCAGCAAAGTAAAAAATTAACATTGTGACAAGGTGAGAAAAATTCTCATTCCAGGACAGAAAGGGACCCATTGCTGCTGTGTGGGAGTGGTCCCCCTTGAGACCACCCCCAAGGAGAAGCCTTAATTGGGCTTAATTTGTGACAGCAATTAAGGGAGGTAATCAACTTCTCCAATCAATTATGGCTGACCCAATATTTGCACTCTCACCCTGTGTATTGGAGGGAGAAAAGGCTCAGGTGCTGTGGGGACACCTGTGACAATCTGGGACACCTGTAGGGACACCTGTGACAATCTGGGACACCTGTAGGGACACTTGTGGGACTCTGAGACACCTGTGGGAATCTGGGACACCTGTAGGGACACCTGTGACAATCTGGGACACCTGTGACAATCTGGGACACCTGTAGGGACACTTGTGGGACTCTGGGACACCTGTGGGAATCTGGGACACCTGTAGGGACACCTGTGACAATCTGGGACACCTGTGACAATCTGGGACACCTGTAGGGACACCTGTGACAATCTGGGACACCTGTAGGATCACCTGTGGGAATCTGGGCCTCAGGACTTGGAGGAACCTGTCATTCCCTGGATGTCCACACCTGGACACCTTTGGAGAGCTGCTCTGAGGTGCTGAAGGCACGGTGACACCCACCATGGATGGAGCCCAGGCAGGTCCTCTCCTGGGTTTGTCCTCCACGCCTGGCACTGGTTTTCCCACCTCTACAAGTGGGATTTCTCTGGGATCTCCAGTGGACATCCCTGGGGAGCAGAGATTTTGTCCACTGTGTTGGCTGAAGCATCCAGAGGGATGGAGAGGAGGAGGGGGAAGGAAGGGATCCACTCCCCATCTCTGCAAGCCCACAGTGGTGGTCACTGCCCTGCAGACAGCCCTGGAAAAGCAAAAATCATCTTAAAAATAGGCTTTTTCCACAGTTATGGACCATCCCTCCCATTCTCCTTTTTTTTCTTGAAAAACCTGAGATAAAGTTTTAAAAATTCATCAGACTCCAAAGAGAAGTTGGAAAAAACCTCCAACAGAGCAAGGCTGTCCTGGTGGTTGGGACTGTGAAGGTCTACTCCAATAACAACGAGTAAATTAGGTTTTTTTTCAAAAATTATGTGGCTAACATATCATTATGTTAATGTGATTTTCAATTGTCACCTTTTCCTGGCCAAATCTCATCAAGTAGAAAAATTCTTAAAATAAAAAAAATATATATATATATAAAGGATTGGCTGCTTGGTTTTGTTGGGTTTCTAATTGTTGATTTTTGCAGTGGCTGGAGGAATTTTATTGCACTTTTTGGGGATGGTGTGATCCACAAGATTTTAACAGAAGCTGAGACTGGACCTCTCTGAAGCTGGGCACAGGCCAGCAGGTGCTCATCTGGATTTTTAATTTTAACTGTAATATCCAATAATAATCTATATTACCCCTGGTAGTCAATGAATATTCATGTATTGAGTGTGGGAGGAAGAAAAAATCTCTTTATTTGCAAGCTCACCTCTATTTAATCAGTGATTTTGTGACCAAGTGCCATCACTTTGGGGTCCCAGAGCAACCTCACAGGTGGCAGAGACCAGATCTGAGCTTGGACATCCTCAAGGGTGAAAAGCCCAACCCGGAGACTCCAAGCCATGCTGGAGGTGTTGTTGAACTTTTCCAAAACAATCCGGAATAATTTGATTTATCAAAGCATAAAAGTGCTGTTTCACTGCTCCTGGGGTTTGTTCTGTTATTATTAGAACCCCGTGCTGTCTTGTGGCAGTGAGTTGCTGGGTTTAATCATCAGCCATCTGTAGAGAGGTGGCTGCTTGGACCAATTTTAATTTCAGTGCTTTCAATTCCATTGGGCTGGATCGTGAGTCAGAACAAATTACAGCCTCTTGACTGATTCCTCTGCTGATCATTTTGTCTGCAGCTCTTACTCACCACCTCTCAGCAATGAACCCCTGATATTTTTAACCTGCTCCTCTTTTCTGTCTCTATTTCTCTTCCTTTCCTATTTTGACAGAGGCTGAGTGGAGCTGAACAGTTTCACATTTAGCCAATCTCACGAGGCACCCCCAGCATTATTCCCATTTTCCTCCCAGATGGATTCTGACTCCGTTTCTCTATTTTTGGGGATCACCCCTGCACAGGGAGCTGTCCATCAAGGACACAGCTTTTTTTGGAGCAGAAGCCCTGCCTGGTGCCCACCAATCTGGGTTCTTCAAAGGCAGCATCAGCTGCTCCCTGGGCTTGGTGACATCAGCCAGTCTCATTTGCATTATATCATTAATGTGGTAATTAAACCCCAATTAGCCTAAACCATTTTTACCACTTTGCTCCCACGTCCATCATCTATTTTTTAACCAAATTTGACCTGGATGATTCCTTCTTCCTCCACTTTAACAGAAACTGGCATTTTCCCTCTTGTCCACCTTTTTCCTGCTCTTCCCATCACTTCATCTTTCCATTTCTCTCTGCAGAATTTGGGGGTTTCTTGCTGGTTTTGCCCCTTTTTTTAATAATTGTTGACAGCTGCTGGTTCCTCCATAAGCCACAATCACCCTGGACCCTGGGAAATCCATAAATCCATCCCATATTCACAGTCCACGGTAACACTTTAGTCTGGACGAGGTGAGAAGCCACTTGTACACCCAAGCTGACACAGAAACCTTGGAAATGCTTGAAAAACATTTTGGTTTTGCACTTTGTTGGACGTTTCCATGCTCCCATGGAGATGTGGTTTGTGTCTTTTTAGGGATGTCATTGCTGTTAAGGCTGAGAAAATTGGGATTGTTCAGCCTGGACGTGGTATTTGTTGGGTTTCCAGGACGAAGGAGGAATTGGTGAATTCGACTTTCTGTTTTTAGAAGGTTAATTTATTATTTTGTGGTATTATATTATATAAAAGAATACTAGACTAAAGAATAGAAAAAAGATACAGAAAATTTAACAAAATACTACTTAAAAACTCGTAACCTCTTCTAGAATCTCAGCACAGCCAGACAGTAATTAATCATTGAGTACAAACAATTCACATGTTAAATAAACAATTTCCAAACCACATTCTACAGTAACAAAACAAGAAAAAGCAAATAAAATAATATTCTTTCCTTTTTCTCTGAAGCTTCTCAGCTTCCCAGAAGAAAAATCCTAAAGAAAGAAAGTTTTTCAAAAAATATAACAATAACACCTGAAGAGGAAAAGCTTTGGGGTGACCTCAGTGTGGCCTTCCAGGACCTAAAGGGAGGTGACAGGAAAGATGGAGAGGGAATATTTCCAAGGGTTGGAGTGACAGGACAATGGGAAAGGCTTCAAAATAAGAGAGCAGATTTCAGTGGGACATTAGGTGGGATATTAGGGAGAAATTGCTCACTCTGAGAGTGCTGAGGCCCTGGCACAGGGTGCCCAGAGAAGCTGTGGCTGCCCCTGGATCCCTGGAAGTGTCCATGGCCAGGCTGGACAGGGCTTGGAGCAGCCTGGGATTTTGGAAGTTGTCCCAAGGAGCCCCAGGATGGACAAGAGCCCTGAGGAGGGTTCTCAGGTAAACCCAAAACACCTGAGCTCCGAAGTTCTGCCAAGGTGGTTGGGGGTGCAAAGCTCCCAAGAGTTCATTTCCTCCACCCATCCTAAAAATTCCCAATCCCTGGGAGTTCCAGGGTTTGCCAAAACTGCAGGAAGTGGCCCCAGGGGCGTTGTGGTGAAGCGTGGCAGTGCTGGGTTGAGGTTTGGACTTTGTGATCTCAGAGGTTCTCCCCAGCTCCTGTGATTCCAGGAGGTGCCAGGCAGCCCCTGGGTGGGGACATGTGACAAAAAGGCTGTGGGACCAGGTGGCCTCTTGTCCTCATCAGCAGCTCCCTCACACCTTCCCTTAACCAGCCTGGACTTGTCCCAATGGTTGGGACATTCAGAAGAGCTTCAAGGAATCTTTAAAATTGCTGATTTCTTAAAAAAAAAAAAAAAAAATTCAGAAAATTTGCATTTTTTATGACCAAGCTTGCCAACCCCACCTTGTCAGCCTCCATTTTTATGCACTGCTTCCTGAAATGTCTGTATCTCCCAATTAAGTTAGGAAATACCTAATTTGATGGGATTTTGGAGTTTATACCTAATAAGTTAGGAAATACCTCAATATTTGATGGTATTTTGGGGTTTATTCACAGCACAACAGCTTCTGGGTTGTGCTGTTTTGTGCAATGTACACCAAGCTCCAGGGTGGGCAGAACATTCCAGAAACCCCCTTCCCCACCTATTCTTAAAACTTAGAAACTGGAAAGTAACTTGTGACTCCACATGTATTTGAGTCCTTCAAATCTCACGAGTTCTGGGAGAAGGAGGAGAGGAGAAAGAGCAGATTCCTGATGTCTGGGGTGCAAATTTCTGGGTGTCTTCCAAATTTGCAGGGTGTGCAGATGTGTGCAGCTCCAGCTGCCAGGAGCCCACTGAGAAGGAAGGAAGGTGAGGACAGGATGAGCAGAGGATCAAACAGAGATGAACTCCATCCATGAACCACCTGCTGGATGAAGATCCAGCCTCAGGGATGGGAGCACAGCAGTCCCTTTTCTGGGAAAAGCAAGGTTGGGCAAAGATGGGTCAAGTCCTCCCAGGAGAGCCAGGACTTCTGAGCTCCCCCAAATATCCCCTGCAGTCCCTTCCCTGCCACAGAGTTCCTTTCTCCTCCTGTCCACTGGTTCCTGGGAAGTTCTGCAGGAGCTTAACCCGGGCCTAAAAGGAGAAACAACCTTTTTAGTGGGTCCTATAGCAGCTCCAGGAGTTAACCCTTGCCTGGGGAAATAAAGGCATTTTCCAGACTCTGGACCAGCTCATCCCTGGTGTGACACCAGCAGGGCAATGGCACGTGGGTGACCCAGTGCCCTGTGAAGACCCAAGCACTTTTTCTACCTGCAGAGAAAGAGTAGAGTCCTTTTTTTTTTCCTTTAAAATTAAAAAAAAAAAATTACAGCTTCCAATGGGGCCAAGCCCTGCAGATTTTACTCCACGGAGCCAAGAGGATTTCTGGGCAGGATCAAAGCCAAGTAGGGCTGTTCAGAGGCAAAGTTCATCAAGCCCTGTGATTTCCTTGCCATTCCCATGAAAAAAACCAACTCCAGCAGAGCCCAGCTCTGCTCCTCTGCAGGCTGCAGCCAAATCCAACCCACATTAAGGGAGTTGCTCCACATTCATATTGAAAAGCGGGCGCTTGCCAACCTTCAACTCCTCGTTTTCAACTCCTGAGCCCTGGCCTGGGGAAAGGATTGTGTGCAGGAATATGTTGGTGCAGTGCCTGGCACTGGGGGTTCTGGCTCATGACTGGGATTTGTAAGCAGCTCCTGCAAGCCTTGTGAAGCATTTGAAGTCTGGTTTCCTTGGGAAACTTGGGTGAGCTGATTATGTCGAGCGAGCGTCTCCATCCGCTCGTTTCCTCCCCTCCAACTTCTGCCCCCCTCGGCCAACCCCAGCCCACGCTGGCAGGAAGATAAAAGTTTCAGTGAGATTAAGTTGTATGAAAATAAGGGCACAGGTAGGGGAAAAAAAAAAAAAAAAAAAACAAACCAAAACCTTATTACTGCATTTGCCTCCTTTCCCCCGGGAGAAAAGGGAGCTCAGCCCTTATCGGAGCCCGCAGAGGAAGGGGGAAGGTGCACCAAGCATCATTAGCTGCGTTTCCCACTGAATTTCTTGCTGCTAAAGCCACGTTGCTTCATGCCCAGGGCTTGGAAACAGCTTTTTAAAAGAGTGGGAAGAACGGGAGGATGTGGGCTTGATTTTGGTCCTGTAAACACGAGGCTGAGAGCAAACCGGAGAGGTGCAGCCCCAGCTTTTGCTTCCAAAATGCTCCAAATTCCGTGGCAAAATTCCCTCAGTGGAACCAGAGGATGGTTTGGGGTGGAAAAGACCTTAAAGATGATCTGGTTTCAACTCTCCTGCCATGGGAAGGGACACCTCTCACTGTCCCAGGTGCTGCAAGCTCCATCCAGCCTGGCCTTGGACCCTGCCAGGGGATCCAGGTGCTCTGGGCACCTGTGCCAGGGCTTCACCACCCTCACAGCCAAAAAAAAATTCTCCCTAATATCAAATCGAAACCTTTTTTCAGCTTGAATTCATTCCCCCGTGTAGGAATGAACGGCATCAAATCCATCAACATCCCTGCCTGGGCACTCAGCCCTTCCCCAAATCATCCCACGGACATCCCAGCTCCAGGCACTGCAGCAAAGAACCGGATTCGTGGCTTTTCGCCCCATTTTAACCCACGGGTTTGGCTGCTGGGCCAGAAACCATCTGCAGGTGTCACTCCTGCACACGGAGTGCAGGCAGCAGGAGGGAGCTGGGGACAGGTGGCCACCCGGCAAGTGCATGAAGACATCATAACTTGGACTAATTTGTAAACAGGCTGAAAGAACATCCACCCTCCCTGGAAGGGGGAGAAGTGGCTCTTTAAACCCTGGGGATATGACCTCTTGTCCTCTGTGTTTATAAGAGGGAGGGGAAGAGGGGGGAAAGGGGAAAAAAAAAAAAGGAGGGAGAAAGGGAGAGAAAGTCAGACTTGTTGCCGTGTTAAAACCTGCCCCCCACCATCAGCTTTTGTGATGAAAATGGTCAGGGACACTCTCCAGCTCCTGGTTCTCGCTCTTTGTCATTCAGGCTTTGCAAGGGAGAGCTCCTTTCTGTTTATTTATCAACCGGGATCCCTTGTCAACACCTCACTTGACTGAGGTTTTAGCACCTTGGTGGGGTTTTGTGGGTTTTTTTAACTGCCTCGGCCAAACCGTGCGGGTCTCGTCCTCCCCTGGGTGCAGGCAGATCTTTTCTTCCACGAATTTTGCACGAGCTCTTCTCCCCCTGGCACCAGATTCTCCTGCAGCAAAGCACCAGGCAATCCCCAGCCAGCCCTTGGCAGGGGATTTCGGGGTGCAGGGGAGCTATTCCATTATTCATTATTTATTTCATTATTCATTATTTCTTATCTCACCATTTCTCACCTCTGGCCCCCTCCAAGCTCCTCTTTCCCATCCTGTGGCTACACCACAACTTTGCCACTGGGATATTTCCCATTAAGCCGTTTTAAAACAAACCTAAAGCCAAAAAAAAGGGAAAAAAATAATCTAAAAAAATTACATTCTGCACTTTAAAAACACATTTAAAGTTCTGAAGACCTCGACCAAGGCACTAGTGCAATATCAGGCAGTAACTGCAGATGCTCCCGTGCTCTCAAGTTGTACCCTGTGCTCCTATTAGTGATTTTAATGTATCTCAATTAACTTGCTCTGTGGCTGAAGAGAAGACACTCCAGTCTGGGCAGTTTTTCAGTCCAGTGCTTGTCAGCAGCCCAGAGTAATCCCTGTTTAAAATGCATATTGATTTGCAAACACGAGGCTGAATCCCAACATTCATCCCAGCGATGCTATCACTTGAGTTTCAAAGAGGGGGGTGAGGAGCGAGTTCACAAAGGGATCAAATTCTGGTTTAAATTTTAAATTTGTTTTTTCCTTTGTTTGCACCTGCAGCAGGAGTGTGGCCAGCCCTTTGAAAAGGAGTGATTTGAATTGGGTGTTAGAAAGGGATTAGAAAATTTCAACATCAGTGCATCCACGATTTAATAAATAACTGTTCATCTCATTGTTCTTTCTGGCTCACAAACACTTGGCTTTCCTCTCTTTTTCCTTCCCTGAATCCAATGTCTATCTCCACCCTCAAAATAAATGAAGAGAAATCAGATGGAGCAGAGTAAAGAAACTGCAGTTTTAAAGCCAGCCCTTACTCTAAGTGTGAATTTGAAGGAAATCTTTGTAAAATCATAGAATATTTTTGGTTGGAGAAGAAGGGACATTAAAAGTCCAAGTGTGAATTTGGAGGAACTCAATAAAATCATAGAATTTGGTTGGAATTTTTGGTTGGAAGGGACATTAAAAATCTAAGTGTGAATTTGGAGGAACTCTTAATAAAGTCAAAGAATAATCTTGGTTGGAAAGGACATTAAAAATCATCTAATTCCAATTAATGCTGATCAGCTTTCCTGATTTTGGGCATTTAGGTGAAGGTAGTTAATGAAGTAGATGATGAAGGAGGGGCAGAAAACAAGGGCCCCCAAAGGATGTTTTATTCCACTCACCAAAATCTCTTCCCTCCCAAGGAACTGAAGCCCTTTGGAGGTGCATCTTCACCAAGCTGCCCTCCCTTCAGAGCCTGAGACTGGCCCTAGGGATGTATCCAGAAAGGGGGGCAGGATTTGCCCCCAGGAGCCAAAATACCTGACCCCAAAATGCTTCTCTCAAAGCAAGCAGGCAGTTACTTTATTTTTTTAAATTTTTTTATTATTATTCTCTTGGAAAGATTTCATTTCCTCAGTCAGTGGCCCCCAGCCTCCTGTGAATGGTTGTTCCTACACTTCCCAGCAGGTTTGGGGCTCTGGAGATGATCAACTTCCACTGCTGATTAATGGGATTTTAATCTGAATCTGGCCTGGAGAAGTTCCACAGGAGCAAGCACACACCACACACGCAGGGCTCAGGTCATGTCTACATTTACTGCATTTCCTCAGGGCCCCACTGCCACTGATCAGGGTCCTCAGCTCAAATTTTGGGTTATTTTCTCGATGATTCTGGAGTTTTCAGCGGGCCAGAAAAGCAGGATTGCTCCTTCTGGACTCAGATGTGCCTTCAAAGGGTCACTTTGCCTTCAAAATAAATCAGTTTCCCCCAAACCTCATCCTCTAAGGAAGATCCCAAATTATCCTCACAGCACTCCCTTCTCAGAGGATGATCTCCACAAAGTGACTTTGATGCTGGAGATCACCTGGAAAGGTGTCCCTCACCACCAGCCAAGCTCTGACTCCCCCTGCCACCACCCCAAGAGGTCATGGAAAGTTCTGGAGAAGATCACAGAGTCACAGAATCACGGAAGGAGTGGAAGGAACCTAAAAAATCACCTTGTCCCATGCCCTGCCATGGGACACCTGCCAGGGACATCATGGGACACCTGCCAGGGACACCATGGGACACCTGGGACACCATGAGACACCTGCCAGGGACACCATGGGACACCTCCTGGGACACCATGGGACACCTGGGACACCATGAGACACCTGCCAGGGACACCATGGGACACCTCCTGGGACACCATGGGACACCTCCCTGCCAGGGACACCTGGGACACCATGGGACAGCATGAGACACCTCCTGGGACACCTGGGACACCATGGGACAGCATGGGACACCATGGGACACCTCCCTGCTAGGGACACCTGGGCCACCATGGGACACCCCCTGGGACACCTCCTGGGACACCATGGGACACCTGCCAGGGACACCATGGGACACTTGGGACACCATGGGACACTTCCTGGGACACCATGGGACACTTCACTGCCAGGGACATCTGGGACACCATGGGACACCCCCTGGGACACCATGGGACACTTGGGACACCATGGGACACCTCCAGGGACACCATGGGACACCTCCTGGGACACCATGGGACACCTCCCTGCCAGGGACACCTGGGACACCGTGGGACACCTCCTGGGACACCATGGGACACCTCCTGGGACACCTCCCGGGACACCATGGGACACCTCCCTGCCAGGGACACCTGGGCCACCATGGGACACCTCCTGGGACACCTCCCTGCCAGGGACACCTCCCAGCAGACCAGGCTGCTCCAAGCCCCAATGTCCAGCCTGGCCTTGGACACTGTGATGGATAGCAGTGACAGCCCAGTGGGTTTGGATGGCAGGGACAAGGACAGGGAGTGTCCATCTGGACAAGGTCTGGCACTGAGCTCTTGGACTTTTTAACCCTCCTGAGAGAGCTGGACACCCATGCTGGGTCCCCTTCTGCTGTCACCTACGCTTGGTCCCCTACTGCTATCAGCCATGCTGGGTCCCCTTCTGCTGTCACTTGCCAGGGGACACCTGGCTGGAGGCCCTGCTGTGTCCAGTGGCCAACAGAAGATGTTTCCTAGCCCAGGAACCTGCCCTGCCTGAGGGCACAGGCTGGCTGATGTCCCCGTGGTTGTTGGGCAGGGGACAGAGGGAGCTGCCTGGTGACACCAGCCCAGAGCAGTGGCCATGCACGGAGGAGGCAGAGAAGAGCAGCACCCACCACTCCTCTCTCACCCTCCAGGGCAGGGCCCTGCAATCCAGCAGCTCTCTGAGCACCCTGTGTCTCCACAGGGGACAAGGACACACGCCCTGCTTTGGTGGCTGGGGAAGGGGAGCAGAGCCCGGCTGAGGAGCTGCAGATCCCCGTGCTCGGGCTGTGTTCTCCATCCTCCCTTTTCCCTGGGCAGGTTTGTTCTCCCTCTGCACCACTAGGTGGGCCAAAGCTACACGGGTGACAGTGCCACGCGCGGGGCAGGTGGCCCTGCCCCATCCTAGGGGACAGGAGGTGGAGGGAAGGGACAAAAGAGGCGGCAGAGGGCCTCAGGTTCCTCCTTGAGTCTCGCTGTCCCCATCAGGAGAGGTGTCCTGCCCTAAAGCAGTGACCCTCCCAGCACAGGGACCCAGCTGGGACAAAGCCACATCACAGAGTGGTGGCAAAGGCAGGAGCAGAGCCACCAGCACGCATTCAGCCCCTGTCTTTGTCACCTACTGTCCTCCTCAAGCAGCTCCTGGGTGCTTTAGGACACTCCAGGACGTGTGGCAGAGCCTGGATGGAAGGAAGGGTCAGCACCGGTGCCCGTGGGGCAGGGGGAGGCACACAAAGCATGAGGGGACCCTCCTCAAAAGGACATTCCTGCCACCCAGGGCTGGGCAGCAGGACTGGCAAAGGCTGTGTCTGGAATTGCAAAGGATCAGCACCCACGGCAGACCTGCTCTGCTGTGCCACAGGTCTGGGGCAGCCCAGGGCAGCCCTGGCTGCTCTGCCTCCATCCAGCTGATGGATCCAACCCCTCCCGGGCTCATTCCAGCCCTGGGCTTTGCACTGCCAGCCATCCCCCATTTCCCCTCGGAGCCCTGAGATCAGAAGATAACACAACGACACAGAAATGACAAAATTCCAGTGACACAGGGAATAACCCGGGCACATCCCCAGGGGTGTGGGGGCAATGTCCAGTGTTTGCTGGTGCCTTTCATGCCTGCTGAGGACACCTCTTTGAAGCCTGAGGAGCTGAGAAGCACAGCCCAATTTGCCCTGATCTGCTCAGTGCTATCAGTGCCTCCTCCTCAGGGCCTGTGGGCACCTCAGCCGGCTCCAGCTCCCAGGAGATGGGAGCAGAGCAGATCCCAAGGCAGGAAGGAGCTCCAGGAGGAGCCCACCCCACCTCCACGGGCTGCATGAGCTGCTCAGGTCACCCCTGAGCCCGGGGGGAGCCAAGGGGGAAGGAAAGGTGGAATTCTTTTAGGGAAAATCTCCTCTCCAGCATGGCCAGACCTGCCTTGGTGGGGGGACAGGGATGGAGCTCCAGAGCCACCGTGTCACCAGGGCTGCCCAGAGCCACCTCCCCAGCCACACGTGCCCATCCCTGCCTCCTGCCCCACTCTGGTGAGCTGCATGGAGACCAAATTGTCACTTTCTGTGCTGCTGTGGCTGCTGGGGGTGCGGGTGGCACGGCTGAGATGGATCTCAGTCTTCAGGGATGTTAAAAGGGACAGATGAAAAAAGACACAAACCAACAGGGCCACGGCAAACCCTGGCCTCCTTCACCCCAGCAGCCAGGAATCCAGAACCCCAGCATCTGGATCATCTCATGTCAATAAGAGAAAGAAGTTTCATTATGTATTTTTAATAAATAAATATAAAAATAAATAAATAAAAAAAAAATAAATAAATAAATAAGGAAGGAAGGAAGGAAGGAAGGAAGGAAGGAAGGAAGGAAGGAAGGAAGGAAGGAAGGAAGGAAGGAAGGAAAGAAAAAGAAAGAAAGAAAGAAAGAAAGAAAGAAAGAAAGAAAGAAAGAAAGAAAGAAAGAAAGAAAGAAAGAATTTTTTCTATAATATATAAAAAGATATATTATATATATTTTATATATAAATGTATAATATATATTATATTGTATATTTTATGTATTATATATATTTTTATATAATTTAAAACCATAAATAAATATGTTATATATATTATACTATAAATATAGGTTATATATAAAATATATAATATATAAATATAATATATTTTAAAATATGTAATATATTAGATATATAAATATATAAAAATATATAAAATATATATAAATAAATATAGATATAAATATAAATAAATATATATATATATATATATATAAATTTTTTTTTTTTTTTTAATATCTGTGTCTCCCACGTGCTCTGGGGGTTCCACAGCAGGGCTGCCTTTAGGGAGGGAGGGTTGCAGAGCTGCCTGGTGGGCATTCCTGGCGCTCCCAGTGCTCCCCACGAGCCAGTTTGGGCCTGTGGGCACAGCAGGAAAAGCAGGCTGTGCCATTCTCCCACTGTGCCAGGGTGGCTGCACCATCCTTGGAGAGCAGAGGGTGATGAGAGGGGCACAGAGGGAGAAAATTGTGACTTGGGAAGATGAACCACAGCCCAGCCAGAGCATTGGGAATTTTTGAAATTTCAGCCCAGCTGAAATTTGCAGAAGCAGCAAAATGATCAGAGTTTGCCAGTGGGAGTTCAGATGGGAAGGAGGGAAGGGGTGAATCACGGGTGTCCTCCTAAAAATGAACCAAACCTCCTTTCCCACAAGGAGCTTGTTCTTCCCTGGTTCTGGGAGGGTCTCCATGAGGCTGCTCTTCCCACCCTGCAGCCTCTGCCGTGGAGGGCACAGGGGCAAGGGGAGCAGGAGAAGTGACTCAGGGCCTATTTGAGAAGTGTGACCAGTCTGGATCCCTCCAGAGCTCCCTCATCCCTTCCCTCCTGTGGGATGGCAGCAGCCTGGATGTGCCTGTCCTGGGAGCAGCTGCTCCCTGTGCTGGCTGCCTCATGTTCCTAAATCCAGCCCTCCTGACAGGCTCAAGTGGCCCCTGGAGCTGCCAGCTGGGCCACCAGGGTGAGTAAGCAGGACAGAAGCAGCACTGCCTCCATGAGACATTCCAGCCCCCTGTGTCCTCCCACCCCCTTTTCCCTGTGCCAGCCGGGCCACTGGAGGTGTCCAGCTCCTGCTCCTGCTCCTGCAGCAGGGTTCTTGTGGGGTTACAGAACCCTGGAATGGGTTGGCTTGGAAGGGACCTTCAACCCCATCCCACCATCCCAGGCTGCTCCAAGCCCTGTCCAGCCTGGCCTTGGACACTTCCAGGGGCAGTCCCAGCTTCTCTGGGCAATTTCTCCCCTAAAACCCCCCCAGATATCGAGGAGCAGGTCCAGAAGAGAAGAAGCCAAAGCCAGGTCCTGTCCCTCCCAACGTGTGTCTGATATATTCCCAAATATTCGGGGAAAAGGGACCAGCCTGGCCCTAAATCATCTCCTGGGAGAAGCCCTGCAGCTTTGGGCAGTGCCAGCAGTGCCACCTGCCCTGCACCCCCGAGGCTCCTGGCAGCTTTTTTACTGATTCTAATGCAAAACCTGGCCCTTGGAGGTCCAGAAGTAACTCTGCTAATAAATATCCAATCCCAGGAGCATTCCCGGGGCTGGGAATAACCCTCAGCCAGCCCAGCACCTTGGGATCAGTGGCATTTAAAGCTGCTGACATCAGAGCAAGCAGCAGTGCTCACAATTTCCCAGCTTCTCTGGGCAATTCCTCCCTCCAAAATTCCCTCAGAACTCCCTGGATATTGATGAGCAGATCCAGGAGAGAAGAAGCCAAAGGTCCTGCCCATCCCAACGCGTGTCTGAATGACGTGCAAATATTTGGGGAAAAGGGACCAGCCTGGCCTGAAATCATCCCCTGGGAGAAGCCCTGCAGCTTTGGGCAGTGCCAGCAGTGCCACCTGCCCTGCACCCCCAGGGGTGGTGGCACCTTTTTTACCGATTCCAATGCAAAACCCGGCCCTTGGAGGGGCAGAAGTAACTCTGCTGATGGATATCCAATCCCAGGAGCATTCCCGGGGCTGGGAATAACCCTCAGCCAGCCCAGAACTTTGGGATCAGCCTCATTAAAAGCTGCTGGCGTCAGAGAGAGGGAAGGCAGCCCATCCCGGGCCGTGTCTGTGTGTCTGTCCGCCCCTGACAAAGTGGATTATCTCCATCCTCCTCCTCCTCCTCCTCCCCGAGCCAGCGGCAGCTGCAGAGCAAAGAGGGGGGAAGAAAAGGGAGAGTGGCTGAATTTGTACCTGCAGGTAAAGCTGCTTCCTGCAGGGAGGGGCAGAGCCTTTGGGAGAGGTTTGCAGCTCTCCCCAGGAACAAAAGGAGGGGAGATTAGCTGGAAGGGATGTGTGTCCTGCCCCGTCCGTCCGTCCGTCCGTCCGTGCTGCCCTTTGGCTGTGAGTGTGTGCGAGTGTGTGTGTGTGTGTGTGTTCCAGTCTGCAGCGTGAGCAATTCCACTTGAAAAGACAGAGAAATCCCCTCCTTTGAAAGTCGCAGTGTTTGGTTCTTTCCAGTAATGCCATAATTGGATGGGATTTTCTCTAATACACAGGGAAAGTCCTTAAGATGATTTTTCACACACACACACCACCACCACCACCACCACCACCCCTCCTCCTTTTCCCTCATCCCACCTTATGCAATAAAATTCCCTCCTCCAACCCCTTGGGCTGCTCCGGGGGGGTTGGGGGAGCTGCCCAAGGAGGAGCAGGGGGGGGAATGGATTTAAATTTAATACCCTGGCTATAATTGCAGCATCAACACGGCGGGGATTTGCTGGGAGAGCCTCGCAGAGCATCCGTTCCCCCTCTGGAAGGCGCTGGGATCGGCTCCGCGCAGCGATTAAATCTCGGAGCACTTGCCAGAGCTCACATTTGCAATCGCTTGTCATCCAAGCCGAAAGAAAATAATCAGGGCCCGACCCCTGCCAAATTCCCGGTGATTTAAATATCCCCGAATGAACTGCATTTCTAGTATAATTCCACTAGAATGAATATATCTCTCCATCTCGCTCCACACAAACATATCTTTATATATATGCATGTAAAGCCCTGTGTGTGTAAATAGAAATATTCCCTACTAAGGGAAAATATAAATGCGGCTCTTAATGAGGATGAAAGCGCATTTTGATTTGAGCTAATGCGGGGTTGCAAGGCTTCCCCCAACAAAGTCATTAAAAACTGTGAACTGTGCCTCTCTTCGCTCCCTGTGAGCCACAGAAATTTTCTGATTCGCAGATAAAATAAAAGCCAGGCAAAGAAATGAATAAAAATCTCCTCCAGCCCGCTGAATCCTTTAGAAAATAACAAACAAAAAAGCGGCAAAACCCAGAAAAAAAAAAAAAAAAACAAAACAAAAAAAAAAAAAAAACCCAAGCGGCAAGCAGCTACAACCACCAGAAAAAAAAAAAAAAAAAAAAAATATATATATATCTATGACCATGGAAAAGAGGATCGGGAGAAATATCTCCTCGCTCAGGCAATGCCTCCATCCCCTCTCTTCGCCTCTCCAGCCCCTTTCAAATGAGCCAGGGAAGGGGACGCCTGTCAGCTGTGGGTGACACTTGCTCCCAGCCCCAGCCAGCTTTAACCAATATGTTCCAGAGGAGCAGCAAATCCCACCACGGACCGGCAGTCGAGGAGCTACATCTTCATAATAATATTAATAATGATCCCCCCTCCCCTTTTGGTTTGGTTTTATTTTTTGGTTTTTTTTTTTTTGTCCTTTCTGCCCAATGGAAAAAAAAAAAAAATCCGAATTTTTGGGACGGCAGAAATCACCCCCCACCACCGGCGCCGAAAAGAGAGAAATTGGGACAATGTGTCGAGAGAGAAATTAAAAAAGAGCTCAATTACTGGTGCCCTGTGGGGTGGATCTGGTGGATGAAGTCGTTGCAGCGGCGCCTTCCCAATGTCCGGGCTGGGATTCCTGGAAATTGGGATGAGCTGAAGGAGCCCTTTGCAGATTTGCATGGAAAAAGTCGAGTTTTTAGCAGATGTCTTCAGTGGAGCTCTTGGATCTGCGGCTGCTTGGACTGGTGGGGAAGGGGGCTGCGTGCCTGGGTGGAAATCCTCTTTTTTTTTCCCATGAAAAAAGGAGAAAAAAAAGCCCCCAAAAAGACACCGACCGAAAGTTTCTAGAAAGTTGGTTCAAATGCATCCCAACGGTCCCCGTGAGGAAACGGGGCTTTGAGAAGAAGAAGACAGAATGGCAAGAAGAAGAAAATTGAGAAAATACTAATTTTTAAAAGAAGGAAAGAAAAAAAAAAAAACCTTTCACACTTTTTTTTTTTTTTTTTTTTTTTGCATTTTAGTAGCTTCGACCCAGGGAGTGAAATCCGGGCAGGTTGTTATAGCTACCCAAATCCACAGGGGTCCCCCCTGTCTATTTAAACCCCCTAAATCTTCCTTCCCCTTTTTAAAACTACATTTTATCCCTCGGCTTGTGGGCCAACGTGCCCCCTAATGAGTATTAAAACACTATCTCCTTGCAATTAGCTCATTCCTGACTTCACGCTCCTGATTGACAGAACAAGCCAAAGCATCAGAATTCTCCCTTTGGCAATAAGTGCTGATTGGGTCCTTTTTAAGAGAGCTACTTCAAACTTTTTTTTTTCTTTTTTTTTTTTTTTTTTTTTTTTTTTAATATTTGCCTTCAGTGTCTTGGCTGAGAGAAGAGTTTTTTACCTCTCTGAGATTTTTTTTTTCCTTGAGAGTAGTAGAGGAAGCAAGAGAGGATTTACCTGGTCGGGTTGAGTTCACTTCATTTGACTTTTTTTTTTTGTTGTTGTTGTTTAAATTATTGTTATTATTATTATTATTAAAATAATCATCCTGCCTCAGAAGAAAGGAAGGTTTTTGGCAACTCTGGTTAAAAAAAAAAAAAAAAAAGAAAGACAACTTTTCATCAATGGCCTCTTTTGGATATTTCCTGTTTCTTTGTGGGTTGAGTCAGGCTCTGTCAAGTTACCCAATCTGGTGGTAAGTTTTATTCTTCTTCTTTTTTTTTTTTTTTTTTTCGCTCATTTTCATTTATTTTTCCCCTCCTCTGTTTTCTCTGCAACCCCTGCGCTTAAGATGACTTGAAATTCTCCTTTCGTTGCCACTCAGCTAAAGAGGTGGGATTGTTCCAGCGCCAGCAAGTTCTTAGAACCTGCATTTCACCTCTTTTATTTATGCATTCACTTTGTTTATTTTGACTGGGTTATACCTGATCTCTCCTTCTCCTACTGTAAAAGAGAGAGAGCGAGAGGGAGCGATCGGAAAGTTATTTTTTTTTTTTCCCTGAGCGCTTTGATCCTCTCCTGGGAAGAACAAAAGGCGCTGCCTGAATTAAAGAGATAATGATAGAAGTTGACATGAGCATTTCAAGGTGATTTCGAGCTAGTCAGGTGGAAGGAAGGGGGGGAAAGCGGCAAAACTTTTGGGTGGCTTTTTCTTCCCCCCCACCCCTTTCGCTTTAAGGAATATTGAGGGGTAAATTAAAAAAAAAAAAAATTAGAAAAAGAAAAAAATAGGGGTGGGAAGCGGGAAGAAAAAAGGAGGTGAAGCTGCACAAGCCGGGCTGGGGGAAGGCAGAGCAAGGTCGGGGCTGGGGGAGACAAAAATCCGCGCAAAACCCGCGCAAAACCCGCGCGCCCCTTGCGCGGGGATGCGCACCTTGGTTTTTGGGGGGGTTTCGCCGTTTTTTCTCCTTTCTCCGCGCCCTGCACCCTACGCCTTTAAGAGCCTTTTCTCGCTCGCTCCCCCACGAAAAGCAAATGGTGCTGGGCAAGGCATGTAAGCGCACGATCTGCTCTAATTACCCCGCGGAGCTAATTGGGCTCGGGGAAGCCCTAGCGCAGGGAGGCTCCGCGGGCTGAGCCGGGGGGGGCTCCGAAACGCCCCCCTTTAAAAAAAAAAAAACCAAAAAAAACAACAAAACCTCAATCATCCCCGTGCTGGTAATTAATTTTTTAATTAATCCTTGCTCCCCCCCGCCGCCCTCCGCGGGCGCGGGATGCGCGGTCCCCCCTGTCCGGCGGTGCAGAGGTGAGGGTGGTGAAGGCAGCAGCCTCTCCAACTATTTCAGGTATGTCTGAAAGCAGGGAATTCGTTGGGATGGGAGGGAAAAAAAAAAAAAAGGAAAAGAAAAGAAAAAAAAAAAGAAGCAATAAAATGCAAATGTGTGCTTGGGAAGACAGGCAGCGAGAGCACCTGGACGGGAGTCATTAAAAAGCAATCTTTTATTCCCAGCCACCATCTAACTTATAATTAGAAACTCAGCTCGCATTCCTGATTGGAGAAGGAAACGCATTCCTCTAATACCGACATAAATATTCGCTTGGCACCCGGCGAGGGGAGCGCGGTCCCGACCCCCCCTTGTCCCCCCTGTCCCCCCTGTCCCCTCGGTCCCCTCGGTCCCTGTGGTCTCCTGTCCCCGGAGCTGCGGGAAATCGGGAAAAGACGGGAAAAGGCTCTGGGGAGAGGGGCAGGAGGTGCCCGCGGGAGCCGGGGCATCCTCAGGTGTGCAGCGGTGACACTGCGGGCTCCGGGGTGGCTTTTCCCCCCCGTCCCTGCCCGGTGCCAGCAGCGCTTTCAGACGGTTCTTTCGCAAGGAGAAGCCCCCCTTAGGCCATGGAAATGCAAAGCAGGGCTGGATTGGGCTGGGGGAGTCGCGGGAGAGGCCCGGAGCTGTTGCATTGGCTGCCGAAATTCGCCCTCCCAGCCCTTTCCCTCTTGATTTCTCCTCAGCCTTTCCCTCTTGATTTATCTCCAACCTTTCCCTCTTTATTCATCCCCAAGCCAGGTATGAACCCCCCCCCCACCGTGGCTGGAGAGCCCTGGGGATGTGGGATTTGGGGTCTGCAAGGTGGCCCTGGGCTCCCCAGGATGTACATCCCAAATTCCTTCTCTCCCAGGCCAGCCCAGCTGGTCCCAAATTCACCCAAATCCACCCTGCTGCTTGGTTTGATTTTCATTTCATTGTGTCCCGCTCTTCCCTTTGTTTTGTTGTTGTTGTTTTGTTGTTGTTGTTTTTCTCCTTTTTTTTTTTTTTTTTCTGGTAGAGAGAACCTGGAATTTTTTTAGTCTGGTCCTCTCCCATCCCAAGCATCTCCCCTCCATCAGCTCACGGTGATTTGGGTGTTGAGAGCAGAAAGTCTGTCATTCTCCAGCCCCAGATTGTGCCCCCTCCCTCCCCACGAATGGTTTCTAATTGAAGCATCAACTCATCCTGTGGATATTTACACTTGGGGAAAACCAGTGCAAAAAAGCAGGGACTGAGAAATGATATTTTCCTGGGAGTTTTGCTTAATTGTTGTCCCAAAACCGGGGGAAATGTGAATTTCTCTGGGGGTCGGGTGCTGTGAGCTCTGTCTGCCCTCTCACAGCTCCTGTTTAGGCTGAGCTGCTCCCAGTGCTGCTCCCAGCGTGGCACAGGGCACCCGTGTGAGCCACACCGAGCAGATTCCCACAGTCCTGGCAGCTTTGGGAAAACTTCAGTGGAGGGAAAAGGAAAAGAGCTCTCTGTGATGATGCTGGGGGTGGGAGGGGAGGCTCTGTGAGTTCCTTAAAACCCTAAAAATAAAAAAAAAAGCAGCAAATAATTCATTTACAAACTGAGATAAAAGAAGCTTTGGAAATGATGGTTTAAAAATAATCCAGGAAGAGGAGTTGGTTGCTGTTGGGGTTGAGGAGGCAGGGTTTGGGGATGTGCTGGAGGGTTTGTTGTGCCTCAGGAGCCTCCCAGGACCTGCCCCAGTGCAGTGCAGCCCTGAGCTGCTCAACCTAGAGCAGCTCCTGGGAGCAGCAGCAGGCTCTCCCACACCCAGGGGGCCAGATTACCTGCAAAAATCAGATAGTTTTTGGGTTTTGCTGCTTTTTTTTTTTTTAAGTTAGTGCTGTTCATTTTTTGGTTTGTTAAAAAAAAAAGAATAATAAAAAAAGAGATTAGAATGAGTGAAAGAAGGCTGAGGGAATTCTGCAGCAAAATTCATGGGTGAGGGAGGATTAAATGTAACCTGTCCCTGTCCTGGGGGAGTCTGGGGTCTGTGGGGAGTCACAGGAGCAGAATTGAAACTTTTTTCCAGCTGGCTTGCACTGCCTTGACCGACTCCACATGCAATGAGGGAGGGGAAAAAAAACCCTTTAATTTTATTTTATTTATTTTTCAATCCGTGCTAAGTGGCCTGACTTGGTCTGAGCACAGCCAGTGGGCAGAAATGATTCAGAAGGGGAAAAAAAAGGTCAATAACAATTAACACAGAGCTTCCATGATGGGAATGTTATTCTGCTGCAGCCCAGGATGGTGCTCCTGGGGGAGATGATCCCAGGAGAGGCTCTCTGGGCTGAGCTGCAAGTACAGGGACACCCTTTGTGTAGGAAAAAGTAACTGGCATCATTTCTCCTGGGTCTGAGGTGGCTCAGGGTGTGTGTGGGTAAATTCTGTGCCTGGAGAGGGATGGGAAGAGGAGCTCTAGTGGAACAACAGGATTTGGTGTGGTGGCATCACCCAGGGCAGAAGGGTCTGTCCCTTCCTCTGCCCTGCTGGGGCTCCTGTCCCACTCACAGCTCCTGTGTCACCCCCAGAGCGGGCTGGGATGGGATCAGCCCCCTGAGAAGCTGGGAATTGTCAGGGTGAGGAGTGTTCCTGGAGGTGCCAGGCCTGTGGAGGGTGGGGATGTGTGTGGAGGTATTGCCCTGCTGTGGCCTGGCTTTGCTCTCATTCCCCAGCAGCTCCATGGATTTCCTCCTCCCTGCAGGGTGGGATGTCCTGCAGGATCCCCTTTCTGAGAGGGCTGGGGAGAGGGATCCAGCAGCTCTTTCCTTTGTAATGTTTGCAATTCAGGAATTGTGAGCTCGGGGGGGGGCCCTGCCAACAGCAGGGACATGACTCCAGCAATGCTCAGTGCAGCACCTGAGCCTGTCCCTGCTCTGTGGTGTGCAAACCCAGGGCACTGGGAATATTTCTGTGCCTGCTCTGGGGTGCCCTGACCCCCAGGGCAGCACTGACTCTGACCCTCACTCATGGAGAAAGTTTCCCAGACTTCAAGATAGACTGGAACCCACACAAGTGTGAAATAGATGATAGAGAGCAGTGCAGGTGTGTCACTGGGTGAGAAATTGAGGGTTTGGGGTTTTTAGGATGTTGTGGATGGAAGCAAATGGAGGGCACAGGGTGTCATCCTGGGCTTCTTCTTCATCCTCCTTCTTCCTCCTTCTCCATGGGTTTGGGTGGCATTTTGTAATTGGGCAGACAAGTCTGCACTGGGGGTTCTGTGGGATCAGTTATGGGGTTAAAAGGGAAAATAATCCAGGTGTCAGCTCTTCATTGGATAGTTTAGTCTGAAAAGCCCTTGGAACAAGAGATTGTGGCCATTTTGTGCCTTCTGATGAAAAGCTGCTGAACTCCCAGCAGTGAGACTGTGTTACTGATAAGAAATAATAAACACCTGAGTGTGAACATGAACTGCTGTCTCAGTGCCTTCAGTCCAGACCCAGAGAAACCCACAGCTGGAACCACCACCCTGTGGCATCCCCACAGCAGCAGCAGTGCAGGGATGAGCTCCTGCCTGCTGCTCTCTGTTCTTTCCTGGGATCTGTCCCCCTCAATGGGGGTGGAACATCCCCCATTTTAAAGTGACAGAAACCCAAGCCAGGCCCTGGCTCCTGTGAGAAACCCATCCCTGGTCTGCTGCAAACCCTGCAGAGCCAACCCCAGCCCTGCTTGCCTTGGGGTGATGGCCCCTGGTTGGCCAGGGGGGAGGCAGAGCCCTGGGAGGTCACCTGAGGGCCAGCCCAGCCAGGTGCTGGCACCAGGGCTCCTGCAGCCATCTCTAGAGCTCCCAGGTATGAATTGCATCTCCCAACTGCTCTGCTCCCTTGGCTGGGCTGAGCTGCTGGAATTCACCTGTGCCTCCTCCCCTGCTGCAGCAGGTTGAGGTGAGATGTTAAAATCCATCAGGGTGTGTGGGAATTTTGGATGAGTTAGAGGCAGGGCCTCTGAGTTGGTTTTGATGATGGGGTTTATTTTTCTTGTCTTCTACGTAGGCAGGAAGGGTGAGCTCAGCTCACACCTTCACTGCACGGCTCAGAAGGTCACAACACCCTCAGTTACAAGGCCTTCTAAGGAATTATTGACCAACAAAACACTGCCAACGAGGATATTTATGCTTTTGACCCAATCTTTAAATATTTTGTCTTATGGACTCAGCGTGAGCTTTCTCAGCCACTCATGTTATGGCACACAAACCTACAAAAACTTCTCCTTACCTTTGTCACTACATTTATTTTTTTCTATATCCTGAACTCTAAAACTCTAAACTTCCCTCTACTTACCTTGTGTCTCTGCTTTAAACTATAAATCCACATTCTCCCTTCCAGCCCCTCAGTTTGGAAGCCTTTTCCAAGGTCTCAGATCAAATCCTGGGTTTAATTCTCAGCTTTGGCTCCCAGGCCCGAAGTTCTGAGAGTTCCCTGCATTTTGGATTGCAGCAAGTGGAGCAGTGCAATTGCTCTGCATCCATCCCTGTCCTACCTTTGTCCCCAGCCTTGGAATTGCCTTTTTCTACCTGTATTATCTGCATGACAGCAGCATCTCCCCAGCCCTGTTTTTCAGGCAGAGATCAATCACAGAGTGATGGTTTAGGCCCCTCTCAGCTCTCCCCCAGTTTGGGATTTGGGATGGGTGCTCTGCACCCCAGCAGCAGCCCAGGGGCACAGGGAAAAGGCTCCAGGGGATCTTTCTGTGCAGATCTGAGTGGTAAAAACCAGCTCTTGCCCATGCTGTGTGCAGAGGGGAAGGGAAATTTCCCATTTCCCATCTCCATCTTTTTGGTGGGACTGAAGAAACAAACGCTGATGGTGTTTGGGTTGTTCTTTTTGCCCAGTTGTGGTGAGATTAATAACCAGGATCACACCAGGAGGTTTTTTCTCAGCAGGAACTGAAAATTTTGCAAGGTTTTAGCAAGAAGTGCCTTTTGGAAAGGAGGGCTGGGACTTCCCAGAGAGCCCAGTGTGTGCTAAAGAAAATCCCAAATCCCTCATCTGCTTAGCTTTCAGACTCATTTTATCAAGTTGTCTTGTTCTGCTACGTATTAATTGATTTTTCCTTTCCATTTTTGAGAGGACTTTATCAGAGAAATTACACTGAAAATCAGCAACTCGATATTCAAAGCACTGGCTGAAGGAATTGCATCCAACAAAAAGCCTTTCCTAACTCAGATAAAGAAAAGGGAATCCTTTTGCTCCCCAGCTGTTTCCAGGTAGCCCTGGAGGTGGAACCTGTCCTTTGAACACCTCTGAGAATTCTCACTGGAAAAGTTTTGAGGGCTTGGAGCAGTTTGGGTTGGAAGGAACCTTTAAAAGGTCATCTGGTCCTGCAGTGAGCGGGGACATCTTCAACCAGGGTAGCTGGACTGAGGGATGGGAATCACATTGCTTTCTGGTGGCCAAAAAAAGACTTTTTGACCACTCCTTCTAAAAGATTCAGGCTGGTGGAGCCTTGATTTTTACTGTGGTGTCTCCTAGAGAAGGAAGTCAAGGCTTGCTGTGCCTCCATCCCAACCCTGTGGGATCCCTTTCCTGCTTGCATCCCAGTTCCCTCCCACCCAGCTGCAGCCATGCAGCAGCACTGCTGCTCCTGCAGCCCCTGCACCAATCCCTGCACCTCTGGTGCTCAGCATGAGCGCAGGAGGAGGGGATTATTCCACCTTAGACCTCAGGAGGAGCAGATTATTTCCTTTGCATGCACAGGAATGTTGTATTTGCGGGGTGCCCCGTGGCAGGGAGGAATGGTGAATCTGACTCCATGTTCTCAGAAGTCTAATTTATTATTTTATGACACTATGTTATATTAAAGAATGCTATACTATAATACTATATATATAAAATATATATATTATATGTATTATCCATATTATATATAATATATAATTATAATACATTATATATACTATAATATATAATATATTATATTATATATAATCTATATTTTACATTATCTATAGAATATATTATATAAATAAAATATAAAACTATATTTATAGTATATAAACATAGTGTTGCATATTATACACTATATTATATATGTATATAAATATAATATATATAATTATAATATATGGTATATATAAAATATAGATACAATATTATATATATAATAGATATGTGTATATATATAATATATGTGTGTGTGTGTGCGTATATATATATATATATATATATATAAAAATATATATAAAAAATACTATACTGTAATACTATACTAAACTATACTAAAGAATACAGAAAGGATACAGACAGAAGGCTAAAAAGATAAAAATGAAAACTCCTGGCTCTCTCCAGAGTCTGACACAGCCTGGCCCTGATTGGCCAAAGAGTGAAAACAACTCCCAGCAGAATGCAATGGAACAATCACCTGTGTGTGAACAATCTCCACACACATTCCGAGGCAGCAAAACACAGGAGAAGCAAATGAGATAATTATAGTTTTCATTTTTCTCTGAGGCCTCGCAGCTTCCCAGGAGAAGAATCCTGGGCAAAGGGATTTTTCCAGAGACTGTGAATGCCACACGGGAGGGCAGGAAAATCCCAGAGGGACAAGCAGGGTTGTCCCTGGGCTGTGCCCTTGCTCAGGATTCCTCGAGTGCCACTCAAAGGGCCCGGCTGCATTTCAAAGGGCTTTGTTGGGACAATGACAGCACCTAGGGCCCGGGGAATCCTGCGGGCAGCCAGGCAGGATGAGCCCCTGGGAGCTGCTCCCGGCATGGGTGGCACACCTGGGGGTGACAGCCTCGTCCCGCCAGCAGGGAGGGACAGGTCGCACCCCATCCACGGGGAGATTCCCTTCCCAGGGCAGGACTGGAGTCATGCTGCTGCCCACTGTGGGATGAACAGTGCTGCTGGGAAGAGGGGAGGAGGATGAGGAGGTCTGGAGGAGGTGGCGGGGAAGGAGAAGGTTCTGAAGAGGCACCCACGGAGTTCTGGTGGTGTGGAGCTCAGTGATTTCTGCCCAGACAGGTTAAACTGGGGTTAAACCCACTGGAATGTGGGGGAAATACAGCCTCAAGCTGCACCAAGGAAAATACAGGTTGGATAGCAGGAAAAAGTTTTTCCCAGAAAGAGTGATAAAGTTCTGGAATGGCTGCCCGGGGAGGTGGTGGAGTCCCCATCCCTGGGTGTGTTTGACAAAGCCTGGATGTGGCACTGGGGTGAGTTGAGGTTTTGGGGCTGGGTTGGACTGGATGCCAGGGGTGAGTTGAGGTTTTGGGGCTGGGTTGGACTGGATGACCTTGAAGGTCTCTTCGAACCTGGTCATTCTGGGAATTCTGGGAATTCCATGAAAGGAAGGGGAAATGGCAGGGCAGAAGCAGTGGCCATTTCCCAGCCAAGTGCTGCAGCAGGAATGTCCCCAGCCCAAAAGGTCTCTCTAAACCCATCTCTGCTTTGCTGTCACAGCCCAGAGCAGGACAGTTCAGTGGGGTTTAACCCTGGAACTGGAGGAGCACTCAGGCGGGAGCCTTCCCATGGGGTATCCATCAGAGCTTTGCTGGAGCAGCTCTGGGGCTGGTCTTGCAGAAAAGCCACTCATGAAAATGTCTGTGCCAGCTGTTTCCATCTGTCCTGTGCCATTCATGATGCTCTCTTCCCCTTTTGTCCCTTTAAAAGGGGCAGGATTTAACTCCTGTTGTCTTAGCACAACCTCTAAAAATCCATCAGTTCATAAGTTCACTCCAGATTCTCCAGGAGCTCCCAAAAGCCAAGGGGAGGGAAGGAGAGCTGATACATTAACTCCCTTGTTCTCAACTCCTAACATAGGGCACGGCTTTAAAGGCAGCCTGGGAGCCAGGGGAGAGCATTCTGCATCACAAAGGTGGTGTTTGTCCCTCTTCCTGGTTTGTCACCTGCATATTCACAGCCCCCTTCCCATCTGGGTGCTGCTGCTGCCCAGAGGGAGCTTTGCATTTGTACAGACTGGCCCATCAAAGGAGTCCCAGGTGCCTTTGGTCTCCTCCTCACCCTGGTTTCTGTCCTGGTGTCAAACCAGTCAGTTATTCTTCCATGGATTCAGTGATAACTATTAGCAGGGATGCTGTTGCCCTTTCCCAAGGTGGATATTCCTTCATGCTGTGAAATTCTTTTCTCCTTTGCGCTCTCAGGCTTGGCCAGCAAGGCCACATCAGAGCACGTGGCTGGTTCCCTTCCCCATCACTGGCCTTGCAAGGGGTTCCAGGTGTCTGGGAGGGTCATTTCTCCTCTCCCATGGGTTCTGTAGGCTCAAAGTGTTTTGGAGAAGGCTCAGGGAGCGCCTCAGCTGTTCCTGGAACTCAGGGCATGGCAGACCCTCCCATTTCCAGCCTGCCCTGGGGTTCATCACAGGTTCAGGAGCTTTCCTGGTCTCCAGGCACCACTCCCAGTGTTCCCAGTTTAAACAGGCCTCCCTGGAATGGCATCCAGCCCACAGATGGGCATGCCCAGGTTCCCACCAGGAGCCCAGCCAGGTTCAGGGGCTGGGTGACATCCTGGCCATCCTCAGGGGCCTGGCAGGGGCTGCACACAACCCCCTGGTGATCTGCTCCTTCCTTGGCAGCAGCTGGGGGAATCCCAGAGCACCTCAGCATCACTCCATGTCCATCTGCAGGCAAAGCCTCGGGGTGGAATTCACTTCACCCAGCCCGTGGCTGCAATTCCCATCTCTCCATCCAAGCCAGGGGCTCCTGGCTCCTTTCCTTGAGGAGAACTGGGCACTTTCTTCTGGAGCAATTCCTCTCTCAGGTGTTTGATGGAGCTTGGCTGGTGAAGTCCTCTGTGCCAGCTGGATTGAGGAGACCAGCTCAGAGGTGCCTCCACCAACACCATCCAGCTTTGGTCAGAATATACCCAAAAAACCAAAAGTCTTTGCACACTTGCCCATTTCCTAGCTGTTAAATCCATCATTCCTGTTGCCAGGCATAAGTTCCCATGGGTCAAATCAAGTCATGGACTTTTTATCCATAATTTCCCTTTATTTTATAATCTCTTTGGTGCTCATGGGTGTATTGGAATGGGTGCAGGAGCCTTCATGACATCCAGGCTGGTCCTAAAATCTTCTAGACCACCCCTCTCCTCTGGAAATTCATCTTTTGTCCTGTCTCAGCCCAGCTGCTGAAAGCCTCAGCAGCTTCCTCTGTAAAATATTGAGGCTCTCAATATTTTGGGGGTTTTGAGGATTTTGCAGCTTCCTCTGTAAAACATTTAATCCTGCCTTTAATCCAGGACGCTCCAGAGAACAAATGCACCCTCCTCGTGCTCTTGGGCACATCCAGAGTCACACCCACGAGATTGTGATTGAACTTTATCTCAAAACTTCTTAGGGAGAGATTGGAAGTGATTTCCCTGTGGCCCTGTCCTGGCAGTTATCTTGGCAGAGGGACACAGCCACAGACGTTTCAGCATTTCAGGAATTCCTCTGACTTTGCTTTGCTCTCAGTTCTCTGAAATCAAACCCTTTCCCCTTTTCCCAGTCCATGCCTCTTAATTTCACTTTCCAGGTTTGTATTTCTGCTGGAAGATGCAGTTTTAGGGCAAAAATTATGCAAACCCCTCTTTCCAGGGCAGCCAGCTCTATCCAACAGAATTCCCACCAGGGAGAAAAGGCAGAGCCCATCTCTGCTGCAGTTGAGCCTGTAAGACAAATCCAAACCTCACTGGGCAGAGCAGGAGCTCCTTGTGCCTCCAGAGGGGTGCACCTTGTCTAACAGAGATATTTCCAATGTCTAATAGAGATATTTCCAATTAATAGAGATATTTCCAGTGTCTGATAGAGGGGTGGGAAGCAGCAGTGGGCCTCCTTGAACGGTTGCCAAGCCTTCCATTCAGTCTGTCCCTCTGCCCCCAGGAGAACAACAGTGAGGCCTGTTGCTAGACAGGGCTCTGTGGTGTGACAAAAAACAAATCTAAATCCTCAGCAGGCTGAGGGACACAAGGGAGAATTCCCTTTTTTCCCTGAGCCTGCTGTAGCTGGGAAGAAATGGGGCAGTCTGGACAGGGGGGAGTCCATCCAAAACCCCCTGAATGTCAGGGGAACCCCACTGGGCATCAGATTTGCAGAATTTACTGGGAGAGCCACATCTCCTCCAGAGACACAAAAATCTGGTTAATGCTGTTTTTTGGGAGACCTATGATTGGTTTCTATCCCTTCTGGAGGGAGAATCTTCCTGAATATTCCTGAAAAATGGTGGAGTTTCCTTCAGGGTTCGCGGTGAGAGATGAGATCCAGCTCATCTGACACCTGTCAGACATTTCCTTTGGGATGAGGTGAGTCCCATCCCATCCCAGATTCCCAACCCTTGCCTGGGAGAGGATCCTGGATGACTGGGACAAAGATGCCTCCCTTTAGACAGGGCAGGTTGGCTTTGAGACGCCCCTAAAAGCCTGGAGCATCTGGGTGTTTTATGCCTCCCTAGACATGTGGAGTGCTGAAAGGGGAGGTTTCCATTGGAGCAACCTTCCATGTGAATCTTTAGTGACTAAATCACCTTTAAAAAACTCTTCACTTGCAGTCCTGGTGTTGCTTTCCACAGATGTAGAGGAACTGAGCAAAAATTCCATATCTCAGAAGGGCTTTTGAAGGGAATTCTTATAAACTTCCATCTGGGCATTTTATATTCTACACAGACATGTGGAATGCTGAAAAGAGATATTTCCATTGGAGGATCTTTCACTGTGAATCTTTAGTGACCGTGTTCCCTTTAAAAATGTCTTCACTTGAAGTCCTGGTGTTGCAGAGGTGTAGAGGAACTGAGCAAAAATCCCATCTCAGAAGGGCTTTTGAAGGGAATTCTTGTGAACTTGCATCTGGGCATTTTATGCCCTCCATAGACATGTGGAGTGCTGAAAGGGGAGGTTTCCATTAGGGGATCTTTCACTGTGAATCTTTAGTGACCACATTCCCTTTAAAAACTCTTCACTTGAAGTCCTGGTGTTGCTTTCCACAGGTGTAGAGGAACTGAGCAAAAATTCCATATCTCAGAAGGGCTTTTGAAGGGAATTGTGAACTTGCATCTGGGCATTTTATGCCCTCCACAGACACGTGGAGTGCTGAAAGGGGAGGTTTCCATTGGGGGATCCTTCAATGTGAATCTTCAGTGACAAAATCACCTTTAAAAACTCTTCACTTGCAGTCCTGGTGTTGCTTTCCACAGCTATAGAGGAACTGAGCAAAAATTCCATATCTCAGAAGGGCTTTTGAAGGGAATTCTTATAAACTTCCATCTGGGCATTTTATATTCTACACAGACATGTGGAATGCTGAAAAGAGATATTTCCATTGGAGGATCTTTCACTGTGAATCTTTAGTGACCACATTCCCTTTAAAAATGTCTTCACTTGAAGTTCTGGTGTTGCTTTCCACAGGTGTAAAGGAATTGAGCAAAAATCCCATCTCTCAGAAGGGCTTTTGAAGGGAATTGTGAACTTGCATTTGGGCATTTTATGCCCTCCATAGACACGTGGAGTGCTGAAAGGGGAGGTTTCCATTGGGGGACCCTTCCATGTGAATCTTTGGTGACAAAATCACCTTTAAAAACCCTTCACTTGAAGTCTGGTGTTGCTTTCCACGGGTGTAGAGGAACTGAGCAAAAACCCCATCTCTCAGAAGGGCTTTTGAAAGGAGCTCTTGTGAACTTTCAATTTCTTGCACGTTGTGGGAGCAGCCATGGGGATGGATTTGCTGTGGAATAAGCTGCATTAGTGATCCAGACCAGGGGGGCTGGGCACCACCCTGATCCCATGAATTTGGGATGCTGAAGAGCCATCCTGAAGGCTCTGAGGGCAGAGCCCTCCTGTGGATCCCAGAATCCCAGAGTGGTTTGGGTTGGAAGGGACTTTAGAGCCCATCCAGTCCCACCCCATGCCGTGGGCAGGGACGCCTCCCACCACCCCAGGTGCTTCAGAGCCCCATCCACCCTTCTGATATATTCTATTCTTTTCCCTCAGTGAAGGATTCAGGGGCTGGGAAGCTCAGCCCAGCCCATCCCCTTTCCCAGCTGGCTGGAGCAATGCGTGCTGATTTTTAATCTGTAGAGAAAGGACCTGGCAGCCCAGTGTCCATGCCCTGAGAGCTGCTGTGCTGCAGCATCAGCAGGGCTGTGCTTGGGTCATCCCCTGGAAAGATTTGCTGCTGGAAGGGCTCAGAGAAATCAACAGGCTGGGTGGCAAGGACAGGAGGGAAGTGTGGGGCTGCTTGGACACGTAATTTGTGGTTTATGCCTCAGATTTATTGATGGTGACAGCTGGCTGATTTTATTGAGCTGCCCCCTGTCAGTGGGCTGCAGTGACTGGTCCATGAACACCCTCAGCTCATCCTGAGCGTGAGGAAAAGCGGATTAGCTCTGTTGCTTTTTTTGAAGTGCTTATTTCCTCTCACAGAACAGGCTATTGGTTGAGCTATTCTTATTGCTCTCTAATTTTTGTTTTAAGTTTTTTGTTTTTTTTTTTTTTTTTTTTTTATTCTTACAGTACGAGAGTGAAATATGGTAGGAGATTGTCCAAATCTGAAGTAGCTGCTCTGGGAGTTTTCCATTGGAAAAAAAAAATGGCAAAGGGGATGCTGTGCCACTGTATTGATTTTGCATGGGGTGTTGTGTTTGAGCTTGCAGGCAGGTGTGAGGATGGTGCTGCCTGCTCAAGGGAGATGGGGCACTGGTTGAGGAAGGCTGCCTTAACAGATTGCTAACACCTCTAAAACCTCTAAACCTCGCTGGTGTTGTCTGTAGTAACAGCTCAGATGATATTTAGACAAAGAATAGGGAGCTTTTCCTCTCATTCTTTGGCCACATACCTTCAGTATTTTTATGTGTCTTCTCAGCTCTCCGGGTTGCAGGTCAGTCAGTATGAGTCCTGCTTTATCTGAAATGCCTCTGTTCTACACACAAGGAGGCTGTAGGGAAAGTCTAAGTTCCTCTCACAGGACAGGCTTGAAGCAGCACAGATTTAGCTGTCTGACTCTCAAACACCTTGGGTGAACTGCAATCCATCCCACTGTGGGTTTGCAAAAATAGGTGTAACCACATCTACCACCGTTAAATCCAGAAATCACCTCATCCATCCTCACGTGCTCCAGGCTGGATTAAATCTGCCTAAATCAGAATTGTGAAGAAGTCATGGATATGAGCACTCAGCTAACTCTGAGTCACTGCTAACAGGAATATCATCTGGGGAAGGAAGGAGCTTACTGCATCACTGCTTTTTCCTAGCAGGATGGCTCATGGGCATTAGTGGATTGATTGCAAAACCTCAAAGTCACTCGCAAGAGAGAGCTGAGGGCACAGAGGGAACTGGGTTTTGCCTGGGAGAGTACACGGCCCAGACAGATGGGGCAAACAGCCCAGCTGAAAGGGAACAGATAAGAAACATTAGCAGAAGATCGGGCATCAGACAGGGAAATGCTAATTCCGTGGCCACTGAAACCCTCGGTGTAAGTTGCCCACAGGCAAATGGGAAGTCTGTGATCCCCAGGAGCACTGAGTCCGTTTGTCCTGCTGACTCATGTGTAGTCTGGTCTGCTGGTGAATGAGAGGGTCAAGCTCAGCCTAACCCAGGCTGTTCCCAGCACACCTTCCTAACAGAGCCACTAAAACTGCAATGGGCCAGGAGAGTCTCCAAATTCTAACAGAGAAACTAATTCAGGATTTGTGTAGGCTGCATAGGCTTTATTGTATGTATTATTGTGTTGTAGATATTGTATTGTGTTTGTGTAGGCTTTAAATCTGCAGCCACGGGTGCCTTGGTGGTGTCTGGCAGCAGCAGTGAGGGTGGTGGTGGCTCCTGCTGCCCCAGCACTGGCACTCAGAAGAAATCGAGGAATTCTGTCCTGCAGACAGGCTCCAAAATGGGGCAAACCAGGCTCTTGGTGGGTTCTGGCATGCAAGAGCCCATTTTGGCAAGCTCTGGTACCAGAGGGGCAGGGCAGCCTGCAAAACCTTGATTATCTCACGAGCTGCAGACTTTGTGATTAACCAGGGGACGAGGCAGTTCAGGAGCCAAAACACATCCTTGGCAGCTCTGGCCATATTTCTTCTCTGCCCTTCACAAGCCTCAACAAATAGCTGGCTGTCCTGGCCAGAGGAGAATCAGAAAGGTGGAAAATGAGAGTTTCCTGCAGGGGCAGCTGCTCGTGTCCCATTCCAAGGGACAGTGTGGGCTCACTGAGCAGAGCCAGGAGGAGAAGCTGGGCCAGACTTACCTTTGACTCACTGTTAAAAAAAAAACCAGCAATTTTTGGGTGAGGATAAGAGCCAGGGCAGCTGGACACGTGTGAGTCAGAGCAGGAGCGAGGAGCTGAGGGCTGTCCTCTCTGTTGCAGGGCTGTGCACACGCAGTGCTGACACACAGCAGCCCTGCTGAGCCGGGTTCATCACCCTGCACTGCCTCAGAGCTGCTCATCCCAGCTCAGGGGGTCACCCCAGCCCCCTCTGCAGTCCTCCAGGGAGGGCTGGCACCTCCTGGCTGTGGCTCAGGAGCCCTGCCAGGGTCCCTCTCAGGAGGAAAGGATCTCTCTCTGCTGGGGATCAGCAGAATCCAGATGACCAACTGGGAGCCTGACTCCTGGGTCAGCAAGGTTAGGTCAGATGATTTCATTCCATCGTGCCCAAATCCTTAAGGTCATCCTGCCCTTGGCTCCCATGGACCAGGAATTTGTATTCCTGCAAAAGTCTCTCCTTTTTGGGTTCTGTGGTGTTTCAGGGCAGAGGCTGATTCAGGAAAAATGCTCTTGCCAAAGCATCATTTGTCCAAGATTTGGTCATTTGGACTGATTTTCTGCAACCAGCTGCCAAGTGGAGGCACCTTGACAGGGAGCACCCTCCAAAGCAATCATGGTTCTGATCCCAAAATCCCTGCAGCTGGACTCACCAGCTCCTGCTGCCTTCTGAGCTTCACCTGTTCATGGTTCTGCTGACCTTGCTGATAAGATCTGTACACATTTATTCATATGCTTGTGCTGTCTGCTCCTCGAATTCCCAGACTGTTTCTGTTGCTGTGAATGAGGAAGAGTTGGGTTTATCTCAAATTTCCTTGATCTTAGAGATGTCAGGAAAGGTGCCTGGGATTTTCTTTGATGCCAGAAGAGTACAGTGGCATCAATATCATGGAAGAGGGAGGGAAGTGATGTGAACTCTGAACTGACTAAACTTCAGGTCTCTACACAGGTTCTGAATCTGTCTGAGTGCTAAGTTAGGCATGAACTTAGCCTTGGGCATTACTAAGTGCTAAGTTAGACTTTATTATTAGGAAAATAATAATTCTTTCTTAGGAAAGAGTAGACAGAGACATCTCAGGTGTAATTTGTGTAATTTTCAGCCACGTTGACCCTTTTTTTGTGAAGTTCAGGCCTTTGCAGTGTGTTTTTCTGCAGTAAAAAGTGAAATTGCCTTGTGCAAAGGGCTCCTTCAGGCCCTGGAGAGGGACCCAGGCTGGGGGCAAGGAGGGGCTCATGGAAGGGCTCTCAGATCCACTGCTGCCCTAATCCATCTCTCAGAACTGGTTTCTACATGATCCAAGGCTTAAGCAATCCTGCTGCCTGTTTGTCCCCATAATGACATTTAAACCTCTTGGCCCCGTGAGCTTAATTTGGCAGAGGTTCTGAAAAATGTTAGATATCCACAAATCTCACCAAAATGGGCAGTGAAATGGGGTAGAAACATGAGCAGTGTCCTGCCAGGGGCGGGAGGGTGTGAGGAGGAGTGTGTGTGCATCCGTGTTTCTGGACATCCTAAATCCAGACAGAAGAGTCAGTGCTCAGCAGTGTCAGTGCCCACAGAATAACCCCTTGTTCTGTTGTTTGTTTTCTTCAATTCACCCTGTTTCACAGGATTACAGAGCACAGAATGGTTTGGGTTGGAAGGGACCTTTGAGGTCACCCAGTTCCAACCCCCTGTGATGGGCAGGGATGTCATTCACTGCTTCAGGTGTCTCAGGGCCCCATCCAACCTGGCCTTGGACACTTCCAGGGATGGGGCATCCACAAGCTGATCCAGTGCTTCACCACCCTCTGGGTAAAGAACTTCCTCTTAACATCTCATTTAAATCTCTTGTCATTTAGTTAAAACTGGTTTTGTTGTCCAATCCCTATCTGCCCATGTAAGAAATCTCTCTCCCTCTTTTTTATAAGCCCCCTTTAATTACTGTAAGGCCACAGTGAGATCTTCCCGGTTCTCCAGGATGAACAATCCCAGCTCTCTCAGCCTGTCTTTGCAGGATGGTTGCTCCAGCCCTCTGATCATCAGAGAGTCCCTTTCCCTTTCCCTTTCCCTTTCCCTTTCCCTTTCCCTTTCCCTTTCCCTTTCCCTTTCCCTTTCCCTTTCCCTTTCCCTTTCCCTTTCCCTTTCCCTTTCCCTTTCCCTTTCCCTTCCCCTTCCCCTTCCCCTTCCCCTTCCCCTTCCCCTTCCCCTTCCCCTTCCCCTTCCCCTTCCCTTCCCAAACCTCCCCTTCCCCTCCCCTTCCCCTTCCCTTCATCCTGAGATGTGATTTAGGAGAGGAATGGGCCATGCCAGGGATCTCCTCACTGCTCTGTGTGGCTGAGGAAGGGATGAAGAGGAGGAACCTCCCCGTTGGGTTTAAGGAGGATGAAGGACTCCCATACTTTGGGGGTCCGTGGTTCCCGGTCACAGCTGTGTGCCACTCCCTTCTTCCCTGGTGGATTGGTGCTGGCAGCTCCCAGTGATGTGTCCTAGAAAAGTCCAGAAGTTTGAACCCCTCCTGTGAGAGTTCTGTGGGGAGAAAAAGCATTTATTGTGAAGGAAGGTAGAGAAATACATAAATATGATTACATGTGTGTGCATAGATGGGTAGATCACACATCCCTCTTCTCAGCTTTGGCTTCTGCTCCAAAGTCAGTTGGAAGCCATAGAAAATCTTCCTTTGATGTAACAAACTTTGGGACAACCTATTTGCCTTGTGTCTTGGACTCTGAGATCCTTCAGGATCCTCCAGGTTGCTTCATACCTTGATTCTGGGCCAGGAAAGTTCTGCTTTGGAGCAATTCCTTTGTCTCGTGGCTTAAGACTCTGAGCTCCTTTAGGTCTTGATCCTTCCAGTTGCTTCAGCCTTTGATTCTGGGCCAGGAAAGTGCCAGGTTTGCTTTGTGTTTATCCCTAAATACCGGGGCAGTTCTGTTCATTTTCTGTGCTTGGGCACTGGGCTGGGTTGCAGGGGTTGAGGTGCAGCCTGGGAGCAGGGAGAGTTTTCCTGTGCTGGGCTGATGCACAGCACGTTATTATCCCTGCTATCAGGGACACAGAGTAATAATATATGGAAATTAGAGGCGTATCTCAGTCCCATCTCCCCTAACCCAGTGCAGGGCAGAGAAGGAGCCCAGTTAAGGCTTGTACGTATCTGACAACGTGCAGTAAAACTTGGCTTGGAGCTGGATGGGGTTTTGGGGCATGCAAAGGCAGAGTTGCAGAACCTTGGTAACCTTCAGACTCACAAAATCCATCTGTGCACCCAGCTCTTGGCTGGGGTGGGAGCTGGGAGCTCCACAGGCTCCTGGCTGAGTCCCCAGCCTTGGCCAAGCCTCAGCCAATGTGAATAATTGATTTGGTGGTTCTGGGAAATGGCAGAATCTGTTGGTTAGGGTGTGCTGCTGAGATTTGGGAAGCTTGGGCTCAAAACCCTGCCTGGGATGGAGCAGAGGAAGCTGGTGAAGCTCATTTTTCCATCCCGTGGGCTGGTGCCATACCCACGGAGTTGCTGACTCTGAGTATAAAGGGGACATTGCGTCCTCCACCTTCACTTTGGGAATGGCACCTGAGGGGATGGGCACCTGAACAAATTACCACGAGGTAAGTTAGGGTGTGAACTCATCAGATGCCAGTTTTTCTGTGGTAACTGCCCGTGTGAATGCTCTTTCCCTGCAATAAACACGAGATGGTTCATATTTACCAGGGGGTAAGAACGTTCACATGGCTGTTCACATGGCTCACACCCTGGTTTGACTCCCAGTAACTTGGGCCTGTGCCTCTAACCTCAGTACCCTTGAAAAGCCATCCCGAAAAAGAAAAATCAAACTCCTCTGCTTTACATAAACCACAGTTTTGCCATTTCTTCATTTCAAATGGCAATTATTTCGGTTCATCTTTGGTTTGCCAGAAAGGATTTGCTGGGATTACTCCACTGCTCCTGTTTTGGCAGGGAACTTGAGGTCCTTGAGGTCCTGGTGGCCAGGGCCAGCCAACAAGGGCAGATAATCTACAGACACCACACCAGCTTTTCTTGCCTCATAGTCAGAGACCTTCTGGGCACTGACAGAATATTAAGACTCCTGTTTCTCACAGCCAGCTCCTGAGCCCTGAAGAGATTTAAACATGTGGAGATATGAATTCAGGCACTTTAAAAGCTCTTCAGCCAGTGGAGAAGGGGTGGTGTGGTTGTGGGATGAGCGATGCTCCCAGGTTGCCTTGAGGTCACCTTCCATAGATCTGGGAAATGGCCACAAAGTGTTCTGAGGGAAAGACCTGGATTTTGTGAAGGAAAGGCCTTGGGGCAGTGGTCTGTGAGTCTTCCAGTGCTGCAGAGATAGAAACCTTGCCCAGGAGCAGGCACAGCATAACCGTGCACGAGCCCGAGGACTGAGCAAGGGAAAACGCCTTTAAAATATTCCGAGAACTGGACTGAATGTTCCAGTCAAATAAAAATACCCACCAAACTCACAACCCACTTGCTTATGGGCTGGGACTTTGTCTCATGATGATCCCAAGGGCTGACTCAAGTTATCTGAGGCATCTCCTTTCAGGTGAGACGGGGAAGATTCCATTCATCCTCGAGGAAGCCTTGCGCCAACTGGGGACAGCTCTGCTTTGAAATCAGGGTTTTCTCAGGATGTCCAAGCACACCTTGAGTCCCCAAGCACACCAGGAGTGGTATCTCTGCTCTGTTGGGTGACAGAACCTTCCCTAAGAGACCTCTGGACCAAATTCACTTAATTTTAGCCATGTAATGCTCAACTATCTGAGCCAACCATCTTAGAAAGCTGGGCACCCTCTGAGGGCGATTCATCCTTCCTGAGATTGGGATCTCTCTAGTGGATGTGATGAATCACTGTCTGGAGTTGCCTATCTCTCTCCATCCACTCCAGAAACAGCCTAAACGCCTCCCTTTTAGACAGGTAAAGTTGGGAGGGATGACTGGGTGCCTGGGCACCCCACAAATATCATTGATGTGATGCCAGTTGGTGTCTGGGAGGTTTTTATCCCTATTTCAAGAGAGGCTGATGAGAAACCTGAGGTGTTTGTCAGGTCCTTGACCTTCCTTCTTGATTTTGCCTGGAGAAAAGAGGTAAAAGACCCAAATCTTCTTCTAACTCTTCTGATTTAAACAAGGTGGTTTTCAATACATTTTTTTCCAGGAAATATTTGCAGTTATTGCAAAAAATTCTGGACTGTCGTAGTTAATAACAAAGAGTATTTTGGGACTTTCATTTCTGGGCTTAAAGTGAAGTCTGGCTAATGAAGACCAGAATAAGATTTTTGCAAGGAAATGATGTTCCATGAAAATCCTGTGCAGGGCACTTATATTTTTTCTGTGGAGCAGCTGGTTCTGGCCACTCTAGGGAAGGGTTGCTGACCTCAGGTCTGAAAATTCACATTTTTCTTTAGGACTGGAGCATTGTTACCAGGACAGTATAACCATTTGTGGCTGTGAGGGGTGCAGCCAAGACCTTGTTGAGAAAACAGCAGCAATTTTTCATCACAGCACCCTTCAGAGGGCAGCTCATGGTTTGTGACTGGCCAGTGGCTGGGTAGAGCTTTGACAGTGATTTGGAGAAATTTTGAGTGGCTGACAGTGTTTGTTAACTGCAGAATCACAGGAATAATGGAAATGTAGAAGAGGTTTAATTGGAAGAAAGGGTTTAATTGGAAGGGACCTTGAAAATCATCTCATTCCAACCCCCTGCTATAGGTAGGGACACCTTCCATGATCCCAGGTTGCTCCAGACCTGTCCAAGCTGGCCTTGGACACTTCCAGGGATCCAGGAGCAGCCACAGCTTCTCTGGGCACCCTGTGCCAGGGCCTGACCACCCTCACAGCCAAGAATTTCTTCCTAATATCTCATCTAAATCTCTTCTTTTTTGGTTTAAAATCAAGCTGAGAGTTGATTTAAAAACGTCTCCCCTGAACTTGCTGTTGAATATTTTTTGTGTGTGCCTATGGCTCAGGAGGATAAGATTCATCATGGCAAGCTTTTGTCACCCAGAATGAAACCTCTGGCTCACAATTTCCATGTAGAACCCTTTTTTAGGGACTAACTCCCCCAGAGGGCAATTCAACCCCACCTATTCTAGCCATCTATCTTAGGACAGAGCAAGTTGATCTTCTGTGGCCCTGATGATTCTGTTACAAGGTCAGAGAGGTTTGGGGTGATAGCATTATCTGAATTCCTAACTTTAAGGTGTTCCAGAGAGATCAGACAAACTCCATTGAACATTGGTTTCTGCCATGAGCATGTGTGAAATTCCAGTCCTGGTGAATCCAGAGGGGTTTTTTTGTCCATATCTATTGAAGTCCTGCAGCCTTGAGAACCTGTTTAAAGCTGGAATGGTGTGAACTGGCACAGCTCCATAGCCTGGAGGATGGGGACAGCAGGTGACAAATGTCACACTAACGATGTTACAGCTCAGAGGTGAGCCCTCAGCTCCTCTGTGGCTGAGGAAGCTGCAGGAGCTGCTGCTTGCACAGAGTCATGCCTTGAGAAGTTTGCTAGTACCTACACGTCCTCCCAAAATCTAATTGTGCTAATCCTCCAGCAACCCTGACTCCAGGGAACTTTCTAACCACGCTCTGGAAGCTTCCTTCTTGCTCTGCTCTGCTGCAAACCTCTCCAGTGAGAAAGCCTCCGTCTCCAGACTGATTTCATAAGAGCCAGCCTGGGTGTTTCATCAGGCTTTTGTGGATGTGTGCTCGGAGGAGGTGACCTGGAACGGGGAGGTTCCCCCAAAACATCCTAAGATCTGAGGGATATCATCACATCTGGTCTCCACTGATTGCCAGAGCTCCATGGCAACTTGGTTTTCATGATGTTTTCTCCATTCTTACCTTTATGCCAAAAGTGATTACATTTGTGTTTCTAAGTTAGTGCAAAGTTTCAGCTCTGCAAAATTTAAACAGAATTTACCTATTTTTTTCTCCAGTTGAAACATCCATCTGCTTTCCTGTGACTCCACAATGTCTGGACACCTTTCCCTTTGCTTTCCTGTTCTTTGCATCATGTTTCCCCTAGGATTTGAGAAACTTTCATTTTTTGTGCAGTGCAATCCATGCCTTGTTTAGGAAGTCAGAGGGAAAGGTGGGAGCAGCCAGCTCAGCTCTTTAGCATAAAACAGGTCCAAATTTCCAGGGCTTTCTTATAAATACTGACAGCTTGATCCCACAGGTGACTGGGGTTCCCTGCAGCCCTGGATGGATAAGGTTTAATCACCAAATATTCTGTGTACAGTGAATTGAGTAAAGGCAGAATTAGCCCTGCTGGACATTATTTTTCCATCCATCCATCCATCCATCCATCCATCCATCCATCCATCCATCCATCCATCTCTGTGTTTGTCTCAGTCTGTGAATTGAGTCCCATCCCAGGAAATTCCAGCATTAGTGATTGATAGTTCAACCCATCTGAAAGTGGATATGAGATGTAGAAGTCTGTGGGCTCATTTTTTAGGATTGCAATGAGAATTCCACCACATTTTTCCTCCGTTGGGGAAATAGTTGGGCTGAAATGCATTTTTTGAGAAGAATTTTGAGCTGAGATCTTAGTGATGTCAGCAGGCTGGGAGAATCCATCCTTTCTCTTGGGGGATTTGGCCAGTTGGGGATTCATCAGCTTCACCACACTTCAGGTCTGTTTCTGAGCTGAGTCTGTTTTCAGTGAGCTGGTTCCCATTTCACTTCCAAATTGGAAAAAAATGCTTTGTGTAATCCAGGTATCTGCCTGGGAGCTTGTCATGTCAAGAATGCTTGGAGCAGATAATTCAGGAGTGTCCTATGGACCCTCTGGATCACTGGAGGTCTGGAATGAAGCATTCCTGTGCTCTGTCCCAGGCTGGTGAGGTGAGCTCATGGACCCTGCTCATGGCCATAACACTGCTGATCACACCTGTCTTGGGAGCAGAGAGCAGAGGTGGGGTGGGAGAGTAAAACTTTTGGTGTCTGTTTTGAAAGTTGTCTCTTCCAACAATACAGAGGCTGAGTTTGTGACTTAGACCTGACTGGACTCTCGTGGTTCCCATGATTAAGGACCTTTGGTGACATTAATTTGTTGTTTCCTGCCTCAGAAGTGAAAGTCCTATTTAGGCATTAACTTACCTAAAAACTGATTTATTTGTGAGAAATAGAGGCATTTTATTGTTTTCTACTTGGCATGGCTCTGTTGTAAGGGATGCTGGCTGCTCTGGTGAAACAGATCTGCTGCTCTTTGATACAAGCAGCTTTAATGCTTTCAGCTGGAAAAAAATTAGGAATTTAAGGGGTTTTTTTAATTGTTCCCACTGTTAGATTTGTACAAAGTCGAGGGCTTTGGAGCAATACTGAAGTCCACCTTGTCGGGGCATCTCTGTGACCTCTCCCTCTCCTCAATACAACTTTTAGTCAGTTTTGTACTGCCCGAGGCCTTGGGAGAAATTAGAATCCAGGTCTAAGGGTTTGCCTGTGTGTGGAAGTCCTAGCAAATTAAAGTCCTGATCGAGTTTCTGCGGTGCAGCAAGTTACCACACATCAGCTGACCCTTGGTACCTGTCTGTGTGCTCACTAGCCTGCAGCTACTGAGGTAATTAGACTTTGCTTACCCACAATAAAAAAGGGTTAATTTAAATCACATTCGCCAGCGTTTGCTGTAGGCTAGGGATTCACTTATGTAGGATTGCTGTGGGTCAGCTAGCACTAGGGAGTAATTTGAGCTCCTCTCTTGCTTGACCATGAGATTGAGCCCTAAGTGGGATTTGTTGTGGTGTCTGAGCAGTGATTCCTTCAGGATGTGCTCCAGGACTTCTGCAGCAGAGGCATCTTTTCCTGTCTCCTCTGTGGTGGATAAGGTGGAGAAATGGGTGATTGTAGTGAGACATGATTCTTACCCTGGAGATCTTTTTAAAAAAACAGAGTGAAAACACCTTGGACTGTGCCCTCCAATGGTGTTTCTTTATTCCCTGAAGTGCTGAGAGGGAAAGCTGGATGGCTGTCTCAGATGGAGACCACTCCATGCCTCCTGGAGGTCAGGAGCTGGATGACAAAGGGATCACAATGGACAAACGGATGACAAATGGACCCCAATTACAGTTTGAGCAATCAGTTTTGTCAGAGATGATGAGGATCTTGTGCCATCCAAGGAGCCTCCACCTGCCTCTCAGAAGGCCTCAGGTCTCCCAGAGATCCCATGTCAGACCTGCTGATATCTCAGAATCTATGGCCGAGATCTGGAGCACCTTTCAGAGAAGAATTGCTTACTTTGAGGCATTCTGTTACAGTTTATTCAATTGCTGCTGACTGTTTGTGTTTCAGGGTTTGTGAGGAGCAGGTGGGAATGTTCTTCCACTCCTGGTTGCTCTGTGATGCTGTCCCATGTAGGTAAATCATTAGTGATTTCAATACATTTTATGGGTGTTCATGATGAGTCAGAGAGCTGGGAATTCTCTGCAGGGTGCAATTCCTGCCTCCATGTGAGCCAAAATCATAGAACTGGTCAAGTTCCAAGGTGCTGAGTGCACAGGAGATGAATGAAGAGGCTTTGAGCTTAGAAATAATGACCCAAGCACTTATTTACTCTTTCAAATCAGTATCTTCCAATGGCCTGTACAATGCTGCAAGTTTCCTTTCCCTAACATAGATAACTTTTTCCAAGTTTCCTTCCCTAATACAAAAAGTCCTTTCCATAATCTCAGTTTTGGGATTCCTAATTTCCTGTACAATGCTAAGCAGGGAAAAGGATTGAAAGACTTTAATCCTGTGGAAAAAGTGAATTTCCAAAGAGAACAGTGATAACACTCCCTAGTTTGATACATTTAGCTGAGTGCAGGTGATTAAAACCATTTGAGATTTCCCTGGAGTCCATGTGCAGCTTTCCCACAGGTCCCTCATGATCTTCTCTAGTGTATCTCACAGAGGGGTTTTCACATGGAAAAATTTAGGAAATATTTAGCTAATTTTATTGATTCCTGAGCTTCAGATCCAGATATTTTTATTTGGATTTCTACCAGTGCCTAGCGAGTGATCCAAGTCAGTGGAGGTTTAAGGCTCCCTGTAGCTGTGCAGGCAGGAGTGTGCAGTGCCATCCAAAGGGGTGCTCTGTGTCACCCCAGGAATCCACATGATTTAGGGAGGCAGGCTGGAGCCAGGAGGGTGCTGGAAAGCACCTCAAATGGTACTCAACACACCTGTGCTCAAGCAGTTGAATTCCAGCCTGAGAATTCAACATGTGATAAACTATGGGGGGAAAAAAAAAAAATATCCAGAGAATTTCAAGCAGGCAAGTACAATTTCTCCCAAAAGGCAGCACTTGGGAGGTTTGCTTTGGAATGTCTGCTGCCTGGCTGGAAATGGTGTTATGTAAAGTAAGGGCAGGTAACTTCTGTGCAGCAGTGAAGATTTATCCTGGGAATAATGGGAATGATGGCTGAGAGCCTGGCCATGGAGCTCTTGGCCATCACAGGGAGCTGTTGATCATGGAGACAGGGGGATGAAATACAGAATTAGGGAATTCTGGAATGTTAAGGGGTTGGGATGGATCTGGAGGATTATCCTCCAGTCCCATATTCCCCCCAACAACGGGCAGGGACACCTCCCACCAGGCCAGGCTGCTCCAGGCCTTTCCAACCCAGCCTTGAGAACTTCCAGGGCTGGGGCATCAACAGCTTCCCCAAGCAACCCGAAAATAGGAAGGAAAAGAATGACCAACCCCCTGTGTTTTGGTTCAGCTGGTTTGGATCGGGTTGAGCCAATGTGCAGGGAGGTGGAAGCTCACTTTGATGTGTGGAGGTGAAGGAATCCCACACTTTCCTGACACTGGTAGCCTACTACCTGCCACTGACCCTAAATTGACTTTAAGTAGTTCTCACTTTCAAGAGTAATCAAGTAGCACTGATTTAGATCTGGGTCTGATTATTGTTGGAGAGGAAAATTAAGGTGTTTACCTTACCTAGAAGGATAAGTCACGGCGTTACACGGGATAATCTTCAATTTACCACCAGAAGCAGCTGCGCTAAAGACAGGCAGGTTATCAAAGCGCTGAACTTCCTTTGCAGCAAAAAAAATGCATCATCCTCAGATGACTGATTGCAGCAGAGCTGCTGTGGCTTGACACGTTCACAGCCCTCAGCAGCCCTGCAACACCTGTGCATGACCTCAGCTTAATCCAGAGTCAAGGGCAAAGGAAGAGATTTAAGCCTCGCCGTCTTGGTGGAGGCTCGGAGGACACGCATGGACAGTTGCAGCAGCTCTGCTGGCAGGCAGCAACTTGTGAATTACTTGATCTCATTCATTGTGTGCCAGTACCTTGCTTCTCATCACCTTGGTGAGCAAACAGAGGCAGGCAGAGCCGCGGCCTCCGCGTTTATGAAAAGCGTTGCCGTGCCGACGCGCGCACCCGCATGCGGACTGTCGGGAGGGAACGGGCTCTGCACGGGCACACACCTCTCAGCTGAGTGGGAAATGAGGGGTCACAGGCCAGCAGAACCCACAGGAGACACTGCTCCCAGCTCAGGATGGGGCTGGTGGGGTGGTACAGCACGCCTGGACTGCAGGGGTGCCGTGCCAACATGCACATGCAGACCCACAGGAGGGAACGGGTTCTGCACGGGCACACACCCCTCAGCTGAGTGGGAAATGAGGGGTGACAGGCCAGCAGAACCCACAGGAGACACTGCTCCCAGCCCAGGATGGGGCTGGTGGGGTGGTACAGCACGCCTGGACTGCAGGGGTGCCGTGCCAACATGCGCATGCAGACCCACAGGAGGGAACGGGCTCTGCACGGGCACACACCTCTCAGCTGAGTGGGAAATGAGGGGTGGCAGGCCAGCAGAACCCACAGGAGACACATCCCAGCCCAGCATGGGGCTGGTGGGGTGGTACAGCACGCCTGGACTGCAGGGGTGCCGTGCCAACATGCACATGCAGACCCACAGGAGGGAACGGGCTCTGCACGGGCACACACCCCTCAGCTGAGTGGGAAATGAGGGGTGGCAGGCCAGCAGAACCCACAGGAGACACTGCTCCCAGCCCAGGATGGGGCTGGTGGGGTGATACAGCACGCCTGGACTGCAGGGCTCCACCCCTGCCCATGACAGGAAAGTGTTGACGAACTGGAGGGCAGGCAAAGAGCCAGAGGGTTGGAAGGACTGGTGCTGGTGGACAAGGATTGGCTCTACGTACTAATGTGGGCAAAAGAATGAGAGGATAATGGGTCTCAAGCATTTGTCAAGTGTATGTGTGGGAAATGGATTTATAGAAAGTTCTTAAGGCTTGATAGAAGGCTTAGATGTGTGTACTAGAGGAAAGCAAGGAGGGATCGTTCTGCAGGGTACCAGGAGCACAACTTGGAGAAGGAAAGAAAGGGGGATACCAGTGAAATATCAGAGAAAACAACTTGCCTGCATGCTCTAGAATCTAGAATCTAGAGTGACAGTGTAGAGGAGTGATGTTAAAGTGATGGAAGTATCATAATTTGATTTATTCAATGTGATCCCAGGCAAGACCATGGGAATGTGTGATGGAGGTTTCCATTTTATGGCTGGGTGGTACCAAATGAGTGATATTTTACTGCAATTCAGTCAGGATTTGTCTTCAGCTGGTGAGAATATCCAGAGGTCAAGAGAAGTCGTTGCAGAATCCAAAGAAATGAGACAGGTGATGGAAGGGTTGGAATTCAGGATATGGCTGGATGGACTCTCCAGGCATTTATCTGTGCCTCAGCCTCAGGACTTGGACATTCACTTGTTTGGATACAAAATGGTGAAATTGCCAGTTTGTGACTCTGTGTACCAGGGATAACAGCTGTACAATTATAACTCCCTGCTGACTGCCATAATTCGCTGTGACCAGGTTTGAGTGCCTTCAAGTTAATTAAGAAATTTATCTTAACCTGATCAGTCACTGTATTCAGTGCCCACAACATCCTTCCCTCTAAACTGGAGAGGTGTGGATTTGATGGGAGGATTGCTTAGGGTCAGGAATTGGTTGGGTAGTCACATCCAGAGGGTGGTGGCTCAATGTCCCCGTGGAGATCAGTGACCCCCAGGGTCCCTCAGGGGTCTGTGTGGTGTCCAGTGCTGTGTAATTCCCTTATCAGTGACGTGGATCAGTGGGATTGAGGGCACCCTCTGCAGACAACACCAAGCTGGGTGGTGCAGGTGGCACCTCAGGGATCTGGACAGGCTCCAGAGGTTCAAAAAGGCCAGGGCACGTTTCTAGGAAGACCTGGGAAAACCCTGGGATCAGTCCAGGCTGGGGATGAAGGTATTGAGAGCAGCCCTGGGGAGCTGAATTTGGGGGTGCTGGTGGGTGAGAGGCTGGACATTACCTGGCCACATGCACTGGGACCAGAAATCCAGGGCTGCATCCCCACAGGTGAGGGAGGTGATGCTTCCTCTCTGCTCCCAGGAGCCCCCACCAGGAATTCTGCATCCAGCTCTGGAATGCTCAGCACAGGAGCAGGGCCAGAGGAGGCCACAGAGATGCTGAGAGGGCTGGGATTGCTCAGCCTGGAGAAGAGAAGGTCTAAGGAGACCTTAGAGCCCCTTCCAGTGCCTGAAGGGGTTTGCAAGAAAGAGGAGCACAAACATTTTAGCAGGACCAGCTGAGGTAGGACAAGGCTCAGTGTTTTTAAACTAGGGAAGGCTTGATCCAGATGAGATGTAAGGAATGCATTTTTTATGATGGAAGTGGTGAGGCACTGGCACAGAGATGTGGATCACCCATCCCTGGGAGCATTCAAGGCCAGGTTGGTCTGGGCTCTGAACAGCCCCACGTGCTTGAAAATGTCCCTGGTCATGGCAGGGGGGTTGGACACAGGAACTTGTCCCTTCCAATCCAAACTATTCTGACATTCCACAAATGGGAATTCTCTCACTTAGGTTGCCATAGCTGAGTTATGATTGAGTTGCTGCCTGTAAGAACCTTTCCTTTCATCAGATCTGTGGGTGAATAGTCAGGCTACGTTTAGGTAACTGCATTTTTAGGTGGTTTATGTTCAGTGAGGTTGGTCCTACCCCCTGCAAATGAGCTTTTGAGAAGCTCCTGAGTGCATGAGAACAGGGAATTCTTTGTCAGAGCCCCTCAGCTCAGGCCAGTGCTCTCCTTTAGATTTTTCTGAGGGGGGACGAAGTGAAGAATTGATCTGGTGCCACTCAGAGGAGTAGGACACAGATATTCCCCTCCTTTGGACACACCCTCAGTGTGTGAGGTGGTCATTTCTCAACTCCCCATTATTAAAGGGTGTGAGAGGGCTGTACCCACAGCCCAGGTACAAAGACTCTCAGGATCAGCATTGTTTAAGGGCTGTGCTGCTTCTCTCTTTAGCACCCTGCTGATAAGCAGCCAGCATGTTCCTTAATCAAAGATCTGGTGTTTAAGAAGAGGCTCCTCACAGAAAAAGCCAAAAATGCACATAAATGTAGCAAACAGTCAGGGTTTATTGACTGACCTGGCAAGACACTGGTAGGAGGAGGGCATATGGAACTTGCAAACTAATTTTTGGGGGTGTCCATGAGTGTGATGGAATCCCAGTGTGCTCTTGGCTGTGGAGTTACATCAGATCCCTGTGTAAATGCAGCTGGAAGGAAGGAAGGAGGAAGGGTTTTGCCATCACAGCCAAGGTGGGGTTGGTATCCTTAGGGACATACTAAATGCTGTTAAGGACCTGAGTGCTGGCTTTCTAAAAGTCCAGGAGTGCTGTTTGTCCCCACCTGAGGGCCTGCCATCCCCGGGAGCTGACAGAGATCCCTGGATTCCAGCAGCCTTGCCACGGTACACCCTGTGCTGCTGCAAAACGCCTTGGGATGAGATTTGCACAGAAAGGACAGAGCAGGGATGGATTATGTCTGTGCTGAGCTCCTTCCAGCTGAGACAAGCTCGGCAGCAGGATCTCACACTTCCCATCCAGCTGGCAGCCAAATCCACCCAGAGATCTCTTCACTCCTTCCCCCAGCCCTGGCTGGACCTCGTGGCTCCCTGCACAGGGACCCTCGTGGTCCTTGGGCAGGAGCTCCATCAGGGAGTCAAAAAATGGAGCCTCCACCCCGCTGGCCGAGCTGTGCTGAACTTGTCTCAGCTGGAAGTCACTGTTTGCATGTTTTCCCATAGCTACTGGAATCTGTTTGATTCCAGGCTGAGGTGTGACACGCAGCTCCCCAGCTCCTGGATGGGAGCTCGCCTGGTGGATTTGGATTGTCTCCCAGGTGCTGAATTATCCAAGAGAGAAGCACATTTTTCTTCACCTTCGTGGTGTGGTATCCCAGGGTTGGGGGGGCGTGTGAGGAGTTAAGATCTCAGGCATGCAACATTTGGGGCTGGAGAAATCCTTTTGCTCAGTCTTGACCCAATACCTGCTCCCACAGCCCCAGGTAGGAACTGTGTCAGGCACAGGGCAGGAGCTCTGCCATGCAGCAGCATTCCCCAGATTCCTGGGTCATTAAACAGCTCTGAGAAGCTCCAAGGTTATTATCAATTATGCTGGTATCTAGATTAGTCCCTGCTCTGCCACCTTATCAGTAACAAAGCCATAAAGCTGGCCTTTGGGATTCTTATCTCCTCACTTGGATCAAATCCCCAATCTTGGTTGCCCACTAAGTTGATCTCATCTGCACGGGGTATCCAAAAGCTGCCAGCAGCTCTGCAGAGGGCTCAGGGTGTAAAACCATGACCAGAATCCTGATGTACTTTATCCAAAGCCCTCTGAGGCCAGATCTTTCCAGGAAATATTGATTTCACTGGAAGTTCATTGAAGTGAAGCACGTCCAGTGAAGGGAACTGGCAAAATGGCAAAATGCTTTTTGATTTCCAATCTTCAGGAGCTGAGCTCCAGGTGGAGACAGCCTGACCACAATTCCTCACCTTTTTCTGATAAAAAGAGGAGAAATAGCAGAAAAAACAACCTGAAGAATGATATTATCAAAAATTAGAGGTTTGACTTGGCTGCCCCAGTGTTTTTCTTCCCACCTATCCTAAAAAACCCACAAACAGAAGCTCCCAAGTGGTTTTAAAGGGGAGCTGATAAAAGTAGACACTAATAATGTACAAACCACATGCAACAGTGGATGAATTCAAAAGTTTAAAGTGGGTGGGAGGCTCAGGGATCTGATCTGGGTCAGGTTTGTGTGATTCTCTTAAGGCAAATCTGCTTTTGTGAGTGCCATGTCTTAGACAATTGTTGTCTGAGTCTTCCCTGGGTTCACCTGAGCTTCCTACCTGTGCTTTGTCTTGGATTTTTCCTGTTGGCCATCATTTAAGAAGTTGCAGAAATAGAAAGAATGGGTGAAAATATGTTAAATATACACGCTGTGCAAAGACACAACTGTGTCACCTCCCTGCTCTCATTTCCCATCTCAGTTTATTGGTTTGGGCTCCCCTTGGAGTCAGCTCCATCCAGCTGGAGAGGCTGAGGCTTCCTGGAGGTCTTTTTATTGGAAATCTCTTGCTCTGGAATAGATTTTGGATCAGGCTATGGATCAAGGCTTCCTCCTGCATGCCCAGTGTTGTCCACTCCTGCTAGAGCACCCCTGTAGATCTTTGTTTAGCAACTGATGTGAATAAATAATGCCCTCAGTAAACAAGTTTTGAATGAAATCCTTCAGTGGATAATTTTGGTTGGTAAAGTAGAGCTGAACATGGATTTATTGGAAGTTTGACCTGAGAGGGGTTTTGTTGGTTTTGGTTTTGGTTTACTTATTTATTTATTAAAATTCTTTGAGATTTTTCACGGTTTTAAATTATGGAAGTCTTAAAAGACTTGGAGCAGACATTTCTTCAGAGCGGGGTCCAGTGTGAAGCACCTAACACAGGGAAACCTGGTCATGCGTGGGATTACTCATTTTCCTTGCATTAAATCTAATCCTTATGAAAACTTTCCTTGAGCCAAACACTTAACCACATGTTTTAGCACGTGGGACATCCTGTCCTTATATTCTTGCCTGTGTCTCATTGATCCATCTCTCAGCTGGGGCACAGGGTAAATCAGGAACAAATGGAATTGACCCAGGAGGGGGAAAAGGAAATTTCCAGCCCCTTGCCACCTGCCCTACTTAGTAGAGTGAGTTGAAAGGTTGAAAACTTAAAAAAACCTCAGTGATCAGACAAGACTTGAGTGGAAATGCAGAAAACAACAGCGTTTGGTGTTGTTCCAAAGATTAAAAGGATAAAATTTATTGATGAAGTGGGGAGATTCCTAAATAGAAGTGAAGCCTCCCTCACCCAAAATTGTGTTTATAGGCTTACCACAGTGGAAGTGAGGTTTTCATAACCACTGACAAATATCTGGTTATTGGCAGAGACAGGATGTGCACCTCTGGAGCTCCTCTAAAGAACACCCACCCAGTGATCCATCAGCAGTTCACCACTGAAATACAGCTCATTCATTAACAATCCATCATCTACGTGTCAACAGCTTTGTCCTTAATTCCCTAATGGAATGGCTGTTTCCATGGATGGGGATGGTGATATTATTCCCACTTCACAGGTAGAAATTGAGGCAAACCAAAATGCCCCCAGTCCACAGTCCCATGCTCACACCTTAATAACTACATCACCTTCTCTTCTAATTAAGGTAATTTACTGATAGAATTGATCCATGTGCACACTGGGATGATTATTATCTCCAGTCTAGTGTTGGGACAGTTTCACAACCCACCCAATCTGTCAATGCTGAAGGTTCTCCATCTCCAACAAGAGGGCTGAGAATTTTTGTTACTCAGTGCTCAGGAGGTTCCTATGTGTGCTTAATCGAGAATTGGGAGCCTGAAATTGAAATTATCACTCTTAAGGTAAAACACACACACCAAAAAAAAAAAAAAAAAAAAAAAAGAATTCTGGGGAAAATCTGCTGGAGTTCTGATTGGCAGTGTTTGATGATTAAAAACATGATTCATCCAAAAACAACCCACGCCTTGCAGTCTGTTCCCAGAGCTCTGGCGCCAACCAAATTCTGGGTACCCAAGAGACATTTCTGTCCTGTCACAGCAAGCAGCATGGGAATTGCAGCACGGCAATCCCTTCCCCTGTGCTGGCACAGGGTGTCTTTCACAACACCGGGGACCCAGGGTCCGGTCTCACTTACAGGAAAGCCTCGGTGCAAAAGCCTTTGTTGAGCAGGATGCTGCTGGACAATGAATGAAAGGGCCACAGCTGAGGTGTTCCCAAATGGTTTTTAGTTGAAGACCCTTGCTGATAAGTGATTAGATGCTCTCAACAAAAGGTGGTGCTAAAAGGATCAAGGAGGAAAGTCGGTGCTGAGTGGGAGCAATTTGCTGGTGAGAATCAACATCCTTATTCCTGTAAGGCTGGAGAAGGCTGCTAATTCCAAGGCATAAATCCCTTTGAGGCTTGCCACATCCCGGTTTCAGCCGACACTGGGATGGGTTAAAAGCAGGAGGGGCAGCATTGTAAAGCCATGATCTTATCCAAGTCTCATCCAGCTCGCTATTTATATGGTTGTAGATATATTGCATCCCATTGTCTAAGGCAGAACGCGGTGCTCAGCCCTTTGAGGGCTCGTGGGGAATGCTCCTCTGATCAGGGAATTTTACAGCACTCGGTGATAGGGGACTTTGTGGCCTGGAGCCGTGGATCATCTCTGGCCTGATCGTGTCAGATTCCTTCCCGAAAACAATGAGGGGCTTGAGTCACTGCTTGGGTGGGAAACCTCCAAGGAAATCTCGGTATGACTCTGTATCTTCAGGACCATTAGGACCATGAGGGCTACACCTGGTGGCTCCTTTGTCAGGTCTAACAACCTCTGTTTGAGTTAGAGCATTCAAAGAGATGCCCCGGGTGGCATTTCCTAAAATTCCTGTGGCTCTCGGTTCAGACCTCTTAAACCTCAGAGGAATTTATTGGAACACACTGTGATGTGAAAGATCAAGAAAGGAATGAATAATTCTGGTTAAAATGCTGGTTCTGAGCACCAGAGAAAAGTTTGGTGATATTCAAAGAATCTCTGTGTGTGACTTCAGTCCCACCTATCCAATATCCTCCTCTGAAGGGAAGGATGATGTAGCAGATGGTGTGGATCAGTCATTCCTCTCAGATTTGGATATCTTCCTGCTTTTCCAGGCCTTCTCCAGCTTGTCAGTACATCTGGATGTGGCAGTTTAGGTCCTGTCCTGATGCCTTGTGCAGGCTGGCCTAGAGCAGAGACTGGGCAGAGCTAAAGGATAAAGCAGGGATTGATTCCAAGGATCTCCTCCATGGATGCACCTTGGGCAGCACCAAAGCCCAGCCAGGGCTGCACCCAAGATGACCCAAAATGGCCCCAAAATGCACGAGCGCTCCCGGGGTCTCTCCCTGGGATCAGCTCTGCTCCATTTGCACCTTGCAGTTCATTGTCCCAGCCCAGCTTTAGCCCAGGCACTCCCACCCTGCTTGTTTTTCTCTCTCCAGCCCACGGGGTTTGTGCTCCTGGGCTGAGATTTGGATCATTTGTCCTTGGTGCCCAGCTGGAGCAGGAATTGTTTTGTCTCCCTGCTCTGTGCACAGAGCTCACCATCCCCTGATGTGAAGCTCAGCCCCACATACTAAAGCAGCACAGAATCTGAAAATATAAAAGCCAAACCTGAGGGATCAGTCCTCCCCTGTGCTGAGTGCTGGGTTTTTCCCTCCTCCTTTGGGCTCACTCTGCAGCCCTGCTGCGCTCAGCATTACCATCCTGGGGGTCAGTCCCCAGATCCCCACATCCTCCTGGGGATTTGCCGTGGCTCCTGTCACTCCCACAAGCCTGCCTTGGCACCTGGGGCATGGAGGTGGCTTTGGGTGGTGACATCCTGACCCCTCTCTTTGCGCTGCTGCCCTGCCCGTGTCCTTCACTCTCACCCCTCTGATGTTTCCACATCCTTCAGTCTCTCTCAGTGATGATGTGGTGGAGGTTTTTGGGCTGTTGGTAACAAAGTTCAGTAGCACTGAGATGATCTCAGGGAGTTCCAGTTATAAACAGCTTTGTTTGATGGCAGTTGCTTGGCAAAGTGACACTGGAGAGTTGTCAACACCCCATGTATTTCTTTTGTACTATGCTGATCCTAAATATGACCATGTTGAATTCTTTATTCCCTTTTTTTCTTTACTTTCTGACTAAAAATGCTGTACCAACATCACTTTTATCACCTCTCTGTAACAGTCTCATTTAAAAATTGCACGAAATTAGTTTTCCATAGAACTGTGGTTGCTACCACTAATTATATTACAATTTTTCCATCCTCTGTGGGTTCAGTCTTGTATCATCCAATTCCCTTTTGGGCCAGATAACAGATTTACAGTTATCCATTTGCTCTTTAACAACACAGTGGATTCCTAACCTATTTGGCATTCCCTTGTTTTCCATCATCACTTGGAGATTTATTACAAATGTTAACAGTAGTTATCCAGAAATATCCAAGATTCCCTTCCTTCTTTATCTCCTTGTTCATCTACAGGAGGTTAATACATTATTAGGGACTACAAATGTGTGTTTGAATATCTCTGTATGTTCTCTAACAACACATTAAACAATTATTTATTGGTCACCCTCATGTGCTCAGCACTGCTGACCATGGATTATCCACTATGGGCTTTCCTTTTCAGTTATCTGCCTTTTTGTGTCCTAATTTATATTCACAATTTCCCCTTCTTCTCACCTGGTCTTTGAGTGCACAGAGGAGTGGGGTGAGTGAGATTGGGGTGAGTGAGATTCATGAGCAGTGCTGGGAGCTGATGGATGGCTTTTAAACCACCCCATGGGATTGCACCTACATTTATTTTCTTGGTTTTTTGTAAGAGCAAAGGTGAATTAAGGAATTGCATTCATTTTTCTTAAACTTCTCATGCTCTACCTGGACAGATTTTTCTTTTACCCTCCCCCTGTAGTTCAGTGCTCCTGTATCACAGTCCCAGTAGAATCATTGATTTCTTAGAACCAGCAAATATGTCCTTTTGTTTTTAATCATTTACCAAACCAAAAAAAAGCTTTCAAAACTTTTTCAGACCCCTCTCAGCCAGCCTGTTGTCATTTTGCCTTTCAAGACCTTCCCTGTTATTTATGATTATGCCTTAGCAGTCAGTTGCCAGTTCCAAGGAAGTGGAAAGGTTCCTTGTCCTGAGCACCGTGTGTGCACATAGCAAGAGACAGTCCCTGCCCTGCAGCACTTCAAATCTAATCTAAAGAGACAGAAAAAAAGGTGGGTGAAATGAAGAATTATTAGTATGGCACGGTGTTAGCAACTCCTTACCCCGGATCCCTGGCAGCTTTCCAGCCCCCAAAAGGACAGGAGTGCAGGTATTTCTTTTCAAGGTAAGAGTAGAGCAGGGGGTTTTGTGGAGGAAAGTTCTCCACCCTGATTTTGCCACAGAGGAAGGGGTTTTTATTCTGGGAATTTGGCACTTTTGAAGCAGGGGTCTCCCAGAGAAGAGGCAATGGCTGGGAGCAGCTGCTGAAGAGTGCTCTCCTGCTGCTGTGTCAAAAAAAAAAAAAAAAAAAAAAAAAAAAAAAAAAAAAAAAAAAAAAGAAAAAAAAAAAGAAAAATAATAGAATCCACATTTCTGCAGCTGGGAGACTGAAGGGAGCATTCCCCTTCTCCCTGTCGAGATTTGACATGTGTGGACACAGACAAGGAGTGGGGTTTGCTTAGGCAATGCACCAGTGCTGACTCCTGCTATTCTGCTAACTGCTCTTCACTTTCTCCTTGCTGCTGCCTCCCATCCTACCTCATTCCTGGCCCCTTCTCTCTTTCTTCCACCCCTTCATGTCCTGCCTGAGTGCAGAAAATGAGCTTTTTACAGCAGGAATCATCTCCCTGACACTTTTCCACCGAGCTCTGAACACAATGGGAGCCCTAATCTCAGTCTCAGGTTCAAGGCATAATAGTAATAATTATTGTTGTTATCGTTGTAATAACAATGATGGAAAGATTTAGAGAGAGCAGGGGGAAAAAAAATGTTGCTAACAGCAAGGGAAGATTACCCTGATCCTGGAAAGAGGTGTGTATCAGCAACTTTTAATCACCAGATAGGCTTCCTCTTCCAGGGTGGGGTGATGCAGGAGTCTGGGAGCTCTGGTTGTGTTCCCTGATGGAGCAAGTGCTGGGAGCTGCGTGTGTGGGTCAGTCAGGGTGCAAAAAAGAGTTTTCCTAAATTCAGGTGCTCAGAAAGATTGGGAATGGACTGCAGGCATCTGTCCAGGACCATCAGCAGACAGTGGCCCAGACCTCACAGCCAGAGAGGTCAATGCTTGGCCACTTATGGGGTTTGGAGCTTGGGGTTAACAGCCAACGTGGGCATGTGGGGCTTTCTCCCCCTCTCCTTTCTTTGGAGCACAGCAGATAAATAGCTCCAGGTGAAGGCCTGCACATTCTTTATGAAGCAAAACGTGCTGTCGGTGTAAGGAGGCGAATGTGTGGCCCGGGGCACCATGTGCAATGTAATGTGTCTCGAGTCCCTTGCACGGGCTTGTTTGAAATATGTGTCAATAACACCAGCAGCAGCAGCAGTTTGCTGCTCAGAAAGGAAAAGGAGGTGAGCTGTGGTGGGGAGAGAGGGGAAAGCAGCGTGGGGTGGAGGGCAGGTAGGTCCCCATCCTCCCCCAGCAGCCTCTGTAAAAACCCCAAAGCTTCCCCTCCTCCCCACCACCCACTTGGTGAGATCAGCCTCATTGCAGTGAATACCCAGCACAAGCACTTCAGGAGAGAGCCAGTGTGTTCACCTACAAACTCATTTTTACAGCAGAAGTAAGAAATTATCTCTTGCAGGGAGAGGGGGAAGCCTCTAATTATTATTTTTAAGGGCGTAAACCAAACCCAGGTTAAAAATTATGGGGGACTGGCTGTCTTCCTCTTCTTGCTTCCTGTTCTAGGCAGGATTCAGGTCTCAGTGATTTCAGCAGAGTCAAAATTAGCACCTGCAAGTGCCATGTGTGGAAAGCCACAGTCCTTCTGCACAAACCTCTCTGCCACCACTGCCACGAGAGAGTGGCTCCAGCAGCTCTTACAGGGAGGAAGGGGCAGCACATCCCTGGGAGAACTGGCAGATTCTCTGTCTCTGGATATCTCTGGATCAAGAGTGGGCACCTTGCTGGAGGACGTGATTCAGGCCAGTGGTGTAGAGGAGATGAGTTAATGGGTGGTCTAACCTGGTAATTACACACGTTGATGAATCCATGAGATTACAGTGTTGTTGGAAGGGAGCTCGGCAGGATTCCTGAGCTTTTGTGACTGCCTCTCACCAGTTCCCCTGCCCCAGCTGAGGAAAAACCATCTCACGGGGAGGCAAATGAGTGGAACATGCTGGATCTTCAGTCCAGAATTTGTGTCTTCGTGAGGATGTCCCTGGCTTGGTCTACAGTGGGAATTGCTGGGCTTGGGTCTTTGCTCCTGTATTTGTTATAATTCCCATGGAGGGGGTTTCCACCCCACTGCAGCCCCCCTTCTGCTCTCAGCAAGTCTCTGTGGAGCTCAGAGCCAGACCTGCGGCCAGAGGGTTCAGTACAGGTGAACACAAACCTCTTGTTCATCACCTGACTAAATAATCCTGAGATCAAGGTGGGATTCATCCCGTTGGACACCTGCACTGCCAGTAACTCACAGCTGAGGAATCACAGAATCATGGAATGGTTTGGGTTGGGAGGCACCTTAAAGATCATCCACGTTGTAGGCAGGGACACCTTGCACTGTCCCAGGGTGCTGCAAGCCCTGTCCAGCCTGGCTTTGGACACTGCCAGGGATGCACAGGTAGCGTTATCCTTTCATGGCCAGTGGAGCCCAGCACTGAACTGGACTTAACTCCATGACTTCTAATTGAAATTGCTATCTTGGCTAGGCCAAGTGCTTGTCTCCTAATTGTGTCCAGTTCTTCCCACTGCACACCTGGGACGTGTGGGATGGCTGGCTCAGCTCTGTGTTGTGGCCATCCTCAGCTGAGGGGGCCCCATCGAGGCTCCAAATCCTGGTGTAGATTCCCAGTGGTACCTGAGACACCCAGGCAGGGCTGGAAGCCACTGCATGGGTCCTGCAGGAAACCTGTGGCACTTGGGAGCCAGGTTTGAGCCCCAAGAGATGTCGCTGTGTCTCAACCCAACTGACCCTGGCATGTCCTGAGATATCTCACCAGCTTTTGGAGACTTCACCCGCCTTATCCTGAGCTTCCGGTCTCCAAACATCATTAGTCAGTGTTAGTAGGTAAAGGAGGAGTAAGAAGGAGTTCCTTGAGGGCACTCTCCATGTTTCTGGTGGATGCTTGGGTGCACCAGAGCAGAGAAATGTTCAGCTGAGCCTCCAAACCCCGGGATGTGTCAATAGGTGTGTCCGTGCGTGGGTACACGTGGGAAGGGAAGGGAGCACAAGGCAGAGAACATCTGATGGTGGCATCGGGGGTGAACACTCCTCATGCTCATGGCTTTGCTTCCACTGCCATTTTCAGCCCTGCAGCTGAGCGATCCCCTCCAAAGAAAGTGCCCTCTCTGCCCTCCTGTTTGGTGACAAATGGGGTGATGTCCTGTAGGTGAAGAGCTTGAAGACCTTCAGACCCCTGGTGTCTTTGTGCTGTCAGACCTCCAGGTGTTCCTGCTTTGTGTGAAATAACTGAGCCCTTCCTATTGCTGCTAAATCCCCTTCTGTTCCTCTGAGCCTTGGTGATAGTCTGTGGAACTGAGTTCCATTAATTAATTAGTTCAGCATTGTAATAAACCCCAGGGTTGTGCTCTAAGACAGTAGTTGTAAAGCCTCTATACCATTTACAATGTTATTCCTGTAAAATTCCTTTAAAACTGAACTTTCTCTTGTCCAGGCAGTACGGGCAGTTGAAAATTCCTATATTGTTTAATTTAAAGAAAAAAAAAAGAGTTCCTAAAATCTTGAGTGATTTGTTCAGTTAAATATTCCTGGCCAGTCAAAATATCTCCTTTAGATCCCTGCTTTCCCACATTCTGATGCATTTTGACTGGCACAGGTTGCCTGGAGAGGTGGTGGGTCCCATCCCTGCAAACATCCATGGTCAGGCTGGATGGGGCTCTGAGCAGCCTGATCTGGTTGAAGACATTCCTGATCATGACCAGAAGGTTGGAGTGGGTGACCTTTGAAGTCCCCAGACAAACCATTCACACACAAGCCATTCCATGATTCTCTGATTCTGTATTTGGGATCTAGGAGCATGGGAGAGCTGAAGAGCAGGGAGTGAGCAGCTCTTTGGTGAGACAGAGCTGCCTCTGCAGAGGCTGCAGGGTCCCTGTGGCCACTCAGGCCCCATGTGAGATCCAAGGGTGGGTTTGCTTTGTCTCCAGTGGAGCTCCCTTCCCACAGAATGGCTTTGTCACCGTTCAGATCTCCTGTGAAACCCAATTATGAACATTGCATAATCCCCCAGATCCACCAGCGCTTCAGTTCTGCAGAGAAATCCAAGCTGGAAGGAATCCATCTGCTAAGCTGAGTGACCCTGAAGCTTTATTATTATTATTATTATTATTATTATTATTATTATTATTATTATTATTATGCTGAGGAGGGCTCGTCTCTGGTTTCTAAAGTAAACACAGGAGGGATCTTGGCAGAGGAGCTTGCAGCAGAAAGCTGGGATTGCTTTCCCAAATTCTTGGCTGCTTCCCTTGCTGCATGTCAAAGCTGGTATCTTTGCCTAGCAGTGATCACCCCTCCACGAGCTGATCACCATCTGGCAGCCTGTCTGCAGCTCCCAGCCACTCTCAGACAGAAATCATTAAGGCTGGGATGCTGCTCAGCTGTGCAGGTGCTGCTGCTGCTGCCACTGGAGAGATTCCCAGATCCTTCCACGGAGGCTCCGTGCCCCCAGCACTGAGGGGTTGTTGGCTCTTCACCCAAAATCTTATTCCATCCCCCTAGTCAGAGATTTGGGGTAGTTTATGCTGCTGCAAGGACAAGTCCTGACCCACTTTCTTTCCTCAAAATCCTTCCCCTCCTGCCTGCAATGGGGATGGTTCAGCCTGGACAAGAGGAGGGTTCAGGGTGATCTAATTGTGGCCAGGACCTGAAGGGAGCTACAAGAAAGATGGAGATAAACTATCTACAAGGGCAGGACAAGGGGGAATGGCTGCACCCTGAGAGAGAGGAGGGCTGGATTAGATATTGAAAAGGATTTCTTCCCTGTGAGGGTGCTGAGGCCCTGGCACAAGTTGGCCAGAGAAGCTGTGGCTGCCCCTGGAAGTGTCCAAGGCCAGGTTGGACAGGGCTTGGATCAGCCTGGGATGGTGGAAGGTGTCCCTGCCATGGCAGGGGGCTGGAAGTAGATTTAAGGTCCTTTCCAACCCAGGCCATTCTGTGTTTCTGTTCCATGATTCTTCCTCCTTCCCCAGTTTCTTTGGCATTCACCAGCCTCACCCCTTCCAGATGTTCTCCATCCAGGCACTACCTCACCAGCCAAGGAGTTTCCATCCTGGAGAGCAGCTCTGTTCCTCTGAGGAGCACCAAGGCACCACATCTGCCAAACCACTTGCAGAAGAAACTCTTTGAGCCACAGCTCCTGGTGTGAGAGCAGCAGAGCCCAGCAGGTTTAGGGAGAGGAGCCTGGAGAGGAAGGCTTGGTCCTTCCCTGTGCTCTCTGGTGCTGCACACCTGGTGCCACAATGCTCTGGCTCTGGTTTTGGAATTCAGATCTGGAAGAACCTTGCATATAAATCACCGTTTTTTCACCCAAGAGATTTGGAGAGTGGGTGGCCTCTTGCTTGAGAGTCATAAAATCATGGAATGGTTTGGGTTGGGAGGGACCTTAAAGCCCATCCAGTGCCACCTCTGCCATGGCAGCGACACCTTCCACCATCCCAGGGTGCTCCAAGCCCCATCCAGCCTGGCCTTGGACACTTCCAGGGATCCAGGGACAGTCACAGCTTCTCTGGGAATTCCATCCCAGCCTTCCACCACCCTCACAGGGAAGAATTCCTGTGAACACCTAGTCTAAATGTATATAAATAAATATAAATAAATAAAAATAGATAGATAGATAGATAGATAGATAGATAGATAGATAGATAGATAGATAGATATGGCTTCCTTTCTCCAAAACAGATTACAAAACCTTGACTTTAGGTCATTGTCACTGTTCAGGGGTTGCCAAATGGGGGGATTTTTCTTAGCAACCCAAGAAAATGAAGCTGCCTTATGGCTGGAACCTCCCTGCCTGCTCCCTTCCCAGCAGAATGAATTTTGGGCTGCAGGAGATCCAGCACATCCCTTTCAGTGAACAGGAGCAGTCTGCAGACAATGCTAAAAGTCACTGCTGTAAAGCAAATTAAACCTTTCCCTTCTTTCTCTGCACCAGGTTTTACTGTGGTTGTTATTCTTTCTGTTGTGAGAGGTGATCTCTGAGAGAGAATTTTTCTCTCTCTCAAGGTGTATACAAATGCCAGGACATCCACTGGCATTTTTCCTGTACCTCTGAGCGACTCATCAGTCTGTACCTCTTTAATTTTACTGAGATCTAGCTGAAACATGTCAAGGAGCCATGAGGATTTTTTCCCATGCAAAGCAGTTTCTTTGCAAAAAAAAAAAAAAAAAAAAAAAAAAAAAAAAAAAAAAAAAAAATCCAGTTGTTCTGTTGCAGCAGAAATTGCAAATTGCACTTTCATTTGAAGAAAAAAAACCCAACATTTTATAAGCAGTAAAGTTTGAGCTTTGGCCTCATGGCACTCTTGTTGCTGTTTTAGTGCTAAGTAAGTTTTTTCTCTTTGGGCTCTGGTGTTGCCCTTCCTCCATGTGGATTTTTTATTCTCTAACACCAGGTCATCTTTTGCTGCAGCTCTTCCCAAAGAGAGGGAAGGAGAGGATAAGGAGCTCTCTGCCTTCTGCTGCTTTCCACATTTTTCCAAAAGCTGGAATACAGACCTGAAACCTCTTTCTGGAGGGAAGTTTGTCCTTCCTGACCTCCTCTCATGTTCCGTACCCATTTGGCAGGACCAGGATCCAGACAAATATTCCCCTTGGTCCACTCTGGGACAGAAATGGTCCTCAGAGAAGGTTTAAGATGTGGTTTTGTCTGTTTGTGACTCTGGAACAGCTGATTCCCTCTTGATCAGCCCCTGAGTGGCTCAGAGGCTCTCAATGAGAGGAGAATTGTGACATTTCAGGCCAAAGGAGGAGCAGATTCCATGATGAATGAGTGATATGAAAGGAAGCACAGCCATAATTTATTGCCAAGTACTTAGAAGGTATTTTGATGGATAGTGCAAGTAGATGAAAAGCCCTTTTGGGTTTGGGATTTTTTTTTTTTTTTTCAGTTCATTAGTTCAAAGTGAAGCAACTTTTTCATGGGAGCAAAATCCGGCATGTGATCAGAAAACCTTTTTTTCCAAAAAAATCAAAACATTTCACTTAGCTTTTGAGGTTCTGAATGTTGTAAGAGAAACATAAAAGATTTTTACACAAAATACAGTTGCTTGCAAATCCATCCTTAATAAAACTGTTATTTTTACACTGGTCAGAAAAATTGAGCTTATTGTGAGTGCTTGGCAAATATGCCAAACTCAGAAGAAATCAGGGTGGGTTTTTTTGTCCTGTAACAAAACTGTGCCCAGTCCTGGGTGGCAGTTTCAGTGGAGTTGATAAAATGATGTAGGAGTTTGCCCTTCCTCTGATGTTTAAGATTTGGACCCAGTGACAACGAGAAATGGCAAAATTCCCGATGAAACTGGAGCTGTGCTGTGGGTCTGCAAAGGAAACAATCCCTGAGGTTGCCCAATCCAAGCTTCTAATTTGGTATCGATAATTACATTAAAAAAAAAAAAGCCCATAACAGTGTGACAAGTTCCTTATTGACTGACTGGGTGCAATAAAAGCCCTTAAACACTTGCTCAGTTTTAAATACATGCTCAAGCCCCAGTGTTAACACGAGGCACTGGCTGAAGTGCTTCTCTAAATCAAGGCTTCCTGCATTTTTCTTAGGAGTATTTTATGACCAGAACAAAAAGTAGTTGGACGATTTGTTAGAGGGGAAAAGAAAAAGATTAAAAAAAAAAAAAAAGAAAGAAAAGAGAGAGAGTGCAAAAGGAAGGAAAAACAAAGAGGAGGAAACTTTATGGCTCCGTAAACAGCTGTAAGCAATGTCTCTGGTCGGGTCAGACCGGTCTGAGTTGACAAGGCAGTGTCTCCAATTATATAGCATGCTGTAGCCTGTAAAAATGAAATCAATTTGTTATTTTTCTGGGAGAACATTATAGCGTGAGTTCACACATTTGGTGAGCCTGATGAGTCAGTGAAAGCCAGAGGAGGAACTCGCAGCCCTGTGTGTGTGTGTGTGAGGGTCTGTGTGTGCTCAGCACCACCCCATGCATATTCACAGCACCTTCTCCAAGGAAGGGGTGAGAAATGAGAGTCTCCAAGGAAAGGGTGAGAAATCTGAGTAATTTGCATGATCAGAGCAGTGGACAGTGAAAATCCTGCTGTTCTTACCCAAAACCTCAAAACGACGGCGCTCTCCATCCGTGGTCCTCATTTCAAAATTGGCTTCATGGCAGAGGAGTTTCAGGATAAAATTCCCCCAAGCACTTAAGCACTTAAGCAATTTAGAAGTCCAAATCCAATCTTTGCAGGGATCTGAGGTCTTTGAGCCCAGTCCTCCAAGGTATTTAGCACTGACATAGCCCAGGCCAGACCTCAGCGCAGGGGGATGAGCCTTAATGAGAGGTTTGAAACCACAATATGTTCTTTATATTGCTGAGCATTTAAAAAAGGTTCAAGTTGGGATGCTTTAGGGGTGTGGGGGGCAGAACTGGGAGCATTAGGACTAGCCACAGTCCTAATTATTATTGAAATTCAGAGTAGGAGTCTAAATATCTTTGCATTGTGTAGGCATTTTTCATTGCCTAATATGTTGCTTTATCCCTTCCCTCCATTCCCCTAATTTAGCACACCTGACCCAGAAAATTAGAGCTATTTTCACCTAAAACTTCATTCCAGTGCCCAAGTTATATAAGCATTGTGCTGGGGAGAAGGAGGCAGGTTCTTTTCCAGGCCAGCCAGCGGTTGCCTCACAAACACACATTCTTTCCATTTGTCATGAAACCCTGAGAGGGGTTAGGCTGGGAGAAGTCAGAAATAAGGCAGCAAAGGTGTTTACATGAAACTTTAAATTACTCCCCTTTCATTTGCAAGTAACTGTTGTTCCTCGTCCCAGGTAAATTTATCCATCAGCAATATCATTAGATGAGTTCATTATAACCACGAGATTTACAGCACTCATAAAGTGCAGTGTAGGTGGCAGATTAAAATGTTAAGGCTTATACATCTCTAAAACCCTGCACTGCCATCCTGGCACATTTCAGGAGGTAAATGGAGCTGCATGGAGGCAGATCCCAGGTGGGGAGACCTCCAGGGAGCAGCTCCAAGTGTAGGATGTGGCATGGAAGCACCACCAGGGTCACTGGGACCTGGACCCAGGCTTGAAAACGTGGTTTGAGGGGCCATTATTCTGCTGCCTGGGTTGTTTTTCAGATGACATGTGTAGCAAAGGAGTTAATTGCCTTGGGTAATTAAAGAGTTCCAAGGACTTTTTCCAAGGAACTGGGCTGTTAATACTTGTATTCTCTCTCCTCCTCTGTTCTGTAGATCCTAAGGGAAGACAAAGTCAAAGGAACATCTCTTGCACTCAGAGTGGAAGGTGCTGAGTGTTGTGGTGTGCCTTAGTTCCTGTGGGAATTCGCTGTCCCGGCCAAACCTCAGCTCAGGGAATTTTGCTTTCTTAGCACCCACTTGAAGCTGCCACTGAGCTTATTATTTTTCAAATCCAGCCTCAAACCACTCTAAACAATCTGTCGTGCTCCACATTAGAGATAGCAAAGACCTTCCTTGGCCTCCTCTTCCAGCTCTCCAAGGATTTCTGAGATTCTGCCAAAAAAAAAAAAAAAAAAAAAGTGAAATTCCCAATTCCTGCTTTCAGCTTGGGGGGAAAAAAAAAAAAAAAAAAGGTGTCCAGTTTATGCTCCTCATTTTTCCACAGCCAGTGCTGCCTCCTGGGCATCTCCAGTGATTCAGCCCACCTATCTGAGGCATCTCTCTCAGGATGGGCTGAGTTGCCCTCTGGAGATGCTGATCTTGCTCCATGGGCTCGGGTAGACAGCGAGCTTGGCCGAGATTCCAAACTTCCAAATGGTCAAAGCGGGGTGAGGTGAGTCCCACGCTCAGAGATCCTCTGATGAAAGGTGCTGCAGAAACGCAGGGCTGCTGCATCATCACCATCAGCACTGCTGTTATTAATACAGGGCAAGGGTGAGGGAATTATTATGGGAGAAAAGTCACCTCCAAACCTCTGGGTGTTTGCAGGGTTGGACTCGGCCGCAAAATTATGTGCATACTTTAGGGGTTAGAGGAGAAAAAAGGATTTAAATATAGCCTGTGTGCTGTTCTTGGAGATGAATGAAGAATTATCCAGCAAGAACAGTTAACCCAGTAGGTTGCAGCCTTTTTCTTCTCTACCCTGGTGGAAAAAAAAATCTGGAAGGACAGCTGTACAGTGAATTTGTGCTGTCTAACAGGCTTAGATTTCTTTCTGTGAGCCTCTTTGAAATGTCTTAGTCTTGATAGCAAGATCCCCAGAGCCAAATGTTGAAGACCCCAGTGCAATCAATGTTGCAGAGAGTCGTAATTTCTGAATTAAGGTATGGCACTTCTGTAATTAGACTGCTTAGGCCTAAGCTTGATTGTTACTGGTCCATGCAAAACAAAAAAACAACCCCCAAACTGAAAAAACATCTTTCATTGCAATCAGTTACTTGATCCATGTCTTCTAGAGCCAAACCTATCATTTTGCTGATCTGTGTAAAGGTGGTTTCCAAGTTTTCAACTAAAACAACAATTAAAATTTTTGTTATTGTCCACATTTTGTAGTTGCTTGGGTTTAGGTTAGTTTTAATGTCATAGAATAAAACCACTTTGATGCAGGAGGGATGTTAGTGAGCAGAAGGATTTCCTTTTCCGTTTAAAATAATGGGGTGTGACAAGTTCCTCTTTTCTTTTCATTCTAAAATTCCTTTAGGTTTAGTTTTCATAGTAAAACAGAGAAAAAAATCACAGCATATGCTGGAATATTGGTATTTTCTGTGAAAAATAAGGCCATTCAGTGAATGTAGAATTAGAAGTTTTCCTGCCTGTCCACCCACCTGGCCTCTGGGCTGGTGGTTCAAACCATAGAATCATAAAATCAATGAATGGCCTGACTAGGAGGGACCTTAAAGATCATTCCATTCTGCTCCTGCCATGGCAGGGACACCTTCCACTGTCCCAGGGTGATCCAAGCCCCATCCAGCCTGGCCTTGGGCACTTCCAGGGATCCAGGGGCAGCCACAGCTTCTCTGGGCACCTGTGCCAGGGCCTCAGCACCCTGCCAGGGAACAATTCCTTCCCAATATCCCATCTATCCCTCCCCTCTGGCAGTTTGAAGCCATTCCCCCTTGCCCTGCCACTCCAGGCTCATAAATTTTGTCTCTCCATCCTTCTTGTGGGTCCCTTCATGTCCAGGAAGGCCACAGTGAAGACACCCTGAAAGTCTTCTTTTCCAAGCTGAACAAATAAAATTCTCTCAGCCTTTCCTTGTAGGAACCACTCTCCATCCCTCAAATCAACTTTGCAGCTCTTCTTTGGGCTCACCCCAGCAGGTCCATGTCCTCCCCACGTGTCTACCCAAGAGTCTCATGAGCATTTGTGTGTCCAGAGTGGAAAAGACACAGGAAAAATTCCATCTCCTCTTCCTGGTCTCAACCTCTGGGATGTCCTTCCCAGCTTCCAGTTGTCCATGTTAGATGGACACCACACTCCATCTGTCTTGTGGCAGCCCTGTGTGGTGAGGGGTTTTGGGAACTGACTTACAGACCTGCCCCAGGAGCCTCTTGACATTCAGAGCCATTAACCATACATGGCAGCCCCCATTTTTGGAGCCTTCACAGCCTTCCAGCTGCTCATTTCTCAAAAAAAAAGTGGTTTTAGGCAGCCTCAGGTGCATGGATTTCTTGCTGGTCAGTTTGAAGGGTTATGGTGAGAGATGAGAGAGGGTCAGTTTGGGATGTTGTAGGGGGGAGTGGGGGCTGCCCACTCCTCACCTGCTTCCCTGTGAGCCCCTGTGGTGCCAGGAGATGTGAGACAGCCCTGGAGGGGTTTTCCTTACAGCCTTTCACAACCTATGGACACGTCTCCAGCCATCTGCTCAATTTCAGTATTTTAGGATCATGATACCACAGATGTGTTGTGAAAATGCTTATTTTTTTTTTTTTTTTAGAGAAACCACTTTTCACAATTTGTCCCCTCTTTCATCACGTGGCCGAGATTCTTCTAAGGGATGTGGCACCACAGAGTGGCAGCCAAAATGAGTTGGAAAGGAGCAGGGGCTGAGCTGAACCTCTGGAAAGCTGGATGGATTATAGGAAAGGGTTTGGAGGAGATGTGGCATCTTGCTGTTAGGGGGTTCCCTGCAAAAGGAAAAGCACTGAAGGCACCTACAAGAGAACATAAATCCCCTCTGTTATGGGCAGATGGACATCCTTTGATTGGACTTCTTCACCAGGACTAGCTGGACAAAAGGAGCAAAGTCACTCCTGGTGCTCAGTTTGTAATGTTTGGTGGGATTTAGGTGCCCTCAGGGTCTTACCCTGGGTCATTTGGTAAGTTGCAGCCTTGCTGTTCAGCATTAATAAATGAAGTTATTTTCCCTGTGTTGGGATCCTGGAAGGACATCCCTGGAGAAAGCTCTCTAAAAGCCTCTCCAGGATAAACAACAAAACAAAGCTCAGGAATGAGAGAATTCAGGGAGAAGCAAGCAGCTGTAGGAGCCTCCACACGCTGCTCCTGATGTCTCAGGGACTTTTGACATGCTGAGAAGGTGGTGACCTTGAAAAGTCAGCAGAGTGGTGCTGCACAGTGAGGTCATCCAGAGCTGAAACCTTCTATTTTTCTGAAAAAAAAAGCTCTGAGCAGGTATTTCCTGCATATTTCTCCCTCCAAAGCTGGCTGGGGTGTCCATTCCAAGAGGGAGGGTACATGTAATTTATTAAGAAGGTGGCCAGGTACTTATTTACAACGGCTCTGCTGAAGGAGCAGATAGATTGAGATAAGGGAAATGAAGAGCTCTCTAGGTGTGTTGGCAAAGAAAAATGCTCACTGGAGGTTGAATTAAACACTTCAGGGCATGCAAGGCTGAAAGATAAGCTAAGAACTTTGGCTGTGGACATACAGAGCAATGTTTTCACTGCTCCTCCTGTGCTAATGGGAAGAAAAGCCTGGTTGGTTTGAAAGGAACAACTCTTTGACCCTTTCCCTTGGTTCAGACTTGAGCAGAGCCTGATCTGGGCATGAGTGTGTTTGTAAAATAGAGAGCTGCAGGAATTCCCCATGGAAAAGGAGAGGCTGGGGTCGGTGCATCCAGGAAGTGGTGGTGCTCAGGGAATTTGAAGGTGATGCCTGGTTAGACCACAGGAGATGACACTCGGCCCATTTCTCGACACCGCATTTTCAAAACTGCCCACATGAAGGAGATTGTTTAGGAGGAGAACTCAGGAGGGTGGAAAAATGCAAATGCCAGGTTTGATCATTGGAAACAGTGAGAAAAAAAATGAATGATGGGAGCCACGAGAGAGTTGAGCAACGCTGAAAAGAGATTCTGATCTTTATAGACTTTCCCAATCTTTTCTAAAGGTTTGGTTGTTGGGTTGTTGTTGGGTTTTTTCTGGGTGGAGGAGAAGGTTGGAAGGTTCATAAGGTTCCCACCTGATGATCAATAATAATGACAGGGAGCTGAAAGAACTGGGTTCTCCTAAAGATAAATTGACTTTAGAGAGGGAGAAAGTGTTTACACCTGGAAGCAAAGTAGAAACCAAAAGAGGGTGCTTGGGGAGATGTTATCACACTCCAGGAGCTGCGAGTGAGCCAGCAGCAGGAGGAGGAGGAGGAGGAGCAGGAGGAGGAAGGTGCTCAGCTCTGCTCTGCAGCAGAGCCACTGCTCACGGGGAGATGTTTTGAGATTCCAGCCTGCACTTCCAGCTGAGAGTCAAGTGACTCCACAGTGCCCCATGAAATGCCAGATTTGCGTGGCACCATCAACCTGCGGGGCCTGATGACACCTTGAGAACAAGGCTCTTGCTGGAGATTGTCTTTTGCAGACTGAACTTTCCAGACTCTAACACAGATCAAAGTGAGGTGTGACTGTTTCCCTGCTGTACTGAGCAGAGAGCAGTGTGAAAAAGCAATTAGAGGTATTTCTATATGTTTTTGGGGTTTTTTTTTTTAATCTTAGATAATCTTCCCAGCAATGGAAACGAATAGTTGAGGGCACCAACCTACAAACTCCTCTTCCTATGACTGGTGTTTTCATTTTACCACTGTAGTAACCACCAAAAAATACAACCCAGAGACAGGTTTGAGTTTGGTGTTCACATAATTAAAGTTTATGAGGTTGGAATCCCAAACTCCATCAGGGTCCTACTGATACAGCTCAGGAAAATCCTTCTGGCCTCACAGCATTGTGGATGGAGCCTGCAGCAGGTTGATGGTACCACAGTGGATGCTTTATCTTTGTTGGGAACTGGGTGAGGGGCTTTGGAAAGCTTTGGGAAGGATGTTGGTGGCTGCAGTTGGTGTGGAAACAAACTCTACAGATGTCCCCACCAGAGTTAACCTCAGACATCAGAAAACATCCACATTTTGTACTCTCTGTCATCAGTGGCTGGAGGATGAGTAGGAACAAGTAAACTGATGTTTTTCCCTGGGGACTTCAAGGAAGGCATCTCCAGATGGTTTACAGAGAGAGGACCACTTAGCTCCCAATCCTAAAGCTGGGAATACCTCCTAAGTCCCAGTCTTGTGGGAGTTCAAAGGATTAAAATTTGGGTATGTGGCACCCTAAAACTCAACAAGGTGACAGAGGCAACTCAACAAGTCCTCTGAAGCCTGAAACAATGTTTTAGAAGGTATCTTTAGTCTAGAAATTTTGGTCCAGTGCTTTGTACAATATTTACCAGCGAAACAAAAATGTACACTTGGCATGGGCTCCATTTAACAGATGGCTTTCTGCCAGCTGTGTGAATTAATCTAAAGCTCAGAAAACCCCATATCTAGCCACTGAGATAAGGAAAATGAGTTTAATGGGTCCTTTCCTCAGTTTTCTCCTGCGGGTTCCTGCAGGTGCCTGCAGGAACTCATCTCCTTCCTCCAGCTGAGGTCTCTGCGTGGCCTTCAACCAGGGCTGAACTTCCCTGGGTGGGACAGTTTCAAGGAACTGCTCCATCCTCGTTGTCAGGGATCATGGAGTGATTCACCTGGAGACTTCCAGGGTGCAGACATGCCCCAGCCACCCAGGGGAGTTTGAGTCTGGCCAGCACAGCCAGTGGGGGCAAGGCCATGATTCACCCCAGCCCAAAGCACACACCTCAGCTGGGCAGGGGCATGGAAATGTCTGCTGCTCTCTGATTGCAGAGCAGCCTGGGGTGAGCTGGGGCACCCCAGCAAGCATTGGAGTGTGGGTGACAGGGACACAATTTCGGGGCAGGGTGAGCTCCTTCCCCCTTTTAATGCAATGGAGAGAAGGGGCACTTCTGGAGGGCAGTTCATGCTGTTTGTCTCAGCCTCCCTGCCTGGGGCAGGATGAATTGTCCTCTAATGTTGAGATTAATCATCTCCCAGAAGTCCAGCAGAGGTGGAAAGAGGCACCCAAGTTCAGGAAATCAGCTGGAGATCCTTTGCTTTCCCACTCACCTTCCACCTTGTCCACCTGAAGTTCATTTAGTGCAGGGCATGCTCTTGGCTGAGCTGATTAATCCTGATTCTAAACTCCTAGCTGGAGCCATTTGGGATCCAGAAATGGATGTCCTTATTTGCCTGGAAAGGATGGATTTGTAAGGATTAATCTGCAGTTGGCAAAGCCCTTGAGATGTGGCTCCTGACCATGTGAATGTCACCTTCTTCTCACTTCTGTCCCCTCTAACCAGGTCCCCTCCAGGAGAGGAGTTAATTGGCTGCAAGGACCCTTCTTTTTAAAACAAAGTAATTTAAAAATAATTTTTATCCTAGCCTAGAGAACTGCTAAAGTCAAGCTAATTTTCTTCTGGACTTTGGCAACGATGGAATTCTCGTGTTATTTTTCAAGTCAGAGCAAAAGAGAGTGAAGGCTTTATTCCCTGACAGCCCTGTTGGTAATTTAAACACACCAGGCTGTTCCCAAATGAAAACCACACAGCAAAAAAATGAATGTAAACAGAAATACACACTGCCCAGGCAGGTTCCTCTTTGTCATTAATTCAGGGCAGAAAAGACAATCAAGAGATTTAATTAGAAGAAAAGGAAATTATACTCTAAAAATCCCTTCAGATTTAGTAATCAAGGTTATTATTAGAAGCACCAGTAAAAAACACTTTAAAAATCTATCTAATTAGGTGCATATCTGCTGATCTCCCTGCAGAGCTGACTTGTTTGTCTCCAAGGCTTCACCAACATAAAGGTTCATGGACACTCCTTTCAAGACTTCCACTGGGCTGAGCACAGTTTGCACTCAAGTTTAATTTGGATTGGGTTTTGGTTGTTGGTTTGGCTTTAATTTCACTCCCCTCTCTTTAACCAAAGCCCCACAGAATGATGATGTTCCCCTTCCCAAATTCTTGGTGCTGCCTTTCCAAAGACTCAGAGCTTGATGGTTTCAGCTGCTGGAGTTATTCCTTTGGGTAGCTCCAAAAGTCCTTTTGACTCAGCTGCCAAAATTTCCTATAAAACATCTTTTAGGGGTGTGTTTGTGTCTCAAAGAAAGAAATCCATGTGTGACCCCCTGGTGGAAAAGGGAAAGGGAAAGGGAAAGGGAAAGGGAAAGGGAAAGGGAAAGGGAATAGAAAAAGAAAAGGAAAGGGAAAAGGAAAAGGAAAAGGAAAAGGAAAAGGAAAAGGAAAAGGAAAAGGAAAAGGAAAAGGAAAAGGAAAAGGAAAAGGAAAAGGAAAAGGAAAAGGAAAAGGAAAAGGAAGGAAGGGAAGGAAGGAAGGAAGGAAGGAAGGAAGGAAGGAAGGAAGGAAGGAAGGAAGGAAGGAAGGAAGGAAGGAAGGAAGGAAGGAAGGAAGGAAGGAAGGAAGGAAGGAAGGAAGGAAGGAAGGAAGGAAGGAAGGAAGGAAGGAAGGAAGGAAGGAAGGAAGGAAGGAAGGAAGGAAGGAAGGAAGGAAGGAAGGAAGGAAGGAAGGATGGATTTCACAGCACAGTGATGGATTAAGGCTTTGGGGGGATTAATGAAAGGAATATATTAAAAACAGAGTTTGCTGCCTTGCTGGACCTGTAGGGAACTGCAGGAAATGTTGTTTTGGGGAAGAATAACAATGAAAATGGTGTTTTCTGGTGAGGAGGAATGCCGAGGAACTAAAGACATTGATTTCCTGTCCCCATTCTTCTTAACCAAGCACAAAGGTGAAACCCAGCCTCACAGCATCTCTTTTCCCCTGTTTTTCTTGCCCAGGTCCCTGGCCATTGGTCACCAGTACTCCTCCCTGGGGACTCAGCCCATCCTGTGTGGGAGCATCCCGGGCCTGGTGCCCAAGCAGCTGCGCTTCTGTCGGAACTACGTGGAGATCATGCCCAGCGTGGCAGAAGGAGTGAAGATTGGCATCCAGGAATGCCAGCACCAGTTTCGAGGGAGAAGGTGGAACTGCACCACTGTCAACGACAGCTTGGCCATCTTTGGGCCCGTGCTGGATAAAGGTGAGTGAGGAGCTACGGGTTTGGAAAGATCTGTGGTGGAATTGGCAGCAGAAGTCTTGAGAAACCTCCTGTGAACTCGTTGCCTTCTGAAAAAATGTTCTGAAAAATGTCCTGCAAGAGACAGGGCTGGAGCTGGATAAAGGAGTGGGGTTATCTCAGTTCCAGCTGGGAGCAGGAGGTTGGACTGGAGACCTCCCTGAGTCCCTTTCAGCATGAGTTATCCCATGATCCTGAATGCTGGGAATGAGCACAGAGGGTTTCTGTGTTTGCAGCGCTCAAGCTGGACCTGGCTCCTTTTCTGAGCCCGTGCTGTGATTTCAGCTCTCTAGAGGATGGCAGAGGGGAAATGATGGGCTGTGGGGGATGGTTCCTAGGGACTGGACTATCAGATAACAGCAGTTTTTATACTGTTATGAAATACAAGGAAGATCAGGGGAAATACAGTGAAGGCCTGGGGAAATCACCATCAATTAATGCTTCTGCATTCCTTCGTTGTGAACATAGTAAATTAGGACAGTGTTCAATTCAGGAAACAGTTTCTGCACCCCTTGACAGAAGTGGGAATTCTCAGAAATTTTTTTACCTATGTTGTTGAATCTTGTGAGATTTAAGCCCTAAGCTAAGCTTACATATCTGTTTTTTTCCCTTATAAGTTGGTAGGGGCCTGTGAGAGCTCTTTTATCCTTCTTTGAACTTGTTGGGTGTCTTTTAAAACCCAGCCTGGTCCTGCTGGTCTCACTAAGTCTGGGATAAGTTTTACCTTTCCTTTAGCACAAAAGGGCCCTTCCTTCCTTCCTTCCTTCCCTCCTTCCTTCCTTCCTTCCTTCCTTCCTTCCTTCCTTCCTTCCTTCCTTCCTTCCTTCCTTCCTTCCTTCCTTCCTTCCTTCCTTCCTTCCTTCCTTCCTTCCTTCCTTCCTTCTCTCATGTAAAAGAGGAAGGAGCCTTTGCAATATTTTCAGGCAATCTGGTGTATGTTATTGATCCATACCCACCTTGGGGTGTGTTCTGCAGTGCTTCCCATCTGTTTTTTTTTTTTTCAGTTTTTCCCCCAAATCAGAACAGATTTGGGCATTTTCTTCCCCCAGACCATGTTGCTCCAAGCCCCATCCCACCCGGCCTTGAGGACTTCCAGGGATGGGAAGTCCACGACCTCCCCAGGCAATGTTCTCCCAGACAGTCTGGGATTTTACACCCCACATCTCCTGCAGCAATTATCCTCGTGGATAAACTGCTCCTCACCTCCCTGCTGACCGGAGGAACCCCAGTCCCACAATCTGCCCAATTCCCTCATCTCCCAGCGGGGCCGGCACCGGGGGTCTGTCCCTGCTCCACACTGGAGGCTCTCGGTAGCCAGGCTCAGGGAGGGAGAGGAGACTGGGACGATTTCATAACTGAAGAATGTTGTTCCTTGAGGGAGAATCAAACCACCCTTCAGTTTTGCTTCACCTACAGCAGGAGGGGGGGGGGAGAAAAAAAAACAGCTCAGTCGCATTCTTGTGCGGCAGATCCCCCAGGGTAGGAACATACTTGAGCTCCTACCCAGAAAGAGAGAAGGGGAAAAGGAGAGAGAGAAAGCAAGGAAGCAAAAATCTGGTTTGTAGCTTGGATTTTAAGTCACTCAGGGTCTGAGTGCAGCTCCCCTGGGAGTCAGTGGGGACCCCATCCTCCCTCAGCAGCTCCTGCAGCATCTCCCCTTTGCCTCCCAGACTATCTGCACTCCTTTCACTGAAAAGGATCTGTTTTAATGCCTTCAGGAAATCCTTTCCAGGCCCAAATCTCGCTGAGGCTGCCTCACTGTCTGGGCTGCCCTTGCTGCTGTGGTAGCTCATTTCTTATTCAGGACTGGCCTTGAGCTGTGATTCAGCAGTGCCAAACTGTCACCAGACTCTGGTCCTGTTAAGAGCCATGTTCTGATATCTCATCTAAAACCAGACTCTTTTCCCCCGTCAGCCTTTTTATGGAGAAAGATCCCACATCTCTTAGCTAAGACTATACTTCTGCATAATCTTTTTTAGCCAGGCCTAATCTTCCCTTCCAGCCCTAACAATTCTGGGATTTTGGAGTGAATCACACATTAGACAGGAATGGCACTGATGAGCTCAGCTACCAGGGAATGATGATGTCCAGGGGATCCTGACCTGCTGCTGTTGAAGACAACACTTGACCCTAAATCCCTCTTGCCCTTTGTATGTCACCCAGGGCAGAGGAAGAGCAGAAATCCCCCATCCCACCCTATTTATTCAATTATCCAGACAGATGTGGACTTTCTATCCCTGGGAATGTCCAAGGCCAGGTTGGATGGGCTTGGAGCAACCTGGGAAAGTGGAAGGTGTCCCTGCTTGTGGAATGTGTCCCTGCCCATGGCAGGGGTGTAATGAGATGAGCTTTAGGGTCAGGGCTGTGGGACAGGGTTTTTCTCCTTCTCTGTGGTCTTGGGATTGTATGGGCAGGTGTGCAGCTTCATGGAGAAACAATCAGACAGGTGCCATTGCTGGGTCTTCCTTGCAAATCCCCAGGAAATGGGAGTTTTGGTCAGTTTGGACTACTTGGAATGCAAAAAAGCAGGATTCCTGTATGGGGAAAGAATTGAGTCTGATCTCTTTCTCTCTACCTGGACTTAATCTGCTTATCATTTCTGATATAAAGACACTACAACTCATGTCTAATCTCCCAGAAGCCCAAGTCTCAACTGCTGGACAGTAGAAAGATCCTCCCACTTGAATATTTGCAACAGTAACATCAAAAGGAAAAATGCTGTAGTATTGAAAGGGAAAATATTGTTATTTGTTTCTTCACCTGTGTTTCATGAAGTGGAGAAAAACATGGCAATGGCCACATGACCTGAAGTGACCACCTGAGCCACAGCTCATGCTCAGCCACTTGCCTGAGAGGCCTGGCAGTTTTTAATGCAGTTGTTGCTCCTTTCAGTTCACCAAGGAGAAGGGGAGATTTTTGAGTTGCCTCCAAAGGAGGCAAGACAAAACTTTGGAGGACGTAGGAGAAGGACAACCCATCACTGACAGCAGAAAGTGAGCAGTGCAACCTGGCAGGCATTTTCCATCTCCAGCTGAAGTGCCATGCATGGGGAATTGTGCCTTTTGCCCTTATTTTAGCTTTTGTGGCCTGAAGAGGCTGTTCATGCTCGAGCTGTGAGTTTAGAGTCTCTCAGTGCCGCGCGAGCTCTCTTTGAAACTCCTCTGGGCAGAAATATGAACCAATCTCAAGAGAAGTAATACAATTAAAGCTTATCATGGCCCTGTCTCTTTAAAGGACCTCGGCACATAATTAAGTCAAAATAAAAGTTTCCTCTCTCTCCTCCCCCCCATTCAATAAAAGTAAATTACCTCCAACTATTTAAGCCCGCTGTTCGTTTAAATTCAAAAAGGGAGCCCTTGTCTATCTATTTCTTTCACTCACTCCCACCTCCTTCTGCTAAAGACTGGCCAGGGCTTTAAACCTGCCAGCTGGGCTGAGAAATGGTTAATAGTTATTGTGGAGGAGCAGCTTTTAATGAACTATTGAAGAATGATACATTGATGGAGTAATGGGAGTTTAAGTCTCTCTGTAATGAAACAGGTTCTCAGCGCCGACCCATTGTGGTGTAAATACGGCACGTCTCTCCCACTGTTTGGTCAGGACTAAATAGCAGAGGCCAGAGGGGGGTCTGCTGATGGGGTCTCCGCTTTAGTTAATCAATCTGATTGGATTAGGGTCACTGAGATCCCTAATAATGTCAAAGGTTACGCCAAACTGGATTAAATGCTTTGTTGGAGAGGGCTCGGATTCTTTCAGCCCCGGCCGGCAGGGCTTGTTTATTAGACTTTAACACTCGTGTGCAGCCTTGGGAAGCCACTCCTGCCCTTCCTGCGTGCACGAGGGGGTGGGAAAGAGCTGGGACAGGGGTGTCCCGTGGCTCTGCACCCATGGGATGTGCCCTGTGAGGATGTACTGCAAATTCCCCAGCGGACAAATGAGAGCCTGATGGGTGACCAAGGCCCAGGAGGCATAAATTCACTCCGGAAATAATGGTTGGCTGCTGAGCCCGCTCCAGGCAAATGTCGAGAGTCACAGCAGTGCTGGAGTGACCCTCTGCTCGTGTCTCCCAGGGTTAATCCTGTCTGTGTCCAGCAAAGCCATGTCCTTTCACTGAATTCACGGAATTCACAGAGTTCACAGAATTCATGGAATTCACAGAATTCCCAGAATGACCAGGTTGGAGAGACCTCCAAGGTCATCGAGTCCAACCCAGCCCCAACACCTCAACTAAACCCTGGCACCCAGTGCCACATCCAGGCTTTGTTAAACACACCCAGGGATGGGGACTCCACCACCTCCCCGGGCAGCCATTCCAGAACTTTATCACTCTTTCTGGGAAAAACTTTTCCCTGCTATCCAACCTGTATTTCCCTGGAGGCTGTGAGCTCTGGTTGTGTCAGTGCTGCTGGAGACAGAGCCCAGCCCCAGCTGAGCACAGGCACCTTTCAGGAGCTGTGAGAGTGATGGGGGCACCCCTGAGTCTCCTTTTCTCCTGAGTCTCCTTTTGGTGCAGCTCCTGTTTGTGCTCCCACCAGGCTGAGCATGGGATGAAATGTGGGGTATTTCAAACCACTGCATGGCTTTGCTATTAACCTGGGGGGGTGTCTTGCCTTCCAGCACTTCCATCTCAAATCAAGGTGGGATGGGATTTCCCTGTTTTCTTCCCCAGAATAACCACAAAGCCGAAACATTTCCTCTTGTCTTCCCTCACCACGTTCCTGTAGATGACACTCTCCTACAGTGCCCTTCAGGAAGTGACACCAAATAACCCCTTTGAAGGTTTCCTGGCAGAGGAGAGCGTGTTACCAGCAGGGATCTGAAATCCCTGGATCTCCAGTGCCTCACTCCTTCCCACAGCAGAGCACACAGTGCCTGTTCGTGGCCTGACGTGACTGTTATTATCCAAGCAGGCTCCTTGCGTGATCCAGACTGGAGAATTTCCCCTCGAGACTTCTGGAAGGAAACCAAAATCTGAATTTGACTGCAACATCTCTTCCCAAAGGACATTTTGCCTTGACATATCACCAAGAGATAGACAGCCTCCTCTTTACAAATCTCCTCCACCGCTCTGGTGTTGACAACCAGCCCCTCCATCTTCTCTTCTAGCACTGACCATTTTCTTTGCTTCTTCCTAAAAAGTTGAAACTGGGGCCTGCAGAAGAGCAGTGGGTCAGCAAAACTTTGGGTCCTTGATGCCAGACAGCGAGACAGGTCGAGGTAGTTCCAGTTGTTGCTGGGGTCCTCCAGGGCATGATTCATCTGAGGTATTCCAGACAGTTTGGATTAAATTATTCACACCCTGACGTTTCTACATCTCTCCATCAATCACTGAGGGAATCCAGGGAGACCGGCCCTGGATGAGAAGGCTCTTGCTCCCAGGGACTACATGAAGGGCAGAGCAGGCATCTGTCTAGCTCCTGAGAGAGGTGGGACTCAAATCACATCCAGTTCCTTGTGGAATGCTGGGCACTGTCACCTTTGCTGCCAGGCTGACTTTGGGCTCGGCTCATTTGTGAAGTTTGGTTTATTTTGGACTCTAGACATTTTGGGGATGAGCCCCATGTGTTCTTTCTCTCAAGAAAGCCCAAACAAAGCTGTGTTCAAGGGTTGACTCTTCACCATTGTGGATGAGGAAGCTCATCTCATGTCTGGTGAAATCCATGCGAGTTTTTCCCCAGATCAGGCGAGAATGGAACCACACTTTTAAATTCAGGTATAATCCCTTGGAGTCACAAGTCTCCTCCATGTGTTTTTTTCTTTCTTGCTGTGTCATAACAGCATCACTCCCCAGGCTCCCTGATGGGCCTGATCTCATCTCCCAGAGTTAGCTGTCAGAGTCTGAGCAGTCACCCCAGGCTCCCTTTGTAGTCAGTGGAGAGCAGTCGGCATCTCCGGGGAGCAATTCATCTGACCTATCTCAGACACCTATCTCAGGATAACATGAATCATAGCAAGATGTTTATTTCTCTCCATTGACTATAGAGGGAGCCTAGGGCTACAGCCTCAGACTTCCATGGGTGCTTCTTAGAGGCCCATTCTGGGGGCAGATTGTTCCCACCCCTCACATTTCTCCTGTTAGAAAGCAATCCTGACATCCAGCCCCAGCTGGAGAGGGGATTCCATGATTTTAATAATGGAACCACATGGCACATGGAAAGGATCTCCTGGACCACTGAGTGCAGCCAGTCCTTTGCTACTCAAGCCATAACAACATCTCATAATGATTTAAAATTAAGACATTTAGCAGATCTCATCATATTTTCCTGATGGCATTCTGGCATCTCAGTTGTCTCCCAGCCAAACGGAGTTTGGAGACTTTCCCCCCTCCTTTTCCCTGCTGTGGATCATCCTTCTCCACTTCTGCAATAAAGTAAGGCATGAGCAGAAAGCCACAAGATACTGATCCATCCAGGAGGTTTGTTACATGTAGGAGGTACTCTCTCTCCTCTCTCTCTCATGAAACTCTTCCCAAGAGGATCTGATTTCCAGCCCCACCCCGTCTACCTCCCCGCTAATGGCAATTTGGGCAGCTGCCCTGGTATCAACAACGGAGATCTACAAACTCTGCCCTGTAACTACGGGGAAGGAAACTGGAAGGATCAGGATTGAAAATGTGACTGTGCAAGCTCTGCTCAGCCAGCAGGATGCAGAAATCCAGAGGTTTGCCAGCGCTGCTGGGGGAGAGGCTGGCATGTTCTGCCTCCTGACAGGAGCTCCTGTTGGGTTTAGTGGAAATTGAGCTTGGAGTGGGGATTGCTGTGTGGGCTGAGGGGATGCTGCACTGCTGACCCCATTCCAGCCCGTGGGAATTGAGCTTGGAGTGGGGATTGATGCATGGGCTGAGGGGATGCTGCACTGCTGAGCCCATTCCAGCCCATGGAAGTTGAGCTTGGAGTGGGGATTGCTGTGTGGGCTGAGGGGATGCTGCACTGCTGAGCCCATTCCAGCCCACGGAAATTGAGCTTGGAGTGGGGATTGCTATGTGGGCTGAGGGGATGCTGCACTGCTGAGCCCATTCCAGCCCATGGAAGTTGAGCTTGGAGTGGGGATTGCTGCACAGGGTGAGGGGATGCTGTACTGCTGAGCCCATTCCAGCCTGTGGGAATTGAGTTTGGAGTGGGGATTGCTGCACAGGGTGAGGGGATGCTGCACTGCTGAGCCCATTCCAGCCCATGGAAATTGAGCTTGGAGTGGAGATTGCTGCATGGGCTGAGCCCATTCCAGCCCAAATTCAGCATTCCTGACCTGGGTTTTGGGTGGCTAGCTCAGTGCTGGCAGCGTGTTGGAGCTGCAGCACGCTGGACAAGCAGTTTGGGGAGGTCTGGAGGAGCTGTGGCTGCAGCCCACAGAGTCCTGGGGGATTTGCAGCTCCCCCTGAGCCTTGGCAAGAGCTGCAGGGTTGCAAGGGCAGCAAACAGAGATGCTGAGGAGAGGTGCCAAGGTGTTATCCCTCAGCTTTTGGGAGCAGGAGTGCACTGAGGTGGGGAAGAGCTCCTCCTCTTGCTGCTGGAGCCTGGTAGGACCATCAGAGGGGTCACTTCATCCTCTGGTGACTTCTGAGGTGTGCAAGGACAAGCCCTGAGCAGGGTGGCACCCAGGAGACCATGGTTAACATCACACCTGGCTGCATCTGCCTCTGCATCCCCAGTGCCCTCGGGTTTTGGGGGTTTCTTAGAGGCTCTGACCTCCCTACCTGCACAGTGAGCCCAGGATAAAGATCTGGCTCCCGTGCATCTGGAGAGGAGACAGCCCATGGAAACAGCTGGAAACAGCTGGAAACAGCCAACACCCTGCACAGGCTGCAAACCCTGAGAGGAGTGATGGGGAAAAGGAAATGGCAGCAATTCCAGGAGCCGATCCCGTTTGCTCTCTGTGCTCCCTCCACCTCCCACTCATCTGTCAACACTGACACGCAGGGGCTTTTTGTTTGGTTTGGTTTTTCGTTTTTGTTTTTGTTTGTTTGTTTGGTTGGTTGGTTGGTGGGGGTTTTTTGTGGATTTTTTAAGGGTTTTTTTGGGGGGTTGGTGTTTTTGGGGGGGGTTGGGATTTTTTTTCTTTTTCTTTTTTTGTTGTTTTGTATTGGTTTTGGCGGTGGTTTTTTGAGTTTGGGGGTGGTTTTTTTTGGTGTTTTTTTTTTTTTTTTTTTTTTGTTTTGTTTTTTTGGTTTTGTTTTATTTGGGTTTTTTTGTTTGTTTTTTGGGGGTTTGTTTGTTTGTTTGTTTGTTTTTGGATTTTTTTTTTTTTCTCCTGGCTACTTAACCATTAGACAGGGGATCAAGGGAGGGGGAAAAGCAGCAAGACAGCCCGTGGCTAGAGAACCGGTGGCGTCTCTCCCGGCACTGGAAACTCCAGCCTCGGGCTGCGCTCACAATGCGCCGCGCTGGCAGGGAGCGCGCTGCGCGGAATTACGGATTTATTTCCTCCCCCCCTGCCCTCCTTCCCCTTTCCCTGCTGGGTACATTCCCCAGAGCGGGCTCAGGTTGGTCGCAACAAGGAGCTCCCTCTGCCGCATCCCCAGAGTGCCAAGTCCAAGCGTGGGAGCTAGCCCTAGACAAAAGGGAACAGCAGAGGGAGCTGAATTAGCATCCCTTTGTCCCGGGAGAATCCCGGCCCCAAACGGGCCCTTGGCGCGCCACGGGAGGCACAAACACACACACACACAGAGGAATGGACGGGAGCCAAGCGGGGAAACAGCGACAGCAAAGGCTTGGTCGCCTTCACCCGGATGCTGGGGGGAAGGGGGATGAGCTGGGCGCTGCTTTGGGATGGCTCCGGAACCAGGGAGCGCCGTGCCCTGGGTGGGTTTGGCTGGTTGAGGACATAAATGTGTCTGCTACGTCCCAAAGAGCCAAGAGGAGTGGAAAATGTGTCTTCTATTCCCTCCTGACAAAGAGGGATCCAAGCCCGTGAATGTGGCTTTTCTTCCCTGGGAGATGAGTTGGGAGCTGGCAGTGCTGAATGGAGGAGGGGATTTTAAGGCCAGAAGGGGCTGTGGGATCATCTGGGTGTGATGCCTTGGGAAGGCTGATCTAGAGCAGAGACTGGACAGAGTTAAAGAATAAAGCAGGGATTTATTAATCCTAATCAATCCACCGTGGGCAGCACCAGAGCCCAGCCAGGGCTGCACCCAAGATGACCCAAAATGGCCCCAAAATGCACGGCCGGGCACGGGGTCTCTCCCTGGGATCAGCTCTGCTCCATTTGCACCTTGCAGTTCATTGTCCCAGCCCAGCTTTAGCCCAGGCACTCCCACCCTGCTTGTTTTTCTCTCTCCAGCCCACGGCGTTTGTGCTCCTGGGCTGAGATTTGGCTCATTTGTCCTTGGTGCCCAGCTGGAGCAGGAATTGTTTTGTCTCCCTGCTCTGTGCACAGAGCTCACCATGCCCTGAGGTGAAGCTCAGACCCACACACTGAAGCAGCACAGAATCTGAAAATATAAAAGCTGAAACCTGAGGCATCAGCTGGATTCTTGTTTTACCAGCAGAGATTTTCCTCCTCTCCATCCTCAAGGAGATAAAGGAAAGCCAGGGTGGATAAAGATGCCCTGCCTGGTTTTTCCTGTGATGGACTTGCTTGGCAGGGGAATGATGCAGAGCACCACCGAGTTTCCCAGCAGGATATTGCTTAACACATTCCCTGCTGAGCTCTGGTGCAAGAGGAATCCTGTGTCTGGATGGTTCAGCCTCTCTCAGTCCTTGTTTCCTCACCCTGATCTTTCTGGGAGCATCTCCTTCAAAGTGAGGACTTGCCCATCTGCGAGGATCCACAGGGTTAAGAGAGAGGCAGGGATCAGTCACCAGGAGAGGGAATGGCTCAGGAGGGTTGGTGTGACTCTGGATTTCTGTTGTGCTCCTAGGAATGATGAGGGCACAGCTGATTTGAGGCTGAGCAGTGAGGACAAAGGAGGAAAGCAGGTTTTGGAGCTCCAAAATCTTGGGGGATGCCAAGGGGTCGGAGAGCTCCACCTGATGTAGGTGGGGAGTTCTCCTGTGCAAAGGAGGTGCCCAGAAGTGGCATTTTTTGGGGAACAGCATGAGATGGGTGAAGGTGAGGCAGCTGAGGGCTGTGTGAAGCTGACCCCAAGACACGAAGCCCTGCAGTGTGTGGTGCTCTGTCTCCTGCCCACCTCCTGTGCTCCCAGGGCTCCCAGAGGTGCTCCTGGAGAGGCCACTGCCAGGTGGGCCCATAAGAGAGGGATGTGGATATGTCACAGTCTGGAAATGCTCCGGGGAAGGGCTTGAAGGAAACTCTTGTGGGTTGGTTTTGGTCTGGGCAGGCTTTTTAAGGAGGTGGGAGGAACCTCAGGGAAGTTCTGGAGCTTTGGCTAGACATGACCTCTCACTGGAGGACACAAAACAACACGAGCACACACCACTGCTCTCAAGGTGAAGGAAAGGGAAGTTTCTTTTCTGACTCTAACATTTATAGTTTTCCAAAAGTGGCAGTGGATTGGAGGGTGACAGTGCCACCTCTCCAATGACACTGGACAAACCAACAGTCCATCAAATTTCTTCTCTTCTATAAAAGAATGCAAAACAATAAGTTATTTACATAAAGTGCATGGGAAAGTTCATTACAAGAATGTCAACATCAGAAGGCTCAGAAAAACTTCAAAAATCAGAGCGACAGTGACCATAAAATCTGATGGCAAAGCCATCTGTAGAATGTGAATTCTAGAGATGTCAGGAGGTTCTTTACTCAGAGAGTGGAGAGGCACTGGCACAGATTATCCATGGAAGCTGTGGCTGCCCCTGGATCCCTGGCAGTGCCCAAGGCCAGCTTGGATGGGGCTTGGAGCACCCTGGGACAGTGGAAGTGTCCCTGCCCGCAGCAGGGGTGGAACTGGATGCTCTTTGAGGTCCCTTCCAACCCAAATGTTGGTATGCTGCTGTGAAAACACAAAGAGAAATGCAGAAAGGCACCAGATCCAGGGAAATGCAGAGCTGTCCTCAAGCCCTGGGAGCAGGTCCTGACTGGAGAAACAGAAGGTGTCTTTCACTTTTTGTTTCATTTTGACTCATCTCACCCTTCCCAGCGAAGAAAAGCAGTTCACAAAGCACTCACGACCCAGCCAGGAGCAGTGGGTGGGGAACAAGGCAGAGAAGAGAGGTTCTGGCTCTGGTTCTGGATCCAGCAGAGCAGATCCTCCTTCCTCTGCCTCTCCATTTCCCATGGAGCCACCTGGATATTCCAGAGTGGGTCACAAGCAGGGCCCTGCAGCTCCTGAAACCCAACCCAGGAGCTTTTATTGGCCTCCACGAGCATTTCCCTTGCAGTTTGATCGACGGGGCAGCAACACTTCCCTGCTAAGGCTGCACTTTGCTGACTCAGCACCTGGCACCATTTCCTCCCCACTATTTCCAGGTGCTAAATCACATTCAATGATAGCTAATAATTATGGTTTATCCTTTCCTAATCACGCTGCTTTCCCAGGGAAGCTGTTGCCACAGGGATGTTGTGGGAGTGTGAATGGGTGGGGAGGGCACCCGGAGATGTTTCTGCTCACCCCGAGCCATGAAAAAGTTGGAGACCCTTTAGGCTAAGCACAGCAGATTCAGCCTAGGAGATATTGTATCTTGTCAAAAAGTGTGTTTGTTTATTCTTCTGAGCCAGTTTTCCAGCAGAAAAAGAAGCTGCACCAAACTGGAGATGTTTTGCAGATTTCTCTTAATTTCCAGGGAAAAAAAAAATCACAACTCTGTTTTTTTTCCTGACTTTTAAATTTTTTTTTATTTGTGCACACTTTAGATAGTTTTGTTTGAATTATTGAAAGTCAGGCATTTTATTTCTTTTTAATTTAAATGTGATCTTATAGTAAAATATAAAATCATTAGACCATTGTAGACTCCCACCTTTAGTGTTTCATAGAATAAAGAAGTGGGTTTTATATTATTGAGGCTGAATGATTTTATCTTCTCAAACAAAAAAAAAAAAAAAATCTGACATTAACAAGATAAAACACTTAATCAGCCCAAAAATTCAGACTCTTACATGGTCCATCAGATTTTCAACTCTTAAAAATAAAGCAGAACAGAATTTCCTAGGATATATTAAGTTTTTTCTGACCCTTGTTACTAACCTTAGCCATGGTATGAACTCCAAACTCCTTCATTCTGCCTAAATCCTGAATTAAAATTGAGCAGTGGTCACCCAGACACCCCTCTAAATTCATTTACAGAGCCTCACAGCTCTCTAAAAGATTGCTGTAGGAGATAAACCCAAATCTGTGGTTTATTCTCAAGTTACAGCTGCTGAGTCCTGACATGAAGATGCTCCCCCAGGAAATTGCACAGATTTTCCTTAGAGGAAAATAAAGGGTGAAAATTTATTTCAGTGCAGTTGGGTTTGGTGGAGAAATTTGTTTCTGTTCACCCAGGATCTCCAGTCTGCTTTTCTGATTGGATTCCAGATGTAGATTCCTTGAGAGGTGAATTTGAAGATGTAAATGAATCCTGAGGGGGTAGATGGGAGCTCTGTGGAGCCCAGTTTTTATGGAAAACATTCTGGTGAGAATTATATTCGAGTTATATCCTTGGAAAGTGCCTAAAATTAAGAATATTCTTTGCATTTTGCTCCTCTGAAAAAGGAGTCTTCTCCTCCCAGATCCACCACTTGCCCCTGAACACTTCAGACATGATTTGGTGACTCTGAGGGCAAATATTAAATTCTGTAAAGTTTTGTTTATGCCTTTATTAATTATTACCCTGGCCCAAACACGCCCTGATGCCATTGATCTCTGTGGATCAGGGAAGACTGAGGAGGATACAAATGTTTTATCATCAAATTCTCTATCTCATTGTTTTTCCATGGGGAAAGACAATGGATTTTGTCTGCTGGTGTTGGTTCTCATGAGGACAGAACTTCTGAACTTCCCAACCAGCAGAAAATCACCACCTCAGTTCTCAGGTCTGTGTTTCCAGTGTTTTCAGTAACTAAAATAATACCAAATAATTTTAAAATAAAATTTTAAATTTTATATAATTTCCTTAAATATAATTTAAAAATATTTTAAAATAATACCATCAAATAATCAATAACCAATTGATTATTTGATGGTATTATTTAAAATTATTTTTAAGTGAATAAAATAATTCTGAGAAGAATGAATTCAGAGAACCACAGAATGGTTTGGGTTGGAAGGGGCCTTAAAGATCATCTATGTCCAGCTGCAATACAACAAATTTAAAGTTAAAAACTCTCCCTGCAATCTCCTCACTTCAAGCAATGCCAACCACTGACCTCCAAAACATTCCTGCCCCATCAGTCATTAACACTTTTGTTCATTTATAGGATAGTTTGGGAAAACCATAGGATAGGATGGGGAAAAAAGGAGGAAAATGGGAAAATGGGGGTGATGTCAGTGGTTTTTTAGCAGGAGCAATTTCCTGACCTCTCCTCTTTCCTGCCCTTCCCTTTTCCTGCTCTTTCTTTTTCCTGCTTTTCTCTTTTCCCAACTTTTCCCTCTTCCAACTCTGTAGCCATCTGGGCTGGCTGGAAAAGGCCAGGAAGGATTGGGATGAAAAATAAAAAGTTTGGGAAAAAAGGAGGAAAATGGGGGTGATGACAGTGGTTTTTTAATGGGAGCAATTTCCTGATCTTTCCTCTTTCCTGCCCTTTCTTTTTTCTGCTCTTTTCCTCCTTTTCCTTCCCTTTTCCTGCTTTTCCCTTTTCCCACTCTGGAGCCACCTGGGCTGGCTGGAAAAGGGTCGGGAAGGATTGGGATGAAAAATAAAAAGTTGGAGAAAAATGCAGGAAGATTGAGGTGGTGTTGGTGTTTTTTTAGTGGGAGCAATTTCGTGATCTTTCCTCTTTCCTGCCCTTTCTTTTTTCTGCTCTTCCCTTTTCCTGCTTTTCCCTCTTCCCAGCTTTTCCCTCTTCCCAGTCTGGAGCCAGCTGAGCTGGCTGGAATATGGTCAGGAAGGATCAGGATGAAAAATAAAAAGCTGGAGAAAAAAGGAGGAAGATGGGAGTGATGACAGTGTTTTTTTAGTGGAAGCAATTTCCTGATCTTACCTCATTCCTGCCCTTTCTGTTTTCTGCTCTTTTCCTTCCCTTTTCCTGCTTTTCCCTCTTCCCACTCTGGAGCCACCTGGGCTGGCTGGAAAAGGGTTGGGAAGGATTGGGATGAAAAATAAAAAGTTTGGGAAAAAAGGAGGAAAATGGAGGTGATGTCAGCAGGTTTTTTTGTGGGAATAATTTCCTGATCTTTCCTGCCTTTCCCTTTTCCTGCTCTTCCATTTTCTTCCTTTTCCCTCTTCCCAGCTTTTACCTCTTCCCACTCTGGAGCCAGCTGGGCCAGCAGGAAAAGGGTCAGGATCCAAAGGAGAAGACTGGGGAAAAAAGGAGGGAAATGGAGGTGATTTTTGGAAGGGATCTTTGAAGGTGACCTTGTCCAAGCCCTGCCATGAGCAGGGACACCTTGGACTGGGTCAGGTTGCTCAGATCCCCATCCAACCTCACCTTGGATATTTCCAGTGCATGTTAAAGATGCTGTGACATCCCTGAAATCCTCACACCAACCTGACATAAAGCCATAAAGTCTTTTTTTTTTTTTTTTTAAGAAATAGTGAAGGGCAAAAAGCATTTGTTTTGTTTCGTGAGTTGATTTTTTTTAAGGATTCCAAACATATTTCCATATTTAACCTGATTCTTCACATAAACCTTGCTCCAACACCCACCAGTTGTGGGACAAGCCTCTTACACTCGTGCTGGCTACAAAATATTAGTTCTTCCCAGTCTGGAGAGTGGGGTGGATGCAATTTAAAACCATAAGGATCAGCATTCCAGCTGGAAAAGAGCCTGTAATCACTGCTGCTGTGACTCAGTGAGGTCACTGCATCAAGGACAATTCCCTGCATGCACTTACCCACTTTATGGGGCTGACCACTGCTGTGGTTGGCTAAAAGCTGGAAGTATATTGGGCTTTTCTGGGTAGGGATGGGTCTTCTGATATTTAAGAGGCTTGGAGGTGGTTTGTAAATGCAGGGCTGCACCTTCTTTTGTGAGGTTTGGGACTGACTCGTGGTGCTTTTGGCTTTTATTTGCTTCCATCGACGCTGCCAGAATAAGGAGGGTGCTCTTAGCTCAGGCTGGGGGAGGTTAGGCTGGCTTAAAATGACAGAGGAGCTAAGCTTGGTCCTGATGGGGATCAGGCAGCTTGGGATGAACCTCAGTGTGGGATGGTGGCTCCTCTTCCTGCCATCACCACGGGTGATGCACATCAGCCTGGTGGTGTGCCAGGACTCCCTCAGAGGGTGGGGGTGGCTCCTCTGGAGCTGATCTGAGCAGGAAAACCACATCCCAGAGTGACCCAGCCTGTGGTGCTGGGCTCCACCACCCCCTGGGCACAGCCCTGCTGCCCACAGGCCACAGCCAGCCCAGAAACCATCAGCAAAATATTGCAGAAACCATCAGCAAAATATTACGAGGGATCCAGGAGCTGCTGGGGATCATTCCAGCCCTCACAGCTTGGATTCAGCTCCTCACCCAAGATAAAACCCAAACCTGCCTTGAACCTCGCCCAGGAAAGTGCACAGACTGCCCTGCCATAAAAACTGATTTAACCCAACTGAGGTTAACCAGCTTGGGTGAAAGATTTGTCTTCCTTGTGTAGAACTGGGAGCTCTTCATCTCAGTGCTTGACCTCTAAGCAGCTCTGTGAGACTGTGGGGATCTGCAGATAGTGGGCATTTTGTGTCTTGGGTTAAAAAATGTATTTGTTCAAGAGGACTCTGAGCATCACAGGCTGCGTGTTGCTCTCAGCATTAAAATCAGGGCAAACACAGACCCTGAAATTCAAAGAATCCCTGCAGTTCCTCACCAAAATCTCTCTCTGCTTTGCTCACCTGAGCTCTCAGTTCCTGAGCTCTGTGTGGCTTTCCACCAATCCCCAAAACAAGCACCAAGGCTGGTGGTGGTGCCCAAAGCACTATTACCCACAATAGATCAAACATGAAGATTGGAAGGAAAATGTCCCAAAATTCCCACTGTAGCCAAGAAACAGCACAAAAAATTGTGCATCTTCAAGAAAGTCAAGAGGATGGTGAGGCCTAGGAGTGATTTATGGGCAGGATATGACATTTATAACATTTCCTCTCAGCGTTGGCATTGTTCTGCTGCAGGACGGGACTGGGCAGCGTGTGGGTGACCCAGCCTCTGCCTCCTGCACTCCAGGAGGTCCAGCAGAGCCGTGGCTGAACATCTGAGCACTAATCCTCAGCTCCAGAGCAGCAGTGTGGCCTCCAGGAAAAAGCCAGGAGCCACCCCTGATTTCCTCCACCCATGGGCAGCTTTCCACCCTCCCCAGCTCGGATCCATTGTCAGCACAGGCAAAAGCCCCACATCCCTTTGCCAGTGGCTTAATCCATTCCTTCCCTCCCCACAGCCCACACAATAACACCCCACTGAGGGGATCCACCTCCCAGGAAATCCTCCTTTAACACCCTCCAAAGGAGCAGCCAGATTTATCTCTGCTGTTGTTCTGGAGAGCTCAGTGAGGACTCATCTGTTCTAATCCCCTCTTTAAGATTTCCAGTGGAGGCCTGTGCTCCCATATTAGCATTTCTGACTTGCCCTGCAAGGCTCCATGGAGGGAAATCACCTACCAGCAGCTCCTCCATGAATCCCACTGTCCCTCTCTGAAGGCACAGATAGAGGAGCTTTTGCAGTGATCCCATAAAAATTCCTGAAATGAAGACTTGGGGTAAATGGGCCTGGAGATCTTCTGCAGAATGAATTTCATGGCTCAGCCTTTGCTGGAGAGTGTGGGGACTGCTCCTTCCACGTGGCACGTGGCATTTTCATTGGGCTCCTCTTTGGTGTGGCAGATTCTGAGGTTTCCCAGAATCAGACTCCTGGAATAGTTTGGGTGGGAAGGGACCTCAAAGCTCATCCAATTCCAACTCCCTTCCACTATCCCAGGGTGCTCCAAGCCCTGTTCAACCTGGCCTTGGATTCTTCCAGGGGTGGGGCCTCCCCAGATTCTCCTGGGCAGCCTTACCACCCTCTGAGTAAAGAACTTCTTCCTGACTCTGGCAGAATTCACTTTCTGGAGGTGGCTTTGCCATCTCTTCTGGGGTCACCTACAGGGGATGGGACATTCATAGGTTAAATGGCAGTGGTTTAAGCTGAAGGGGAAGAGGGTCAGGTGGGATATTGGGCAAAAAATTCTTCCCTGTGAAGGTGGGGAGGCCTTGGCACAGGGTGCCCAGAGAAGCTGTGGCTGTCCCTGGATCCCTGGCAGTGTCCAAGGCCAGGCTGGACAGGGCTTTGAGCAGCCTGGGACAGTGGAAGGTGTCCCTGCCATGGCAGGGGTGGGACTGAGTGATCTTCCAGTTCCTCTCCAGCCCAAACCATTCCATCATTCTGGGATCTCATGAAGCACCAATACATCCACTGAGCTCCTGGGTGATATTGCCCACTGACCAGACTGTTTGGACCATGTGATTCACAAGCTTCAGAATTTCCACTCCTCCCAGCTGACCAGGGAGAAGCATCTGCTCGTTGGGATGCATTTTCCAGTTTGGAACCATCATCAGCTTTGTTGTGCCAGGACAAATCCCAATTTCAGTGCTGCAAACCTTTTGCTGGCAAGTCTGGAGCTGCACGGAAGACTTGAACCATTTGCATGATTAAAGGTTGCTGGACCAAACTGATTAGAAAGATTCAGCAGGTTCTCCAAGCCCAGCATGAGCACAGATCCACTTGGGAAGGAGCTCTGGGCATGGAACTGGATCCTCCTCAGAGTGACTTCCATGAGAGCTGGACCTTCTCAGCTTCTCTCAGGATTGATCTCTGCACCTGCAGAGTGAATTCCTGTAAATGCTGTTGTGGTTTTGGTGGCTTTTCCTTTATAATATCAAAACCTGGTGCTTTGATTAGAGATGGGGAGGTGGTGGTGGTGAATCTGACAGTGTTTTCTGGTCTTTAGTCCCTAACTGAAATATTACCTTGAGGTATTTATAAAAAAAATATTAAATTGGCCCAGATATTTTTTTTTATGAATAAGGCTTTAATTAACTTTTTACATATTAAATGTACATCAGTGGAAATAGTTAGACAAATAGCAGGGGTGTTAGTCATGCAGAAGCCAAGGGATGATTCAGTCAGGGACTGCTCGTGTTACAGCAGCCTCTCCCTCCGAGGGCACATGTGAGAGATGCTGAGAGGGAAGGGAAATTAGCATGAGGAGCGTGGAGAGGGAACAAATTCAAAAAAGGCCAGGAGAAAGGCGAGGTTCCCAGTGGAATTAGAAATTAAGGGCTCCCTTGCTTACGCAGGAATAACTCACAGAGCCCAGGGAGCTGAGCTCTGTTACACAACTCCACAGCTCCATCCTTCCCTCCCCTTCACTCCCACCCCCTCCAGGTGAATTGGACAAGTTCTCCTCCACGTCCAGCCCGTGGCAGGGCAGAGTTTGGGAAGAGCAGAGTAACGGGGAGGGCAGCAAGGCCTGAGCAGGGATGGCCCCGGGATGGGGTGGGAGCCCCGACCTGGGAGGTTTTGGAGAACAGGTCAGACAAACATCTGTCAGCGTGGCTCAGGCACACTGGGTCCTGCCTTTGGGCAGCAGGGTGAGAGGTCCAAGTCTGGGATCTGTGATTTTAAGTGTTTCTGGAGCACATCTCAGGGTCTCTGTGGTCAGGAAAGTCTCTTTTTCCCAGCCCTGAGATCGAAGAAGGAGTCAGGATTCTTTGACTGTGGTTTTCAAGGCTGTTTATTTTCTGTTATTTATAACATTCTTTCTCTGCCCTGCTGAGGTCTGTCCAGCAGGTTGGTTCATGGCACACTGACCACCTTGGGGTGGTGTTATCTTCTCCTACTAAAACCTACATGTTCTTTATTTTCAATAATTTTCCAATCCCCATCACTGTGTTAGACAGTCTGTCTCTACTCTAAACCAATCCAGAAGTGCCACCATCACCTGAAGATGGAGGACAAGAAGAAGGAAGAAGGACAAGGCACGCCCAAATCCTTCCATCTTGGCTTCTGAACCCCCATTCTAAAAACCCCAAATTCTGCTTTTCTACTTTGTGACAAACTAACTGTCATTCTGCTTAAACTCTCGTGGTCTGTAACTCCTCACACAAAGTTGGTAATTGTTTCCAAGGGCTAAAATCCAAGGCACAGGGGTCTTTGGCTTTGTGCCAAGGTCTCTGAGCCCCCTCCCAGAGGCTCAAGCCCTCCAGGGCAGTCAGGGGGATGTCCTGGGTTCCTGCAGGCACGGGCTGAGCCTGGCAGACTATCCATTGCAAAGTCAAAAGTGTATCATAAACAAAGTAAGCTTTTCTAGGAAATAAGGAGTATTTTAATACCAAGCTGCACCCCTAATTACACTGACTTAACTTTTCTACCACTTCCACTGAATTAGATATAAATTACACCAGGCCAAGAGGAGAATCAGCCCACGTGTTTTTCTGCTGATGGCCAAAATATCTATTTTTACTTGACTCGATTTATTCAGTATCTGATTTGCATAGACATTTCCGAAGGCTGCTCGGTTGTTCTTTATTTATTTTTTCCCCCCAGTTTTTTTGCACTTCACATGTCATCTCCCCCCCACTCATTACACAGGGCAGCAGCAGTGTTGCCACCCAGGGAGCTCACATTTAACAGCAAGAGAGGAATCTTCAGCAATTCCCATCCCGAGGGACCGCAGGATGCGGAGCTTTGATTTTGTTGCTCTAAGATAGGCAGGGATGAAAGCAATGTGCACTGGCAGGAAATCCTTAAGGTGCTGGGTTCCTCCAGCAGCTTGACAAGTGCCTTTCCCTCCCACAAGTCACCAAAATCAGTGTGGGCAGAACAGGTCATCACCTCCCCTCCCAGTTAATATCATGGATAAGGAGCCATGAGTGTTCCCACCAACTCTGGAGAGCACACACCCAGAGCTGGGGGGTGTGGATGCTCTTCAAGAACCTGAAACAGAACACCAGATGTCAAATCAGGAATAAAATCATGACCAGTCCTCAAATACGAAGGCAGGGTTGATATAAGAGCAAGCAGGCATTTGGTGAATTGACAGCAGCAAGAATGAGAAGCCAAAGCTGGAATTGTGGGTTTTCTTGCAGTCAGGTTGGCAAAGCTCTGAAAAACCCTCAGAATGTGAAAGAGAAGAAGAAAACATACTGAAATGACACATAGCCTGAGCAAGGGAAGGGTTCATCAAAGGATCTGTTATCATTTGGCTTAAAATGGGTGAGCCCAGAGCCAGAGGCTGAAGGTGAATCAAACCCCAGAGCAGCTCCCTGCTCTTCCCATTCTCCCACAGCCCTGGTCCCTTCAGAGACACCCCAGTCCCAACCCAGAGGTTATTCCCAGTCTGGGTGCCCAGTGCTTTCCTTGCTTGAGAGGGCAAAACCCCTGTGCAGTTCAGGCTGGAAGAGATGATCTCCAGAGGAGAGAGGATTCCTGGACATGAGCAGTGGGTGGCACAGGGCATCTCTCTAATTAGAGGTGGTCATTATTTGAGCTTAAGAAACCTGGATAAAACAAGGGAAGCATCAGATGAATGAAATTGGTTTGTCTTGTGAATACAAATGATGACTGATTAAGAAAATTATCTGGAGGTGTTTGGTATCCCCTGCTTCTACAGCAGGTTATTTGGCATTTTTTGGGGTTTTTTTGAGGTCAAGTAGCCCATTTTTATTGGTGAGGGCAAGGTGAGAGCTTCATTGTTTTAAATCACAAGCAGATACAAGTTCTGGCTATTTTAGTGCTGTTATTATTATTGTTAAACCTCTGTCTATGATTTGAGAGTGAAGCCAACGGAGAACAACCACAAATCACATTTCTGTGATCTTATATTCACCAAGAGCACAAGGTCTTATGAATATGTCTTATTCAGGGTGTGACAGATTCAGAGGTGTTTGGTACCCTGCTTCTACAGCAGGTTATTTGATTTTTTTGGGGTTGTTTTTGAGGTCAAATAGCCCATTTATATTGACCAGGGCAAGGTGAGAGCTTCATGTTTTAAATCACAAGCAGATACAAGTTCTGGCTATTTTAGTGCTGTTGTTGTTGTTGCTATTATTATTATTATTATTATTATTATTATTATTATTATTATTATTATTATTATTTAACCTCTGTCTATGATTTGACAGTGAAGCCAGTGGAGAACATCCACAAATCACATTTCTGTGGTCTGATATTCACCAAGAGCACAAGATCTCATGTCTTATTCAGGGTGTGACAGATTCCCATGGGGTCCCCATGCCATGTATTCACTTTCTGCATTTTGCTCACCTTCCCAAACCCAACCAGTGACATTTTCAGCCCAACACAATGGCAGCTGGCTCCTCATGGTGGCTGAAACTAAACATTATTAGGACCTGATGCAGTAGAGGGTGAAGTCTACTTTGAAATTGTGGTCAGGATAATCTTCTTCCATTTTTAACCTCCAGGACTCATTTCTCCATGTCTGGGATCAGCACCAGGCTGACCACCAGCTCACAGACTTTTCTCAGCCATGCTGGCAATGCACAATGTAATGGGGAAATTTGGTTTTTTTCCACTTTTTCTATTCTGATTATTTTGATTGTGTCTTCTTAGGATTGCAAGATTCAAGGGAATGTCTCAGAACTCAGCTGTTGGTCAGGATGAAAGAGCGAGTTGTGATAGGACAGGGGAGATGGTTTTAAGGTGGAGAGGGAATGGTTAGGTGGGATTTTGGGAAGGAATTCTTGGCTGGGAGGGTGAAGAGGCCCTGGCACAGGTTTTCCAGAGAAGGTGTGGGTCCTCCTGGATTCCTGGAAGTGCCCAAGGCTGGGTGGAACTTGGAGCAGCCTGGGACAGTGGAAGGTGTCCCTTCCATGGCAGAGGGGTTTAAACCTGACTTTGAGGTCCCTTCCAACCCAAACCCCTCTGTGGTTCCATGGTTCTATGATAAATGTTCCTGCCCAGGGCCATAAAATCTCTGCATGACAAAGTTCTTTATCCACCTGGCCAGCAGATGTGTTCATGGCAGGTGGAGCTGTTTCCTTCTGGAAAGGGAGCTGTAGCTCAGTTTTTGAGGTTCCTGCTTTCGTTGGGTGAGGCAGGGGATTTTTTGGATTTCCCATCTTTAGGAGCTGAGCTCCTTCAGCAGTGCCCTCATGTGCACTCCCCCAGTGATGGAGAAGTTTCAGACAAGTGTTCAATGTATTTATCTCCCTTTTCTGCTTGAGATTTATACAAGAGCTCCAACTATAATCAGAATATCTGCCATCCCCAGCTTATCTGCTGATTTGAAATTGCTTGTAAATCATCCAGCCTGTGTCTGGGGCTTTGCAATTTCCTTATTCCTGGGTGTCTAAATAGATCTGAAATTCCCCAGCATTGTCCTCGAGTGTTTGGGATTAGAAAGTGGGAAGATAATGATGGCTCTCCACCTCACAGGTGGGCAGCTGGGGCAGAGGAGCTGTTTGAAAGTCCTGTTTTGCAGGACTGAGCCCCTTCTCCCTTAGGGACCACAGATCCAGCCTCCAAACCATGCTTCCTCTCACCAGCTATTTATAAAAAGTGGCTTTTATGCTGTGGGAGCTACATCAGATTTTTCTGCTTCCCCAACTGGGTGAAACTGGAACCCACAGAAAAAAAAAATAACAACAACAAAAAAAGAAAACAAACCCAAAAAGCCCCAAAAAACCAGATTGCCCAAGCCTGCTGCAGGGAGGTAAGCAGCTCCTCCAGCACCCAGACCCCCTCCTTTCTCCAAATGGAGCCTGTAAAGCAAAAATTTCTGCAAGCTGAAAAATTGCTTAATTGCCTCAAATTGATTCCATGGTTTTATTAAGATATTTTCCCAGCTCTATTATGGTTAATTATTTGTATTACAGTAGACTCTGAGGCCCCAAGCAGAGATCAGGGCCCCATTGTGCTAAATAGTGTACAAGCACTTAATAACAGAACCATTCCCTGCCCCAGATAGCTTGCAATTATGTGGGGAGCTGCAGTGGAAACACAGCACAGCTCATGTGAGCACCTTTTGGGAGAGGTTAATGTGGATTTTGGAAGCCAAGAGGGTCCCTTACAAGAGCCTGTGCAGCCCCACTCTTCCTGCTGGGCTCCAGTGGGAAAACCTGGAAGGAGAGTCTTGATGTTCAAGCAGGAGATGAACTCCCCACCTGGCTTAAGGCTTTGTGAGGGGAATCAAGAGGAGAGGAAAGTGGGGAAACCTGAGCAGGTTCCTGTGCTGCTTTCCCCTTCCCCTTTGGTTTGTGCTCGGGGACTGGGCTGCGGGAGGTTCATGAGGGAGCTTGTTATCCTGGGGATTTCCAGCCCTGTCTTGCAGAGGCAAAGCTTTCCTCTGCTTAGGTAAATGCTAAGATCCAGCCTTGCTTCCTCTCAGCCCCAGTGAGGAAGTGGAGCACAAATGCAGAAGGGGAGCCCTGTGTGTCTCCTTCTCCTTCCTCCCACCCCACCCCACTCCAAACCTCTGTGGCTGCATCTCACCCGTGGTGGGAGATCTCATCTATGGAGGGGTCAGCACTGGGGGAGCTTCTCCACACCTTCAAGCAGCTGGGGAGTGTTTTGAGACCTCAAAGCCCTGCTGGAGGTGATGTTTGGGGCTGGGAGTGGGACAGGTTTGGGGTGAATGGGCAGCTGGTGATTCAAGCCAGGGTGTTTCTTGTACCCCAGGCGCTGCTGAGCTCTGGGAGACCCTCAGGGGCTGCACATCTCTGCACTGCCCACCTCTCCCCAGGGCTGAGAGGATGTGAAAAGCAGCAAACTGTAGCCCCCAAACCAGGGGAAAATCCAATTGTTTCCAAGCTCTTAGCTCGGGTCTCAAGCAGAGCAGGAACCTCTGGAGATAACGCCGTGTCTGTGTGTGTGTGTGTGTAAAACGGCCTCGCCGAATCCCCCAGCTTTAGCAGGGCTTTGAAAAAGATCTGGGTGGTGATTCAAAATCCAGGTTATGACCTGTGACCTTTGGATGAGAAATTGTTGCCATTTAGGATGTGTTAGGAGGTCCATCCTTTTCATCAAATGCGTGTTTCTTCTTGCTGCGGGAGGCAATCACACCGGTATATCATTAACTCGCAGAAAAGGAGGCTGTAAAAGAAGTTGATGGGGGACCTTAGCCCACACCCTGCTGGGGTCTGCTCGGAGCACAATATCCCAGCGACCATGAGATTAAGCTAAAGAGAAAAGTGAAAATGCTTTTCACGATTCACACGCCCTTTAGATTGTTTTATTAAACCATTTGAATAGGGATTTCCCTTTCGGCCGACAACGGGGCCCGGCCAATGCATAGTTCTAGGTTGCTATGACTTAGTTGGTGCTGGCTAATCACAAGTGAGGGCAAATTTCATATAAAATATCTCGGGCCATTGTCAGCCTAATGCGGCGTGACAGTGCCAGCACAAAGGGGGATTCATTCCCCCCAGCAGGTAATAAGGACGATTTGCCATACCAACCAGGCAGTCTCGAGGGGGGCTGTCAAATACGATCAGAGCAGCGAAATGGAGCCTCACATTCCATTCTCAGGTGGGCGAAGGAGATCCTTTTGTTCAACCATGTTGCTTCTGATAACAGAATACAATTTTATTCTTTTTTTTTTTTTTTTCTTCCCCTGTATCCTACTGATTATTGGGGCTGTTTTGCATAGTGGTTTTTGGGGCTTGCCTTTTTTTTTCTTGCCTTTTTTTTTTTTTTTTTTCCCCCCAAAGCCAGGAGGGACCCCAGTGATCCTTTAACCTGGAAGGCACCCGGGAGGATTTCACCCCAGTCCTTCCCCGCTCCTTTTCCTCCTTCCCCTTTCATTAAGGACCCTGTCGTTTCACAATGAGCGCCCTGTATCTCTGCTAATCACCCCCGACTGGCACACAGCTTCCTTTTGTCCGGAGCCTCCCAGGGATGTTGGGGAGACCAGGGGCAATTCGGGGCGGATCGAGAGGACCGTGCTGCACCAGGAAGATGGAATATTCAGGAGAAGGCATTCAAGGGATGGAGGGAGGGGGGATCAGAGCGTTTCACACATGACCAAGCCAGCAGAAAGACAGATAAAGCATTAAGCGGGGTAGGTAGGGAGACATACACGGTAATGATTAGATCAGCAGAGAGATAGGGCGATAGGCAGAGAGATAAGGGGGTGTTTGCTTTGCAGGTATCAGACTCGGGTTACTGATACCAGACCGTCCTGCTGATTTGCCTATCTTGGGGGTCTGGTTACCTGCGAGATCACCTGGGGTTGTTTTGACAGTCGCTAATTAACGAGAGCATTCCAGCCTCTGAGCCACTCTGGGCTAGGAGGGCAGCAGGAGCACTGGCCCTGCTCCCAGGGCACAAGGTTTGCAGGCTGCCCTGGCCTTGGGCAAGCTGCCTCTACCTGTTCCAGGTACAGCCTGAAAGGTCTGGGGGTGCAAAAAGGGTTTGGAAGTGCAAAAAGGGTTTGAAAGTGCAAGAAAGGTTTGGAGGTTTGAGCACCACGCTGGAGCTTCAGCTCTGTTGTGCAACGAGAACCAGGAGCAAGCAACAGGGAGAAAGTGAAAAGAAAAAGAATGAGAAAAGACCCCCATCACTCAGATGTTTTGGGGAAACTTGGCCGTCAGGGTTTTACAGGCTGCGCTAATCCAACCTCCTTCAATCCAACATTCCCTCTTATCTGGATCTCCTTCATGTTCCCTGGCAGGGATTGCCCATTTAATAATTTCCCTCCAATGAGCTGAATCACTGCTAATCTGATCAAATGTCTTTTTGGGGCCTTTCATCTTCCCAGGGATGTGTTGACACTAGCACAGCTGGTTCAGAGGAAACAAGAACTCAATCAGAACTCCGTTCAAAACACAGATGGGACCCAAACCTAACCTTTCCTTTAAGATATGCAAAAGTGTGGTTAACTTCTTGTTATTATGCATTTGCATAAGTCTTTGCATTTAGGGGCCTGATTTTTTGGTGGTTAAAAAAGCCAGGCAAACCCTGGAGCTGGATTTTGATGAGAAACTGCAGAACCAGCTGGGCATGGAGCTGACAGGGCTCTCTGTGAGGAAGGGGACAGGCTGTGGTGTCACACTGAGCTGTGGGACAGCTCCTGGTTGGCATCACCTGCTGTGCTGTGGGTGCTGCATTTCTGCCAGAGCTGCAGCTGCTCTTGGAGCCCCCCTCATCCCATTCCAGGGAAAGCCTCAGTTACCTGCAGCCCCAAGGACTGCTGCTCTGGTGGAGTGGGCTTCCCTGGGTTTGGAGATAAACCCACGTGGGAATGCTGCTGAAGAGGAGGGGATGTGACACAAGGCAATGGCAGCAGGAGCTTGGGGAATGACTCTGGATCTTTCAGGCCAGTCTGTAGAGCTGCAGGGAGGCTGGAGCTGTGGATTCCCATCCCTGGAAATGGTCAGGGCTGGGCTGGATGGGGCTCTGAGTAACCTGGGCTTGTGGAAGGTGTCCACTAGGGGCTTGGAAAGAGACAATCTTGAGGTCCCTTCCCATCCAAACCATTCTGTGATTCTATAATTCTCTGATTGCAGTCTCACAAAGAGATCTTTGAGGAATGCCATTAGTGATCCTTCTGCACCCGAGGGATCCAGGCAGCCAGTTGGGCTCTGCTCCTGTCCAAAGGTTCCCAAGTTATCAAGGTCTTCAGGATAAGATTGATGGGGTTTATGTAACCCTGGGCATATCTCAGTGCAATGCAGAGCTGCTCTGGAACATCCTGGAGCTGCTGCCAAGACCTGTAACCAGTTAGAAAGTCTCCGTGTCATAGAATAATGGAATATTTTGGGTTGGAAGGGACATTTTAAGGTCCTCTAGTCCCACCCCTTTGCAATGAGGTGACCACAGCTCAGCCCAGAGGCAGCTCCAGGTGCTGAGAATCTTCTGGAAGGCTCCATGGATAAACAGTGACCCCAGCAGCAGCATCACGCATGGGGTGCTAAGGCATCACGTAGCTCTGGCTGAGGAGAACACTCCTGTCCTTCACCCCTGCCCTGTGCAGGCTGAAAAGGTGCCCCAAGCTCAGGCTGGAGAGGGTAAGATGAGCTGTCTGCCCATTGCTTTGCAGATGGATAAACTGAGGCAGAGTGTTGGAGTCACCCGTGTCCAGAGACCCTTTGTGCAGTCACCAGGCTCTGATGTTCCCAAAGCCTCTGGAGGCTCCTCAGAGCTCCATAAGGGCTCCCTGTGGTCAAGCAGAAAATCAGGGTCGGGGCACTTGGTGGTTTAGGCTTGGGAGTGACACCAAGGAAAGAAGCAAAGGCTTTAAAGATCTCAGAATCTCAGCACCTCTTCCTTTAGCTTTCACTTAGGAAGGTATTTTCCAACATAAGCAGGATGAGCACTGCTCACACTGCAGAATTTGGGAACGAGTCTCCCTCCCACCAGGAATCCCGGCTTGTCCTCTCCTTTTAGAGTCCTCGTGCTGAGAACATCCAAGGGTGGAAATTTTCCATCCTAATGGGTGGAAAGCAAACAGCCCTTGTGGGACAAGGAGCCCCTTTTAAAGGAGTAAAGGGATAATTGAGGAGGTGCAGATGGTGAGGATGGGTCAAGGGAAATGGGAGCTCTGGAAACAGGGACCTCTCCAGAGGGAAGCTGAGGGGAGCTGGAGGCTGAGCCAGACTTGTGTAAAACATTTGGCTTGCTTTATCTGAGATGGGATCCTCTCCTGCTACAATCCAGAGGAATGTGGGGTAGCTGAAGCTCAGCTGCCTCCGAGGCTGCCAGAGCCAATATTTGGTTTCCAACGTTCCCAGTGTTTTCCCCTTGAGCACTGTCAGGGTCCCAGGAGCCGTGACACCCCTGTGATCATCCTCCTCCTCCTCCTCCTCCTCCTCCCCTGCGATGGGAACAGAGCTTGTTGCCCTCCAGCACTTGGGCACAGCCTGTGGATGGATCTGTCAGCCAGCCTGTGCCAAGGAGTTCCCTGTTCTCTGCCTTCCCCTGGTGCTGGGCCAATATTTAATAGTTCTGATTGGCAAATGATTTCCTGCTTGGTGATCATTCAAAAAAAAAAAAAAAGGCTTTTAACTTTCTTTTTTTTCCTTTTTCCCCACCTTCACTCCTTTCCCTGAGGAGAAATATGTCCTGTGAAAATGTGCACCTTTATTTCTTAGAATGGTTGAGGTTGGAAGAGACCTTTAAAATTCATCTAGCCCAACTCCCCGCAGTGAGCAGGGACACCTTTCCAATAGATCAGCTTGCTCAGAGCCCCACCTGACTTCACCTTGGCTGCTTCCAGGGATGGGGCATCCACCACCTCTTTGGACAACCTGCTCCAGTCCTTCACCACCCTCATCATAAAAAATGACTTCTTTATGTCTGGATCCACATCTTTTTAGTTTAAAACCATTGCCCCTGTTTTAGTTCAGCAGGCCCTACTGAGAAGACTCTCCCCAGTTTACTTCCAAGCTCCCAAAGAGCACTGTGAGGTGGGGGACACCATCCCCACCTCCTGAACTCTCTGTTTTTGGCTTTCAGGGAGCTGCTGACCAGCAAGTTCAGCAGAGCCCAGCTGTGCTGAGGGACTGGAGTATCCTCTGCTGGAATCTGGGACAGGCTGGGCTGCCCTGCTCCTCCTGCACGTGGATCTCAGGGCCAGCAGGCACTGCCATTTGTGTTGGTATAAGCCAGCAGTGATGCCTCCGTGTGCTTTTGCAAATCCTGCGAGCTCTGACTCACCAGTCCCTCTGGATTTCACTCCTGCTGTTCAGAAAGCAGCTGTGCCTGCAAGGCTGTCAGAGCCTAAAGAAACTCCTTCTCCCAGGGGCCACCAGCTCCTCAACAACTGAGCTGGCTCATTCTGTATTAATCTTTTCTGGGATTCTTCTTTTTCATCCAAAGTGATGCAGTGTGAGCTTTCATTCGAAGCCTTCTGGTTTATCTTCATGGAGATGTTTCTGGCTGGATTCAAAGACAGCAGCTGGGTGGTGATCTTTGTACTGCAGTCAAAACCCAAATCCACAGAATTCCCAGAATGACCAGGTTGGAAGAGACCTTCAAGATCATCCAGTCCAACCCAGCCCCAACACCTCAACTCAACCCTGGCACCCAGTGCCACATCCAGGCTTTGTCAAACACACCCAGGGATGGGGACTCCACCACCTCCCCGGGCAGCCATTCCAGAACTTTATCACTCTTTCTGGAAAAACTTTTCCCTGCTATCCAACCTGTATTTCCCTGGGTGCAGCTGGAGGCTGTGAGCTCTGGTTGTGTCAGTGCTGCTGGAGACAGAGCCCAGCCCCAGCTGAGCACAGGCACCTTTCAGGAGCTGTGAGAGTGATGGGGGCACCCCTGAGTCTCCTTTTCTCCAGGCTGAGCACCCCCAGCTCCCTCAGGGGTTCCTCTCAGGGTTTGTGCTTCACCCCACCTCAGTCAAGGCTGGGCTTCCAAAGCTCCTCACAAATTCCTCACCACCTTTTTCCATTGGGCAGCACCTTCCAATGCCTGGGATGCCAAAGGTGCAGAAGGACCACAGGAACCAGGGAACACTGAGCTAGGATGAGCCCCCAGTGTAAAAGGCTGGGTTGTGCTGCTCCAAACACCACAAACACCAGGTTGTTCCCAGCTTTATTTCCAGTTTATTAGTTCTTAGGGTTTATTTAGTTTATTTGGTTGGTTTTTTCCATTTTAATCAGGAGTCAGTGTAGTGTCAACTGTTGTGCAAATCTTAGCTGACAGCTGTGGGTTTATATCCCCTGGAGCCAAGGAGGGAGTTGAAACCCTTTCTCACACTCCCTGGTGTACCCAGGGAGTCTGCCCTACCAGAAAGGAAAGCCTTGGCACCTTCCACCCCTCAAGGATGGGTGTCTCAGGAAGCTGGAGCTAGAGGTACCTTTCTGTAGACTCTTAGCTTTGAAAAACAAAGCTCAGAGGAGCCAGCACGACTCCTCCCCACAGTCCTGCTAAACAGATAAACCATTTCCTCTATTTCACTCCATTTTTAGCCAAATGCCTCTCCCAAGGGCACTCCAGAGGTCCGTGGTGTCAGAAATTTAGGGCTCACAGCCACACCTTTCCAATGGCTTTCCAATCATGGAACAGGAGCAGGAGCCTCTCCTCAAGGGCAGACATGGCTGGGAATTCTTTCCTTCATTGTCTGGGACATTTCTGTTCTTTTCCATGTTGTTTGTACATTATCCAGCCCCAAGAGGCACTAAGTCAGTGCTTCACTCCAAGCACTCTGTTTCAAAAAGGAAAGATTTAGGGTTTCAGGAATGGGGATGGCAGGGCTCGGTGCTGCTATACAGATGTGGTAAAAAGGGATTTTCAGAGCAAAATAAACCCTTCCATTCATCCTGCTGCGTCACCACAGTCCATCTTGCCACATATCTTGGATACCTACCTGACCTGGGGTTGATCATTTCATCATTCAGGGAAAGACTCAGGGAAAATAACTCACTGTCTGGGCAGAAGAGCACACGAGAGCAGTTTCCACATATCAGACAGCTGAGATATTTATGCAGTTATTCATTTGCCTTCCTCATCCCACAATCTGAAAACCCTCTGCTGGGCTCCAGTCCCTTCTGCCTGCAATTCTGAAAGCATCACTGAATTCAGCACTGCAGGCTCCTGGGGAGATAAGCAGGATTGTCCTCGGGTGTACAGATAAGGAAGGAGAAGCACAGAGCTACTGAAGGATTTGCCCAAAGTCACATAAAACAGCCCTGTCACAGCAGGAAAGCAAATCTTGGGTCACATCATCCTCAGGCCTCTATTGTCAAATTAAACTACTCAGCCAAGTGTTTTTGTATCTGAGGTGGGTTTGGTGCTGGGACAAGTGGTCAGAGAGGTTCTGCCCAGAATATTCAGGGGACATTCAGTTTCTCAGATTTCAGTCTGGGCTTCTTAGAAACCCTTTCCAGAGAGAGCTCTGCTTTAGGGGACACCCCTAAGGCCCTCTGTAAGTCACTTTTTCAATGCCATTCAGTCCCTCCAGAACGGAGAGGGAATTGTGGAGAAGCAGCAGCTATCCAAGTCTCTGCGCCCTGCAGGAAAACTCAGGAGCAGGCAGGAATCAAACGAGCTGAAGCCAGAGTTTGGTGACCAAAATAAAGTGGTTAAAATGCTCTGAAGTCAACATCCCCGTGAGACATTGGTCCCTGCTAACCTCCTCCCGCCAGGTGACTTTCCAGAAGCTCTCTCCAAGCCCTAACCAGCTGCTGCCTCCTGCCACCAGAACCACCCAGAGAGGAACGCGGCGACCCGACAAACACACGGCACTCTCCTGCTATCTTCGCCAAATCTCTTGCATTTTTATATGGCACCTTAATAACCCCTCATTTCCATTACAAGTGCATGCTTTCCTTCTGCTTATCTCCATCTCCATGCGCTCCTGCTCCATTCCTGCAGCCGCACCGCCCCCGGCTACAGCCGGGGAAGGTTTTTGGGAGCCCGGCAGGGTCGGGGATGCTCGGGGAAGGCAGGACATGTCCCATGGCTTGGGAGGTGGCAGGACGTGACTCACACCATGGCACGGCTCCATCTGCGTCAATATTGAACCCGCTGCCTTAACTTAGGGGGTAGGAGATGTTAAACCCAGTGCCCTAATTTCTTGGAGTCATTAAGAGACCGGCTGCGACTTTCTCAAGAGACAAACTCCTCACCTCGGTGCCCCGGGGCCAGAGCTGAGCTCCTTTGCCCTGCCTGCCTGCATTCCCCAGGTAGTTACGATCAGATACAAGGCGATTTGCTTCCTGTTGTGTGCTCTTAAGTGGTGGCTGCATTTCAAAAGCAGGGGAGTGATTGAGTCCTGTCCAGGCTGTAAAAGGCACCCGGCGGTTTCTGGGAAGAGCAGAGCTCGCTGTAATTGGTGCTTCTTAAGGCAAATCCCATCAATACCCTCCTGGCTTTCAACGAAGGCTAAAATCTGTGCGGGGTTTAGGTGATGGACCTGAGATTTAGGGTTTGGTGTCTGCAGCCAAAACTGTCTGCCTGGGACTGCTTGGCCAAGGCCTGGCAAACGTGGGAATTCTCCAGGCTGTGCTGCCTGAAGCTCCCTGGGGTTTGAGCTCTGCACCTGGACAGAATCACTGGATTGTAGAATCCTTAAGCTTGGAAAAGACCAGCAAGGTCACTGAGCCCAAACATGAACCCTGCCACATCCACTGGAATCCCATGTTCCCAAGTGCCATATCCTTTTAATCCCTCCAGGTGACTCCACCACAGCCCTGGGCAGCTGTGCCAGTGCCTGACAACCCTTTCAGTGAAGAAATTTTCCCTAATACCCAACCCAAATATCCAAATTTCCCTAATATCCAATCCTTGACACAACTTGAGGCCATTCCCTCTCCTCCTGTCCCTGTTCCCTGGGAGCACAGCCCAACCCCCCCGGCTGTCCCCTCCTGTCAGGAGCTGTGCAGAGCCACAAGGTCCCCCCTGATCCTCCTTTGCTCCAGGCTGAGCCCCTTCCCAGCTCCCTCAGCTTCTCCTGGTGCTCCATTCCCTTCCCAGCTCCATTCCCTTCCCTGGACATACTCCAGCCCCTCCAGGTCTTTCTTGTAGTGAGGGGAATGCCCAGGGAAGCACCAGTGAGCTGATGGCTCCTGCTGAATCCAAGCTGGGATCCACAAGCTGTGGACTCCCAAGCCGAGGCCACCCCTCTCATCCCCACACAGGAGAAGTTTTCCTGCACAAACACCACGGCTGTAGACGTTTTCTTTCTGCTCCAAGCTTGGCAAGGCACAAGGGTTCTCCACGAGGTTTGCAAATATCAGTTCAGCACCCACAGCTCCTTCTCAATAAGCCAAAGACCTGGATCAGATCTCTCCTGAGCAGAGGAAAGGGTGATTCCCAAGAGATGAGAGCTGGCCTGACCAAGGAGCTTTAGGAAAGCACATCATCCTGGTCTCTAAATTGGAGATACCTGGATTTGATGGATGGACCACCTGGTGGTGGGTCAGGAATTATCTGTATGGTGGCACTCCAGTGGTGTTCCTTGGGGGTTGGGGCTGGCACTGCTTGCTGGTGACAAGGACAGTGGGATCCAGGGCACTCTCAGGAGCTTTGCTGGTGACACCAGGCTGAGTGGTGGAGGCAGGTGCTGGAGGGAAGGATGGAGATGTGGCTCTGTGCAAACCTCATGAAGCTCAACAAGGCCAAGTGCAAGGTGCTTCCTGTGTTGGAAAATCCCAGCTCTACAGAGACAGGGCAACTGAGAGGCCTTTTAAAAGATTTTATTCCATTATCAGTCTTGATGAAGGGTGAGACATGTGATGAAAAACTCAACGTCATTCCATCAGAAGCCAACCTATCTCCTGATTACCTTATAAATATTACCTTATAAATCTATACCTTATAAATATTTTTCAGCCTATTAGCTTTTGCCAGGCAATGCTGCTAATACTTCTAACACCAATCACCCATTATTTTAATCACCTATAATCACCTATTATTCTACCCCATGTGGTCTTGCTACAGTGCATCTTTCACAGTTCTGATTCTCCAAAATATCTGGTCTTTTTGCAAGGCCATCTTTTGAAACTTGTTCCCAGCTCAATCTCTCTCTCAGCAATGCCATCTCTATTCCATGGCCTTCCTAAGTCAGCACACCTTCTCTCAGAGTTTGCACACAGATGAGCAAGGCTGTGTGAGCTTTCAGGCAGGTTTGGAGAACCCTTTACAAATCCAGTCCTGCACAAGGGTCAGGCCAATCCAAATCCCAAACACAGGCTGGGTGGAGAATGGGGTGAAAGCAGCCCTGAGTAGGAAAACTGGGAATGCTGGAACCACATGACCTTTAAGGACCTTCCAATCCAACCATTCTGTGATGTTATGGAAAGGTTTCAAGATCAGTTGGGCCACGCTGGGAGGGGGTGGGAGGTGTGTCAGCCTTTCCCTGGCCAGATACTGCCCCTTCTACCTCCCTGCCAGATTATAATGGCATCCATCCCCCCACCTCACCTCACTGGCTTTTGTGAGCAGCCTTTCATTCTTCAGAGACTCCAGGGCTGGTCAGAAATGTTCTTGGAGACCTCATATGAGGCGCTCCACCCCCAAAATTTGGTTTCTGGATCCCACCTGGACTTAGGCAAGCGCAAGATGCAGAGTCCCCAGTCCTGTGTGAACAGGACTCTCCTGTCCATGCTCTAAGCTGAGCTTTCACAATCAAGAACTGCATGGTCATCATTTGCAGGATGCTGGCATCCTCCAGGCTGGCCAGATGCTGAACAAGCGTTTTTCAAAATCACACTGGGGACCTGAGGGTTCCTGCATTTTCCTTTTCTTTTTGTTTTCTTGGTTGTAGCCCTCAGTGACTTAATAACCTCCCCAAGTGCCCTGGCAAACATGTTCCAGGACATTGCTCATCCCTTCAGCCTGTAAGTTCATGCACATTATGGGATTTGCATATTGTTGTATTTGGTAGCCTTCCCAAAGCAAAGCTTGAGTTCTTGCTTAAGCCTAAGATCCAGCCAGGACTGCTCCACAGCTGTGATTGCTCCCCAAAAACATGTTGAGTTTTTGGCTTGGTGCATTAAACTCTCTTCACATTAGTAAAGCCTGGAAGCATCTGGAAGGCAAAGATTGAGCCAAAATGCCCAGAGAAAGCTCAGATCAGCAAAATATGGTGCAGGGAAGGTTTGAGTGGCTTTTGAGTAGTCGGGTGATACAAAGCTCAGTAGAAGTTTTGGTGAAGTTGCATCAACTGAAAATGTGACCTTGTGACTTTATGGATCCATTATTATTTCAATGTCCCAGTGGAATCATCTGAAAAGTGTCAGGAAGAACACAATTTCTAGGATAACTGGTCAATCAGCACAGGGTGAGTGGGGAATAATACAGGAGGTTAAGAGAGGCCAGTTATCAGAATCATTGTACCTGCTTAGAATTGCCCCAAGGGTTTGAGAACAGCCCTGTTCATGGTAAAAATCCCATTTTTACCCTACTGGTGTTTTCTGAGGTGTGGTGTTGAACTGTGGGGTCATTTCTTGTGAGTGAAGAAATCAAAAGTGCGAGGAGAAAGGGAAATAAATTTGATATCTTGGGGTATTCCCTACTTGCAAAGCAGTTTGAAAAGATTGGCTTTCATTTTGGCACAGCGTGGAAAAAGCTCTGCCATCCAGGAAAGCCTTCCCTGCTCCCCTTCCCTGCCCAGCCCTCCCTGGGATGGAAGGCTGTGAGGGAAGTTCTCCAAAAAGACTAAAACTCCTCAGTCCTTAGCCGTGCCATCTTCTGGCTGATCCCACCCAGGCAGTGGGCACAAAGGAAAGCTCATTTCCCTCATTTCCAGTCCCCTTGGCAGGGACCTTCATTAGGTGAGGGAGGAAAACTTGGGGCAGGTGCAAGGTGTACCTTGAGTGCTGTCACCCATTGAGAGCCACAGCCTCAGGGAAAAAGGGATGGAGGGAGGGGACAAGGTTTGGTTTACATCCTGAGGATGGAGGATGTGACCATCCTGGCATTTTCCTGCCTTCCAGCCGCCAGCACCTCTCCCTGTCAAGGAAGAGGAGCTTTACCTGGTGCTGGTCCCATCACCAGGTTAAGCATGAGGCTGTTGTTAAGTGTAAACCTGCATTTTTTATTTTTTTGGGAGCATACCCAAATTCTGAAGCGAAGCCCATGGCTCAGGGTCGGGCTGTGTGGTGCCTTGACTGCACACTACCAGATAGACTATTCCCTGTGCCCCCTGAAATTCAGGTTTGCACAGCTGTCTGTGGTGCCATGGCCCTATCCAAAGACCTGAGGATGACCCCAGTCAGAACTTTTTGGCTGACCTCAGTGGCCTTGAATCAAGCCTGGTCCTGTCTGCGCAGGAGCTCATTTCCTAGCAGAAAGAAACATCTTTTGGAGCAGGTCCAAGCTAGACCACAGGGAAGATGAGAATTCCCTGGCCTTCTGCCATGCCCTCCAGAGAAGGTGTTGACAGGGCTGACCAAATCCATCCTTCACTGGCCCTTCCTTGTTGCAGTATTGTGAGGGGCGAGGTGAGAGATGAGCATTGACTCTAAGTTCTTAGATGGCTTGATTTATTATATTATGATAATATATTAAAAGAAAATTATATACTAAAACTACACTAAAGAAAGAGATGTTAGAAGGCTAGAAAAGAATGAATAATAAAAACCTGTGACTGACCAGAGTCTTGACACAGCTGGACTGGGATTGGTTATTAAGTAAAAACAATTCACATGCTGGGTAAACAACTCTCCAGATCACATTCCAGAGGAGCAAAACATGGAGAAGCTGAGGCTCCTCATCTTGCCAGGAGAAGAAATCCTGGCGAAGGGATTTTTCATAAAATATCCCAGTGACACTTCCTGACTGACTCCTCTCTCTCGCAGCCACCAGGGAGTCGGCCTTCGTCCACGCCATCGCCTCCGCCGGGGTGGCTTTCGCTGTCACCAGGTCCTGTGCCGAGGGCTCGGCCACCATCTGCGGGTGTGACACGCGCCACAAGGGCTCTCCTGGTGAGGGCTGGAAGTGGGGAGGCTGCAGTGAGGACGTGGAGTTCGGGAGCATGGTGTCCCGGGAGTTCGCGGACGCGCGGGAGAACCGGCCCGACGCCCGCTCGGCCATGAACAGGCACAACAACGAAGCTGGAAGGACAGTAAGGACATTTCACTTCCTCCTTTCCTGTTGGTATTTTCTTAGCTGATAGGATGAGTGGTGGGAAGGGATTAAGGGGGCTCGAAAAACCTAAATCTGGGCACATTTCTGTCACAAAATGGTAGCACCTGTCCTGTGAGAGTTCTAGATCAACGTGCCCGGTCTGTGAAAGCTCCACATGAATTCACCCACACAGATGTAAACGCCTGCCTTGGAGTCAGCTGTCCAGATCTCTTTTATAGAGGATGGATCAAGGCAGGTGTAGGATGGGATTTCATCCCATCTTACGAGGATATCTACCCCCAGAAGTTATGGATGCCCCATTCCTGGAAGTGTCCAAGGCCAGGCTGGACAGGGCTAGCCCTGGAAGGTGTCCCTGCCCATTCCAGGGTGGTTGGAACTGAGCGATTTTTAAGGTCCCTTCCAACCCAAATCACTCTGTGATTCCACTGTTAGAGTTATTAACTCAGTTAATAATGTCCTAATTGTGCCTGTTCCCTTCCATTGACTGTGGGGCACCTGAAGTTCGAGTACAATTGTCCATTCCCCTTCTCTGCAGCCTTGAGGGAGGAGAAGAGCCAGGAGAGCTTTTCCCACAACCCGTCTTCTCAACCCTGTTCTATTTGCCAGGAAATATTTAAACAAAATTAGAGGCAATGTAGCTCTGGTGCCTCCTGATTAAACTTGGATCATGCCCTGAAGCTGTTTTTACTTCAAACAATCCTGGAACAAAACTTGTAAGGAAAAGAAGGCACAAAATCTGCCATATATACAATCATTCTTTTCCCTAGGTGGAATAATCCCAAAAGGGGGATATTCTTTTTTTTTTTTTTTTTTTTATCTCAAGAATAACCCATAAATCCAGAAGAATGCAATTTGTGGGGAATAATTTGTAGAACTGAACCACAAAGCCCTTTCTAACAGAGATTATGCCACAGCTTCTCTGAGATAAGAGAGAACAGGTTAATGTGGTCTTGTCCCCACAGCAGAAGGTCTTGCACATATCCAGGAGGACGTTTGTGCAGTGAGCTGTACCAAAGCCACCACAGCTGCTGTGCTGGGACACGTCCTCCGGCAGGCTGGGGTTTCTTGAGAGCTCCTGAAGTGGATACTGTGAATTCCCCGTGGTGTTATCCCACCTCACACCACAGCAGAGCTGTTGGGATACAACTTCTGAAAGGGAATTACCACCAGAAACCAAAATTGTCTGCCATGCAGACGACCACAAGCAATAATGTGGTTTCCTCCAGCTCTGGCCCAAATTATCCCAGGTACCCCCAGGGACGGGGCAGTGCTGGTGGCAGTTACTGGGATATGTAGTGGGAAAAAGAGGGCTGGAGAGAAGCTGTGTGGAGTGGAAAGGAGAGCTTTCCTTTAAAGTGAGAATTTGTTTTAAAGTGAGAATCCTTGGAAAAAAACAAACAAACGTGGCGGTGTTTGTGGGTCCCCAGGATGAGGGAAGAGATGAGAATCTTGTCTCCGTGTTTCAGATTTATTATTTTATGATACATATTATATTAAAAGAAAATGATATATTAAAACTACACTATAGAAAGAGAAAGGTGACATCAGAAGGCTAGAAAGAAATGAAGAATAAAATCTTGTGACTGACCAGAGTCCTGACACAGCTGGACTGGGATTGGTCATCAAGTAGAAACAATTCACATGAGACCAATCAAAGATGCACCTGCTGCATTCCACAGCAGCAGATAATTATTGTTTACATTTCGTTTCTGAGGCCTCTCAGCTTCTCAGGAGAAAAAATCCTGGCAAAAGGAGTTTTTATAAAATATGTCTGTGACACAAACATCCTTGTGATCACAGGCCTGCAGAGGTCTTTTTACTCTAAGTCATTTTCCTCGACTCTGAGTTCTTCTAGGACATTTTACAGGTGCCAGACCATGACCTGAAATCCCACAGGCATCACACCATGACCTGAATCCCAGTATTTTAGAAAGCACTGGTGTTTTCCATCCCCACCATACCAGCACCCTTGGGACAGCTCTTCCAGGCCTCCATACCCGAGTGTTCCCAGCTAAACCTGAGCCACGGGCAATGTTTCATATTGGTTCCCATAGGAACTCCAGCCCCACTGCTCCTCCAGGAGTTTTGATTGAGCTCGGCGTGATCATAGGAACCAAACCTTCTGCGGTTCTCTCTCCTCGCTAATTGCAGCCCGCTTTGTGGCGGGAGATGCTCCGTAAATAACACAGGAAAACACCTGGTGAACACCAAGGTGCTGATTCATGGCAAATCTCTTGGGCTCAGGCTGGCACTCGCCTATTCACGTACCCAGAAATTTGCTGATTGCTCTGAAAATGCAGATTATCAAGCTGTTGCATAAGGTTGTCTCCCACCCCAGAGTACTGGAGGGCAACACCTCTGTTTATTTAAACTCGTTATATAAGAGGTAAAAACAAGTTGCAAGCTTCTGGGATCAATAATCACCCTCCCATTTATCCCAGGAAAGCGTTTTGTGTTGAAGCCTGAGCCTTTAAAATCAAAAGTAGGGCTGTTTTTTTCTTTTTTCCCCTCTGAAGTGATTTTAGAAAAATCATAACCCTGGCTTTAAAATAAAAATAAATCCTTTTTCAGTTTCTGAAGGCAGTCATAGCAAGGCTTGAACCTTGTTTTCTTAAGTAAACACAAAACATATGTGAAGGATGGTGTTCTGTTCTGGATAGTCAGGATATTTCATCTTCCTTTTACTTCCAACAGAAAAGCTGCATTTTCCGTTTATGAAGGCATTGTTTGAGTAGCTTTGTGTGCTCTTTGCTTCTCTGCCTAGATTTGTTTGAATTCTTTTCCTGTTGACAGCACAGTAATATTCCCACATGAACATTGATAAGACAGAAGTTATTAAATCTCCTTGGTGAAAGTTTTTGGTAAATCCTTAAATTTGAGCTGGGAGTCAGAACCAGGCACTGAAAATTGTAAAGTACAGAATTTTATGGCTTAGACCCAGGAGTGACTGGGGGATAAGGGGATTTTTGTTCACAAGAGTATAAATATATCTATGAAAACATCCACAATTCCTTGGAAAATCATGGCCAAGTGGCAGAATGTCATAAAGAGTTTTAATTGCAGGTTAACGTCTTTCCTTCTCCTTTGCCTTTCTTCTCTTTTGCAGTCCATCATCGAGCTCATGCACCTCAAGTGCAAGTGCCACGGGCTCTCGGGCAGCTGTGAAGTGAAGACCTGCTGGTGGTCCCAGCCAGACTTCAGGGTCATCGGCGACTACCTCAAGGACAAGTACGACAGCGCGTCCGAAATGGTGGTGGAAAAACACCGGGAATCCCGCGGCTGGGTGGAGACCCTCCGGCCCAAATACAACTTCTTCAAGGCCCCCACTGAGAAGGACCTGGTTTACTACGAGAACTCACCAAACTTTTGCGAGCCCAACCCTGAGACAGGCTCCTTTGGGACCCGCGACAGGATCTGCAACGTCACTTCCCACGGGATTGACGGTTGTGACCTTTTGTGCTGCGGCCGCGGGCACAACACGAGGACTGAGAAAAGGAAAGAGAAGTGTCACTGTATCTTCCACTGGTGCTGCTACGTCCGCTGCCAGGAGTGCATACGAGTCTACGACGTCCACACGTGCAAATAAATCAGGCATAAAACCCCTTGGCCGGGCTCCGAGTGGAGAAACGGATTTTGAGCCTACTTCCTCTGAGGTTGCAGACGTGAGAGAAGTCTACTGTTTTTGATATTAAAAAGAATAAAAACTGGACAAAAAAATTTAAAAATAAAAAGGCTAAAACTGGTTGGATAGAATAGGTCTAATGACTTGTGGGCTATCCTGAGGTGCATCTGGCAGTCACACAAGTTCTGCCCCGACGCCGATGCCTCCGGAAGGAGAGCGGCTTTTTCCACCAGCCCACAACACCGAGCTGGAAAGAAGAGCAATAGCAAAAGCATGGATTTGCTCTGCTCCCACCCACCTGAAGTGACTCGTGTGATTAAGTGTCCTTTGAAAGACTTGCATCTTCCTAAGCATCTCCTTTTCCCTCAGCCAGGCAGAGGCTGTGCTGAACAGCGGCACGGAGCTTTCTGAGAGCTCTCTCTGCAAACCCGAGTGGCCAGACTGTGTAAAATGAGCAACAGCAGCAAAAGAAATAAAAGCAGATAAATTAAGGATTTTTCAAATAAAGAACATGACTACTTCTTTGCTTTTGCCTTGGAACCAGAGAAGTCTACAAATATTTAACAGAGCTGGAGAGTGGGCAAGCTCTTGATGTGAAATTTTTAGCGTAGTAGCTTCTGCCAGATTGGACATAGGATCCTGTGACATCTGTAGAAAGGGAAGGAAGGAGAAGAGGAGGGAGAAAAAGAGAGAAAACTGCTGATGACTTCCTGTAAACGCCCTGTTGGCACACAGGTGATGTGCACAGTACAGAAAAGTTCAGTGTCCTGTGTGTGAAGAGGACTCTGTGTGCATTGAGAAGGACACAGTCCCACAACTGGGAATGCTGCTCCAGCTCTCCAGCCTGGGATGTGGCTCAGCCAGTGAGTCTTCCTTGGAAACATGTGGTGCAGTGAGTCTCTGGGTCTGGGCACTCACTCCTGAGCACAGGACATCCATCTCCTCAGCACCCCAGGGAAAGGATGGCAAGGGAAAGTGTTCACCCCTCCCACCTGGTTGGGGAGGTCTGTCACCAGCAGTGGAAAGTGCACTTAGTTCTTCCACTCTCTGCACCTGATGCAGGCTTCCCAGGCACTTGGCAACAGCCTGAGCCCACAGGTCTGTTGGGAACATGGATCTGAAGGACTCATTGTCACCCATTAATTGACATGAGGGTGAAGCAACCCACCGCCACCACCACACCCCACAACTGGAGCAGTCTCAGGCTCAAGCCAAACCTTGTTCCACAGCTAATTCCTACAGCCATTCCCACCTATAAAAGTGGCAAAGATTAAAATGGACAAAACCCAGAGTCTGAACCAGCCCAGAGTTTGGGTAAGTTTGGACACAGAGCCAAATCCCAGCTTTGCAGTGCTGGCCCATCTCTGCTGCTCACCCCTGACTGCCCATCTTTGCATGTTGCTCTGCTTCCAATTCCAGATCAGGATCACAGTTCACAGAACCAGGTCTCACCTCCTCCATGGGCTCAGCCCACCACCTCGGTATTCACAGCTCTGTAACCCTGCTTGGGTTATTCCTGGTCAGTGCTGGGCTAAATGAGGGGTGAACCAAGCACAGTCACAGCCTGTTTTAGCCCCAGATGCACTTGCCCTGTGTCCTCTTTGCCTCACCCCTGCTTTTGGGTTCCTATCCTGGAAAAAGGACAATGGATGGGTGTTTATTCTGTCTCTTCAGCAGAGGAAGGGAAACAGGGCATGAGTTAATTCCCCTTTCATGGCAATGGAATCATGGCCGTTGGCTGGATCACTCCTGGAAATCTTTGTGGAGGAATCAGAGTGCTCCTCTCTGTGTGTCAGCCTTTTCCCAGGAACCAAAGGAGGGAGTATGCAGAAGAAGAAGGGAACAAACAGAGCTTAATCCCTTTAGAGAGAAAACAGGAGGAAATGATGCCTCCAAGGGCTGGCTCTGAGTCACAGCGTCTCCTGGGACTACTCCTAGGCTGGTGCAGTTTATGCATCACCCATTTGTCTCAGGGCTGTGCCCACGGGCACAAGCAAGATTTGCTTATTGATGGAGGCACTTTTATCAGTGCTTTGCAAAAAAAAAAAAAAAATGCTGCAGTGAAATGAGAGTAGGAGAGAGAGAAAGAGAGAGGAGATCAAGAGAAGCAAAGAAAAATATGGGGAGAAAATCAATCTGTGGCACCTGTCCGTGTAAACACTGCACCCCATCAATGGCCACACACCACGTGGAGAAGGCAATAGGTCACTGAACACTTAAATGAAGATCAATTAATGGATGCATGACTGATTTACATAGTGCAGTCTTGGAGAAAAGGAAAACTTAATCATGGGAAATAGAGAAGGAAGCCACTGCAGGGGGAGATTGCGCCTATAACCAACATTCAAACACAACCTGTCAAGAAAGCAAATGCTCCAGAAAGCCACATAAGGGGTGGAAGACATTGATGAATTGGAGAGGATGGGATAAGGGAAGATACATCTGATTTTCTTAATATGATGCAGTGCAAGCAGCCACAGTGAGAGATGTCAGACACGTCCTACCAGGAACTTCTGTCAATAAATGGTGACACAACAGTGAAAATTCAAATCACTGCAGGCCACAGTCCCTTCAATCCATTGACTTCAGCGGGGTCACACCCACAGCTGGTTCCACCCTAAGATTTTTAAGCCAAGTGGTTTCAAACTCCTTCTTTTATGCCACACCAGTGAAGAAATGGGCTGGAGGATTTGGCTTCCATGAGTGGGAGCTGGAATCTGCCCCCAGCCCATCCACAGCATGTTCACATCCACCATTTCTGCTTTTGCACCAGAACAAGCCCAGCATCGCCAGCAGGTGAAGCTTTTTGGGAATTGGGGGGGAAAAAAAATTTGAAACTGGGCATTTGCTGAGCAATTGCCTCTAGAGGTGAACAAATTTTGACTGCAAGAGTGGGATTTATTTCATCCAGTCTAAGCTATTTATCTAATTTTCTGCTGGGATCAATGGCAAGAAACAAATCCAGAAGGTGATTGATGGTACTTAGGATGGTACCTAAGTTATGTTTGGTTAAGGGCCCTCTGGGGGTATCTCTGACTTCAGCTGCTGAGCTCAGAGCAGATGATGAGCTCTTCCGTGGGTCCAGACTGATGACGTGAAATCCACCATGAGTCAAGGAGGTGAAGCTACAACCTGATCATCATCTGAGATGGGCTGGAAGCTGTGCTCCTTCCCTCCAAGCTGGGATCAGGCTTGAACCAGCTCAGTGGCTGGGGACTCCTCCCCCCCATTCAAGGGGATTTTAACGAAGCCTGTGGGTGCTTGTTTGGGTTTGTTATGTAATTAATCATCTCTGTGATGATCCAGTGTAAGGGGTTGAGCAGCTGCTACTAAAGTCAATGAAAAATGCCTGCGTGAATTCTGTTCATCCCCCCGAGCACACCTGGGGGGTTCCAGTCCTGGATCTGACTCTGCCCATTCCTGAGGGGGTAAAGAGCCTGTCAGGGCTCTGGGAGCTGGGCCTGTGGCTGACCCCATGGTTTTGGAGAGGGGGCTTGGGCCACTGCTCACTGCTACACATGAATCTGGGAGGTGTCCTTGGAAAACTGAGATCCCTCTCCACTGCCTACACTGGGTGTCTCAAGTCAGGGTTTCCACTGCACCAGTGAGAAAAAGTTAGTCAGTGATGAGTGAGGTGCCATCCTTCCCTACAGGAGATGGTCTGAATTCCACCCAGAGCTGCCTTCTGCCTCAGGTTCTCCTGGGAAAACAGTAGGACCTTACTTATGGAAGGGTCTTGGCATTTCACTCAATAACACAAACATCTGGTGGCATATTACAGGTGCCCTACAATGTCCTGTTGGGGTCCAGATGTTGTTTCAATGGCCTCAGACCCACACAGATCATAAACCTGGGCAGCCAGAGACTGCTGGGTGTCCAAAATGACCCGAGATGTCTTTGTGTAGGCAGTTGAGTGGGGCACTTCTCTGGACGTGGTTTTCTGTCAGACCCTCTCCCCCACCCTGGTGTAATGCTCCAGTTTATAACCAAAAGGAAAACATCATTGATTTCCCACAGGTGGGAGCTGGCCATCTTCACCTCTGTGCTCCCTGGTGTCCTTCCCTTCAGTGCCCACTGGTGAGGTTTGTCCTCAGGCAGATGGTTTGTACCAGGGGTGTGTCTGGCAGGACGGGGGAAAAGGGACAAGGTGTCACCCCACAAAGTAACAGATGTGAAAAATAAAAGTGAAAAAGGACCATAATTCCATCCTCTCCCATGCTGCTATCCAACCTCTCTTTTAGCTGAACAGATGGGTTGGATGGGCCCCATCAGTTCCACATCCAAGGAGTTAAAGACAGTGGCGTTACCTGCGAGGGGTGAATTTGGCCTCATCTCTTTTCTTTCTATGAAAGAAATGGAAAGTTTAGGAGTTTGGTTGTTTTGTTGGTTGGGTTGGGGGTTTTTTGCCCTTCTTTTGGTTTTATTTTAGAATTTGGGGGCTTCTCTTTCTCAGAGAAGATGAAAATATGGGGAGGGAAGAACATTTTTGTTGCTTGACCCCAGTTATCTCTCTCAGCTGAGTGTTGTGCCCAGTCTTCTCCAAAGCATTCTCAAGTCTCCAAAATTGCTTCCACTCCTTATGGGAAGCTTCACGTGCAGAACTAAAGCAGTTGGGATTTAATTTTTGGAGGGGATTGCAGAGACAACCACACCACAAAATGCAACATGGCACAGAAATCCCTGAGTCAGCACCGACCACGTCAGCCCTGCAGTGCTGTTGTCTAAGCTGAGCATTGCAGAATTTCTGTATTAACAAATCTCAGAAAACAGTTTCTTCTGCCTCTCAATCTCAGATATTTTTTGTGTTTTCATTGCATTCAGATGTACTGCCACAGAAATGTCCCTGGGTTATGTTATATTTGTCATTGTGTGTTCATATTCTTATCATGCCCCCATCCTTAAATTAATATACAGGAGAAAAACTCTGAGCTTTGGGTCACTTTTTTTTTTTTTTTTTTTTTATCTTCAAAGATTGGTTTCAGTACTGAAAATCTGGTGGTTTATGTTGTTTGGGATATTCAGGGTTGCAGCATGAGCACTCTGCAGAAGCTGGGAGTTGTGAATCCAGTCCCAGGGTCTGCACTACGGAAATTACTCCAGACTTTCCTTGGTGCTTTAACAAAATCCATTTGGGAGGATGAAAACAGGGCCATGAAAGGCACCAAACCCAAGGGCCCTGCAGATATCAGCCAGGGAAACAACCCCTGGCTCTTCCAGAGTCCTGCCCCAGGGCTGAGGGGAAGGGATCACCCTGCTGGCAGTGCCAGGGTCGGGGGCTGTTTGCTCAGGTCTGTCATTCCTGAGCTCCAGCAGCTGTTGGGATGAGATGTCAGAGGGTGTTGGGTGATGGGAGAGAAGGTGGGCTGGGCAGGACAAGACCTCATCTCTTCTTCATACCTATAGTTTCCTGTTTTCTACCTCCCTGCAAGCTAAATCTTGGCTGCTTTAGTTGTGATTTCTCATTTTGGGAGTATCCCTTTTTTCTAGATTTCCCCTCTCTCACTGGAAGCAGCAGTGGCATCTGGCTGAATTGTTTTATCCACGGCTTAACCCTTCCACCCTCCTGTTTCCTGCCCTCCCTTGTGCTCTCCAGCAAAGTTCCTGCTCTGCAGCTCCTCCCCCCCACCTCAGGTCCCCATAAACAGCCCTGGGGTGCAGATTCCTCAGCTTGGTGGGAAATGGGGGCTCCTCTGGCCTCCATTTCAAAGAAGGGGTCTTTAGTCCTCCTTCCTGCTCCTCCCAGTGGCTTTGTGGGCTTGGTTAAGTTGGCTGCATTTCCCACTTTGCTGCATTTTCCAGGGGGGTCTTTGGTGCATCTCCACTTTGGAGGAGGAGGTTTTCCTCAAGAACAAGAGGCCAGGAGTTGATTCCCAGGCAGTGGTACCTACAGTGGGATTTGGAATACAAAGTGAGGTGCTTCAAGGCAGGTATCTACATGTGTGCTAGGTGCCTAAACCCCCATAGAAGCCAAATTATGGGCTCCATTTGCCTAAACTCAGCATTTAGGGCTGAACTAAATTATTGAAATAGGTGTCTAGAGCCAGCTGGGATGCTCCAGGGTACCCCACTGGCTCCTAAAAGCTACTCTGGAGGAATGTGGGTTTCCCTTGGATCTCAGGGCATATCTGGCAGACCCATGCAGATGTTTCTCCATCAGAGATGGATATCTAGATGTCTGACTCCCATGCAGACACAGGCTTGTGGACGTCCACAGGTGTGTGTGTCTTCATCCATGAGCAGGATCCCACTCCAGATTCCAAACTCCCTTTAGATTCTCTGAGGTGGAAAACTGGTCATGGTCTCAATTCTCACTTAAACCAACAAAGATCAGGTACCAGTGTCTCCAGGGGAGCAGAAGGTGGAGCTACTCTGTAAGAATAATTATTTAATCCACTTCACTGCCTGGTTTGTCATGGCTTTGACCCCAAGGGAGCATCTCTGCTCCCACATAATGGGAATGGACAGGTCCCACTAAGTCATCCACGGGTAAAATCCTGCTCTTAGGTGGACACCACCCAGGTGGAGAAAGTTCCTGAAGCCACAGGGGTCTGTTCCACATGATCTCCTCCTCTGTCTCTGCAGACCTTTTCTTACACATGCTCTGCACACCAAGGGAGGTCTTGGACAGCCCTGCATGGAAGTGGGGAAAGTGTGAGGAGAAGCTTTCCCCATTTCCCTTTCTTTTCCGAGTTTCTTCTTATTATTTATTAGTATTTATTTATTTCTCTCCGTTCATTCCACTCCACCAAACATCCTGAAGGCAGGTCTGCTACAGACACGGGCTGGGCAAGCAGCTGAGTGTCACCCCTGGCTTTGAGGGATGGCACCGTGGTGTCAGAGCTCCTTGCCAACACTTGCCACCTGCTGCTGCCCCTTGGAAAGCACCAGAGGTCTGAGTCTTTCCAGGTCAGCCTCCCAAAAACTCCAAAACCAGATAAAATCCTCCCGAGTCTCTGCTGTAGCCCTGGTTGTCCCACTGCCCCTGTCCCCAGCTGATGGCAGCTCAGCCTTCTCCTCCTCCTCATCCCAGTAGGGAACCACTCCATCAATCCCTCGTGGCATCACTTTCTGTCACTCCCAGGACCAAACCTGCCCGAACAAGACCTGTTGTAGCTTTGGACTCACTGACAAGCCCACCAGCAGTGTGGAAGACGTAAAACACAAACCTGTAGCACCCCAGGGGATTCCCCCACGGTACAAAACATGCTTGTCCAGCAGTCAGGGACAAGTATCTTCTTGTGAGTGGGTTTTTTTGCTGTTGCTTTCCCTTCCCACAGACTGTCTGCCTGATTACATCGCCTCCTTCAAAGCTCCATCACTGTCTGTAACCCCTGCCCTCACCCCTGTGTACAGATTGCATGTATGATACAACCTGAAATTCCAAAGCTATTGTACAAAGTAGAGTTGTCACCTTTTCCTTTTTTTTTCCCTCTCAGTATTTTGTTAAGTCTGATGATTTTTTTATGATTATTTATTTTATGAATAAATGTATATATTAGTAAGAGTATATATTTGCGGAAATAACTCATCGGGACAGTGTTGTTGCTCTGCTGTTGTGCTTGTGACCTCATTGGCTTTTACCCCATTTTCTACTGACAGCACATTAGCAATGTCTTGTAACTGTTTTTTGTTACCAGTTAAGTTTGATAGATGTGTTAACTTTATAATGAAAATTAAAAAAAAAAAAAAGGCGCATTAATTTTAACCTGCGTTTGGGTGCTTTTTCCCACTGTTCCCTGGTTTTGACTGGATGGAATTTCATATCACAGGCTGAAATTCAGCTGGGGAGAAATAAGAAATAAATATAATAAATATGCCTTCCTCTTGTAGGACAGGAGTTGTGTGCTTTGGAAGAAGAGATGTCACCTGTGCTGTCACCATGTAACCCATGCACAGCTTCTGTGGGAGGGGACAACACAAATATAAATAAAACAAATCCACTTCAACTGCCACGAGTCCATTTCTCAGCTGAGCATCACCAGGACAGGGACGAGTTTCTTCCTCCAGAGCACTAAAAACCCAGCATTGCAAAGGGATGGGTTTTCACATCCAGAACAGTAAAAACCCAGCATTGCAAAGGGATGGGTTTTCACATCCAGAACAGTAAAAACCCAGCATTGCAAAGGGATGGGTTTTCACATCCAGAGCACTAAAAACCCAGCATGGCAAAGGGATGGGTTTTCACATCCAGAGCACTAAAAACCCAGCATGGCAAAGGGATGGGTTTTCTCAATGCCTCTGGAAGACCATGAGAAATTTCATGCTGGTTTTGTCAATTCCAGTCACTCCTTCCTTCCTCTGTTATTTCTTTAGGCTGGGAGCCTTGAACCTCCTCTAAAGCCAACCTTGATGACTTCTTTATAACAGAGGGATTTAAACACATCCAGAGATTGATCCCAATTATTTAAACCACAGACCTGAGCTGGTATAAATCACCTTCTGGAGAAATTTGTTTTCTTACAGAGGCTCTAAATGAACACATCTGTAAATGCACAACAGCTTTTCCCTGGGAAGGGAGGTGGGCAGCACACTGGGACAAAATATCCCCCTCCCAAAAACACCCCCATGCCTGGCTTTGAACAACACAGGTCAAACACCACGGAGAGCTTTCAGCATTCCTGGCTCAGCATATTTTCCAGAAATAAATGATAAACATTCTTATTAAAGAGCACTTCAGATAAGCCTGTTTGTGAAGCTGTGTTGCCTGCTTTGCCAGGTTTGAGCAAGAGTCTTTTTTTCCTTTTTTTTTTTTAAACCTAAATAGGGAAAACTGAGACATGAGTGAACATCTCAGTTACTCTCAGCTTACACATGCTTTTAGCCCCTCCAGACCCTTTTAGGAATGAAAGAAAACAAGGTCTTGTTAACTTATTGCTGCCTCATGACCTGGACTTTTCATTATTAGGGAAACTCTTGAAGTTTTCTTTTGTTTTAGTCAAAGAGTTATTTCCCCATGGGAAGGCAGCACAAGCTATGGCCACGCTGAGCCATGGCAGTGGCCTTTGCTCAACACAACCCAGGTCACAAAAGTCACCTAAAACTGCTCCACAACCACGTGGGAGATATTTGACAGGAGAGCCAAGAGTCAAATCTCATCCCCAGGCATAATTTACAGACTGAGATGCTGCAGAGGGCTACCAGGTACCTGACAGAACAGTTGAGAGCTCCATGTTCCTTTGAGGAGCAGTGCGCTGAACTTGGTGAAGCTTGGTCACCAGCAAAAAAAAATCATAGAATTAGAATTAGAATTATTTAGAATTAGAATTCCAATTAGAATTATTTAGAATTAGATTGGTTTGGGTTGGAGGGGAGCTTGAAGTTCATCTCATTCCAAACCCTTGCCATGGGCAGGGACACCTTCCACCATTCCAGGGTGCTCCAAGCCCTGTCCAACCTGGCCTTGGACATTTCCAGGGATCCAGGGGCAGCCACAGCTGCTCTGGGCACCTGTGCCAGGGTCTCCCCACCCTCACAGGAGAGAATTTCTGCTGTACCTAGCCTAAATTCCCCCTCCTCAAGAATGAAGACATTTCCCATTCTCCTGTCGCTGCAGTTCCTGATGAAAAGTCCTTCTCCAGCTTTCATGCAGCTGCTTCAGGTCCTGGAAGGTGCTGTGACCTTCTCCCCTCCAGCTGAACAGCCTCAAATTTCTCAGTCCTTCCCTTCAGCACTGACTGAGCTACTCCTCAGCAAACCCTGGCCAGGTTGACACTTCTGGCAGCACTTCATCCCCTCTCCTGCTTTCCTTGCGCAAACAGCGCCTCAAACCAGCCTGGGATGTGCCAGATCCAGAGGAACCGTGCAGATTGTTCTGTACCCGAGTTCTTTTGCACCAGTCTGGTGGAAACCAACCACCCCCAGTCTGAGTGATGCCTCAGGTTTCAGCTTTTATGTTTTTCAGACTCTGTGCTGCTTCAGTGTGTGGGTCTGAGCTTCACATCAGGGCATGGTGAGCTCTGTGCACAGAGCAGGGAGACAAAACAATTCCTGCTCCAGCTGGGCACCAAGGACAAATGAGCCAAATCTCAGCCCAGGAGCACAAACCCCGTGGGCTGGAGAGAGAAAAACAAGCAGGGTGGGAGTGCCTGGGCTAAAGCTGGGCTGGGACAATGAACTGCAAGATGCAAATGGAGCAGAGCTGATCCCAGGGAGAGACCCCGGGAGCGCTCGTGCATTTTGGGGCCATTTTGGGTCATCTTGGGGGCAGCCCTGGCTGGGCTCTGGTGCTGCCCCAGGTGCATCCATGGAGGCCTTTTAATAAACACCTTATACTTTAATACTTTAATACCTTCTACTAATAAATACTTTATTCTTTAGCTCCATCTAGTCTCTGTCCTAGGCCAGCCTTCACAAGGCATCCAAAGCCTCCATGAAGTCACAGCCTTGCCCCAGAGGCTTCATGGACTGCAGGCAGTGGGGCTCAGCTCCTGGATTCACTCACCCCAGTGAAGGTGCCCACAGAACCACAAACAGGCACGGGGATGCCCTCCAGGCTCTGCCTGTCCTCTGGGTGCTGCTCCAGGAGAACCACGGCTCTGGGTCATGTCTGGGAGCTCCAGGGAGATGTCTCAGATCCCCCAGGATGTGTCACCAGGCATTAGACACTTTGGCCAAGTGACTGAGCCCAATTTGCCTGAACTTGAGGTCTGACTTTCAAGTTCCTGTTATTGTTCACAATGAGTTGAGGGATTCATTTCACCTTTAGGGCTGAGCGCTGCCTGTATCCCTTTGGAAATCTGGATGTCACATGGATTTGGCACATACAGACCCTCTGGGGGGTCTGTGTCCTTCTGGATTGGCAGGGGGATACCCAGAGGAATGACAGTGAGACACCACAGATGGCCCTGGACAGCTGTGTTCAGTCAGGCACCTGGAAAATCCCATCTCCACCAGCTGCAACAGGAGCTCAGGGCTCTGAGCACAAGCAGGCAGCACTTTGCATCCTGCCACACAAATTATGATGTCTTCATCTGCAAGTTGAATCCCGCTTGAGCAATCAGTCCAACCCACCATCCTTTGAAGCTGTGAAATCCAGCTGAAAGCAGCTCCTGTCCAGCAGCTCACCAGGCCATAAAGAAACACACCGTGACCCAGTAAAATCTGAAAGCTCTGCCATCTCACTGCTACCCAGCCTGGCTTTGGAATTTGCTTACTGATGTCTTTTGTTTGCAGGTGTGGAAGGGTTTTTTGCCCCCACCATGCAGTCATTTGGAGGCACACAGCCAGACTTGCATTCCACAGGGCTACAATCCGGTCTGGGATTTGCCTGCCAGTGTCAACAGGTGAAGTGCTCACTAATGAACTTGGTGGTGGTGTTAGGGTGAGGTCAGCTCAGTTCCTCCTCAAGTTGGTTTTGTGCAAGGGCAGCAAGGTTAAATCACTTTATGGTGATTATAAACAGATATGTGGTCTGGACCTGACCCTGTGAAACTTTTTGCCATTCCTCCTGGTTCAGGAACATCCCAACACCCTAAATTTCATCTACTCTTTTGTCAGACAGGAGGCACAGCAAGGCTGTGTTGACTACACCTCTCCAAGCCCTTGAGTTCTCAGAAATCCCCTTGCTCTGATATATTTTTTCCCTGGAAAATGTGAGATAATTCTCAATTCTGTGTGTGGGAAAGAGTGGTGGTACTGAAGAAGTGCCAGCTTTACTACAGTGAGAATTTATTTCATGCAGGAATCCGGGGAGAGCCTTGAACCTGTTTGTTCTGTCCTGATCAATGCAGCTGGTTGGTGCAGGAAGTGCCTTTCATCCTGGCAATGCCAAGGTCTTTGTGGCAGCATATGGAAATCCAGGTCCAAGCCTCCCCTCCCTATCAGACAAAGGCTTGAAGCCCTGGCTGAGTCACCAGGGACTGATAACTCCAGCCTGGTCTTGAGCAACCCCGCTGGAATTCCAGTTTCAACAAACTGCTGCTTTCCAGAGGACAAATGCTTCCTCTGGAATTTCTGTTCCTCAAGCTGCTCCTTCACAAGCAACACACCCAGATTCCAGGGGCTGTCAAAAATAAAGAAGCAGCTTGGGTCCTACTTATTTTTCAGACCCAAGGTCCCAGAAGGGACCTTTGGTTAATTGGGATGAAGATGGGGGAGTTTTTTTGACCAAGAATTGTCACAGTGAGAGCAGAATTTAATGAGACACAGCCCCTTCAAGCACCTGCAGATGGTTTTACCTTCCACATTGCCATGCCAGGACTTTGCAGGGGATTTCTCTCTGCTGTGCTTTCCTCAGTGTCCCTTGGGACAACGCGGTGTCTCGATGAAGTGGAGAGGGCAGGACTGGTAAATAGTCCTGAAGTGGGCAAGGGAAGGACTTTGGCTGGCATTGAACAGCTAAATCAATAAGGAAACTTGTTCCTGGTCCAGCCATGGAGTGGGAACACCACCCCCCAAGCACCACAGTCACACAGGAGGAGTTTGGCACACGGAGGGCTGGCAAGGAGCTAACCTTTAGGCTTGTTAATGAATGATAATTGAGTGGTCCTCAAGAGCCCTGAATAAGTTCCCCAGCTCCCAGCTGTTGTTTCAGGCTGGCAGGGGTTGCTGGGCACACCTTGCCTTAGCAGCAGATGCTGTTCCTGCTGGGGGAAGAGAAAGGTTACTCATTAAAAGGCAGCAGGCACTCCAAACACGGAATAAAATGTGACCAAAGGACTGGCTGTGCAACTTGGATGGATTAGTTTTCCTCCCCTTTAATTAGGATGTTTTGATAGCTGGGGAGCACAATGAGATCCAGGTGTCATTGTTGCTATCACAGCCCCCATCACAATGATAATCCTTGTTTTGTGGGGGTGCCTCTGGGCCCAGCACCATCCTGAGACCATCCCTCGTGTGCTGGGTGATGCCCAAACACAGCACAGGGTGGTGTGCCCTGTCCTAAAGAACTTCCAGGCCCAGAGATCTGGTTTGGGCTATCTCTGTTTCCATCCACAGGGATGCTGATAAATAAAACCAGCTCTCAAGCATTGCTGTGGACTGCCTCAGCCCTTTGTCTGTAAAAACAGCTGTACCCAAGGAGGTCACATAGCTCTACACATCAAGCAGGTGTCTTGCAAGTCATCTAAACGCAGAAAAACACCAGATTATTAACAGCACAATGGCTGGTTAACTAGAGAAAAGGCAGGTCCACCTTTCACCATCATTTATCAAACCTGTAATGTCAAGGAAATGACTTTTTTTCCCTTGTGGCTTGCAATTAGTACAAGCCAATAAAAAACGTAACGTTCTGCTAGCTCATCAAGCAGGTGGTTAGAGCTTGCTGGCATGAAGAAGGTGGGAACTGCTCTGTAAGCACAGGTTACGTGGTGCAAGCTGGCACAATCCACCACAGAAATCCTTGGGGCAGCCAGGCTTTGGGACACAAGAGTGCTGAGAGGTGAGTATGGATCAAATACCCACCATTTCTCATCCCATTACACCCAGGAGACAGCCACTGTAATTAGGGTGAGAGCAGCAGAAAGGAGGTTTTCTGCTCACGGGGTTTGATGGTAGAAATCTCTGCCACAGGGAGCTGTGGGTATTTAAATTGATCTGAATTTAAGAAGCAGCTGGGCAGCGTTCACCGAAGCAGGGCACGTGAGGAGTTTTTATACTGAAAGACTCAAGTTTTCCATGGGAAATCCCAGCTGGGGGCTGCTGGGAGTTGAGTGGGAGTTTCACTCTGGGTTTGTCCTCTTCTCCTGCTCTTCCCCTACACCTGGCCAGTGTCAGAGACAGAGATGGGGCCAGCACAATCAGATCCAGCCCAGCTGATCATAAATCCGTGGGCATAAATATCCATGAAACAGATCCTGAGAGACCCCTGTTCCTTCAACACTTCGGGGTGGAATGGCTTTCAGAAAATGTGATTTCTTCTCTCGGTCTGACTGGAAAAATGAAGACAGTGGTCATTCCACCTGACTTTGAAAAGATTAAAAGCCTGACAAATCTTTACAGCCAAGGAGAGAGCGGGACATGTCCAGCAAGTGCTTTGCACGACCAACCCTGGGTGTCTGTTTTAAGAGAGGAATCTTCCCCTCGGGGTGACTCTCCTCTCCCTTGACCACAAAACAAGCCTGGGCTGACTGACTTGGACCCGGGCATCTCACTTTTAGAGGTGTAAATTAGGGCTGATGAAACCTTCCCAAAATTGCATGCCTCACCTCAGATTTGCAGGATTCTCCACTGTGAGGTGGAACTTAGAGAAAGCATCCAAAAAAAGGTATAAAACACTAAAGAAAATGTTCAGATGTTTCAGAACGGTTTTGTGTGGGTTAAATAAATTTTGGTATCGAAATTTCCTTTGAACATGTCAGCCCCTGGCCCAAAAATAGCTCTCCCTGAGAAGTCTACAATGCCTCCCATAAGAAGGAAAACCTCTTGATAATCACAGGACCTGAAGAGTGAAGGCCACCTCTAACTAGGGAGAAACTTGCAGCTGAAGACACCAAAACAAACCCAATTCTTGACCAAAAAATGCCCTCAATGTCTGCCCAGACCATGAAATAATAAATCCCTAATGGCATTAATCTGAACAGCTGCTGAAGAAGCACAAAAGGCTTGAGTTGAGTCAGCTGGATTTCAACTCTGTGGCTGCAAGGAAGAATCAGACCTTTCAGGAGGTGTCCAAACCCAACCCTCTCCTTGCTGGATCTTTCCCAGTGTGCAGTGGTGGGGGGTGGGCTCCTCTTCCAGATCCAAAGCCATCAGAGCTGTCATCTTTCACAGGATTTCTGTTGGATTTTTCTGTTGGATTCAGGAGCTGGCTGCAAATCCAAATTCGGGGTGATTTTGAAGAGTAAATTTAAGAGGCTGCAAGTCCACAAGCTCCACAAACTCAGTCTGTGCTGCTGTTCTTAAAGAAAAATGTGGATTTTCCATGGGAAAAGAGAGGAAATTTGGGAGATTTCATTCCTGACCCGCTGCAGACTGACCACCAAACAGAATTAAATGATCAAATGATTTGTGAGGACAGAGGAGCTTGCACTTATTCCAGGTCCATGACCTCTTAGTCTCAGGAATGTGGAATTCCATAGGGAACTCCCCATTTGTTGGGAATGTTCTGAAGTGCCCAGTTCACACAATGGTCTTTAACTTTAAACTTCTCAATACAAATAGAAAGCAAAAGTTGCCTCAGACTTTGGATTGTTTGAATCTTGGATGGATGAAAAGCTTGGGAATCATCAGTTTGGAGAAACAGCGGAGATTGGAACTGAATCTTCTCCAGGTGTGTTCTCCATGCTCTCAATTCAGGGCTGGATGTTCTCTGGGGACTCCATCTGGGACACTTCTCACTTTGGAATCCCTTCATTAAAGACCATCTCCTCCTTAATTCTCCTCTGACCTCCAAAGTGACCTTGTTGGCACCAGTCTTTCAACAGTGCCACCATGTGCCAAAAGAGCTCCAGAGACAATTTATTCCAGCCTCCTCAACCCATGGAGATGCCTCAAAACCCACCGAGGTGGTGAAAAACCAACTCCAAGCAACTGGTTTAACAAAGACAAGAGTGCAAATCCATAAATAAGCATTTTCTCCATTTGACTTGACTCCCATTTTTTGTCCTCCTCGTTCACCAGGGCAGCACGGAGAGACATCTGGTGGCTGAATGGTTTCCTGCAAGGAAAATTGCAGGAAATGTGTGTTGGGGGAGGTGTTTCTGGAAGGGGGATGTCTCCAGAAGAACGTGTCCCTTAAGAGACTCGACACCACTGAGCTTGCCTGGAGCACCTTCATGTGCTGCCACATCTCCCTCTTCAACAGCAAACCTTCCAGCTGTTCTTTGGGGCAAAAAATGTGCCAAAATGTGTCTGTTGACACAATGGGTCTCTTCTCGTTGCCTCAGATGTTGGATTTTGCTGTAAACAGCCTGTATGTCTCATCCCAGTCCTCTCTCATTTCAGCTCAGAGGACATGCAAAGGGTGATGATCAAGCTCACCTTGATTTGTCCCTTTCAAAATAAAATATTGGGAAAAAAGTAAGGTTTTCTCTCACTAGGCTTCAAAAGAAGCTCTTCTGCACTTGGCAGCAGAGGTGCAGGTGGGGCAGAGGGTTGGTTCATCCCTGAAGTCCTCTAAGACAAAATCTGTCTGAAGAGAAGAGCTGCAGCACTAAAAACAGGATCTGGAATTTAATCCTGCAGATCCTCTCAATAATCCCTCCAAGTTCTCCACTTTCATGGCATTAAACCTTCTCAAGAACTTCAGGTGTTAGAGCCAGGGCATTGATGTCTTCATCCAGACACCTTAGCTGGTTGTAAATCCCTCCAGACTCCAAACCCAGACAGTCACCAGCACAGGGATTTGATCTGGAATTTTCCTCTCAGAGGATGAAATAGCAGGGAAGAAAAAGTGACCCAAATGAGCTGCATTCTGCACTGTGGCCCCACATTATGTTGTTTTTTACCCATTGTTCCTGGCACCTCAAGATCTGAAGTGCAGCATTTCCATTATCCCTATTTTATTTTTTTCTGGGATTTGCTGAGGTATCTGGGTCTTCAGTGGCTGTTGTGGGCTGTGAAGTGCCCATCACCAGAGGTGCTTCCACAGAGACAGAGACTCTTTGCTCCTCTGTGTTGGACAAGGTTTTCAGATCAACATGTCCGAGGTCAGTTTTGGGCATCAACCACCCACCAGTGACAGCAGTCCTCCATTCCTTCCCACCACCATTCCCTTGGATAACAAATCACGGTCAGGGACACTTTCCACTCACCCAGGGTGCTCCAAGCCCTGTCCAGCCTGGTCTGGAGCACTTCCAGGGATGAGCAGCCACAGCTTCAGCTGTGTGACCACAGCACACACCTCACGTCCTTTAACACATCTCCATCCACACCTTCCCTGTGACGGAGCAGAGCCTGCTCACCTTTATTTTACAAGTGAGGGGCAGAAGCACAAAGAAATCAGTATATGCTTTGTTTCACTTGGTTTTGGTCTCCTGAAGTTGAGGAGCTGAGTCTCTTGCTGCCTTCTGGAGAGGCAGATGGAGATGCCTCATTCTGCAAAAGCTGCTGAAGTGAGGCTGATGCCACACCAGGAATTAGAGTCTTGCTCTACCCCCAAAATTGATGGGGTAAATCCCTTTCCAGACAACCAGACCTCTCTAATTAGGCAGAAGATGAAGGACTACCTTGGATTAGACGTCAATTTTTTGGTAAATAATGTGAGATGGGTCCCACAGCAAATAACTCCCCCAGCATTGCACTCTAATCACAGGGATTGAATCCCCACATTCCAAGGGCCAGCCCAGCCCTTATAAGATGCTTTTTGCCAATTTTTGATCCACATATTGGGTCTTGCAACACACTGGAGTTGCAGCCTGTGCTCTCCAGAGCTGTCCATCCATATCCTTAGGGGTTGTACAAATGATTGCAGCAGGAAGAGGCCCCTGAGGTTCATTCTGAGCATAACTTGATGAGATAAGGCTCAGCCTACGTCACAGATTGGAGGCTGTAAACCCTTCACCACCACAGGGCACAATCTAATCTAACGACTTCGTTTGTCTGATCTCTCCTAATTTTTGCTAATCTAGATGAGAAGAAGATCTTGTGTAGCCAGAAGCACATTTCTCTGCTCTGGTCATATCAGATGGCCCAATAAAAGATATTCCCCCTCTCCACAAATTCCTTAGTGGCCTTAATCCATTGTAGGGTGGATTTTCCCCTGCATTTATGGAGCATCTTTCAGCATAAGATCAGGGGCTGGACCAATTTCACCAACAATACCTGACTGGAGGGAACATCCTCACACTTTCTCCACCCTAAAAACACTAAGATTATTTATTTTCCATCAAACTGGGAGAACCCATGCAGACATCTCTCCTCTGGGGCAGTTGATACGGAGGCTCTGTGGCTCAGAGACGCTGCCTGGACATGTGCTGTTTGTTTTTATCACTCCCCATGGGCCATACATGGTTAAAAACCCAGAATCAGCACCTCCACCATGGACAGGATGGATATTTCTGCAGGCAGGTCTGTGCCAAGCAGTGGGGGGAAGCTTCCCAGTGGAGCCAAAAGGCCTAAAAACATTTTAAATCCAGGGCAGAACATGCACATGGAGGGACCTGAGCCACACACAAAATCAATGCTTGGCAAGAGGTGACAGCGTGGGGGAATTCATGAGAAGGTGGCAATTTCTGAGAAACTCAGGTGCACCACTGAACTCAGGTGCACAGATTTTGTCCACAGGTGACCTACTGGCATCTTAAATGTTTATCTCAGGCACTGCAACAGCTTTTGTCTGAGGTGTTCTCACCCTGAGAACACAACCTGTACCTGATCTGGGCTGGCAGGATGAGTCCCACCTCCTGTCTGAGAAGAGAGGTCGCCTGAAGGAGGATTTGTTTCATCACCACTCTTGCAGTTCTAGATTAAGCTCTGAATTTTGGCTCCCTTTCTGATCAAAGAGGGGTAAAAATTTTACACAAAGCAATTCTTCCACCCAAAGATGGAAGAACTGGGTGGAAGAAACATCTGAGATCCTCCTGGAGAAGCCTCTCACCCCATTACCTGGTGAGAGAGACAAGGTGGGCAACGCCTGCTGGACAAGGTGTTTTAGTAAAATACATTTTAAGGAGGAATACTGTATTTTTCCCACTCGATGCTGCAGATAAGACCATGATCTGAGCATGGAATTGATGTGGCTTTGTCACATCTGACCCTCTTGGTGTCAGATATCTCTGCAGGTTACCATGTGCTGTTCTACCCACGACGTGTTTCAGTTGCAAGTGCTCTCCTCAACGGGGTAATTCATCTGGAATAAAATCTCTTTCCTCTGGAATAGTGACACCAGAGAAAGCTAATTCCAAAATAGCTACTCTGGTCACATTTGCCATGAAGACAAGTCCTAAGGAGGTGTAAAACTGGCACCACAGACCTCGGCGTGGTGTCCCTGTAGAGAATTCCTCAAAGAATGCCTCTTGTCCTGCTTGCCTCTGGCTGAGAGGTGACAAAACCAAGGAGCTGAGGGGAGCACAGAAAGGAAAAGCTCCGCTGCCTGGAGTTTTCCACGTTGCATGGGAAATCTGGGGCTCCTTTCTGGCAATTTTAATTACCCCCTTTTGCTTAGAGGGCCGTTTCGTGTAGCACTGGCCCTGCCAAGCAGCCCAACAGCCTCTCCAGGCATTTCTCTGCCAGAATTATCAGATCTGTTCAAACATCGTGACACCTTAGAAATAATTCATGCTGGATCTGTGCAGTTTATTTTCTGGGTTTTGAGTCCTCACGGGGATGTTTCTCCAACCTGGTTCTGACTGCTAAAAACCCAGGGAAGAGGTTTTGGTTTTTTTCAGCTCGTTTGTCACATGGCTGAGAATGTAAATGTGAGGAAATTCCAGATATATAAAAGGTCTGCAGTTGAATCAGAAAGTGCCCATAAGCAAGAAAAAAAAATCAGGCAAAAAGTAGCAGTAATTCAACAGGGCACACGAAGTTATGCACAAAAATAAATGAAAATTGTATTTGTTCATCCTGGTGCTGATGTAGGTAGAAAAGGCACCTTTAATAATTCTTGTCCAGTGAACAATGCAAACAAATGTATGGGAGAGTCTTGGAATGAAGCTATTAAACTTTGTCTAAGGTTATGCAAAGCCTTTTTTACATTACAAAGAGATCTAAAAATGCTCTTCCAACTCTGACTTTAATGATTATCCAGTAATGATGACATTAAGACTTGTAGCCAAAGGAAAAAACTCATCTGGCAAATTCTCTTTGCCAAATTGTCATCGTTAACCAGAGTCTACCTGAGGGAAAGCAGTCAGAGGCTCAGTGCAAGGGGAACACCCTGGGATATAAGAGATTCCAGGGAAATTCAGGAGCCATCCGAAGCAAAAAACATATTTGTGTGAATGAACAGATGAATAATTTCTGTCTGGGACTTATTTACTCATGAACTACCCACAAATGAAAGAGGGAGATTTGTGACTGCCAAGGGTTTATTACTGTCCTGGCTTCTACATTCCATTTTTCCAGGATGGTCCTTGTGCCTGAGTAGCTCTGCTGGGTTTAGCAGGAACCTTGCATGAGGAAGGATCAGCCCAAAAAAGCTCTGCTCCTCCAGCTATCTCCAGGCAGGGACCTTTCATTTTTAAATTGTTAATAAAGAGACGTGTGCACCACCGACAGCCACCACCCACCTGTTTAACAAACTTTACTGTGAAATTGGATCCTTCCCATTATCCTGGCTTTGCCTTTGATGCAGTTCCAGAGCTTAGGCTGCCTTATTTGCCTTTAATTTTTAATCCAGGCTTATAGCCAAGTTTAGGACACAATACAAGTTTGTCTCTTGTATTACAGCATCTTCAGCATGGGCTGTAGCAGGTCCATGAGCATGGACCTGCTCCTGATCCTCTTCTCCTACAGCTCGAGAAGAGGATCAGCCAAAGGCCCCCTGAGATGCAAAACTCATCTCCAAGAGCAGACCAAAGAGGTCAGTTAGAGGTGACCACAAGAGCCAGGGCACTTTCAGAAGGATCCCTGTGATGTTCCTTGTCTGATCTCCAAGCCTGAGGTGAGGACAGCTGAGTGTTAGCAGGATGAGAATGTCCTTGAGAAGGTTTTGTTCCAGCCAACACCCTCAGCCACCCCTGCCTAGCCCCTTCCAGGTGTCCAGCAAAGGGTGCTGGGGTGTGGCTGTGGGGTCAGGAGTGGGAATCACAGCATGAAAGTCATGGAGACCCTGATGGACAGTGCTGGGTTATCACCAGCTGGGGTCTATGTACAGATCACAAACGGGACAGGACTGCTGGGAACGTGCCTTGTGCTGATTTATTTTCCAGCATCACTCTCATTCCATGGTTATGACAATGGGAAGATGCCAGCAGCTCGCATCCCAGGCAGCAGACAAAGAACTTAATGTTACAACTCACTTTAAAAGGTTTTTGACCAATCACACAAAGCAAAAGCACGCTGACATCCACTCTCATCCAACCACTCTAAGCACAGGTACCTTTGGTTAAACAATGCTTATTTCAAATACAACACCTGCTTGTGAGCCTTAAACACAATGCACAGAGCTCCATTATTGAGCCTAGAACTCCCTAATATCTCACTAGACAGACTTTGCTGCAGCTCAGGGAGTTATTCTAGACAAGCACTAATGCACAGACCATTGTTCTATTTGTCCTTTTCTACTTCTCACATAATTTTTGTGCTGACCAATCTCATGGTCACTGCTCAGCTCCAATCACAGTTCTGCTGTCTCTGAGGCTGCCTTCTGCACCTTTCCCAAAACCCTCTGATTTTATGGATTCCCACACTGGGTGTTCTCTCCTGTCATCCACAGGACGTGGTGTTCAGTGAGGGATGGGTGACATTCCTGAATGGGTGGAGAAGGATCCAGGAGAGCAGAGCAGTGCTGGTGAGGTTTGACTAAGAAGGAAAAGGCGTGTGAGGCCATGAGCTAATGTCTGAGGGATCTCTAGGGCAGGATTCCTTAGAAGAAGATCTTCTTATCACCTGCTCTGAAAGATCTGGGGATGTTTTTACACTTGAAAAGGGCCAGGAGCAGCATCACACCAAGGTGGTTCAAGTGTTTTTCTGGGACATTCCATGACCTCAGACAGAAAGCACGATGATGCTCTCTCCTTCCTCGGAGCAGACTGAAGAGGAAACATCCTGAGGTGGGATGGGGAGCAAACACCTTGTCCAGAGGAAGACAATCAACAGCTCCTCTGTCTGGCTCATCAGCAGACATGTCAGTGTCTTGGGCTGCAGTGTAATCCCCACCTACACCGGGCTGACTCACTGGTGAGATCCTCAGCACCAGCAGGGTGCTGCAGCACATCCTCCCTTCTTCTCCTGCTGTTGTAGGTGATTCAAGCAAGCAGGGATGGACTTGTCCTCTCAGCAAGTGCCAGGAAAACCACAAAAAGTCCCTTCCCAAGCCAGCTTTATGCCAGGGGTAGGGAGACAGCTCTATCCCTGGGAGTGCACACAAAAGGGGCTCAGCTCCAGAGCACACCGGGATAATGCAACGCCTCCCTCCTCCCAGCTGGCACCTCCCTGGGTCCCTGAGCCCTTCCCCCGGTTTAAAACATCTCAGCCTTCCTGGCTGAGCTTGGCTGAGCTCTAAAAACATGAATAAGCTTCCCCTGTCCCAAAGCCAACTGGCGAGGCCAGCTTGGATGGGACCCTCCATTTGTGACGGGGAAAACACAGGAGCTGTCCCCTGGTTCAGCTGCTGGGGACAGAAAGGCAGAAGGTCTGTCTGTAACAGTCTATGACACTCTCCAGTTCGTGACACAGGTTTGTGACACAGGTTTGTGACACTGTCCAGTCTGTGACACTGTCCAGTACGTGACACAGGTTTGTGACACTGTCCAGTTTGTGACATGGGTTTGTAACATTGTCCAGTCTGTGACACTGTGTCCAGTCTGTGACACTGTCCAGTTTGTGATATGGGCTTGTGACACTGTCCAGTTTGTGACACTGTATCCAGTTTGTGACACAGGTTTGTGACACTGTGTCCAGTTTGTGACACTGTCCAGTTTGTGACACTGTATCCAGTTTGTGACACAGGTTTGTGACACTGTGTCCAGTTTGTGACACTGTCCAGTTTGTGACACTGTATCCAGTTTGTGACACAGGTTTGTGACACTGTGTCCAGTTTGTGACACAGGTTTGTGACACTGTGTCCAGTTTGTGACACAGGTTTGTGACACTGTCCAGTTTGTGACACTGTGTCCAGTTTGTGACACAGGTTTGTGACACTGTGTCCAGTTTGTGACACTGTATCCAGTTTGTGACACAGGTTTGTGACACTGTGTCCAGTTTGTGACACAGGTTTGTGACACTGTCCAGTCTGTGACACTGTGACCAGTCTGTGACACTGTCCAGTTTGTGACACTGTGTCCAGTTTGTGACACAGGTTTGTGACACTGTCCAGTCTGTGACACTGTGACCAGTCTGTGACACTGTCCAGTTTGTGACACTGTGTCCAGTTTGTGACACAGGTTTGTGACACTGTCCAGTCTGTGACACTGTGACCAGTCTGTGACACTGTCCAGTCTGTGACACAGGTTTGTGACACTGTCCAGTCTGTGACACTGTGTCCAGTTTGTGACACAGGTCTGTGACACTGTCCAGCCAGTGTCCAGTTTGTGATATGGATTTGTGACACTGTCCAGTCTGTGACACTGTGTCCAGTTTGTGACACTGTCCAGTCTGTCCAGTCTGTGACACTGTCCAGTTGGTGACACTGTGACCAGTCTGTGACACTGTCCAGCTTGTGATATGGGTTTGTGACACTGCCCAGTCTGTGACACTGCCCAGTTTGTGACACAGGTCTGTGACACTGCCCAGTCTGTGACACAGGTCTGTAACACTGCCCAGTCTGTGACACTGCCCAGTCTGTGACACTGTGTCCAGTTTGTGACACTGTCCAGTCTGTCCAGTTTATGACACTGTCCAGTTGGTGACACTGTGACCAGTCTGTGACACTGTCCAGCCTGTGACACTGTCCAGTTTGTGATATGGGTTTGTGACACTGCCCAGTCTGTGACACTGCCCAGTCTGTGGCACAGGTCTGTGACACTGCCCAGTCTGTGACACTGCCCAGTCTGTGGCACAGGACACACAGTCCCTCCCAGCCCCAAGCACACACCAGTGGCCCCCCACCCACCCCACTCACTGAGATGATCTCGTTCTGCTACCAGAGGTTAGAGCAGAGCAAAGCTGAGGTACAATACCCTGACTGGAGGGATGTCCCACAATGGGACAGGAGTGCCCTTTTGTCCCCTAATTTTCACCCCCAGCCCCTGGTACTGAGCTGTGATCAGTGTCATAACTTGGAGGGCTACTGGCTCACCCAGTTTAAGTCCAGCTTGGCTCTGCTGCCATCAGCTTTACACCAGGAGAAGATGTGGCATCGTGCTTTGTCACCCCATCCCTGGTGCTGGATTCTTGGGATGGAGAGGTTTTGTTTTGATAATTTCAATTTTTTTCCCTCTTTTCCTGCTTCTCCTCCATTCCTGAGAAAGCCTGGAAAAGGTGGCAGCCACTTTGTTGCCCCCAAAAAAAAAGGAGCTGTGACCATGGGCTTCCATCCCCCAGGAGAGCTGGGGTGCTCCACACAGCCCACCCCCAGTTCCTCTGGGAGCTGAGGTTCCACATCCACGCTGTGTCCAGCAGCCTTTTCCTCCCATCCCTCAGACAATGCCTCTCTCAGTGCATTCAGGACTGCTGTGTGCAGAGGAAAAATAGCCCAGAAAAGGAATGGATCACACAGGAAAAGCTACTTAGTCCCTAAATGAAAGAGGAGAGTGGTTAAATGGCTTGTCTGTATCTTCCCTGATGGCCTGAGGATGGACAGACAGACGGGCAGACATTTCCTTACAGGTCTTTAATGCCACTGCAATATGCTAATTAAATACTTCTCTGCATTTAAAATGTAGTGACATTTAAAAACATGGCACATTTTACAACCAGCCCTCTGAACAACACTCTAATGATTTATTAACTGCTTCTAAATGTTAAAAATAGAAGCTTGAAAGAAAACGTTTCCCTTTCCTCTTCCCTTTTCTGGTGGCAACTGTTAATAAAGGATTTAATCACCCATTTTACATCCTGTTTAAAAAAGAAGGGGCTTTCCTGATAACAGATGCCCCTCTGGCCAACTGGCAAGGAAAAGGGGAATGTATGAGGGATATAAATGTATTTCAGAGGACAGCCAACAAAAAGAGGGTGAGGGGGAGAGAGAAAGAGAGGGAGGAAGAGGAGGAGAAGGGGGGAAGGAGAGAAAAAAAAAAAACTGAAAGGATTAGAAATTAAAAAGAAGGTATTTTGTGCTGAGCTAAATATTATTTTGTTTCCATTGAAAGGGTTAAGAAAACAAAGACAGAGTTGACAATTTCTCCCGACTGGAAGCTGGGAATGGCCCACGGTGGCACAATGCTATTATTCTTGCATGGGCCCATTCTCACTGGATTTTCCACAAAATCTTTAATAATTTGATTCTTTTCAGCCTCAGCAGCCAGCTGAGCTCTTTAAGAAACAGTAACAAAAACCCAGAGAAAAACCCACTACTGAGAGGGGAGCTTTGGCGGAGAGCTGAGCTGAAGCCGATTAGTTTGGCCTGAATAGAGCAGCCGGGTCCTCGAGCTCCTGCTCAGCCTGGAGCCCTCTGGCTCATTCATTGCAGTACAATATCACCACCAGAGCCCGGGCCTAGACACTAAATTACACTATTATAAAACTAGATTGATACACAAACTTTCCCTCCCAGGCTGAGTAGAGGACTTTTTTTTTTCCCCCCATCAATTTTTTTTTTTTTGGTTTCTTCTTTTTTTTTTTTTTTTTTTTTTTTTTGTGGTAGGGGCAAGCTCGGGGTCTATTCAGGGGTTTTGAAGTATGGCCATTCATATCGAGCATATCAATTCTTAATGGTGCCACACACACAAATTGCAAGCACGGGGACACAACCCCGGGGGGAGGGCGGCAGCAGCCCGGCGGAGCCCGGCGGGGGTTTTGTCGGGGTTATCTCCCCCAAGACCCAGCAGGGCAGGAGCCTTTCATCGGCCTCAGGCAGCTCTCATTGTCTCCTGGAATTCACATCGGGCGAGGGATGGCGCTGAGTGGGAAAAGGCGAGGGTTGAGCCTGGCTGAGCATCCCTGGGTGTCACCTGTCCCCGCCTCTGGCCGCGCATCCCTTGGGTGGCTGGCGTTACTAAATGGGCATTTTTGGGGGGTGGAGGAGAAAAATGAACATCCCCATGGCGCCTTTAGGGACCCTCCTCTTTCATTTTGAAATGGGTTTGGCCCACGATCCCCAAAACCAGAGATTTTGCCAGCTTGGCTCCGGGTCCTGTGTTTTAACCACAGCAAACCTCAGCAGCTTGGGGAGTAAAATCTGATTAGATTACACAGCTACAAACCTTCCCACAGCTGCTTTTGGGGTGTTTTAAAACCCTTGAGAAGTACTAAATCCTTCTCTAGCAGAGACAAGGGTCCTCAGCATTGTCACCTCCTTCAGCCTGAAGGGAAACTCCTCTTTGTAAGGGGTTGCTCATTTCGGGCTCTAAAACACGAAATTAGGAATTCCACTTTGGAAAGGAGCAAGCTGGAAGTGGGGAGGGGAGGGAAACGAAGGGATCTGTACATATTTTATAGAAGAGAAACCATCCTACAGCTGTGCATCCCCATCCCACACAGCCTCATCCTCACGGACAGGATGCAAAACTCCATCTGAACACGCAGGGCACGAGGATGTCCATGGAAAGCTCTTCAAAATCCTCTTTCTGTTAATTTTCCAGCGTGTTTTTGGCTGAAATCTGCATGTCCCTATGAATCCTTCTGATTAATCTTTCCCTGGAATTTATCTACCTTAATCCCTGCCTAGTTGTTTGGTGGTTGTTTTTTTTTTCCCTTGTCCTTGCTGCAATTATTTCTGTTAAAGCTTTACTATTTAAAAATGAGGAAATACAGGGATTTACTTATTTTTCCTGGGAAAAATGTGTGGAAAAAAAATCCTCCATTTCCTTGCCTGTGCTGGCACTCGTGGAATTTATTTTCCCCAATTTTTCTCTTTCTTTTGTCAAAGCCAGATCCATCAATGAAAACAATCTCCCCCTCCTCTGCCTCCAAACCTCAGGCTCCCCAAATGCTCTGAATATATTAAAAGCAACACAAAAAGAGCAGCAACCCAACATGCAAATTAAATTAAAACTTACCCTCCACAAGGGGGAAATAAACAAACAAACAAAACCCCCACAGCTTATATCTCCACAAAGAGAAGAAATTAAAGGAGATTTAACAGTTGGAGGAATTTGGACTCTTGTCAATAGTTTTTCTGAATGGGATCTGTTCCATGACATCAGCACCAATTCCCATATTGTCTGGGAGAGAGAGAGAGTTTTTCCCAAATCATTCATGACCTGGAAAGTGTTTGGAGTGGTTTCCACTTTGAATATTTTGCATGTTGTGGATAAAAACCATCAAGAAAAGGAATCTTGGCTATCATCTCTGCCACCTTCATCAGTCCAAAGTGATCATGGGGCAGATTGGGCACATGGCTGCAGCAGGTTTGGAACCCCCTAATTAAGACAGCACAATTAAGAAATGACACAACCCATGGTTTGCTCCCCAGTGCCTTTTTTTTTTGTTGTTGTTGTTGTGTGTTGCCCTGAGTGTGGCTGTGGGGAGGGTTTCTCATGTGAATTGGGTGTCCTGGGTGCCTGGGAGTGATATGGAAAAGCCAATTAGGGCAGGAGAAATAATGAGCATTGCAGCACATGGAGGAATGACCCTAAAACATCTGAAAGCTGCGGCTGCTTGCAGAGAGAAACAAAAGAGAAGAAAGCAGCAATTAGAAAGGAGAGAATGAGCTGGGGTGTTGAACCACAGATCTGTAAATGGACACAAATTGTCCTGATTTTCCTTTTTTTTTTTTTTTTTTCCCCTGCTTTCCTCTCAGGGACTGAAGCTTCAGGAAAAGTCATTCAGGCAGGATTATATCAGAAGTAAAATCCAACTGCCAGGATCCAATCTCTGCATTTTAAGGCTGCTGAAGGTTCTTGGATTTTCATAAATTAATTCTAATATTCACCAAGCTGAATGGAATAGATGTCTGGGAAGCAGCCAGGTATTTTCCTTCTATGCCGTATTTATCGGGCACAGTACGACTGCAAATTTCTTCTCAAATTCCTTCTCCACATTTCAACAACTCCACAGCTTCAGGACTAAAATTATTCCTGGCAAAAAGAGGCAGAGGAAGTGGTGGCTGAGAAGTGGCTCAGCAGCTGTTTGGCAGCAGCACGAGCTCCCAACAGCATGGATCAAGGAGCTGGCTCCGGGTCAGGGGCACGAGGCAGATCCCTGCTCCCAGTTTTTCTTGATCAAAAAACTCCTCCTGACCCCCAAACCAGCTGTGGCATTCTCTGGCAGTGGAGCTGACAGCAGCAGACTGCATTGATTGTGGTGGCTTGCTTAATAGGGAGGGTGGGCATCCCAAAAGGCTCCAAAATGGGAGGAAAACACCTAAATCTTGTTATTTCTGGACAGCCCTGCCTTAATCTGGTGCCCACGGGGAAATTCATGGCAAAAGTCTGTGGAAACTCAGGGCACCAGGAATATTTCTGTGCCTGCTCTGGGGTGCCCTGACCCCCAGGGCAGCACTGACTCTGACCCTCACTCATGGACAAAGTTTCCCAGACTCCAAGATAGACTGGAACCCACAAAAGTGTGAAATAGATGATAGAGAGCAGTGCAGGTGTGTCACTGGGTGAGAAATTGAGGGTTTGGGGTTTTTAGGATGTTGTGGAGGGAAGCAAGATGGAGGGCACAAGGTGTCATCCTGGGCTTCTTCTTCATCCTCCTTCTTCCTCCTTCTCCATGGGTTTGGGTGGCATTTTGTAATTGGGCAGACAAGTCTGCACTGGGGGCTCTGTGGGATCAGTTATGGGGTTAAAAGGGAAAATAATCCAGGTGTCAGTTCTTCATTGGATAGTTTAGTCTTAAAAGCCCTTGGAACAAGAGATTGTGGCCATTTTGTGCCTTCTAATGAAAAGCTGCTGAACTCCCAGCAGTGAGACTGTGTTACTGATAAGAAATAATAAACACCTGAGTGTGAACATGAGCTGCTGTCTCAGTGCCTTCAGTCCTGACCCAGAGAAACCCACAGCTGGAACCAACACAAAACTCTTCTTCTGCTGCCATAATATCCGTGAGCACCAGGTCCCAAACCAACCCCAGGCTCACCTGGGGGAAAGCCATGGTGGGAATCAATGAGGAAAACCAAGTGGGAATGACAGAAACCAAAGGGTTTCACCCTCCAGGGAAAGTGGGGTTTTCCATCCCAGCAGTGGGGAACCATGGACTGCCAGGCTGCCAAGCAGGAATGTGTCCTGCTGCCCAGCCCCCACCCTGGGACACCCAAGCTCCCTGGCAGGTCCCAGCCAGGGAATAAGGGGCCATTGTGGAGACATGGCTCAGGCCTGGACTGTCTGCCTGTGTCATTCCAAATGGCTCAGCCACCTCAGGTCCCCTCCCCAGGCGCTGCCATCCCTCTGGGGATGTCTATGGCAGCAGGAAAATTCAGGAGTTTGGAGATGCTGCCATGCCAAGCCAGCTGTTTATCCTTGATGTGCAAAATTAGGGGGGGGTTGTAAAAAAAAATCTCACTCTGCTCCACTTTTCCCTGGAACATGAGCACTTGTGAGCTTCCAGAGTTCCAAGCACTCCTTCAGATGCTTTTACTCCTGTACATCACTTTATTTCTCCTTTTTTTCCTCCCCCCTTTCCCTTTTTATGATGGCACAGCAAGGAGTTCCCCAGATGGGGACAAAACGCCACAGCTGTTCATGGCTTGTGCTGGGTTTGCATCCCTGGTTTGCACTCTGACAGGAGCCCAGGTGATCCATCCTCTCCAGGAATGCCTTTCATACCACAGCCCTGCCTCTCCTTCCAGAGCAGACGGATTTTTTCCTCCCAGCTCCTTTTATGGAGCTGCAGCACCACAGCAAGACAGGTCGTGCCCTGCACGAAATCCCCCAAAACCTTCGCTCTGCCAGAGGTGGGCAAAGGGCAGATCCAGGCCCTGGGGTTCTGGGTGACCTCATCCAGCAGGGAAAATCCTCCTGTGTGACCCCTAGACCGAGCCAGAACCGGGTCCCAAACCCCTTCCTCCCACCACCAGCCCCCCCACCCCCACAATTTGTTTTTTCTCTGCATTTTTCTGACATTTCCCAACGTGTTTTTTCTTGCGTTACATTTCTGGAGAGGCAAATCATTATTAATTCCTCAGGTATTTGTCCTGATACAATTAACCCCCAACACCCCAGGCTGCACTTCCCAAAGAACCCCCTGGTCCACCCCATCCCCACCACCTCCAGGGTGGTGTCTAAAACCCAATCCATGACCAAAAAAAGGGTGAGAGAATGATCCAGCCCTTCATCCCCTCTGCATGTGGGAATTTAGAGACGCTGTAGGAGCCCATCTGAATTTTTCCAAGGTTTTTAAGGGACCTGGCCCAGGCTTCATGTCCTCAAATCTTGCACTGCCCTCCACAACAGGCATGGAGGCCACTTGGAGAATTTTCCAGCCCAAAAATTCAGGGGAAGTCAACAGCAAAATCCCTGTTTCTCTTCTGGGAAAGCCAGAGCAGCTGGAGAAGGAATGGCACAGCCAAATTTTGGGGCAGCCCAGACAGCTCTTCCTGCCTCATCCAGGTCAGAAAGACTTTCCTTTAGATTTCCCTGATAACAGGAATTTTTTACAGCTCTTGCACTGCCTCTTTTCTACAAAACCTGAGGCTTTCCCCAGGAAATGGGGCTGGCACCCCTGCCCTGCTGGGGAGGTTGGAGCAGATGATTTTTAAGGCCTCTTCCAACCCAAACCATTCTGTGATTTTGTGATTCTGTGGAATATCTGCCTGGGTCCCTCAATAGAACAGTTTGGTGGGAGTTTTCTCAGCAGCACACAGGGAATTATCTCCCCTTGGAAAGGGATTTGGTGTTTCAGCCATGGCTGCAGTGGGGCTGGAGAGACCTCTGGGTGTCATCTCAGCCTTGGAAACAGCCATGGAAGGTTCAGAGTCCAGTTTGCCATGGAAAAACCCCACTGGGATAGAAAATTATTGAAGTGTGATTCTTCTCCTGCAGTGGGGGGATGCAGGAGGGGAGAGAACATGGTTTGCCATGAAAAAAAACCCAACAGGAATATAAAACTATTCAAGTCTTGCAACCCAAACCATTCTGTGGTTCTGTTTAATATCTGCCTGGGTCCCTCAGGATAACATTTTGGTGGGAGTTTTCTCAGCAGCACAATGGGAGTTTTCTCCCCTTGGAAAGGGATTTGGTGTTTCAGCCGTGGCTGCAGCAGGGCAGGGAGGTGGATGGTGCTGTCAGGGGTGAGCAGGAGGCACAGTCCTGCAGTGGGGGCTGGAGAGACCTCTGGGTGTCATCTCAGCCTTGGAAACAGCCATGGAAGGGTTCAGAGTGCAGTTTTCCATGGAAAAACCCCACTGGGATAGAAAATTATTCAAGTGTGATTCTTCTCCTGCAGTGGGGTGATGCAGGAGGGGAGAGAACATGGTTTGCCATGAAAAAAAACCAAAACCAACTGGAATATAGAGTTATTCAAGTCTTCCAACCCAAATCATTCTGTGATTTTGTGATTCTGTGGAATATCTGCCTGGGTCCCTCAGGAAAACAGTTTGGTGGGAGTTTTCTCAACAGCACAATGGAATTTTCTCCCCTTGGAAAGGGATTTGGTGTTTCAGCCGTGGCTGCAGCAGGGCAGGGAGGTGGATGGTGCTGTCAGGGGTGAGCAGGAGGCACAGTCCTGCAGTGGGGGCTGGAGATACCTCTGGGTGTCATCTCAGCCTTGGAAACAGCCATGGAAGGTTCAGAGTGCAGTTTGCCATGAAAAAACCCCACTGGGATAGAAAATTATTCAAGTGTGATTCTTCTCCTGCAGTGGGGGGATGCAGGAGGGGAGAGACCTCAAAGCCCTTTCAGACAAAGCCACATTGCAGCTCCCAGAGTGCAGAGCTCTGCCTCTCCATCCTTCTTTTTCCAGGGAGAAACTGAGGCAGGGGAATTTGCTCAGACAGCAGGAGAACACCCCTGACAGCTCACAGTTACTCTTCTGACATCACCCTGCTCCTTGTCACCTGAAGAAATGCTCATAAATATCATTTTTTCTTACTGTGGTGGTTGGAGAAACCAAAGTGATTCTTCCTGTAAGATTTTCCTGCAACTACATTTTCTACTCTTCCAGCAGCCTCAGGTTTAAAATCTGGTTTTTAAAGAGCAGAGCCCAATCCACTTCCTCTGAAGGGGAAGATCTTTGCAAAGCTGGTTGGGAAATTAGGAATTTTTCTCAACACCATCCAGCAATTCCTAAAGGGAAAATGTAACAGCAAAGGATATTCACCCCAGTGTTACACTGAGAGGGGAGAAAATCCTCAGACCTGGGATGTTGGAATTCAAAGAAAGTGTTGGAGATTTGGGCCAAACCCACTGAAACAGCCTCAGATTTGGGGCTGATCCCTCCTTGCTGTGCTGCACTGGGAGCAGAGCTCACAGCACTTTTATCCCAGGGGGAATAAAGCAGGATCAGCCCCATGCCAGGCTCCAGATGCTCTGGGTTTTCTGCTCTGGAATCCTGGCTGGAGCTAAAAGGCAAACTGGGATTTCTCCAGCTCAGAAAGCTCCCAGGGCAGGAGGGAGAGCTCAGCTCCCATCCCCTGCCAGGCTGTCCTCAGCATTTCTGCAGCTCACCATAAAATCATTAAATTTGGAAAACACCTCTCGGATCACCCAGTCCAGCCCGAGTCCTGCAGCATTGCTTGAGCTGCACCACTGCAAACTGAAGGAAAATGAGAATTTCCAGCCCTTTTTGGCTGCACCTTCCCCAACAAGGACCCTGCCCCAAGCCTGGGTACCTCCAGCCACAGCCAGGCTGGGGAAAGCCCCTGTGGGGAGCTGGAAAATCCCAAAGGATGGGGGACTGCCACCTCCTCCAGTCACAGCCAGGCTGGGGACAGCCTCAATTGTGATCTGGAAAATCCTAAAGGATGGGGGACTGCCACCTTCTCCAGCCACAGCCAGGCTGGGGACAGCTCCAGTGAGGACCTGGAAAATCCTAAAGGATGTGGGACTGCCACCTTCTCCTGCTAGAGCCAAGTTGGGGACAGCCTCAATTGTGACCTGGAAAATCCCAAAGAAAATGGGATTGCCACCTTCTCCAGCCACAGCCAAGTTGGGGAAAGCTCCTGTGAGGACCTGGAAAATCCCAAAGGATGTGGGACTGCCACCTTTTACAGCCACAGCCAAGTTGGGGAAAGTCTCAATTGTGACCTGGATAATCCTAAAGAATGTAGGACTGCCACCTTCTCCTGCTACAGCCAAGTTGGGGAAAGCCCCAGTTGTGATCTGGAAAATCCCAAAGGATGTGGGACTGCCAACTCCTCCAGCCACAGCCAGTCTGGGGACAGCCTCAATTGTGACCTGGAAAACCCTAAAGGATGGGGGACTGCCACCTCTTCCAGCTACAGCCAGGCTGGGGACAGCTCCTGTGAGGACCTGGAAAATCCTAAAGAAAATGGGACTGCCACCTTTTCCAGCCACAGCCAAGCTGGGGGAAACCTCAAATGTAACCTGGAAAATCCCAAAGGATGTGGGACTGCCACCTTCTCCAGCCACAGCCAAGTTGGGAAAGCTCCTGTGAGGACCTGGAAAATCCCAAAGGATGTGGGACTGCCACCTTTTCCAGCCACAGCCAAGATGGGGAAAGTCTCAGTTGTGACCTGGATAATCCTAAAGAATGTAGGACTGCCACCTTCTCCTGCTACAGCCAACTTGGGGAAAGCCCCAGTCGTGATCTGGAAAATCCCAAAGGATGTGGGACTGCCACCTCCTCAGCAATGTGGATTTGCTCCAGCATCCCCCAGAAGGAGCCAGCCCCGAGATAAAGGAACTTGTTGACTTTTAACACCACCTGGGAGAGGGGAGGAGGGGAAGGAAGCAGAGCAACAAACCCAGAGGAGGAGGAGGAGGAGGAGGAGGAGGAGGAGGAGGAGGAGGAGGAAAACAAGGGGTTTACAGCCTGCCTTGAAAAGCCCTATAAAAAAAAAAAAAAAAAAGGAAAAAAAATGAAAAAAAAGAGTGACATTCTTGGCTGCCCTCACACCTATTAGCTTAGGAAATGGTGCCCTGGGAGCTGGCTGAGACCAAAGGCAGGGGACCTGTTAGCAGGTACTTGAGAGAGGGGCTGGAGGCCCCGCACCTCGCTCCTCCTGCTCCCCTAATGACCATATAAAAGGCTCGGGGGGCAATCAGCTCCCTGCGAGCCCCCAGCCCCGCACAAACCCCCCGGCCACGACGGGAGCAGCCCGGGGGGACGGCGTTCCTGCATATCCATCCCTGCCGAGCTGTTTTCCCAGGAAAAGCGGGACGGGTCACAGCCCAGGGCGGGTCATTCGGCCTTTGATGTCTGCCAGCATCTTCGGGCAGCGGCTGCTTCTGCATCCCGGGATAAAGATATCTCCATCCCGCATGCTTTGTAGCAAAATTGCTCTTGTTTTCCTCCAGAATCACAGAATGGTGTGGGTTGGAAGACTTGAATAACTTTGTATTCCAGTTTTTTGTTCTTTTTTTTTTTTTTTCCATGGCAAACCATGTTCTCTCCCCTCCTGCATCACCCAGTGCAGGAGAAGAATCACACTTGAATAATTTTCTATTCCAGTTGTTTTCTGTCTGAAACACCAAATCCCTTTCCAAGGGGAGAAAATTCCCATTGTGCTGCTGAGAAAACTCCCACCAAATGTTCTCCTGAGGGACCCAGGCAGATATTCCACAGAATCACAGAATGGTTTGGGTTGCAAGACTTGAATAGTTTTATATTCCTGTTGGGGTTTTTTTCATGGCAAACCATGTTCTCTCCCCTCCTGCATCCCCCCACTGCAGGAGAAGAATCAGACTTGAATAATTTTTTATCCCAGTGGGGTTTTGTCATGGCAAACTGGACTCTGAACCTTCCATGGCTGTTTCCAAGGCTGAGATGACACCCAGAGGTATCTCCAGCCCCACTGCAGGACTGTGCCTCCTGCTCACCCCTGACAGCACCATCCACTTCCCTGCCCTGCTGCAGCCACGGCTCAAACACCAAATCCCTTTCCAAGGGGAGATAATTCCCTGTGTGCTGCTGAGAAAACTCCCACCAAAATGTTCTCCTGAGGGACCCAGGCAGATATTCCACAGAATCACAAAATCACAGAATGGTTTGGGTTGGAAGAGGCCTTAAAAATCATCTGCTCCAACCTCCCCAGCAGGGCAGGGGTGCCAGCCCCATTTCCTGGGGAAAGCCTCAGGTTTTGTAGAAAAGAGGCAGTGCAAGAGCTGTAAAAAATTCCTGTTATCAGGGAAATCTAAAGGAAAGTCTTTCTGACCTGGATGAGGCAGGAAGAGTTGTCTGGGCTGCCCCAAAATTTGGCCGTGCCATTCCTTCTCCAGCTGCTCTGGCTTTCCTCCAGACAGGCTCTGGGGGTTCCTTGGTGAAAACAAGAGCCTGGCAAAGTCACTTTTCTTCATCCATCATCTCTTTTTTTGGCCCCATATCCCTGGTCCTGAAATTCATTTTGATTTTGTGGCAGTCTAACTGCTGGTTTTCCTTCATTTTGCCTTGTAAAGGACAAAATAAAAATACCAGTCTGAGGAAAATGGAACTGTTTTATTTCAGTGTTTCCAAAGGAAGATGTGCAGTTTCCAGTCTTCAGTTGGAAGAATATTGGAGAAATCTTCTCAATGCTGTGTTTGTTATCAAAAATATTTTTGGTTGGTTTCAAAAATTTATTTTCAAATGGAAATTTGAAATGCCAAAAAAAAAAGAAGAAAAATGCAACTGACATTGTCTCCATCACTTCTGATCCATTTCCCCCCCACTCACTTAGTTTATTAAGAATGCAATGTGAGGGGGTTCCTCCAGGCTCCAGAGCCCTGCACAGCCCTTCCACCCTCCCTGTCCCAGCCTCACCAGGGCATGAGGGAAACTCTCTGGGCTGAGGGAGTGTTGGATTAAGCCCTTTTCTGCCCCAGAGCTGGGCAACTGAGAGGCTTTTAAAAACTTTTATTCCATTTTCAGTCTCATGTGAAGGGTGAGACAATACAGATGTTATCATTCACACCATTGATGCCTCAGGTGTAGGTTTTATATTTTCAGACTCTGTGCTGCTTTAGGGTGAGGGGCTGAGCTTCACATCAGGGCATGGTGAGCTCTGTGCACAGAGCAGGGAGACAAAACAATTCCTGCTCCAGCTGGGCACCAAGGACAAATGAGCCAAATCTCAGCCCAGGAGCACAAACCCCGTGGGCTGGAGAGAGAAAAACAAGCAGGGTGGGAGTGCCTGGGCTAAAGCTGGGCTGGGACAATGAACTGCAAGGTGCAAATGGAGCAGAGCTGATCCCAGGGAGAGACCCCGGGAGCGCTCGTGCATTTTGGGGCCATTTTGGGTCATCTTGGGTGCAGCCCTGGCTGGGCTCTGGTGCTGTCCAAGGTGCATCCATGGAGGAGATCCTTGGAATCAATCCCTGCTTTATTCTTTAGCTCTGTCCAGCCTCTGCTCTAGCTCAGCCTGCACAAGGCATCACCATTACTGTTAGAACCCAACTATTCCCTAATTACAAGACATTATAAGTGTTTCTTGGCCTAGCAGCTTTATCCACACTGTGCTGAAAACGCCTTAAAGCCACCATCTAAAATTACCCCTCGTGGGTCTCACTCCAATGCCTCTTCCCTGTTCTATTTCTCCAAAGGATCCAGCCTTATTTGCAAGGCCACCCTTTGAAGCTTGTTGCTGGTTCCATTTCTCTCTCAGCAATGTCTGTCCATTCCATGGCATTTCTAAGTCAGCATTTCTCACCTCAAGGTTTGCACACAGATGGACACCATACCAACCTTCTATCAACCTTTGAGGAGTCTCTACAAATCCATTTCCCACAAGGGAGCAGTGCCAGATCCTGTTTTTATAACCAAATCACCATCTGAGGGTCCCTCACCCATAAATCCATGCCATGTAATTAATTGATTGCTGTTTGGTAGTTTGAAACATGATTGTTCCAAATTTTGGAAGGACCTGGGAAAGGAACTCAGCACATGGCTGAGGGCAATCAGTACTGAGATGTTGTGGGTCCTTGAAGAACAGCAATGGATGGAAAAAGATCTTTACCGAAGCTTTAAAGAGGCCAGTCAATCACAGAAAAGAGGGAATTCTCCTGAATTCCCAGGAGAAGCCACACTTTCAGACCCCTCAGTCCCTCCCCTCAGTCTCCTCGAGGCACCCCAGGAGAAGAACAGAGCCCTGAGCTGCTCAGGTACATGAATGGCCTTTGCAGAAATGCCTTTGATGTTTCTTCTCTTCACAAGAACAGCTGGAAGTTCAAAGCATTTATCAGAAAGCCAAAGGAATTCCATCACTGTGTAGATCTATGTTTAAAAAAAAAAAAAAAAGAAAGAAAACCAACAAATTTTAATAGGAGTTACTGGGAAGGCTTAATCTGATTTTCCTCTCCCACTTGAAATCCGAGGTACGAGCTGTATCCTGCTGGTAAAATGGCAAAATGCAGCTCTGAGTTTGGAGAAAGCTTCCCCTGGAAGTCTCTGCTGTGCAGGAGCAGGGATTAGATGCTGTCTAGCAGGAGATTTCCTGCCCTCCCAAAAGCTGGTACAGAAAAATCCCTCTCAGGTGTGTCCACATGAGTGTTGGCAAAACCATTCCAGTCTGGTCACCTTCTCCCTCTGGAGGGCTTTAAGCCCTTGAGCTGAATTTCACATACCAAGTTTTGAGTTCCCACTGCCTGGAAAAAACATTTCAGCCAGTCTGGAAGAAGGAATAACCCAAATAATTTTGCTGAGGGGCAGACCTGCATCTCCCATTCCAGAGGTGCAGAAATCAATGCTTAGCCTGAAACACCAGCTCTGGTTTTATTCCTGTTTCAGTGGTCCTGACCCCCCTGTCCAAGTTCAGATCTTGGGCAAGCATCAAGCCCTACTTTGCATGGATTTATTTTGCTGCTGATGCAGAGGAAGGCTCAGTTTATGATCCCAAGCTTTGCTTCAGCCTCTTCTCCCTAGCTGTTTAATGTCATCCCAAACATCACCTGCTTAAATTTTGGACTTTTATCCTGGCCAAGGAGATTGTCCCAAATCTTTCTCTCTGCTAGAGGCAATCAGCTGGGCTGGTTTTCCCTCCTGGGGCACCTCTGCCTTATTTCTATGGCAAATTAATCCTCATTTCCCTCTCCCCCTGCCAGTTTTTGGGCGGACTGAAGAGCCTTTGAGCAGGCAGCGCTCGTTCCCCAAGACACCTTTCCCACCACCCTTTGAAAAATCCACAGGTGCTTCCCAAAAAATGGTGGTGGGAGGCTCTGAAGCAGAAAAAGGTGGGAGAGAGGAGGTGGTTTGGGGAAGAGAGATATCACCCCAAGGACAATGACAGTGTCACCATTGCTTGGCTTTGCAGGACACGGGGTCCAAGGCTCTGCTGGAGGGTCCCAAGTGAGTGTTCTCCTCCCTGCTGAGCCCAGCCAAGGGGAACTGCTCAAACTTTTGCCTCCAGCCCTCGTTCCCGGGCCTGGTGCCTCATTTCTGACCCCAAAAAATCACCTCCTAATGGGATTCAGTGTTTCCTTCCTGTTTTGCAGCTGCTGTTTGCTGCTCCTCAGGCAGACCTACAATCGGTCGGAGCAAAAGTCACCTGGTGGGTCTTGTGCAAGGACAGGAGAAAAAAAATCCCCAGCCCATAAATAAATAAAAAAGGAAGGATAAAAGGCAAGACTTTCTCAAAGCAATGGCTCGCAGCTAAGCATTTTCAGTCACCTCCACTGACCAGACAGGTTATTCAGAGTAATTCCAGCCCTGGAGATGACATTTGACATGACATGTACATGAGATGTATCATTTAGGTCACCGTGCTAAAGCACCAGACACCCCCCCTTCCTCCTCCTCCCCCTCCTCTGTGCCCCTCGGGGAATCTCAGAGTTCAGGGTCTTTAAAGCTGAATTCCCTGCACAAGAGTTCAGCACCTTTCAACCTTTCCAGACCTATTACAGGAAGAGAACTGAGTGGAAGGAGTGTGGAGGGCAGAGGGAGGGTCGGGGCTGTTTCAAGGCAGGTTATTTACAGGCAGGCTTGGAAGCTGAAGAGAAAAGAGACTTTTTGCATTGGTTGGAAGGGAGATAAAAGTCCCTGGGATGGTTCATTTCCATGGCCTGTGGCAGAGCACAGGCTCCCCCTAAAAGCCTTATAATTCTGCAATAATCCCTGCATAATTGGGAGATAAAGGCAACAGAGTGGGACATCACCATGGGACTGGTTTAAAATTAAGAATAAAGACATCATGGGGAATAAAGCAGCACGACCTATCCAGCCATGATCAACTGGCTCACGTTTGGGGTGAGTTTGTGCCATTTGGTCTGGCACTGAACTGCAGTTTGGGATGGGAGGTGCTCACTGAGCCTCAGACAAAGCCACAGGCACGAGCAGATCGGCTGCTCCCACCAGAGCCTGCCACAGGAGGATCACCCATCCATGAAAATCCATTGGGATTCATATTTTACTGCATTTTCTTTCCCTGCACATGTTCATGTAGTTCTCTAAACCTCCCAGGTTTGTGCCAGCAGGTTTATGCATTCCTCCTCTCAGAGGAACGTACAAAGCTGCTGGCATGTGAAGGATGCAGCCCTGAGTGGGATCAATTCACAGGACCACGCTTCCCACACAGGGAAATGGTGGCATTGCCATCCCTGGAGATGTTCAAAAATGGTGTGGGTGTGCCACTTGTGGACATGGTTTAGTGGTTTTAGTGGTTTAGTGGCAGTGCTGGATCAACAATTGGATTTGGTGACCTCAGAGGCCTTTTCCACCCTCAGCAATTCCATGACTCCATGAAACAGGAATGGTGCAGAAGCTGTGGGGAGGCAGATGGGACATTGTGGTGGACAAACATTCCCCTGTCCCACCAGGAAAATCTTTCTAGGCCCATCAGTGGTTACACCTGCAGGGAGCACAGGGAGATGGAGCTGGAGGGGAAATGGAGGCGTTGCTCAGGTGTCACCCACATGGTGTTGATGTCACCTCCAAAGCATGGAATGTCTGCCTGGCACTGGCTGGGAGCCTCCAGAGGTGACACTGAAGGACTGGCCAGGAGCAGGGACCAGGATGGACCTTCTAGGAACTGTGCCCTCCTGTCCTGTGGGGGCAAAACTAGTCAGGGCCTTCCAAAAGTAATTCCAAGTGTGGCTCCATCCAAGGATTTTGGGGATGGAGCCAGGAGGGGTTTCACAGTGGCTGTGCTGCATCCTGGGTCCTTGTTGCTCCCCTCTGCAGGCTCTCAAGGTGCTATGGGACCCACCTTCTGGCCATGAATGACTCCTGAAGTTCTCCTGAAGCTCTGAGAGCAGAAGGAAACAGTCATTGCAGGCACACAATGAATTTTTGGAAAGTTGGATCATCTTGATACAACCCTTCCAGAGCGATCTTCGGAAGAGGTTCTTTCACCTTGTCAGAGACCAGTGAGCTCTGGGCAGGTGCTGATGGCAGAGATGACCCAGACAAGGGTCCACTGCACCTTGGAGAGGTTCCCACACAAGGGACAAGTGTCTCCATCCTTTTCTTTTTTTTCCCAGGGTTTGTCCAGCTCCACAGGACTTAAACCAGGAAAAATTCTCCCATTTTCCTTGTGGCTGACTCATCCCACAGGCTTCACTCCCCCCCCAGACCCAGCTGTGGGACTCAGCCCCCTGGTAACTGAGCTCCAAGCTCTCCAAAACCAGAACATTCCCTGCTCCATGGTATTACATGTCCCAATGTTGGCCACACCAGCTGTCCTCACACTTGCCATGCACTTCTGTTCAGTGCCACAAATATCCTGACCAAAACCCAGGGCTCATTCTTTAAAACTTCAGGTCTGGTTTGGGTCTCAATCTCCCTATCCTCACCAGGTTGCTCCACGTGGATTTTATTGCTCCATGTGGATGAGTTATTCCACATTGATTGCAATCAACTTTGAGCCTGGAGAGAGACTCAGACCCTGGCTCCTGAATTTCATGGACAGACAGTGGAGACCAAAGCACCATCCATGGACAGTTTGCCTCTTGGAAGGTCAGCCAAGACCAGCAAAACCTCTGCCAAGTGGACCACATGTTTTGGAAGGGAGCATCTTTGAGCTTGCCAGAAGTTGGGAATTAATTAAAACAGCCTGTGGTTGTTCAGCTGTAGTTTGGGATTTGATAGTGACAATTGGCCTTGTTCAATTAAGGAGAATTTATCCAAGAATTTCATCCCATCTGAAGGGCAGAGAAGCATCCTTAGAGTCGCCTGTTTCTAGCGATTTGGAATAAAAGGAGAGTGAGGAGCCCTGTTTGGCATTAAATGCTTTGACAGCTAAAGACAGGTAAAATTATTCTGAGACAAAGTTTCTGGAGCAGCAGGTTTCCTTTGCAAGACGTTTGACATTTTGTGGCTTCACCCCACATTTTTCTTGCCCTGTCCTCAGTCAGCATTTTTCTGTCCCTGCTCATTCCAGTGCCCATAGGAGCAAAGCACATGCTGCTTCCCCCATTTATTTCCAGAAAGCCAAGGAAAAAAGGGGTTCTCAAGTTTAGGAGGATAAAACATATGTAAACATAAGCCTGAGACTCTTTGAATGCTCTGTGCTAGAAATGGGCACAGCTTCCTCTGGATGTAATTCCTTGGGTACCAAAAATTTGTGTTTTCCCATAATCATTTCACCTACACCTTCTACTTAAAGGAGAAAATTCTAATTTTGGTCCTGTTACCTTCACATCCTACATTTCATTTCTTTGTGCTTCCTTTGAGACTGGGAACATCTTTCCTTCATGTCCTCCTGCAGCAGTGCTTGCTCCAGTCATGTTTTCCAAAGCTCACCCAGACCTTTGGAGGCCTTTTGCCGACCACTGGCCTTGGAGGCAGGTGGGCAACACCTGTGTTGCATCAAAAAATAGCAGCATGGAATTAAAAAAAAAACAATAATGAAGCATTTCTCTCCCAGCCCCCCAGCCCACCTTGTCCCAGCCCATCTGGCAGATAGAAAAGAGCATCCATAATCTAATTAATCTGAGCAGTGCCTGTCACGGCTGGAAGGCAATTTTGAAAGACTATCGCCCTGTGTTTTACTCCAAAAGTTAATCTCCTCAAAGCACAGGGACTTCCCACTCCCCCCAGCCCCACGAGCCTTCATCTCTCTCCTGAACCAGTGGCTGGGTGGCTGGATGGAGGAATGTGCAAGAGGGAGGTGTCCCCTCCTCCTCTCCTGCCGTACAAAAGACGATTTGTGAGAGGAGCTGCTGCTCACCCCAAACTTCTCCCACCCCAGGAGGAGCTCAGGAGGAGCCACAGCTCCCCAGCCTCACTCTGTGCCCAACCAATTACCCTATCTCTTCCATCATCCTTTGCTCCTTCTTCTTCCCTCTCCCCCTTCTTTTTCTTTTTGGGTGAAGATTAAAAGATCTCACGTGCTTGGAGAGAAGAAAGAGCCCCCAGTCCATCTCCACCTTGTCAATTAGAAGCAAGGGGCTGGGGAGGGTTGCACGCTGTTATTGACTCAAGCACTTTGGAAAGGTCATCTCCAAGGTCTGAACCTTCCCTCTGCCACCCCAAGCTCACCTGGGCCCATTAGGGAGGAATTTCTGGTCCGTCCTCTGTTTCATTTTGGGCCCAGTGGCACTTCTGAGGGCTCGCAGACAAGGTGGAGAGGGAGGAGGTGGGATGGGGGCACCGAGGGGAAAATGAAGACAGGTGAGGGGAAAGAGAAGTCATTGAGAGACTTCAAAGTAGAACAAAGACCCATCCAGATGTGAATAATTGCTAGGTCAGCACGTTAATCACAGGCAAGGGCTCCACTGCAAGGCATCCCTGGTTGCTTCACGGGGCAAGGAGGGGAGGGGGGGACAGACAAAAAGGCAGAGATATAGAAACAAAGCTTTGATACAGCAAAGAGCAAGGCTGAGAAAAGCATTTTCCAGGTGATTATGTGAATAATGAGCCAGCCTGTGTTTTATGAAGGGCACGGGCAGCCTGTAATTGCATGGGAGCTGCAGCTCGGGGGGCAGCCACGGACACAGCAGCCTCTCCCAGAGCCCAAGAACAGCCCCATTCCCCACCTGGCAGAGCACTTCCTGCCCTGACCAACACAATGCCTGGGCTTTCAGATCTCAGCGTGCTGGGAGGGAACGATCAGGGTTTTGTTCTTGTGCCTTTGAGTGAGTTATGACTCCAACAGCCTCTAACCAAAGCTTGAGAAGATGCTGGCTCGTCATCTTTTCTTTTTTTTTTTCCTTTTTCCCAATCCCGTGTTCCCGTGCCACAACACCAGCTGTGTTTATCTTGGGAAGGTCTTTCTTCTAAATCAAGCCACAAGGTTTCACTCACTGCAGACAAAACACCTTCCCACGTGGCTCTTTGCTGTGTAAATAAACATCCAGCATCTAAACAGCTCCAGGAGATGCCACACTGCTGACGTTTGCATGTTCTCTTATTATAAAAGGAGTTTCTTATTGCAATTGCAATATTATTTCAGGGCAGCAGCTGGTATCTCTCCTCGCCTGTGCCCATTTTTCGATTGGTGGTTTTTATTTTAAAAAAAAAGTCCTATTTTTATCCAATATTCTTATCATAATATCTGACCCCTTTCCCAAATGAAATTATATGGGATCTGTGCAGACCTCTGATCCACAAAAGCTGTGAAGTCCCTGGATTTGTAAGGAATTTGGACTTGTAAAGGAAGGGCAGAGACTCCTCTTGAAGTGATTCTCTTTTAATGTAATTTGGGAAGTACTGTGAGATACTCATTGGGAATGCAGACACCAGGGAGCTACAAAATCTGGAGTCAAGAATAACCAGAAAAGAGAGAAGTTCCTGACTTTAAAAGTATTTATTGATTTAAGCAATGTGTAAGTGAACAGAGTCAATGGTTTAGATTTGGACACACAATTTTAAGTAAGGTGTAGACAAGCTGGAAAAGGGTAAAGAATGGAAAATTCAAACCTGCCTAGGAAAAAAATTTAACTATAAGGAAGCTTAGAAGAGATTTTGGTCTGGAAAAAGGAGGTTGAAAATGAGGAGCAGAGGCCCTCACTCAGCAGAGGGTTTGAGGCCAACATGACTTTTGGTGGAAGGCAGCTATTGATGAAAAATGCTTCTCCCATAAAGTCCTTGGCAGTTCTCACTCCAGTCCTTTCCACGACCCAGAGCTCTGTAGGATCTCCACAGGACAATGAAGAACATGATGTCTGCCCAAAAAAAGAAACCCAAATCATGTCTTACTTAAAAATAAATGTTGGAAGCACAGGAGGCCTCAAACTACAAGAGGAGAAGAGCTCGTGGGTTCAAGGTCTGAGACATTGCAGCTCTTACATGAATTTATAAGGACAGTGAAAAAGCTGGGATTTCATGCTGTTCAGAATGGTGAGGGAAGGACACTGTGGACCCTGATTATCCATGGAGATCAGTGCCACACTCTTCTCTCACACCAGCTTTTCTGTCCTCTTTGCAAAGAGTTTCTTGCTCAGCTGCCAGCACCTGGGCAGGGTTCAGTTCTTGCCCATCCATCCCACCTCTGGGTTAATTGTGAAGAGTTCCTCATCAGAATTCCCAGAGAATGCAATAACCTGCCTCTGTGGCTGAGCCTGGAGAGATGGGGCTGTGCCAGTCGTGGCTCAGAGGTGCTGTTTGGCTTTGGCACCACCACTGCCTCATAAACACCTCCCTGGCCTCCGCCTCATCAGCATCTCATAAACAACTCCTTGGCTTGCTGTGGGCCTCCAAATTAGTGTTTATAGCCATGCAGAGAGCAAGCTGTTTGCATAAGTAATCCTGAAGCAAATCTTGCCTTCTCAGCCAAAAAAAAAAAAAAAAAAAAAAAAAAAAGAAAGAAAGAAAGAAAGAAAAAACCCAAAAAACAACCAAAAAGGAAAATTTCTCAGCTGCATCTCCTGCTTTGCTGCACGTGCTCAGGGGACATTGGTGCCACCAGCATAAGGGACAATGCTCCTGCAAACCAGGCTCTGATTCCTCGAGTTAAGGAGTACATTTCATTTCCTAGGCTGATCTGTGCATTCCAGGAGCCTGGGAATAATGAAATCCTACAGAGCTGAACAAGCCTGGTGTTCAAGCTGGCACAAGCCAGCAGGGTGCAGGCAGAGGGATGGGATTCACTGCAGCTCACCTCAGAGGTGAGCTGCTCACACAAGAGCCCTCCCAGGGTCAGCAGGGAGCAGTAAGAGTTGGAGAATCCTTTATCTGGTTTATCTTGGATAGCTGTGCTTGGGCAGATAAACCCTGACCAGCGTGGAGGAAAAGGAGCACAAATCCAGGAATGCAGAAGCAGAGCACTCAGGGGACACAGTGACAAAGTTTGGGATCCCTTTCACTGCAGCAGAGCTCTTTGACTTGTGTGGATATTTCCCCTGAGCAGGTCTCAGCTCCCTGAGTTCCTGTGATGATGAAAACTTCATTAAAAACAGCCCAGCTGCTGCCCTGTGTTGGTTGAAGTGTCATTCCTGGAGCTCTGAGCCCCCAAGGAAGCTGCAGTTCACTCAAAACACACAGTTCTTATCTAATTTTCATTATTTCCACCTGCTTGGTGGGGTCAGTGTTGCCATTTGTGAGTCTGAAAACAATTCCCTGACAGCTCCTGGGATATCTGTGCCTGCCCAGCTGTACCCAGGGCAGTGCTGTGTCCTTCCTCCTCCTCTCCATCACCTTCATCACAAGCTCTTTCAGGTACAACTGCCCCTCTTCAGCAGCACAAAAAAGGCATGGATTTGAGGATTATTCAGATTTCATTGAGTTTTTAGCCTGGCCCCTGGCACTGGTCAATCCTGTCCAGTGCCTGGCTCAGTTTGGGAGCCTGAGGAAGGCACTTGGGATGCAGCTGCACTATTTTCAGGGAAAAGAGAGTTTTGATGCCAGGCAGGTGGTTCCAGCTGCCTGCCTGACTGAAGACCAGCCCCTTGCCCATGCACAAATGCAGAATTTAAGCTCCTGCACAAAACCAAGCACAGCAGAGGCTTCATTTCATTGAGAATTGAGATGCTGCAAGAAAACAAAAGTTTAAAACGGCAATATAAATCAGCTTCCAGTCACCTGGGGCTCATGGACCTCTTAGCCAGGGACCACCATCAGCTGTGCTCCAACACCAACACAGCATTTCTCAGGAATATTTATGAGTCTGGGGTTTCAGAAGCAGGAGAAACTGTGGCTAAAGGGAGAGGGAGTTCATCTGAAAAGATCAGTCAGGGTAAGGGGGTACTCAAACCAACCTGTGTTTGTTTATTCTTGTTCTGGAGGAAAGTCAAGGAAAGGCTCAGGAAGGCTGAAGCGAGATAATGTTGTGTATGAGTGTCTCAGTTTGGGGCATTCATGACAAAATAGAAATAAATGCTCTTTCCCAACTCCCTTTTGATGCTCCTCCAGCTTTTACTGCAGCAATCACTGTTTGATCAAGCCACCAAGTCAAATGAGCAACTTGGATTTTTTATTTTTAATTTGCAATCCCAACAAAAGACCCAGGGCTGCAGTGTCACAGAATCACAGAATGTCCTGAGCTGATGGGACCCACAAGGACCACTGAATCCAGCTCCTGGCCCAGCACAGAACAGCTCCAAAACTCCCACCACGTGCCTGATGCTCCTGGAATTGATGCCAGGATCATTTCCCTGGGAAATCTGTTCCAGCCTGGGCAGCATTGACCCAGCAGCTTTGCCCTCAGCAAGAAAACAAAAAACTGCATGTAAAATTATGAGAAGCTATCAAACGTATTTTAACTCCTGAGCTAAATAATCCACAGCATAGAGTTATTTTTTGTGTTCTTCTTGGAGCTCTGAACATTTCTACAGCCACAGATAATCCTGCTCAGAGGACCTTGGAGAAATCTGCTCAGTCTCCCTGCTCTAGGCAAAATTAACTCTATTTTAAATATAAAATGCCCTCAAGGATGTCCCTAATTGGCTTGTTCTTATCACAGTCATTCAATTTTTGCAATACAGCATGAAAAGGGTTGGTTTTTCTTTTTTTCTTTCGCTGCCAGAGAGGAAATGTGACTCATTATGATGAATTATAGATTTGTGCAATTAATTGTCCTCTCAGAAATTCCAGTTTCTGTGACATCACTTTGTCTACTCATCACATCCTTCCTTGGAGAAGAGCGTGCTGCATCCCAATCTCTAAGAACCTTCAATTAAGGTCATAAAGGGGATGAAGGAAATTCCAGAAGGATGTGAGGGTTTTTCTTCCAGCCCAGCTGGGATGAAATAAAGATTTTGTGGTTACAACTGTCACAACTTTTAACTTTTGTGTGTTACAACTGTCCTGCTGTCCTGGGGCAGTTCCAGTTTTAAAGTCCATCAGGTCACAAATGTCCTTTACAAACTCCAGTAATTGTTTTATTCAGTTCAGGTATTTTGAGATAGAGTCAGTTTTAATTTTAATCCCCCTCTCTCTGCTCATGGGTCAGGCAGAACTCTGTAAGAATCCTACTTGGAGGCACTCTTGAGGTGTGGGAGAGAAAGATCTCATCCTGGTGGGCTCCAGGTGCTGCAGAAAACTGCCATGCCTCCTCAGACCCCTTGCCTCTCTGGGAGTGCCCAGGGTTCACCTCCATCAGATTTTCAGGGCCCTTTCTTAGTGTTTTTTACCATTTATACTTTCAAACAAATCCAAACATCTCAAAGTCTTTCAAGCAAATTTCCCTTTTCATTGCTTGAGTCCCTCCTTCCTAAGCTTGAGTATTTATCACAATAAACAATTTTCTCCCTTTACTATAAAATGCAAGTGCTGTTTCCACAATGCCAGGATCAGCTTTGATCAGGCCAAATTCAAAAATTTCCCATCTTGAACCATAAATTCATAGAAAAACTGAGTCAGAAGAGAGAGAGATAGCCCTGAGCAGAGGCTTTCATCAGCATCTGTGAGAAAACAGGGATCACCATTCCCTCTGTACAGAAAAAAAGAGGATGCCAAGGGGGTGCTGATTGTCTGAACAGAAATTGGAGCTTGTGTGAGCAATTTCAGGCTTGATTAACAAGGCCACCTCTCTCCTCACCCCTTCTCACACCACGTTCCTCGTGGAAAGTTCCCCTTGCCCCTGAGGGAAATGCTCCAAGGATTGGGAACTGGGTTTGGGTTTCTCCTCCTCTTTGGAGATGTTCACCCAGGGCTCTGCTCAGTGGACACCTCTGGTCACCCAGGGCTCTGCTCAGTGGACACATCTTTGGATCCCTCCAGATTCATCAGTTTGGAGTCTCTGGTGCCACGGCTGCCAACTTCCCTGCCTGTTGTAGGTCCTCCGAGGCATCTCAAAGGGTCTCGGGGTCTCTGTGGTCAGGATGACCCCGAGATGTGTCACAGAGTCTCTTTTCCCAGCCCAGCAGCTGAAGAAGGAGTCAGGATTCTTCCATTCTGGTTTTCAAGGTTGTTTATTTGCTGTTATCTGTGACATTCTTTGTCCAACCCGCCAAGGTCTGTCCAGCAGGTCGGGTTGTGGCACACTGACCACCTTGGGGTGCTGTTGGCTTTTTATGCTAAGAACTACCTGTACTTTATTTACAATAATTTTCCAATCCCTATCACCTGTGCTAGACAGCCTGTCTCTACTCTAAACCAATCCAGAAGTGCCACCATCACCAGAAGATGGAGGACAAGAAGAAGAAGGAAGAAGGACAAGGCCCAAATCCTTCCATCTTGGCTTCTGAACCCTCATTCTAAAACCCCAAAATTCTACATTTTCACCTTGTGATAAATTCACTATCGTTCTACTCAAACCCCTGTGGACTGTACATCTTCACACAAAGTTGGGAATGGTTTCCATGGGCTAAAATCCAAGGCACAGGTGTGTTTGACTCTGTGCCAAGGTCTCTAAGCCCCCTGCCAGGGTCTGGAGTCCTCCAGGACAGCCAGAGGAATGTCCTGGGTTCTGACAGAAGGGCTCATTTTGGTCAAATCCCATCTTTGTAAAAATCCCATTTTGGACAAATCCATGTGGTTCCAGACTCTGTGGTCAGAGGGAAAATTGTCCTACCTACAGAGGATGCAGAGAATGACAGAATCATCAGACTGATCCCAGAATGGTTCGGGCTGGAAGGGACCTTTGGAGCTCATCTCACCCAAACCCTGCCACGGGCAGGGGCACCTCTGATGGATCAGCTGGCTCAGGGCCTTCTACAAACTAGCCTGGAATACTTCCAGGAATGAGACACCCACCAACCTGTTGCAATGTTTCACAACACTCATAATAAAACTCTTCCACCTGAACCCTAAAATCCCCCTCTCAAGGCGCTGACCTCTCTCCACTGACCACAGAGACAGCTGGAACAGCTCAGATGAAAAACTTAATTTTCAGGGGGCTGAGCTGACTTCTGCCTCCCTGATACCACCTCCAGGAGTGGCAGCTGGCTGGGTTAGGGCTGCAACCACAAGCGTCTGATTCCTGCCTGTGCTGCAAACCTGCTCTGGGGTATTTGCGTGTCCCTTCTCGCTCCCCTGCCCCGGGGGCAGCAACACTTCCTTTGTTGTCTCCCGTGTCTTATTTAGACTCGGAGCTCTCTCTCCGGGGCAGGGACTCTCCTTTGGAGCACCTCACCCCGCAGGACTCGGATCACGGCTGAGCCTCTCGCTGCAGGAGTAAATAATAATAACATGCATTAGCTGCTAAGTAGGGGAATTAGGGGTTAGCTTATGTGTAAGCACCGTGCATGCTGTAATGATATCCTCGTGCTTAATGCAACTGGATCCTTCCATTATTAAAGCAGCAGGAGAACTGATGTTTGATCTACAGGGCTAATTCTAGTTTTTGGAGACATCAAACAGCTGCTTTTCTTTTCTTTTCTTTCTTTCTTTTTTTCTTTTCTTTTTTTTTTTTTTTTTCCCTTGGCAAATGCGCATGTTGTAAGCAAATCTGAAATTACCAGGTTCACAAGTTGAGTTTCATGCAGAGAAATGTTTACTTTGATGCCAGAGGACCTGGCTCATTTCCATTTACAGTAAATGAGGAAGAAAATTGATTTGCAGCAGCAGGAGGGGTGTCAAACCTTTATTGCTGCTCAGGACATGTATGCACTGCTAACCAGGAAGATAATTAACCTAAATTAACCTTCTGCCTTGAGATGAGTCATAGTTTGGGGAGGGGGGAGGTGGGAAGCGGGGGTGGAGAGGGTGTAGGGAGGGGAACAGTGCTGCAGAGCTGTATGGACATGTCCTGTGCATTTCCAAGCAAAAACGATGGGCCCATGCAGCAACTGATTAGATTGAAATGGAAATTCTCGATGGGCATGAAGGAATTAACAAAACCCTCAGTGTTTAAATTAGGGCTGGACTGCGAATTGCATAAGTTGTGGCTGTAAAGTGGGGCAGAAAAGTGCATTTCCAGGTGCTGCTGAGCCAGGAAACAGCAAGTTCATGTCTTGGACCTGTCATTATTTACTGGCCTCGTCTGGAGATCTGCAGCTCTTATCCAAGGGTAGAGGAGCTGCCAGGGGTGGGTGTCTCTGCTCCAGAGTGCTGGGATGAGGTGGCTCCCAGGTGGATGTCAAGGCAAGACCCACGTTGCTGTTGTCCACCTGCCCAATTACTGAAATCTGAATTTCGTTATTAATTCAAAATAAATAACCATGCAACCATTCCAGGCAGTTATGGGGGATGGAGGTGGAAAGCTGGCTCTGTTTCAGTTTCGTTCGAAGTAGGAGCCTAAAATCTGGATCCTTCATTTAGTGGTGTTTGAACATCCCAGATCCAGAAAGACCCAGCAGCCAAGTGCTCCATTTCCTAGGAAATCAATCACCAAACCTGACCTCTTGGATGGAATCATTAATGTTCCAGGAGCCCTCCAGATGCCCAAAAGCTGTTCCATGGTCACTCCAGCCTCCTCCAGGATGAGCAGCAGTGGGGCTGAAATCTCCTTTCTGTGGGTCCAGGCCCTGGGCATCATTTGGGTCAGGGAACAGCTGAGTTTCTGCTTCCCAGTGCCCCCACCACAGAACCACCAACGCCTCCAAAACCATCGAGTCCCAGCATCAACCCAGCACTACTAAAGCCACCACCAACCCCTGTCCCCAAGTGCCACACACACGTGTCCTTTAGACCCCTCCATGGATGGTGACTCAACCACTTCCTTAGAAAAGCAGGCAAATCCAAAGCTGGATTTCTTTTATTTCAGGTTTTTTGGTTTTTTGTTTTCAATGGACCCCAAGGATTTCAGATGCTCAAATGCCTTTGGCATAAAACCAGTCCCTTAAAAACACCAGTAATTCCTTTATTCTGTTTATATATTTTGAGATAGAGCCAATTTTAATTTTAATCCCCCTCTGTCTGTTGATGGGTCAGGCAGAACTCTGTAAGAATCCTACTTGGAGGCACTCTTGTGAGAGAGATCTCATCCTTGGTGGGCCACAGGATGGAAAGGGCTCCAGGTCCTGCAGTTCCTGCAGCTCTGTAGGACATCAGAGTCCTGGGATGGAGGCAGAAATCCCTGCAGAGGGGTCACTCATCCAGAGGGAGCTCGTCCTGATTCCCTAAGGATGGCTGTCCTGCTGAGGTTCCGTGGGAACAGCTCTGGATCTGTGCCCACAGCTCTGCACACCCCACACACAACCCCCAAAATCACCCCACACACCCCCCAAAATCATCCCACACACCCCCTAAATCACCCTACAAACCTCCAAATCCTCCCTCACCCAACCTCCAAATCACCTCACACACCCCCCAAATCACCCCACAAACCTCCAAATCACCCCCCACACCCCCCAAATCACCCCATATTCACCATCTCTACTCCCCACCTCCTGGGAGAGCCTCCATTCCAGCGAGGCTGTGAGGAGCTCATCCCTAATCAATCCTCATTCCCACTGCCCATTCCAGAGGGAATGAGGATTAATTTGGGATGAGCTCCCCAGATTAAATCCCTCCCCTCCAGAGGCAGAATCCAGGATATGGGGCAGAAAACTCCTCTTTCAGGGAAACAAATCCCAGGCCAGAGGCATCCAGGCTGAGGAAGGGACAGGCAGAGCTGAGCCAGGAGCCTGGAGCTCACGGGAAGTCTCAGCTCCCACCTGAGGGACCTGTGGATCCCACCTGTGTGGATCCTGTCATCCATCCTCCCCCTGGAATGGTGGAGATAATGCAGGTGTGAGCATGCAGGCACTGCCTGGTGATGAGGAGTGGGTCAACACCTCAACATCATGGCCAAGCCTCCACTTCTTCTCTCTCTGAAGGGGAGAAGTGACCAGTGATCCAACAGAGCTTTGACTCATCCCAGGTCAATTTGTGGGAGAATTTATGATGATTTAAACACAGGAGAGGGAACATCTCAAAAAGTCAAACCCTGATGTTGTTTTCCCTAGGTGTTTCTTGCCTTTAAACACAATCAAATATTAAGTAATTAATATTTGTGCCAAGCCCAGCATTCCACTCATCTCCAGGCAAAACGGTTTTGACGTTTTTTGGTTCTCTGAGCAATCTGGGAACCCAGTGAACCAAAAAAGCACCATTTGTGTGCACCACCCTCCACCTGGCCAGCACAAACACCAGGAGCTGAGAAACGTGGTGTGGGAGCAAATGCATCCTGCACCTCTGGGGGATTGCATCCCAACGTGTCAGCTCTCAGTAGGGATTTTGGGATTTTAAACCACACAGGTCACCCCTCATCTCCCACATTAAGTTTTTAAGCTCAATTTTGGCTAAATCCAGCAACAATTTAGCAGTCCTGTTGACAGAAGTCCCTCCACATCCTGGGGGATCCATGCAAGAAAAGTGCTGCATCCACTTCCCGAGCCCAAGCCAGGGTCTCCCCTCCTCCAGAGACAAACAGCATTCCTTTTGAAGTCTGAATGTCTGTTCCTGGGCCAATAAAGGGCCTCATTTTCCCAGCAAGAAGGTAAAGGTGGTGAAAGGTGTCACAAGCACCTCCTTGTGAAGTGCAATTAGCAGCTGGGTGCAGGGGGGAAGTGTTGGCACCACAAGGGGAGGCGATGGCTGTGTCACCTCGCTCGGGATGGGCCAGATGGGCCAGGCAGGAGCCCAGACACCAGCACTGGAGACAGTCTGGGCCACTGGAGCCCTCCAGGGAGCCTGAGGGGTTTCCTTGCTCCATGTCTCATCCTGCTGGTGACACTTGAGAGGGTTGGATGAGCAGAAGGGAACTGGAGCTGCTTGTGGAGCTCAGCAGAGCAGATATTTGGTCTGACTCAGCAAACAGGACTGTGGTAATCTTCTGTGGCTCTGTTGGGTATAAAAACTGGCCATACAACCAGCCCCAAACCCATCTACAGGAAAATACATCCTTCACAGACAGTGAGACCTGTTGGTTTGGGTCTTGCTTGACTCCTCTGTTGTCTCCAAAGGATGTGGCTGTGGAGGAAAACAGCTCAGAGTCAGAAATTGGGAGGATTCAGAACACAGGGGGAAAGTGTGGCTGCTGTGAGAAAAGGACATGGAAATGTAACTCTGGGAAAGATATTCCAGGCAATTTTTCAAGGTGGGAATGCTTTTCTGAAAAAAACAGGGAGTGAGAGGAAAATGGAAGAGAAGTGAAACTCCATAATGGAGTTTCTGGTGTCTAATCCTCCAAAAATGATCCACACAAGGCTCTCACTGGAGAGGTGGCAGTTTTGGTGTAGGCTTGGTGACAGACCCTAAGTGACACAATCTTGCCTCCATCAGATCCCAGTGTTCAATGGAACCAGTCTCAAGCAAACAGGAGAAAACCCAAGGACACCCCTGGGGTCAAACCACAATCACACCTTTAAACCTGAACCCAGCTGGCTGCACCCAACACCATCACATCTACACCAGAACCCTCACACCAGGCTGGGGAGAAAATATCCATTTTTGGGACTCAGGTGGATCAAACATTCAACAAATCTGGGGTTTGCACATCTGCTTTTATCAGCAGACAGTTCACTTGTACAAACACATCCAGTCCAAGGGCAAGGCGAGCCCTCTCCAATATTAAGCCACTAAAAGACAGGGGAATAGGTTAAGGACTGGCTAGCAGCCAATGAGGTTTGCAAAACAGTGGAATCTAATAAAAATAATTGAAATATTTAAAGGCAGTTGCTTCACATTATAAAGAAGCACCTGCAATGATTACCCAAAACATTTGCAGGTGGAAAAAGGGCTGAGCACGTCATTGGTGTTAATATCATTTATGCTCAGAGGGCAAATTAGGCATTGTAATTGTCAGGAACCATTGGAGCTATTTCAATAATGGGATGAGTCTGATAATGAGGGATGATTCCTTTAGATCACCTTCTGTGTGTAACAGTGCAAAGCCAAGGCTTGGGCCTATTAAAAACCTGACATCAAGGTGAAAGGTGCTCTCTGCAAGGTGTCCCAGGAGCATTTACCTGGGGGAGAGGTTCTACAACAACTTCTGTGAGCCATAGAGAAGTTGGATCAGAGGACCCATGTTCACCCCTGGAAGAATTTTCTACCAAGGTGATTGGCATAGAAACCAAGAAAGAAAGGAGGAAAAATAAGAGAAACCTGCAAGTGCCTGTTCTAATGAGCATTTTGTTTGTCTCTCCTGACCAATGAGTGAAGTTATGAGTTTTGTAAGAATGTATGAAAAGTGTGCATGCTGGAATAAAAACAGTTTGAAGCCTTCTGAAAAAGGAGTGTGTTGCTTTGTAGTGTCTCCATCTCAACTACAACATTTACCTGCATCAGCCTGTCCCTTTCTGGAGAAAACAGGGGCCAATTCACCTGAAATCCCTCCAGCCAATCCAGCTGATACAGCTCAGTGCATTTCCTCTGACTTCTGTGGGAAGCTGCCATTCCATCCCCAGCATTTGGCCTTTAGGATTTTGGATCCAGTGCCTGGATCCTGGAGCACAGAGGTGACACTACAAAGAACAAACAAAGGGTGGGCATGCACAGGGAAGGGGAGTTTTACCTCCACATCTTTTTATCCAAGTGGAGCCACATGAGCAGCCCCAGCCATGGCATCAGCCTGTCACCAAACATTTTGGAAGCAGAATCACTTGTTCTCTTTTAAAATAGGTGTATTTAAGCACAAAATAGGTGTATTTATCACACACCCTACCTCACTCTCCTGGGTTGCCAGCAGGATGTAGCCACCCCTCTAGACCTGATATGAAATCCAATAATTTCCATGGAAATACACTTTATTTCCCATAAATTTATACAAAGCACTATTAGAATTCATTCCAAGAGTTGGCAAGTAGGAGGGATGACCCTCTGCTTGTGCCACCAGGCAGCTTCTTGGCATCAAAAACCAAATGCACTGCAGAGCCTGGGGCACAGAAAATTGTGATCCCAGTTCGTGCCATCCCAGGGCCAAATCACTCAGGAAGTAAAATATGGAAGAGGACAGTCAGATGTTCTTTGATGCCTTGCTACCATTTTTTAAAATCCTGTTCTACAGATGGTGCCTTGGGTGTTTTCCATCCCAGGAGTGGAATATTCCTTCACCTGAGGAGCACTTCAGCCCTTATAGAGGGTTCACAAATTTAGAAAAGACTTTTCACACAGAAGCTGGAGAAGACTCTGTACAGACACCACCTGGCCAAGTACAAACACAGAATAAAACCCTCTGGCTTTTTTTCTGGCCCTCATGGACTCCTCTGAGGGACCATGGAGATCTGGGTAGCACCATCAGTACAACTCATCTCACCCTAAAGCAGGAAAGCTAAACCTCATCCTTAATTCTGGCTCTGAGGGTCTGAAAATCTTTAGAGGGGAAAATTATCCTGCAGGAAGCACAACAAACAAGAATTCCAGAGTATTTTCACAATGTTGGCCCCAAAACTTAGAGACTTGTCCCAGCCCTGGCAGTGGCAGACCAATCAGCTCTGCTGAAGAAGTTCATCACAACATCACCATCATGTGGGATACAACTTCTCTCCAAGGAGGAGGTGTCCAAGTCCTTCAAGTCCTTAAAGATTTTGTGCTGCTGCTCATCACTTTAACAAATTAGTCAATAAAGGCTTCAAAGGTGGTTTAAGCTCAATTTAAGGGACTAAAACCTTTGCCAGGAAGTTTCCCAGAGTAGTGGGGTGAGAGGAAAAGTTGGATTCACCTTTTCCTTTGAGGATTTGAGCCTTGGTGCCCACAGGTGATGGGCAACTAAGCCAGGAATTTAGCAGATTTTGTGTGTAAGCATCAATCTTTCCCAGAGATCTGTGAATTCCTTCCTAAAGCAAATATCTAAAATTAAACACATGACTCAGTTAATCAGCTGGGGCTAGAAATAAAGAATCAGCTTTCAACTTGGAGTGAAATTAATCTATTAATGAGATAAACTCATTAAATCATAGAATCACAGAATGGCTTGGGTTGGAAGGGACTTTAAAGATCATCTCATTCCATCTCCTGCCATGGGCAGGAACACCTTCCACTGTGCCAGGCTGCTCCCAGCCCTGTCCAGCCTGGCCTTGGACACTGCCAGGGATCCAGGGGCAGCCACAGCTTCTCTGGGCACCCTGTGCCAGGGCCTCAGCACCCTCCCAGCCAAGAATTTTTCCCCAATATCTCACCTAAACCTGCTCTTTTTCAGCTTGAAGCCATTCCCCTTGAGTCTATCACTACACACACTTGTAAAACCAATGCTGTCCTTTTTTCCTCAGACAGATTTTGGATTGGTATTCAAAACTTGCCCCTGAAATCTCAGGTGGAGTTGGTCTTGTATAATGCCAGGGAACACAAGATCCTGTGTGTGGTTACCCACCAGTTTTAGGAGTCTAAGAGTTTAAATTTTTATTATTGAACCTTACAGCTTGGAATCTGTAATTGCCCCAAAAATTGCCATCCTGTGAGGTTGGATCTGCAAAGATCAGCAGGAGAGGAGAGGAGAGGAGAGGAGAGGAGAGGAGAGGAGAGGAGAGGAGAGGAGAGGAGAGGAGAGGAGAGGAGAGGAGAGGAGAGGAGAGGAGAGGAGAGGAGAGGAGAGGAGAGGAGAGGAGAGGAGAGGAGAGGAGAGGAGAGGAGAGGAGAGGAGAGGAGAGGAGAGGAGAGGAGAGGAGAGGAGAGGAGAGGAGAGGAGAGGAGAGGAGAGGAGAGGAGAGGAGAGGAGAGGAGAGGAGAGGAGAGGAGAGGAGAGGAGAGGAGAGGAGAGGAGAGGAGAGGAGAGGAGAGGAGAGGAGAGGAGAGGAGAGGAGAGGAGAGGAGAGGAGAGGAGAGGAGAGGAGAGGAGAGGAGAGGAGAGGAGAGGAGAGGAGAGGAGACAGATGGGTCTGGCTGCTGCAGGAAATTTTGCACCTGAACATTTTCCCTCGTGGCAGGACACAGCAGGAGAGAAGCCTGCTTGTTCCCAGGAGACACTTGCCTAATTGCACAGAGTCAGCAAGTTGAGGCCTTTGGAATAGTTTTGGATAACATCCCATGCCTCTCACCTTGCACAACCATGCCCAGTGCCCTCCAAAGCCTGCTGAAGCCTTCTGCAGCACCAAGGGCTGTTGGACCAGGTTCACAAACCTGAGCACCATTAAGAGAAAACCCTACCAATATCAGCACTCTCCGCTCACTTACACCTACTTTGCATTTTAAATGCCAGTAAATGACTGCCCAAGGGAACAGAGAATCAGACCCATCAATGTGGGCATATTTCAGCAACCCAGACCCCAGGAATTTTGGAAGTGCACCAGCATTAAGCATTATTAATGCCTATTGAAAAATAGCTGGAAATCTCCCCAGCATTGTTAAAGAATCATTTAATTATTATTAACTGAGTCACGGAGGGCAGGCAGGCAAGTTTATGAAACCGATACCCTGAGTAACTGAGGACTCTGGAGGATGAGCTGGCTCCAATGCCAAGGCTTGTAATTAAACTGTGGCCCAGGTGCTGATGCATTCAGCAAGTGCCCTCTGCTGGACTCCCATCCCAGCCAGAATCTTCCACATCCATCCCTCACCCTTCTCTGCAAGGCTGGCTGCACCAGGCATCCTCCCAGCATCACTGCCCTTGTGCCAGCAGCCACCTCCCATTAGTTTTCTCAGCAAGAGCAATTATTCAGGGAGGGGGGGGACATCCCAACCCCAAACCAACAACATGAAGTTACACCCCGTGTCACCACAGCTGGAAATGTGGGCACAGCTCTGGGGAGTTCATTGCCCTTTCCTGCCCCATTCCCAGCAGGGACTGGGAAATGTCCATCTTCACTGGTTTCTCTGACTAAAGCAGGTGGGGCTCACAGATATGATGTGAGAGTGCAATTAAACAGCAGAGCTTTCAACACCCAGCTCCCAGGGCCTTGTTTAGCTAATTAACAAAGCTGTGCTTTCACTCCCCTGAGGTGTTTCCAGCACCCTCAAGAGCACTGCCAAGGTCAGGTTTGCTGCTGACCATTCACAATGGTCTGTGCTGACCATTCACAATTTGCAATGCCAAGCCACAAGAGCTTGATTAAAGAGTGCTAGGCTTCCCTAACTTGGACACATAACAGTCCTAGGCTCTAACTGGTCACCAGGAGTCCAGCTCGCCACTGGCCATAGTGAGCCCACGTTTTTTGTGGAAAAATTCACATTTTCCATCCCCATGGCCAGGTTTGGCTGCCAGGTACTCAAGGCAGGAACGGTCTCTCCGTGTAGGACCCAGCACAGCAAGGCCTCTAGGCATGCTTATAATGCAAACAGAGAGATTAGATCAAGTCTGGCCTCTCTCTCAACGCTGTAGGCAGCAGAAGAGTGGAGTGTTTGCCTCTTATCTGGAGTCTTGGGGGATTGGCCCAACATATTGACATAAACTCCTGCCAATGTCAGTTTACTCTAAGGAGAAGGGTTATAAAATGTGTTGGCTCGGGAGCAAGATCAGAGTCCTGGTGAGGCATCCCCTCTGCAGAGCCCAGAACCTCCCACAGAGAGGAAGGGACCATCCAAGCCACTCAGCTCTGGACCCCCAAATGTAGGGGGGCTGTAACTCAGCAAGGCTCCGAAGGCCAGGAGGGTGGGACATGTCCTCAGAGGGCTCAGGGTCCTCCAGAGCTGTTCAGAGACATGTAGAAAGCCATTCCTGGCAATCCTGTGGGGAACTCAACAGTTAGAGGAGAAAAAAAGCAAATTTCAGAGTGATCTCAAATGAAAACATGCGTTTTCACATCAAGAATTGTCATAAGAAAATGAAAGTGCAAGAAAGACTTCAGTGAGTCAGACCAGCAGTAAGAGCAGCTCAGGAGCCTGTGTGGCACTCCAGAAACAAGAGATGCTCTCCAGAGAGGCCACTTTGTGCACCTCCATCTCACAGAGATCCTGGAGAGATGCCCTTTGTGCACCTCCATCTCACAGGAATATGGGAGAGATGCCCTTTGTGCACCTCCATCTCACAGGAATATGGGAGAGATGCCCTTTGTGCACCTCCATCTCACAGGGATTATGGAGAGATTCACTTTGTGCACTTCCATCTCACAGGGATGTGGGAGAGATTCACTTTGTGCCCCTCCATCTCACAGGGATGTGGGAGAGATGCCCTTTGTGCACTTCCATCTCACAGGGATCCTGGAGAGATTCACTTTGTGCACCTCCATCTCACAGGGATGATGGAGAGATTCACTTTGTGCACCTCCATCTCACAGGGATGTGGGAGAGATTCACTTTGTGCACCTCCATCTCACAGGATGCCCCTCTGCTGCTTCTCCATCCATGGCTGAGCCTGGTGTCCAGGAATTTTTGACCCTAATAAGGTCATGTGCCTCAAACACCTTCTGTAGCAACAGATTCCAGGAGTTCACCCATGTTTTTTCATGATAAAGAATTAAAATTAATGGAATCTATAATAAAGTTGGCAAAGACCTCTGAGGCCACCAAGTCCAGCTGACCAAACACCTCCATGTCCAGCAAACCAAGAGCCTCATTCCCACACCCACACCCCTGTGCTGGGTGTTTCCAGGGGTTTTGGGTGTCAGGGCTGCCACTGCAGCCCCTGGTGCCTCAGACTGTCACAATCATGGAATATTCTCAGTGGGAAGGGGCCCACAAGGATTATCAAGTCCAGCTCCTGGCTCCACACAGGACACCCCAACAACCCACCCTGGGCATCCCCATTCTCCAAAAGCTCCTGGAGCTCTGGCAGCCTTGGGAATGTGACCATTCCCTGGGGAGCCTGGGCAGTGCCCACCACCCTCAGGGGGAAGAATCTTCTCCTGACCATGGCTGCAAAGGGAACAGGAGTCCCCCAAGCCCTGTGAGCAGCTCAGCTGAGCCTCCCAGGAGGATCCCAGAGATCCCAGTGCTCACAGGCCTTTTTTTATCTCTGTCATCATTAGGAAGTGTCAGGCACAAGCTGAGGGCATCTAAAAGTGGGTGCCCAAGTCTGGTGCTCAAACCTACCTGGAAGCATATTTAAATTAGAAGAGGGATTTTTGAGATTTAGCCTAATTTGAATATTTTGGTTTTCAGATGGTGTTTTTGGTTTAGGAACAGGGAAGATTAACCAAAGAACAGGCTTAGAGCATAATTCAGTTTGGAAGGGACTCCATCTCTCCTCCAACCACCTGCTCCAAACAAGGCCAGCTGTGAGGTCAGACCAGGCTGCTTTAAGGAGCAAAACACAAAATCTGGAAGTAGAAAATTCCAAACCAAGGTCCAGAGCTAAGAAGCAACGTGGTTTTGAAGCATGGTTTGATTGCCAAGGTCCCTGACAAGAATTTCATCCAGATGTGAGGGAAAGCTGTGGATGAACACACAACAGCAACACCAGGTAACCGTCCACAGCCACAATGACAATGGTCCAGAGGTGGAAAGGAAGGGATCAGCAAATCTTCACAACCACACAAGAAGGAAGAGCAGGTCAGGGGTTAATGTGAATTAATGACAACCAGGTTTCAGTGAAGAGCAAGACAACCATGTCCTCCAGCCCCTTTGTGCTCCATGAGGGACACTGGAAACACACAGGTGGAAGCTGAGTGGTGGAAATTGGGCTACACACCCAAGAAAGACCAAATTAAGGATGGTAAGGATTCATCCATCACAGGTTGTGTCCCAGGGAGAGGAATTCCCTGCAACCCTCGTCGTGCAACAAAGTAGGAACAGATCCAAGTGGCCAAAGAGCAGCAGCTTCAACAGGAGAGACTTTACATGAGTCAATATGTGAACTACTCAAGAGTGTTTCTGCTTGCTGATTTAAAATCTACAGCCCTTATCAACAAGGAGAGGGACCACAGTGGCTTTTCTTCAAGGCAGATTAAGGAGGAAAGTAAAAGTAGGTATTTAAGATAAGAAATAAAACAAGCGAGCTGTTGTATTAAAATAAAGCCAGCATAATGTATGGACAAAAAAAGGACATTTTTGTCCTAGCCAGAGCTCAGGAGTGGGGAAAATCAATAAGGGAAATAAAGGACTTGAAGAAATATTTATAGTCAGCAGAGTCAAGGTTGAAGAGAAGGCACTTTTCTTGTGCAAGCAACAAAGAAACCCTGACGAGAGCATTAATTTGTTACTCCGGGGGAATGGTGGAACCATGGATAATAACCAAGAAAAGCCCTGGGTATTCAATAAAGACCTCAGTTCTGCATGTTGAGAAAAAGCTGCACAAGCTGCTTCTACCACACACTGCTGATGATCACACTTAGGGCTCTAACCATAAGCAAGGAGATGGTAATCAGCATCTCCCACAGCTAGCCATTAATAAATCTGCAGATTCAGATCATTTACATCCAGGAGGTTTTAAAGAGCTGGCCAAGAAGGCATTGGAGCCCGTTCAAAAGTCTTTGAACCCCAGGGAAGTTCTAGAGGACCAGAAGAAAATGAGGGTTTTGTCGGTGTTTTAAAAGAGGACAGCACGGGTTCTAGAGTGCCAGCCTGCCATTAATCCCAGCAAAAAACAATAATAGAATGGCTCATATGAGATTTGTTTATTATGGAATCAAAGGAAGGTAATATAATTGCTGCCAATCAACTTGGGTTTATGAAAAATAGATCTTGTCAAATTAATTTGATGTATTTTGTGATAACAGCACAAGCGTGGTTAATAAGGGGAAGAGTGCTGATGTAATTTTACTTGGATTTTTCCTCAAGGCAACTGCCTGGGTACTGCATGATATTTTGATTAAGAAGCTGGAGTCCCAAACATGGCACACATTAAAGGGATTAAAAAGCAGCTAAGGTAGGTCTCGGAGCGTTCCTCTAAACAAGGGATCTCTGCCAGATGGGTGTGTCCCCAGCCAGGTCCCACAGGGAACCGTTCCTCAACGCGCGCTTTAACGCTTTCTCCACGTCCCGGGAGAAAAAAAAAATAAATTAAAAATTGCTGATGACAACACAAGGTTTACTGGATCAGCAGGTAAGGAAGAGGTTGAGGTCAATGGGGTGGAGGAGAAGGAGTTCCTTGTTCAGGGGGGTGAAAGCAGCTGAGGGCCAGATGTAAAGGCAGATGTGCTGAGGAGAAGAACGTGGCCGTGCTCCCCCTCCTGGGAAGGAGCAGTGCAGGACAGATTTGGACATCACAGCAGGCAGCCATAGGAGGAGAGGCTGAGGGCCCCTGGTTTGCTCAGCTGGAGCAGGGGAGACGGAGGTCAGGCCTCCCTGGGAGCTGCAGCTGATCCAGAGGGGCAATGGAGGGCAGTGGAGAGGGGCTGGGAACACAAACCCTGAGAGGAACCCCTGAGGGAGCTGGGGGTGCTCAGCCTGGAGAAAAGGAGACTCAGGGGTGCCCCCATCACTCTCACAGCTCCTGAAAGGTGCCTGTGCTCAGCTGGGGCTGGGCTCTGTCTCCAGCAGCACTGACACAACCAGAGCTCACAGCCTCCAGCTGCACCAAGGGAAATACAGGTTGGATAGCAGGGAAAAGTTTTTCCCAGAAAAAGTGATAAAGTTCTGGAATGGCTGCCCAGGGAGGTGGTGGAGTCCCCATCCCTGGGTGTGTTTGACAAAGCCTGGATGTGGCACTGGGTACCAGGGTTGAGTTGAGCTGTTGGGGCTGGGTTGGACTCGATGACCTTGAAGGTCTCTTCCAGCCTGGTCATTCTGGGAATTCTGGGAATTTTGTGGATGGAGAGGCAGCTCTGATCTCTGCTCTCTGTGACTGTGGACAGAACCCAAGGGAAAGACTGGAGCAGTGTCAGAGTTTTCACTGAATGAGCAAACAATTCCTTGGGTGAATGATAATCTGTGAGGAGAACAGCAGTGGGATACATCCCAACACCAGCACAATCCTGGGTAAAGCTCCAGCATTTCTGTCTGAGGATGGCAGCGCTGACTCTGTGTAAGGGAACCAGCTCTGAAGGGGTGGATTAAAAGCCTGGGTGCTTTTCCCACAGCAGGAAATGGGACTGGAAGGTAAAACAAATGAATAAATGCAAGAATTTTTTGTGCATGGGAAGGAGAGAGTTGGAAAACCAAAGGGACTTTGGAAACCCTTTGGAGACACAAGTGAGAGTTTTCAAAGTAACAGAATCACACAATGCTCTGGGTTGGAGGGGACCCTAAAGATGGTCTTGTTCCAAGGTTTAGGCTGGATGTCAGGGAAACTTTCTTCTTCCAGAGGGTGCTGGGGCACTGCCCAGGCTCCCCAGGGAATGGACACAGCTCCAAGGCTGCCCCAGCTCCAGGAGCATTTGGACAGTGCTCTCAGGGACTGGGATTGTTTGGGTGGGACTCATGATCCTTGTGGGCCCCTTCCAACTCAGAATATTCCATGATTCCATGATTCAGCCCAGTCTGCCTGCAGCTGGAGTTTATTGATGAAATCTCCAGCTCTCTTGGAGGCTGGGAAGGAGGAAATGTTGAATTTTTGGGACATGCTCATGAGCCCACACTCCTGTGAGAGCCTCAGATTCCCTGGGGTTGCTCCAGCAGTGGAGGGAGATGTTCTTGATGCCAAAGCAGGATATCAGGGATGGTGAAGGAGGTGCTGAGGGGTCCTGCTAAGTCCTCCCACTGCCCAAGGCTGCAAACTGGGCACAGCTGAAATACCAGGAGGCAGAGCCATGAAAAGGTGCTGTTAAATCAAAGAGGAGTTGGAGGAGAGACCCAGGAATGGAGGCAAGGTTGGAAATTTTTAGAACAGTTCAGTCCACCAGCTCCATGGGCAGAAGGATGGTAGCTTGTGAGCCCATGAATTGTCCAGTGAATGGATGCTCTGAAATAAAGAGCTCTTCGGTCTGTCACACAAAGGTGGGAGGAGATTAAAATGCAAATAAAGTTAGCTATAACCAAACACCAGACACAGCACCTGGACTTGATTGTGTGATGGGAAAATGCAGCAGGGGGGATGACAATTCACAACACACAGGTTTTAGAAGAATCAAATTTTTTATCTAAATGTATTTTCTAGTTCAAGCAGGATTTTTTCCTTCTCTGTCTTTTATTTACACAAGAAGTCTGGGAGAGCAATCCCAGATCTTCTCTGACTATTTAAACTCCTTCCCTGAGCTGAGGCAGAGGATGAGGAGGAGAACCATGGAAGAATCATCACATGACCCCCTCCCAGCCCAATTAGGCTTCCACACAGACACCATCAGATGGGAATTCGTCATGAATTGCCTGGAGAAAGAATCACACCTGTGAAGACCACGATCCTCAGAAATCCTCTCATCCTTTCTGTCAAGGGAAAGCTTTCTTTGCATTCCTCCCATTTTTTTTTTTTTTTTGGACTCCTCCTTTCCATTTGTGTGTTCACATAAACTCATGCCACTGAACCTCTCCTATGAGGAAAGGCTGAGAGTGTTGGGATTGCTGAGCCTGGAAGAAAGAAGGCTCCAGGGAAAATGGTTTAAAATGGAAAAAGGGGAGATTAAGATGAGTTATTATGAAAAAATCCTTCCCTGTGAGGATGGGGAGGCCTTGGCACAGGGTGCCCAGAGAAGATGTGGCTGCTCCTGGATCCCTGGAAGTGTCCAAGGCCAGGTTGGACAGGGCTTGGAGCAGCCTGGGATGGTGGAAGGTGTCCATGTGTCCATGCCCATGGCAGGAGTGGGACTTTAAGGACTTTCAAGTCCCTTCCAACCCAAACCCTCCTGGGATTCTGTGTCTATGGAACTGCAGCATCTTCTCAGGGCAGCACTGCCAATGGCAGCTTTGATGCCTCTTTGGGAATGAGGCCCCCACCAATCTGCATTCCCATTTAATCTCCTGCCATTGCTCAGCCTAATTTTTGGACTTTTGTATTGGTAAAAGCAGCCCCAATCCAAACCCCACAATGGTAATGGGATTAAGGAGTATTGCATTTCATTACTGTCTTTCTTAGGAACCATATTATATTTATAAATATAAAATATAAATACAAATATTGTCAATATAATATAATATAATATAATATAATATAATATAATATAATTATTATATAATGCATATTACATAAGAAATATTATATAAAATATCATATAGCATAACATAATATATAATATATAATGTGTTATATATTAGATCTAATATATAATATATTATATTATATTATATATAGCATATAATATTGATATTATATTATATTATATTATATTATATTATATTATATTATATTATATTATATATTATATATAGCATATAATATATAATACATTATCTATTATATAATATATTATATAATAATATATTATATGTTATATGTTATATAGTATGCATTATACACTATATAGTATTTATTATTTATTATAATAAAGGAATAATTATATTTATAAATATCCAGAAGCTCCACAGGAATTCAGCTCTGGGACCAAATCTATCAGAAAGATAAACCCACCAAAATCAGATAAGCCTTCAAGAGGGGAGGCCTCTGGAGCAGGGAATGTTCTCCCCACTGCCATGCACCATCTCTTCCCATCTCCTGCCCACAGAGCTTGCCTTCTTCAGGCTTTCCTTGCAGAGGCCCTACCTCAGACAGGCCCTTTTCCCAGTCAGGACCTGGACTCCCATGGCAGCAGCAGCGGGGGAGGATGCCATTCCCACAGCCCATCCCCTCCCAGAGGAGCAGAGGGAAGGGCTGGGATGAGCCCAGGGTGCTTCGTGCTGGGCTCTGGGAACAGCAGAGGGATCACACCCTGCAACCACAGCACAGGGTGGCACCAGGGTCAGGAACAGCAACACCCCAGGGCCATCCCTCACCCCAGGACCCCACAGCAGGTACAGCCTGGCAGGGGCTGGTGGGGGCCCCAGGGCAGCTGCTCCTTCTGATGCCTTGTGCAGGCTGCCCTAGAGCAGAGGCTGGACAGAGCTAAAGGATAAAGCAGGGATTTATTCCAAGGATCTCCTCCATGGATGCACCTTGGGCAGCACCAGAGCCCAGCCAGGGCTGCCCCCAAGATGACCCAAAATGGCCCCAAAATGCACGAGCGCTCCCGGGGTCTCTCCCTGGGATCAGCTCTGCTCCATTTGCACCTTGCAGTTCATTGTCCCAGCCCAGCTTTAGCCCAGGCACTCCCACCCTGCTTGTTTTTCTCTCTCCAGCCCACGGGGTTTGTGCTCCTGGGCTGGGATTTGGCTCATTTGTCCTTGGTGCCCAGCTGGAGCAGGAATTGTTTTGTCTCCCTGCTCTGTGCACAGAGCTCACCATGCCCTGGTGTGAAGCTCAGACCCACACACTGAAGCAGCACAGAACCTGAAAATATAAAAGCTGAAACCTGGGGCATCACTTCCGCAGTCCTGGTGTTCTTTGAGGAATTCCTAATGAAACCTGCCCAGAAAAGCTTTTTATAAAGATATTTATCATGCAGGTATCACTCAGGCTGATTGGATCCCAAGCCAACACCACAATCCTGCCACAGGACAGAGCAATGGATTCTTCTGGGGGGAGGTCAGGGAAGGGGAGATCAGAGCCAGAGTCCTGCTCCCACCACCAGCACTGTCAGGAATGGGATTCCACTCCTTGGTTTTGCACTTTTGGGGATGCAGGGAGAGGCCACTGCCCCTCTGGAGTCAGGAATCAGAGTCACTGCAGATCTTTTCACTGTAGATCTGACTTCACATCATTTAACTGGGCTTAAAATGGTGTAAACCCTTTACATACAGACTCAATTTGTCCCTCATATTTATATATATATATATATGTGTGTGTGTGTGTTTATATGTGTATTTATATTTATATTCCAAATTTTATATAGATATATTTATTTATAAATATATAATTATAAATTCTTTACTTATATATATTTTTTTGCTCTTCTTTCTATTTAAAGACATCCATGTGCACAGACCTTAGAAACTCATATACCACATACATATATAGATGGATAGATAGATATAGATATAGATATGGATAGATAGATAGATAGAGATATAGATATCTATATATAGATAGATAGAGATTTAGATAGATATATATAGATATAGATATCTATATATAGATAGAGATATAGATAGATAGATAGATAGGTAGAGATATAGATATCTATATATAGGTATATCTATCTATCTATCTATATATATATATATAATTTTTTTTATATGTAGATATGTATAAAATTTTGATGTAGTGTGTGTACCCCCATGGCTCCCTAGACCTGGGAAGAAATACTTCAGAATGAATTGTTCTTTGTCCCAAATGTTTTAATCATTTTCCCACCCAGGAGCTGTACAATATCCTCAGCCTTGGCTCTAAAGGGATGCATTTACACCAAGAAGAGTTTTTGTATGAGAGGTCAAACCCCCCACAAGACATTCAATATGAGTATCAAACCTGGGGGTGTTTTCAAGAGTGACAGCACAGTTTTGAGTTTTTTACAGCTGACTGCTGAGCCTTGTGATAAATTTTGGGACTTGCAGAGCCAAGGGTAAGGTGTTTACTCCAAGAGCCAGTGCTCAGTTGCTGACAAGGCAGGTGATGCCTGGGAAGGTGCCTTTCCTTAGGGAAACACCACGCTTGGCGAGGGATGGCAAACACCTCTGAACTGGGGTGGACCTTCCAGGTCTCACCACACCACAGCCCTCACCACCTTGCCAAGGAGAGATGCCACACCCTCACAGCAAGCAGATGTGTCCCTTCAGACCCAAGCCAGCCCCGAGGGAGGGCTCAGGGAGTTCCTCAGCACCTGCAGCCCAGCTGTGCTCAGGGCTGAGCTGTTTTCCCCCAGCTGTTGCCCTCTCCCTCGTGGCACCATTCCATGGGACACTCCAGGCCAGCACCCCTGCTCCCCTGGCAGCTGACAGCCCTTTGAAGGGGCTGAGCCCTGGGTTTATCTCCAGGATTTTTCTAATGAGCTCTTAAACCTTCTATCAGTGACACATTCCATCAGTGGATCAAGGCACCTAAATAAAATTGACATAAGGCAAGGCCTTTTAATTATCCAATTATTTTGTTTCAAGCAGCAGCTGGTAAAAAGTAAAAAGACTTAGTGTTCTTCTTTCGTCTCTGTTGACATAAAATCAAGGATCAAAGCACCTTAATTTTTGGCCTCTGATTTTTCTTTCCTTGATTTAAACACGCCTGTTATGAGTTCAGTGGCCTTCCTGCCCCTTTGCTTATTTAGCAGTGATTAGTGAGTGCTGAGGCTGCAAAGCCTCGGAGTTTGCTGTCCTGGGATGAAGCCCCCTGGCACTGGGGGCTGATGTTGTGCAGAAGAGGCCCTCACCCCATCACCAAAACTCTTCTCAATCCCAAGAGAGAGACAGGAATGATTTATCCATGGGAAGAGATTTAGGGCTGCATGGGAAGTGTTAGGGAGAGAGAAGCACCCAGTGCAGGTCACACCTCTGTTCAGGGAGGTGCTGGTTTGAAATTCCATCAGTGCTGGATCCCCAGTGTCAGAACAGAATGGAGATTTTCAATCCTGCTTGACTTTTTTCCCTCAACTTTGCAGAGCACCCTGTGGGTCCAGCTTGGACCTCCCCTGGGTTTCCTAAAGAACAGACACTCTGTGGATGCACATGGTCAGATGGATTTTGCACCTGGCTTCACCTGCAGGAGGGAGTTTGAGGAAACCTCATCCCAACGAGCAGTTTGGACCAGCTCAGATCAGACTTGCCCCTGGAGAGGTCTGTCCCTCCCCAGGGAATGGTGATTCCAGGTTCCAGGGCATGAGTTTTACCCGAGTGTAGCACAAAAGCAAATGGCACTCCGTTTCCTGATTGCTTCCTGCAGAACCTGGACCTGCAGATGTGGTGGGCTGTGAGTGTCTAACATGGGATGCAGAGTCCATCTATCCATGTGGATTCATTTGTTGGAGCCCTGGCTGCTGAGAATTCCAGACTTTCTGTGCTGCCAGGCACTGACCCCCAAGAGAACACTGCAGTGACATGAGGCCCTGGAGAAGCTTCCAGAATGGAATGACAGAACTGGGATTGTGGGTGTGGAGTTGGGATAGAAGTGTGTGATATCACAGGGTGGGAAACTCAGAGTTTGAGGGTTTGGAATACAGTGATAGATATACAGCAAGATGGAGGTTTTAGGGTGGAGGCTGCTCCTTCTTCTTCTTCTTCTTCTTCTTCTTCTTCTTCATCTTCTTCTTCTTCTTCTTCTTCTTCCTCTTCTTCTTCTTCTTCTTCATCTTCTTCTTCTTCTTCTTCTTCTTCTTCTTCTTCTTCTTCTTCTTCTCCTTCTCCTTCTCCTTCTCCTTCTCCTTCCCCTCCCTCTCCACGGGTTTGGGTGGTTTTGTGTCATTGGATTAAAAAGTCCCCATTGCGGCCATGGGTGGTTGGTTATTGGGTTAAAAGTGAAAATAATTGAGGTGTCATTTCTTAATTGGGCAGTTGATCCTTCAAAGGCCTTGGGGAGAGAGATGGGGCTCCATTTTTAGTTTGTGAGAGTGAAGTGCTGCAGAACTCAGGGTTTGTGAGACTGTGACAGAGATAAGAGCTGATAAACATCTGAGTCCAACAAGAAACACCATCTCAAGCATTTAAAGATTCAACATTCACGGACAGGGACATTCATGCATGGATAGACAGCTGTGAAGGGGAAGCAGAAGCCCAGGAGAGCGTTCCCCAGAGTCTGACTCAGAGCAGAGGCTCTGCAGGAGTTTCTGTGGAGCAGGGAGGTGGTGGCAGGGCTCAGTGCAGGAGGACAGCCCTGGCAGGGCACAGCAGAGCCTGGGACCCTCTGTGCTCCAGCACAGGCAGAGCTCTGTGTTCGTGCAGGTGTCTCTGTGGGTGGGATCCAGCAGACACCAGCCCTATGCACCAGGAGGGCTCTGCAGAGAGCTCTTCCCTCTGAACAACGGGAGGTACCACCCAAACCAGCAAATTTTGGGTGGTATCAGGTACTCCCAGCCCCTCCAATGACTCTGGATGTCCTTGAATAAAGTCTTTTTAAGCCTCTCCTGCAAGACTGGCACTGAAAAGCTTTCACAGCCCTGCCAAGGCTGTTAAGCTGGGTAGTTTTAGGTAAGCTCCAGGGCTGGAATTCTTCTTGTCACTCAGGTCAGCCTTGCTGGAGGACCTGCTTCTAATTCATGCATCTTCCTCTCATCCAGTGCTCCCAAATCTGCAGGAAAAGATCTCCTTTGCTATGGGACATTGCAAACTCCAGGCTCCTCACCACCAGGAGAAGCTTGCTGAGCTATCCTTCCCCTCCCCTCCCTCAGCTGCAGCTGTGAAAAGCAAAAATTAAATGGATGAGGGATTCCAATGCCAAACCAGCCTCCTGCCACCAGCACAGGCTGGGAGGTGAGGGGCACACTGCCTTCCCAATCAATCCCTGCAACAGAATGGTGACTCCATGAGGTACTGGAACACAGGACGTGTTCAAAACCAGCACCACTGCCTGGAGTCTCTCCTAGGGTGAATTTCTGGATGATCCCAGGTTGGTTTTACGGGAGGACTTTGCTGAGGATGTTGGTTAATTTTGGGGCTCCTGTTGATAAAGCCAAGGAAGCCAGGGTCATTCCCTCAGCTGGGAAACGTGGTGTCTAGAGGAGCTGGGCAGTAAATATTAGCCCCATCAGCAACCACACATTGTGCTGCTGATGTCCCCAGGCTGGAAATATTGTCCTCACCAGCTCTTCTCCTTCAGTTCTGTCCTGCCATGGGTCTGGCTCCTTCTGTCACCTTGGCCAAGCCCTTTTGCCTTGGGCTGCTCTGTTTTGCTGCTCAGGAAGGTTTATTTATTTTATTATCTGCAATGGAGGGGCCAGCAGGAGCAGGGAGGTCATTCTGCCCTGCCCTGGGCACTGCTGGGGTCACACCTGGAGTGCTGTGCCCAGCTCTGGGCCCTCAGCTCGGGAAGGACCTTGGGACACTGAGCACATCCAGAGGGGACAGCGAGGCTGGAGAGGGGCTGGGAACACAAACCCTGAGAGGAGCCCCTGAGGGAGCTGGGGGTGCTCAGCCTGGAGAAAAGGAGACTCAGGGGTGCCCCCATCACTCTCACAGCTCCTGAAAGGTGCCTGTGCTCAGCTGGGGCTGGGCTCTGTCTGCAGCAGCACTGACACAACCAGAGCTCACAGCCTCCAGCTGCACCAAGGGAAATACAGGTTGGAGAGCAGGGAAAAGTTTTTCCAGAAAGAGTGATAAAGTTCTGGAATGGCTGCCTAGGGAGGTGGTGGAGTCCCCATCCCTGGGTGTGTTTAACAAAGCCTGGATGTGGCACTGGGTGCCAGGGTTGAGTTGAGCTGTTGGGGCTGGGTTGGACTGGATGACCTTGAAGGTCTCTCCAACCTGGTCATTCTGTGAATTCTGTGAATTTGAGTCCCAAAGGTGCAGCTGACAATGTCAAATTTCCTCTGAGAAATGTCCATGTGTACAATGCACACCACATTCAGCCACTCCATCCCTTTGGCTACACCAAGGGTTGGACTCACTGATCCTCGTGTCCCTCCAAACCCAGAATATTCCACGATTCTAGGAACACAAACAGAGCACAGCTGCTGTGTTCACTGTCAAAACCAAGCCCACATGAAGACAAAGACCTTGGGAATGGTCCAAGCCTCTTAACTTTGAACATCCAGAGAAGGTGGCAGCTTCTCTCATGTCTCTTCAGGCTGAACCTTTCCTCAAAGCTTTCCTGTTTGTTTTTATGGGCAGCAAAGGGCAGGTGGCCACCCCAGAGTGCCAAACCAGCCCTGTGGCCATCCAAAGGCAGGTGAGGTGAGCACCATCCTCACTAAACCTGCTGAGGGGCTGAGATTTCTCTGAGTTGGTGGCTTCAGGTGGCTTCAGGTGTCCCAAAATCCTGTGATACCCAGGGTGCCATGTACCAGGGGAATGGCCACAGAGGAGTTGGGACAGCAGAAAGTCAGGGGCCGGGGTTTAAATCTGAAAAACCCCAGATGTGGCATCACCTGAGGACTTGGGGAAGCCCAAGGAGCAGAAAATTCAGACCTCAAAGAAAGAGTCCAGCTCTGAGGATGCAGCTTCATCTGGGGCTAACAGGGAGAGCATTTGGGAAAAAAGGAACCCAGAGTGGGGATGGAGCACTCCCACAAACCAGAGTTTGAGCTCTGGCAGCCTGCAGACACACGCTGGCTCAGACTGAAGCTGTGTGGGAAGCTCAGGCAGAACTGGGGGCTCCAGAACTTAACCATATCAGCAATCCCAGGTTACTCCTTTCAAAATTAAAGAATCATTAAAGAAGAAAGCCAAGGCAGAGCTCAGCGCTGTGTCTTGCTCAGAGGAACAGGAATTTCACACAGCAGACACAGGAATGACAAACCATAATGAACATCTGGGAGCAAACAGTGAGGACCTGGAGAGGCAACGACTCCCGTTGTAAATTAAAGATCAGTTTGGTCAGAGGGTCAATAAAAATGGGCTTTCACCTGCTCCTCATTATTTCCCCCATTACAATAGCTGCTTGTTCCCACTCAGGGGAGGACAGGGCTGTGAGACAGAGTGTGCAGAGGGTGGAATTCACCTCTCTGAGGCAGCTCTGACCTGCTCACACTCAGGGCTTCACGAGGGCAGAAGTCCTTTGCATAAAGGTGCTTTTTACCCCCGTGTGAAGCTCAGAGCACCTGAAAAATTGCATATTTTAATGTGCTGAGCCCGTGGCTGCTGCTGGCCGGGCTGTGGCAGCCATGGAAGTGGCTGGAATCCAGCTGCAGAACCAGCCCTGCCCGTGTGTTCGTGTGCAGGCAGCGTGTGTTCGTGCAGCTGCGCAAATGCACCAGCAGCCTGTTTTTAATGCAGTCAAATTTCATCACAGCTTGAAGTTTAAAACAAAAAAACAAACTCAAAACTACCAGAAAAGGAAACAAAAAGAAAAAAAAAAGTAAGGAAAAAGAGTAAGAAAAAAAAAAGTAAGGAAAAAAAGAAAAAAAGAGAAGAAAAAAAAGAAAGGAAAAAAAAAAAGAAAGGAGGAAAAAAAAGGAGAAAAATTTAAAAAAAGAAAGAAAAAAAAAAAAGAAAGAAAAAAGCCCCACATTTTTTAAGCCTTCAAAACAAACGCCCTTTTCAACCCACTGGCAATTATGGAGAGGTCCTGATCCTTTCTGCATGTTACTGTCAAACAAGTTTTCAGTAGGATTCAATAAAGTGATCTGACATTTCTTTGGAGATCTTTACACACAGTAGCTCAAGCCACGAAAGAACTTCACTTCTGGCAGCTATGTGAATATTTTATTTTGCCCAAAGCTAGACAGGTGTGATCAAGAAGAACAGGGGGGAAAAATATATTAGCAAAAGGCCTTTCAGTGGCAATACAGGTGTTTGCTGGAGTGCAGTCAGTTTGGGTTGTGTGTGTTTTTTTGAAGAAGAAAATCTTGGTAGGGTTAAGATTAAAGGCACAGCACATTTATTTCTCGTAGACTGAAAGCCAGGGAAGCATTTTCCAAAAGAGAGGGCAGGGCTTGCCCCTGGAAAGGGCATTTTGAAGCAGATCTGAAATAAGGATTCAGCTCCTCATTCCCATAAACTCAAGGAGATTTTGGCACATTGGGTGTTCCCTGGATCCCAGCCCTTCTTACCAGGCACTGGGGAGTCACTAAAGAGTTAAAAGAGTTTATAATTCACAGAACAAGTCAATACATTCATTCAAACAGCTACAGAAAGGTCACAGGCTGGGATGCCTGAAACCTGCTTAAGCAACAATTTTTTGCTCCTTGGGTAAGGCGAAAGGCAGGGCACATTTCCTGGAGCAGAAATCACAGGGATCAGCCTGGAGATCCTCCTACAGCTCCAGCACAGGGGGAAGAAGCTGCACTGGGATTTTTTGGGATCTGGGAAGCCCCCTCCCAAGTCAGAGGCTCGGGGAGTTGGTTGGAAATGAGAGGTGGGCTGAGAAAATGGAGAGTGTGTGGAAGAGTCTTTAATTCAGTGCTGAGGTCAAAATGTGACAGAGGAGCTGGGGCCAGCCTGGGTGAGGGCCAGCAGGAGGGAGGGACACCCCCAAATCCCCCTGCAGGCCCTGTCCAGGGGGTGTTGGACATTCTGGGACCTTTCTGGAGCTGGATCCAGGCCAGGGAGGAAGGAGAGGGAGAGGGAGCCTGGAGCAGCTGGGCACTGGGTCATGGAGGAGGCAAAACGGATTGTGTGAGCATCTCCAGCTGGGATGGTCTGCAGAGATCCTGCAAGGTGTCAGCTCCATCCTAAATGTTACAGAACAGGGCCCTCAGAGCCTGAGCTCACAGCATTTCATGTGAAAACCCCTCTGTCTGGTTCATAACCTCCATGGGCTGGTTTAGTTAAAAAAGATGCTTGTACACAGCTTTTCTTTCTCTCTCCCAGAGGGATGGACAAGAAATCAACCTGCAGGGGTTTCAAAAGTGAAGGAGGGCAGCTGTGGTGAGGAGAAAGAAGGAAGGAAAATAAGATAAAATTAAAAAAAAGAAAAATAAAAAAGAAAAGGAAAATGGAAGAGAAAAAGAGTAAAAGATAGAAGAAAAAGAAAAAAGAAAAAGAAAATGAGAAAAAAAAAGAAAAAGAGAAAAAGAAAATGAGAAAGAAAAAGAAAATGAGAAAGAAAAAAAAAGATGAAAAAGAAAATGAGAAAAAGAAAATGAGAAAGAAAAGTAAAATGAGAAAGAAGATGAAAAAGAAAATGAGAAAAAGAAGATGAAAAAGAAAATGAGAAAAAGAAAAAGAAAATGAGAAAAAGAAAAAGAAAAGAAAAAAAAAAGAAAAAGAAAAAGAAAAAGAAAAAGAAAAAGAAAAAGAAAAAGAAAAAGAAAAAGAAAAAGAAAAAGAAAAAGAAAAAGAAAAAGAAAAAGAAAAAGAAAAAGAAAAAGAAAAAGAAAAAAAGAAGAAAAAGAAAAAGAAAAAGAGAAAAAGAAAAAGAAAAAGAAAAAGAAAAAGAAAAAGAAAAAGAAAAAGAAAAAGAAAAAGAAAAAGAAAAAGAAAAAGAAAAAGAAAAAGAAAAAGAAAAAGAAAAAGAAAAAGAAAAAGAAAAAGAAAAAGAAAAAGAAAAAAGAAAAGAAAGTCACAGCAGGGAAGTGGTGCATTTTTCTTTAGGTGAAGTCTCACTTTGCACTGATCTCAGGCACAGTGAGGCACAAAGGATCCCAGCTGCCATAACCAGAGAAGAAATATATTTAAGAGCCTTCAGAAGAATTGAAAAATTATTAGGGAAAATTATCAGGAAAAATCAGGTGCCTCTGGGAGCCAAGTTGGGGCAAAACTCCACCTGAGGGGCTCCAAACGTCCTTCTGGAGGGAGTCCTTCCCAAACCCAGAGGCAGATGGGCTGCACCAAGGGAAATACAGGTTGGATAGCAGGGAAAAGTTTTTCCAGAAAGAGTGATAAAGTTCTGGAATGGCTGCCCAGAGAGGTGGTGGAGTCCCCATCCCTGGGTGTGTTTAACAAAGCCTGGATGTGGCACTGGGTGCCAGGGTTGAGTTGAGGTGTTGGGGCTGGGTTGGACTGGATGACCTTGAAGGTCTCTTCCAACCTGGTCATTCTGGGAATTCTGTGAGTTCAGTCACCTCACTGGATGCCTCCATCTGACCAGTGTTTACTCTGTGACGCCTTTAGGGGGTTGGCCTGTGACATGTCCTCACTTTTTCAGCTGGAAAAGGAAGATTTGGAGCTGATGAGCACAGATGGGACAGCAGAGGGTAAAGAGAAAGAGAGACAAGGCTGGTATTCAAGCACAGCAAGCTCTGGAGGTGTCTGCCTGGGCTTTGCCATCTTTTGGGGCTACAGAGGGTGTCAGGGATCAGCAGCCCTGTTGGGACTTGCTGCAAACATTGCCTGGCCTGTGCTCCCAGAGCCCTGCTTTCCTGCAAGGCGAATTTCAGACTGACCACAGCAGTGCCCTCCCTCAGCCACGGGCAGAGTGTGACCCACAAATGCATAAATCACATCTGGAGGTCAGCCCCAGGTGAGCTGCAGCCAAGGGGGAAGAGAAGGTGAATCATGGCTTGAATCACTCCTGCTCTGGGGAGGGACAACAAAAACCCAGGAAGGGCCACACGGCTCTGGGAGCGCCAGGGCACTGCTGTGGCACTCACCAAAGGTCACTCTTCTGCTGACACCAGAGCAAATGGGACACCAGGTTTACTTGTGGCACCCCAGGCCCCCGAGAAATGTCACCCATGTGCCAGCAGAAGTGGCAGTAGGACACATGGCACGTTTTCCATTTGGGAAAGGGAGGAAGGAGGCTTTGCCTGAGCTGCCAGGCAAGCAGAAAAGGAAAAGGAAAAGAAGAAAAAGGAAAAAAAGGAAGAGAAAAAGGAAAAGAAAAAGAAAAAAGAAGAAAAAGAAAAGTAAGAAGAAGAAGGAAAAGAGGAAGGAAAAGAGAAAGAAGTAGAAAAATAAGAAAAAGAAGATGAAAAAGACGAAGAAAAAAAAGAAGGAAAAGAAAAATAAGAAGAAGAAGAAAAAAAAGGAAAATAAGAAGGAAAAGAGGATGAAAAAGAAGAAAAAGAAGAAGAAAAAGAAGGAAAAGAAGAAGTAGAAAAATAAGAAAAAGAAGATGAAAAAAAAGACGAAGAAAAAGAAGGAAAAGAAAAATAAGGAGAAGAAGAAGGAAAAGGAAAAGAAGAAGGAAAAGAGGATGAAAAAGAAAAAGAAAAAGATTAGAAGAGGAAAGAAAGAAAAAGAGTAAAAGACAAAAGAAAAAGAAAACGAGAAAAAGGGAAAGAGAAAAAGAAAAAAGAAAAGAGAGTCACAGGAGGGAAGTGGTGCATTTTTCTTTGGGTGAAGTCCCACTTTGCACTGATCACAGGCACAGTGAGGCAGGAAGGATCCCAGCTGCCATAGCCAGACAAGAAATACATGATTGAGCCACCTCCATCCTCACAGCAGGCCCAGTTTCCTCACCTGCAAACCCACCCTCCACATCTCCACAGAGGAATTAGGATCCTAAAAAAGATTTTTTTTTTTTTTTTTTTGCATTGGTGCTGTCTTATGCTTGTGGCTGGGAAGTTGCCCAGTGCTTCCCTGAATTCCTGAAAACACCAGGCTCTGTTCTGGGGAGGAAAAGCCACTTTTCTTGCCATTTGTGCAGCACAGCCCCACGCCAAAGGAGGGCTCAGGATCTTTGGAGCCTCTCAAAAACCTTTTAATTACCTTTGAAATAGGACAGGCCTCACTCTTTGGGGAACATCACGAGACCTGGGAGCAGAAAAAAGCTGAGAGAGCTGGTCCCACCGACTCCCAGCTCCAAGCCAAACAGGTTTGGCCAGCCCTAATTAAGGTAATTAATATCCCCAAGCCTGTTATTAAGCAAGAAGCAGTAAAAGGGAGTCTCCCCTTTACCTCGGGGTCCTGCTGAGCACCTCAGCCCAACAAGCAGCTCATTGTCAGCCCCAGGGCTGGATCCTGCAGCTCGGGGGACCTCAGGAAGTCACCAGAGGAGCCCCCATCCCCTTCTTAGCACCATCTCAGGCCGTGTTCCAGCAGGTGCTTCAGGCACAACTGTGCAAACCCAGGGCACTGGGAATATTTCTGTGTCTGCTCTGGGGTGCCCTGACCCCCAGGGCAGCACTGACTCTGACCCTCACTCATGGAGAAAGTTTCCCAGACTCCAAGATAGACTGGAACCCACACAAGTGTGAAACAGATTATAGAAGGTAGTGTAGGTATATTTAGGTTTTGGGATTTGGTGAGAAATTTAGGTTTTTGGGATTTTTAGTATGTTGTGGATGGAAGCAAGATGGAGGGCACAGGGTGTCATCCTGGGTTTCTTCTTCATCCTCCTTCTTCCTCCTTCTCCATGGGTTTGGGTGGCATTTTGTAATTGGGCAGACAAGTCTGCACTGGGGGCTCTGTGGGATCAGTTATGGGGTTAAAAGGGAAAATAATCCAGGTGTCAGCTCTTCATTGGATAGTTTAGTCTTAGAAGCCCTTGGAACAAGAGATTGTGGCCATTTTGTGCCTTCTGATGAAAAGCTGCTGAACTCCCAGCAGTGAGACTGTGTCACTGATAAGAAATAATAAACACCTGAGTGTGAACATGAACTGCTGTCTCAGTGCCTTCAGTCCTGACCCAGAGAAACCCACAGCTGGAACCACCACACACAATAATGCCTGGTGGGGTTTTGGGCAGTGGGAGGTGGGGTGAGAGGTGTTGCAAAGGTGGCCCAGGTTATTCCCTGCTCCCCAAGAAACAGGATGGGTGAGGTGCGACCATCCCTAGGGCAGGGTCAGGTCTGCACATCCCCCTCAAGGGCTGGAGTCTGAATTTGGACCTGAATTTGGCCCTTCATGGACATGAAGCAGTGCTGGAAAGGGAGACCCTGGTTTCAAAGACCCTGGTGAGCCTTAAAAACAAAATAATTAATATCAATTGAGAGAGAATTAAGATATCCCATTTAAATAAAGGAAGCAGCTTTTTCACGGTGAGCGTGGTCAAACAGAGTTGCCCAGAGAGGCTGTGGAGCCTCCATTTCTTGGAGAAAGGCAAAATCCAATGGGAAATGGTCCTGGGCAAGCTGTTCTAGGTTGCCCTGCTTGAGCAGAGTGATCTCCAGAGATCCCTGCCAGCCTCAATTCTCCCATGATTCTATGAAATTAAATACACATTAAACAATGATATACAAAATCATAGGGTCACAGAATCCCAGAATGGTTGGAAGGGACATAAAACTCATCCAATTCTACTCTCTGCCATGGCAGGGACACCTTCCAAAATCCCAGGGTGCTCCAACCTGGCCTTGGACACTTCCAGGGATCCAGGGGCAGCCACAGCTGCCCTGGGAATTCTATCCCAGCCCCTCCCCACCTTCCCCACCAGGAATTCCCAATTCCCAATCTCCCACCCATCCCAGCCCTCTGGCAGTGGGAGCCATTCCCTGTGTCCTGTCCCTCCATGCCTTGTCCCCAGTCCCTCTCCAGCTCTCCTGGAGCCCCTTCAGGCCCTGGCAGGGCTCTGAGCTCTCCCTGGAGCCTTCTCCTCTCCAGGTGAGCACCCCCAGCTCTCCCAGCTTTTCCTCTTAGGAGAGATGCTCCAGCCCTTGGAGCACCTTCATGGCCCTGAATAAATATACAATAAATTTGTGTAAATCCATAAATATACAATAAATTTGTGTATACCCATAAATACACAATAAATCTGTGACTATACATAAATATACAATAAATTTGTGCATATCAATAAATATACAATAAATTTGTGACTATACATAAATATACAATAAATTTGTGTATATCCATAAATATACAATAAAGTTATGTATATCCATAAATACACAATAAATTTGTGTATATCCATAAATATACAATAAAGTTATGTATATCCATAAATACACAATAAATTTGTGTATATCCATAAATACACAATCTGTGACTATACATAAATATACAATAAATTTGTGCATATCCATAAATATACAATCAATCTGTGTATCTGGGGGTGTGATGTACACCATGGTGGATCACAGTGTGCTCCAGGCCTGTCTCTCCTGGTCAGGCTCATCCCTCCAGCTTCTCCAGGAAAACACCACGAGGCATCCAGGGAACAACCCCTGGTGCACAGCAGATGCAGGAGAGATGCTCTGCCACCAACCTCCCCTTTTGCTTGTGCAAAAAACAAAAAGGACCTGACCATTTTTTTAACCTCATACCTGTCTGTTCAAGTCCTTTTTCCCCCTCAGCGCCCCCAGGTAGGAAAATTCCTCCCAGAGGAAAGCACTGTTGCAATCTATTTTGTTTCTCAGTCAAGTACAAGAGTTTGGTATTTTTCCACTGGAAATTCTTCTCTGATGCCTTCTTTCAGACATGCCTAGGAGGAAAATTTGCTTTTCCACTGCTGGCCTGTGAGAGCCCGAGGTGTCAGGCTGCCCTGCAGGAATGTGGGGTTGGATCCTGTGGGAGAGGGATCTCGAAGGAGATGAGCAGCCCCTGGAGCAGCATGCCCAGGGAATGGCTGCTGCATCCCAGAAAGCCTCCAAGAGGCAAGGAAAGAGCATGAGGGCATGGGAAAGCAGCAGCAATGTGGTTCTGGATGGTTTTCCATAGGGGATGGAATATCCCAATGTGTGCTGGGATACCTGCACACAAACAGCCAGGTCTGTTCAGCCAAAAAAACACTTTCAGTCCAAAAACAGCACAACTGAAGGACATTTTCTATAGGAGTTGATATTCTGAGCTTGAGAAATCCCATCCCCATCATTCCACTTCCCTGGAGGTGTCCAAGGCCAGGCTGGACAGGGCTTGGACCACCCTGGGATAGAGGAAGGTGTCCCTGCCCATGGCAGGGCTGGAATGAGGTGGTCTTTACGGTCCCTTCCAACAGAAACTCTTCTGGGATATTCTTCAGGGTCTGGGTTCCCTTTTCATGGAGATTTACATCTCATGGGCCTTGTCAAGCCTTGCTACCCTCAGGGGCTTCCTGAGCCACGGGTGACAGCCACTGAAATGGGAAGTGTCTGAAATGGAGAGCTTCAGACTCTGGCCAGCACCATCCCAACACCATCCCAGCCCCATCCCAACACCATCCCAGAGCCATCCCAGCACCATCCCAGCACCATCCCAACACCATCCCAACACCATCCCAACACCATCCCAACACCATCCCAACACCATCCCAGCACCATCCCAGCACCATCCCAACACTATCCCATCCCCATCCCAACACCATCCCAGCACCATCCCAACACCATCCCAGCACCATCCCAACACTATCCCATCCCCATCCCAACACCATCCCAGCACCATCCCAGCACCATCCCCATCCCAGCACCATCCCAACGCCATCCCAGCACCATCCCCATCCCAACACCATCCCAGCACCATCCCCATCCCAACACCATCCCAGCACCATCCCAGCTCCATCTCAGCACCATCCCAGTGCCATCCCAGCCCCAGCACTGGCCATGGCAAGGGCTCTGTGCTTGGAGGGTTACCATGGGGATGGATCTGGCAGCATTTGGCCTTTGCTCTTTAACCAGTGCAAACAGGAGTTTTCCTCCCTGGAGGAGGACCAAATCCTCATTTAACTCCACTGCAAGCTGGGTGGGAGATCTTGCCCCAGAAATGTGTGAGCTCACACCCCCAAGGCCAGCAGCTGCTGCTGAGAGGAACAAACCACTGAGGTCTCTGCTCTCAGCAGCAGCAAACAGGCAGATGTGGGGCTGGGGAATGTCATCCCAAATACTGAAAGCAAAGTTTGAGAACCAAATTCTAGTGGGAAGTGTCAGACCAAATTCCATCAGAGCTGGACAGAGCCCAGGAGGCAGGGCAAGCTCCAGCCCTCTGTGCCAGGACCTCCCTCAGCCTGGCCAGGCACCAAGCTCCACTGCACCACCTTCATACCCTACAGAGCTGGAGAAGAACTTTAATGACTTCCAACAAAACCTTCCAAAGCTTTACAGGAACAGGCAAAACACCCATGTACCTCTGGAAAAGATAATAAAGGAGTATTAAAAAGAATAAAATGTCAGGTTTTGTCTGAGGTGTGGGGCTGTCCTGGGGAGCAGAGAACAAGATTCCAGCAGGCTTCAGAAGCAAACTGGACTCTGATGCAGATGGAGATTCAGGAGGGTGACCCCTCTGGTGCCCAGCACGGAGAGGATCTCCTGTGCCTGGCATTCCAGGGGGGGATTTTGGAGACAAGTTCTTTTTTCATTTGGAGAAATCTCCTATCTCTTGTTTTGCTGCTCAGGTTTGTGGGCTCAGAGCCTGATCCAGTGAGCAATAACTCTGCATTGACTTCAGGAAGCTTTGGATCAGGCACAGAATGAACTCAAAACCAACATCTTGGGGCTTCCTAAGGAGAAATTCCCTCTCTTCACATTTCTGAGGCCAAGCAAACACTTGAGCACAGTGGCTGCTTTCAGGGCTGGGCTCAGGTACACGTCCTCAAGCACATTTGCCACAGCCAAGGAGGAAGCTCTCCACATGAGTGGGGGCTTTTCTGGTTGGTGGAGGAGAAATCTCTTCAACAGAAAGTGTCTGACTGGACAAACATCCTTCCTCAACATCGTCCAGCCCTGATAAGGTCCCAGCACCACACAGGGCAGAAGCTCTGCAGAAAGCTTCTCTAATAATTCCTTCCCCTCTTGGGCAGGTGCCAGTTGCTCAAGCTGGGTAATAATTTGCTTTGTGGGTAAGAACACCCAGATCTCTTGTGCTTGACCTGGGTCCTGCCTGGAAAATTCAGAAGAGTGATCCAGGACCCACGCTGGTGTCAGGGTTGAAATGGCTTTAACAAACAGAACACTCTGTTTTTGAGAAGGCTTTTCTCCTTTATTCTAGCAGCATGCTGTGGTGTTTGTGAGGGTCCCCAGGACGAGGTGAGGGATGAGGAATCTGACTCCATGTATTCAGAAGGCTGATTATATTATTATATTATATTATATTATATTATATTCTATTATATTATATTATATTATATTATATTCTATTATATTATATTATATTATATTATATTATATTATATTATATTATATTATATTATATTATATTATATTATATTATATTATATTATATTATATTATATTATATTATATTATATTATATTATATTATATTATATTATATTATATTATATTATATCATACTGTATTATATTGTACTATATTGTATTGTATTATATTGTATTGTATTATATTGTATTATATTATATTGTATTATATTATATTGTATTATATTATATATATTATATTATATATATTATATTATATTATATTATATTATATTATATTATATTATATTATATTATATTATATTATATCATACTGTATTATATTGTACTATATTGTATTGTATTATATTGTATTATATTATATTGTATTATATTATATATATTATATTATATTATATTATATTACATTATATTATATTACATTATATTACATTACATTACATTATATTATATTATATTATATTACATACATTATATGATATTATATTACATTATATTATATTACATTACATTATATTATATTATCATATTTATTCTAGAATGCTGTAATAAAACTATACTAAAGAAAGGGAAAAGGACACATCAGAAGGTTTAACAAGAATGATGATGAAAACTTGTGACTTTCTCCTCAGTCTGACACAGCTGGCTGTGATTGGTCATTAAGTTAAAACAATTCACATGGGACCAATCAAACCTGCACCTGTGGGTAAACAGAGTCCAGACCACGTTCCAAAGCAGCCAAACACAGGAGAAGCAATCAGATAATTATTATTTACATTTTTCTGTGAGGCTTCTCAGCTTCCCAGGAGAAGAAATCCTGGCGAAGGGATTTTTCAGAAAATATGACAGTGACACCATGCTGTCTTTTAGACCCTCTCACCAAGTTTATGGCTGTTCATGGGCCACAACAGATCAACATAGAGTTCATGGGTGCAGGGTTGTCCCCACCACTGTTTTCCACCACAATCTGACTGCAGGCCTCTTGTTTATCTCTCCTTCTCCTCCATTTCCACACCAACAGCCTTGGTAGAGCTCCTTTCAGGGGCAAAGGCAACTCTTATCATCTTCTCCTCTTCAGCTAACTCTTCCTGACTCACAGAGCAGCTGTGAGCCCCTTCCTCTCAGGGTTTGTGTTCCCAGCCCCTCTCCAGCCTCGCTGTCCCCTCTGGATGTGCTCAGTGTCCCAAGGTCCTTCCCGAGCTGAGGGCCCAGAGCTGGGCACAGCACTCCAGGTGTGACCCCAGCAGTGCCCAGGGCAGGGCAGAATGACCTCCCTGCTCCTGCTGGCCACTCCATTGCTGACCCAGGCCAGTGCTGGTGTTGAGAGAGTCGTAACAAACAGAAGAACACCCTCTATTTGAGAAGGCTCCTCTCTTTTCTTTTAGCACCATGCTGTCTTTTAGACCCTCTCACCAAGTTTATAGCTGTTCATTGCCCACAATACATCAACAGAGAGTTCATGGGTGCAGGGTGGTGCCACCACTGTTTTCCACCACAATCTGACTGCAGGCCCCTCGTTTATCTCTCCTTCTCCTCCATTTCCACACCAACAGCCTTGGTAGAGCTCCTTTCAGGGACAAAGACTCTTATCATCTCCTCTTCAGCTGTTTCTGACTCTCAGAGCAGCTGTGAGCCCCCTCCACACAGCAGCTGTTGGACAGAGCCCTGCTCCCATGGAATGTCCACGTTGGCTCATCCATCCTCTCCTGGCGGGTTGGGATGGAGGCTTCCAGCACACCCAGGATGTTGACACACAACTGGTGTGCAAAGCCAGGAATTCAGTGCTGTCCCCATGGGAACAATGCTGGGAGAAGCTGGGTTCTATCATAAATTCCTGGCTGGGGGAAAAGGGGAGGCAGCAGTGCCAGCAGCTGGAGATCCCAGTCCCGCCGGAGCGCGGAGCCAACAATCTGTCCAGGGAGAGGGAGGGGAAATGTACCAGCAGCAGATCTATATTTCTTAAAGGGATTAACTAAATCAAACCAATTCACATCGCTTCACACAGTCAGCAGCTCGTCACAAAGCAAAACAAAGGCAGGGAGGGAGGGAGGGAAAGGGACAGGCCAGCCCCGCTCCCTCGGGCTGAGCCGGAGCAAATCCTGCAGGAGGCTGCCAGCCTCCCCTCCGTGCCCTCCCGAGGGATGCCCAGCGCTGGGCAAGCACATCCAGATGCCTGCAGGGAGAGACAAGTGGCTAATTAGAGTCCTGACCATGAAGGGCACTCAGCAGCCTCTCCCCAAGCCCCAGGATGAGCTGCCAAAGGGAAAACACGCCAGGCACAAGCTGGGAGCTTCAGTCACACCGATTTTTTCCCCTTTTTTTTTTCCCTTCCTGGCAGTGTGATAATTTTTTACTAATGATCAGCTTGTGTTGTTTGGCCATCTCAGCAGCACAGGGCTGGAAACTCAAACATCCATCAGCTGTCGAGCAGTGGAGCTCCAAGAGGGATGAGAAGGTTGGGATCAGTGAGGATTCCAAACACCTGGAATTGTTTTAGCCACCTAGACTTTGGGCACAGCCCCTTTTCCCTCTGAATTCTGAATCTGTAACTTTTCCAAGGTCTCTTGTGCTTCACCATGAGCTAAAAGCTGCTGGTTCCTCAAGAGGAAAGTCATGACTTCTCCAAAATTTCAGGAGCCCAGGAGCTGGAACAGCAGATGGAGAAACATCAGGAATCCCAAGAATCACACAGGTTGGTAATGCTGAAACCATATTCCCAAGGGGAAAAAAAAAATCTGGAAAAAACACTGAAAATAATTGGTAGGGAGAAAACTCTACTGAGGTTTTCTCTAAACCAGTGGTATTTATTTTGCAGTTCAGAATAGCTGAGGAGCTTTGAAACTGCTCCTGGCATTTTTAGTGAGTGGGAAACTGGGGCTCAGAGTGATCAAATCATGTTTCTGAGCACAGCCATGGGGTTTTTCCTCCCTCTTTTCTCCCTCTGGCTGCTCTCATTTGGACTTGCCTTGGGAGAGGTCACTAAATTCACCTTTGGTGATGCTCCTAAAACCAGCATCTATTTTTCAACTGCAGAATTGAATTCAAATGAAGTAATTTACCAGCAATGATTACAACCACCTGAATTTCTCACCCTTGGCTTGACCATATATCAGATAGGGCAACCAAATTTTCCACAGGTGATACTTCACTCGTTCTTCTCTCAGATTTTAAAATTTCTTTGGAAGAAGTCCCTATCCCCATTTTATTTTTTTTGTCCTCAATTGTCCCTCTGAAGTCTCCAGCAGAGGTCACAAATGAATCGTTTCTGCCATGGGCTAAACCAAATCTTTACTTGCAGAAATCCAGAAGTGAAAAAATCTCTTTCAATATTTTTGGTGCTATTTTGCTAGTTTGTTCCACTTGGGCTCACCAGGATAAAATTATCACCCAATTTAGGCCACCAAAAATGCTACTCAGAGCAGCTGAGTGTGAGTTGGTCAATTTTTGGAGCATTTTTTATTTCATAAATGAATTTAACTGTCTTAGGCACATCCCATTTCCCACCAACCTTGTCAGGAAACATTATTTTGTCCCAAAATTTCTGATTAAAAGCAAAGGAGAAATATTGCAAGAGCAGTTCATATCCACTCTAATGAGAAATTAGGGAATTACACCATCCAATCACTCCCTTCCTTGAGGATTTTGTGATAAGGGCAAGGCAGAGGGAAGGAGAAGGTTGAGCTTTCTGACCTTTTGAAGGGCTGATCCTCACACAGAGCTGCTCTCTGTCCTTTTCTTGGTGGCCTGGCTCTCACCTTGCTGAGGAACGGGAAAAATCCTATTATTGCAATTATTTCTCACCCTGTTCAAGCTGGAAGGAACCTCTTGGACCCCACAGGGCCCTGGAATGGGTGGGAATAAAAACCCATCCTCGTCCTAGTGCAGGATCTTCCCAGGGCACTGGAGAAGGGGACACAGGAGCAGGAGCCTGGGTGGCCCTGCCAGTGCCAAAGCAGCTTTTCCAGAAGCCCTTAATAGTACTTAGGGCTAGATCTGCTGGCACATTTTTTATTTATTTTAATGCAGAGCATTTCTTTCTTGGCACTCAAGAGGCATTGAATCCATGACTTAATCCATGACTTAATTCTGCAGATCTGCACCAGAAAAGGATCCAAGTGTATTGGCCAAAAGGGGTGGGGAAGCAAAATAAAACAGGGGAAAAAGATCAACAACTGGTTTAAAGTCTAAATAATTGTGTAATGTGACAGCTGCAGGAGTGAGGTTGAAACCCTGAGTGGGAGATGAAGGGAATTAAGCCCAGACCACAGAGCTGGTGTGATGTTTCCCACCCCACGTGGAGCCCACGTGGCCAGGCTGGGTTTGTGTCAGAAGGAAATGAGGACAGAAGCTCTAGTGAGGAATTGGAGTGTGGTCCCCCCTCTTCTGATTGCACCCCACCTAATGGTAGGGATGAAAGTCAGCAGAGAAGTTAAGACCCCCAAACTGGGGTGTTCATACAAAATGTCTTCTTAGGCACCTGGTGTTTGAGCTCCCAGAGGAAAGAGCAAAGATCCAGGCACTCAAACCTCCAATGATTCAATCTGAAAGATGTTTTTCCACAAGGACCTGAGCTCCTGAGCAGAGACCTGTTGAAAAATCTCTGCTCCACTGATACTTTGGGTTTTAGCTTTCTATTTTTTTCCTTTTTTCTTCTTTTTGATTCTGTGCTGCTTTAGTGTGTGGGCATGGGTTTCATATCGGGGGATGGTGAGCTCTCTGCACAGAGCAGGGAGACAAAACAATTCACAGAGTAGGGAGATAAAACAATCCAAATCTCAGGCCCAGAAGCACAAACCCCGTGGGCTGGAGAGAGAAAAACAAGCAGGGTGGGACTGCCTGGGCTGGGGCTATAATTGGACAATTAACTCCAATATGCAAATGGACCAGAACTTATAAAAATGTGAGATCTTGTGCCCAAGCCCTCTTTTGCTTCCATCTTGGAGTCATCTGGGCAGAGCCAAAGCCATGGCTCTGGTACTGCCAAGGTGTGGCCTTTGAAGCCCCTTCAATAAATATCCTTTTATTCCCCTTAACTCTGTCTAGCCTCAGCTCCAGCTGTTTAAGGCATCACCACCTTCAGATTTCCTTCCTGATCCTCACCTGAGGAGGCAGCAGCCTGCAAAGAGGCAGACTGAAGCATCACCAGATTTGGGATTATCCATCTGCTTGGATTGGCTCCATGTGACACGAACACAAGCACGCTCGAAATGCCAGGAATTGCCCCATTTTGCTCCAGGGAGGGCCATAATTAGATCAGATCTGGGGAGAAGCCACAACAGTGCAAAACACTAAAGATATTTAAGAGCCAGCTTTGTCACTCAAGAGGAAAATGATCGGGGGGAAGGTGGCAGCTTGCCACAAAAATGTTCCCAATCCTCACGTGGCATTTGGAGCTCAGTGCCTGGGACGTGTCCCGACACGGAACTCGACGCCTGACACGCTCCACAGCATTGCTGGGAGATGGAGAGGCCTGGAGTGGACAGGAGTCTGTTCAAATCTGGGAGACTGCAGTGGAGAAACCAAATATTGCACGGGAAAAGGGCCCAGCCCAGAATCGCAGACTCAAAGAATCACAGAATCACACAAGGTTGGCAGAGACCTTCAAGGTCATCCAGTCCAACCCAGCCCCAACAGCTCAACTCACCCCTGGCACCCAGTGCCACATCCAGGCTTTGTCAAACACACCCAGGGATGGGGACTCCACCACCTCCCTGGGCAGCCATTCCAGAACTTTATCACTCTTTCTGGAAAAACTTTTCCTGCTATCCAGCCTGTATTTCCCTTGGTGCAGCTGGAGGCTGTGTGCTCTGGTTGTGTCAGTGCTGCTGGAGACAGAGCCCAGCCCCAGCTGAGCACAGGCACCTCTCAGGAGCTGTGAGAGTGATGGGGGCACCCCTGAGTCTCCTTTTCTCCAGGCTGAGCACCCCCAGCTCCCTCAGGGGTTCCTCTCAGGGTTTGTGTTCCCAGCCCCTCTCCAGCCTCGCTGTCCCCTCTGGATGTGCTCAGTGTCCCAAGGTCCTTCCCAAGCTGAGGGCCCAGAGCTGGGCACAGCACTCCAGGTGTGACCCCAGCAGTGCCCAGGGCAGGGCAGAATGACCTCCCTGCTCCTGCTGGCCACTCCATTGCTGAATAAGCCAATTCCAGGTCGTTCAAGGGCTCAGAGGACCGTGGTGGAGCACTGCTGCCCAAGGTGGGAACATCACCAAAGGGGTGTCAGGGACAGCCAAAGGTGATACAGACACCCCATCAGCAGAAGGCACCAAAAGGCACTTTCTAATTAGAAATCTACAGCTCTTATAGAAACAATGGTGGACCTAAGGCCTGATTGGCCTTTGGGAATCTTCTCTCACACTATTGGTGAACTAGGAATAGCACACTCTGGGGAACCATGTCTATAAACAACTATTACAGAAGGAGAGATAGTAATTGTTTTAATTCTTTCTCACAGCTTCTCAGGAAAATCCTGGCACAGCTATGTCTCTCTAGGTTCAGAGGATATGTGATTACCACAGTGGGAACATCTCCAAGAGGGAGATTTGGTGGGATGGGTTTCCCTGAGAAGGTGCCTCTGTTGGCCATGACAGTTCCTCAGATGGGAACGTCTCAGATTTGGTGGAACAGGCTGCCTTGGGAGGGACAGAGCTGGGGATACAAAACAAGAGGAACCCACAGGATGGTTTTTCCTCGAGGCCCAATGGATTCAAGCCTGGGAATTGCACTAAAGGAAGTTTATGTTAGGATCTCACTGGCCAGGGCCACGCCAAGCACGCCCAGCACTCCCTCAGGGACCAAAATGAGCCCCAACCCAAGTCACAATGAGACTCCAACATCAGCTTGCAGGGAAATTTTGGGGTTTGAGCACCAGAAGAGGAACATGTCAGAATTTAACCCTTCCTCACAAAATCAGCAATATTCCCAAATAACCAGCCCTGGGTGTCCTTGTACCCAAATTTCCTCAGGAAGCCCTAAGTCATCTTTTTTCACGGGGGAGGAACCTCAGGGTCTTTAGCTGATCACCACAACCCTGAGGTACATTAAAAGTCTCTTTTCCAGCCTGCATGCTTGAAGAATAAATCAGAGCTCCTCAGTTCTTGGTCTCAAGGTTGTTTATTGCATCTTATCTATAAAAATTTTTCTCCTGCCCTGCCGAGGTCCTTCCTGCAGGACAGTTCCAGGCACTCTGCCTGCCCCTGGGGTGGTGTTATCTCTTTATACTAAAAAACTACGTGTGCAATATTTACAATTACTTCCCAATACCCATCACCTGTGTTAGACAGTGATAGGTAGAAGAAGATAGAGGCCAAGAAGAAGAAGAAGAAAGGCAGGACATGCCCAGATCCCTCCATCTTGCCCCCTAAACCCCCATTCTAGAAATCTCAAAAATCTATTTTTTCACCTTGTGATAACTTCACTGTTATGCTACTTAAATTGCTGTGTCTTGCTGGTCTTCATCTAAGGTTGGAAATTTGCTCCATGGGTCATAATCAAGACCACAGGTGTTCTGGGCTCTGTGCCAGGGTCTCTCAGCCCCGTGGCAGGGGTCTTGGCTGTTCTGGACCCCCAGAGGGATGTCCTGGGCTCCTGGGGAAAGGTGGGGATGGTCCCAACTGGCTTTGCAGAGGACACAAACTGTGCCATTGGCCTTGCAGCCCTGATGACCACCACAGATGTGCCCAGGGGCTGTGCTGGGTCCATCCCAGGAGAGTCAGGACACAGAGGGACTGTGGTGCTGACAAATCCCATCAGCAGGGTGGTTTTGGAGAGGGGTTTTCCAGATCTGTCGTAGCTGAGACAGGGGCAGTACAAAACAACACACTCCATTTTCAGAAGGCCTCAAACTGTTTTTATTCCAGCATGCACACTTTTTATACATTCTTACACAGCTCCTAAGTTTGCACTTTACTCATTGGTCAGGAAAGACAAAATGCTCATTGGAACAGGCACTTGCAGGTTTTTCTTATTTATCCTCCTTTCTTTCTTGGTTTCTATGTCAACCACCTTGGCAGAAAATTCTTTCAGGGGTGAACATGGATCCTCTGATCCAACTTCTCTCTGGCTCACAGAAGCTGCTGTAGAACCTCTTCCACACAGATCCTATCAAAAGACCAGTCCAAGGAGTGGGAAAGGCTGGGCAGTGCACCTGGAGGGAGGCTGAGGATGCTGCAAGCAGAGTCTGGAGCCAGGAAAATCTGCAGGATCCAAAGGGTGAGGAGGAGAAGGTGACCTCCCTGCTCAGCCCATGCCCAGGGGGAATCAGGGTTAACCTGGCCTGGAAAACACACACGGGTGGTCCACAGGGTCTGGACTCAAGGCATGAGGCTTCTGTTCCAAACTGCCACATCCAAGCTGCCTCTGGCATCCTCAGTTTCCCCCTCCTGGCACGTCTGGGAATGGTTGGAGGAGTTTTTTCACAGATCTGTCCTCACCTGCACGGCTCCAGCTAAAATGCTGCTCGGGAGGATGTGATAAGGTGATGTCAAGGCTGCTTGCCAGCCTGCCCAGCAGCCAGGAGCTGGTTTGACAGCCAGGAATGACAGGGAAAGGGCAGAAATGTGCCTGGCTGGCTGCCCTGGAAGCAGGGGAGACACCGGGGATGCCCGTGGGTTTTATCTGAGATGTCCAGTTACAGGTGGGAGGGGAAGGAGGAGCAGGGGTGGTCCACAGATCCTTACCACGCCCAGCATCACTCTGCAAAACCCAATTCCCTGCTCCAGGGGCTGCTTTAGTGGATAAAACTCCCAAAACTTGCTCATCCCTCCTGGTGACTGGGGTGGTGGGTGAGAGGGGACGTTTTGGGGGGTTTGCACATTTCTGGAGTGGAGGTCAGTCCCCAGGCACTTACTGCATCTCCTCAGAGAGTGGCATTTGCAGGGATGTTGTAGCTGAGACAGATCACCACCATCATAATTTTATTTATTTTTATTATTATTATTAAAAATAATAATTAAAATATTGCTACTTTAAGTAGCAATATTTTTATTACTATTAATATTAATAAAAAAACTGCTCTAAGTTGTTTCTGAAAGCGGCAGTGGAGAGGATGGAAGAGAAACTTTCTCAAGACAAAACCAGTGAGTTTTGTCCCCTGATCTGCCTCACAGGGACATCTCAAAGCCTTACATCAGTGGGACAAATCAAAGATGCTCTTCCTGGGGCAGCAGCAAGGCCACACTGAGCGTCCTCCTGGAGCTGAGCAATTCTCTCCCCCACCAGGGATGCTGCCACCCACCAGCCTTGGAGGTGAATTTCACAGTGAATTATCAGTTTCTCTGTGCTCTGCTCTGCAGTTCTTGGCTGCAGCTGGGACTCAGGAGCTGAGGTTGCAACCTGGATGTCCAAACACCAGGTCAGCTGTCGGCTGATGTGATGGAAAAGCACCTCCAGAGGAAATTCCCAGCTGGGGATGGCCAGCTGCTCTCGCAGGAGACAGGTGAGAAGTGACACAGGCATGAAGGTGGTGGCTGCTGTTGGATGGAGCCCATCGCTTTAATATTCACTTTATTCTTCTCAATAATTAATATTGTTAATTATTATCGCCACCAGCCACCACGCCTCACCCCCGTGCTGGCATCCTTGTGCCCTGAAAGTAAATTTGCTTTGCAAGGAGGCTGAAAAACGTGCACTTGAAGAGGAAGGGAATAGACCCAACTCGTTTACACAAACAAGCAGGAGAACAGGCTTGTCACATTCCAGGCGTGTTTCCCCTGGCTGCCAGCCCCCTCCTGCTCCCATGAAGGAAAAAAAGGCTTTTTTCAAAAGAAATCCTGCATGGAAATCGCCCCATCCATAAAAATTCTGAGGGGGATCTATATGGGAGGTGACCTGGTTATATTTGAGCTCCCAAGGTGATTTTTTCCATCCTTGCCTTGTTTTGAAACGTGAAGGGAAGGGGCTGAATTTTCCCCTTGGGAGGGCTGTCATCATCTCAGTCCCTTCCCTGAAGGACAAGGGATGGCCCCTGTCCAGGCTGGGGAACTTTTTAGTGTCCAAAAGGCAGAGGCTGTTCCCTCTTTTGGGGCATGTTCCTGGATCCACTCTCTCTGGGAAGATTCCAGAGACTCCCACCAGCACCTTACTGATGCTCCCTGGGGATGTCTGGGTCTGGGAGCCCGGAGGGGAGGCTGAGCCTTGGTTTGCAGGGCTGGGGAAGAGAAAATCCAGGGGGGAAATCAGATAAAGCACATTCCTGGGAGACATTACTGGAATGACTCCAGCAGCAGCAGCGCTAATGCCCATACTTGACCGAGGAGCTGCACAAATCCACTTGATTTATGGAGCAGAGGCACAAGCAGAGCCAGCCAGGGGAGGGAGGGTGTTTTCCCACCCCCCGTGGAACAGGGACAATGTCTGTGCTGTGTGTGAAGTGCTCTGCCAGAGAAAATGAGAAATGCCAGCAGAGAGAGAAGCGCTGCTCCAAGCTCCGTGCGTGGCCATCACTCCTCGGATCTTTATCAGCACTGGGCACCTGGGGGAAGGGATCTGCTGGCTCAGGGCTTGTCCTTTATCAGCACTGGGCACCTGGGGGAAAGGATCTGCTGGCTCAGAGCTTGTCCTTTATCAGCACTGGGCACCTGGGGGAAGGGATCTGCTGGGACAGAGCTTGCCCTTTATCAGCACTGGGCACCTGGGGGAAGGGATCTGCTGGGTCAGAGTTGCCCTTTATCAGCACTGGGCACCTGGGGGAAGGGATCTGCTGGCTCAGAGTTGCTCTTTATCAGCACTGGGCACCTGGGTGAAGGGATCTGCTGGCTCAGAGTTGCCCTTTATCAGCACTGGGCACCTGGGGGAAGGGATCTGCTGGGACAGAGCTTGCCCTTTATCAGCCACCCAAGCACCTGGGTGAAGGGATCTGCAGGCTCAGAGCTTGTCCTTTATCAGCACTGGGCACCTGGGGGAAGGGATCTGCTGGCTCAGGGCTTGTCCTTTATCAGCCACCCAAGCACCTGGGGGAAGGGATCTGCAGGCTCAGAGCTTGTCCTTTATCAGCACTGGGCACCTGGGGGAAGGGATCTGCTGGCTCAGAGCTTGTCCTTTATCAGCACTGGGCACCTGGGGGAAGGGATCTGCTGGCTCAGGGCTTGCAGAGGTGGGAAGGACTCAATATTAATGAGGGGGAAACAGCTCAGCCTCAGCCCACAGCACAGGGTTGTCACTGTTCACCCCACAGCCACTCGTGATGATTGACTTTCACCCCTCTCCATCATCCCCAGGTCTCCTCCACCCACCTCCCAACACCAAACTGGTTTTCTCTCTTTTTGCTGGTACTTGGCAGAGAAAATTTCAGCATGCTGGAATTATGTTCAACACGTATCTCAGAGTGGTTTGGGTTGGAAGGAACTTTAAAGACACAAATTCCAATCCCTGCCATGGGCAGGGACTCCTTCCAACATCCCAAGATGCTCCAAGTCCCATCCAACCTGGCCTTGGACACTTCCAGGGATCCAGAGGCAGCCACAGCTGCTCTGGGCAACCTGTGCCAATCCTTCATCACCCTCATACTCAGAAATTTCTTCCTAATAACTAATTAAAAAGCTCCTTTGTCAGTTTAACCATCATCCCTGAGGGCTGGTTTGATTGGTCTCATTTTGCAGAGGAAACAGAGGCACAAGGGAAACAGGGTGACATCCATTCTCTGGGCGAGTGACCAGGCCTGAAAATGGGCTGGAATTGCCTGTGGTGATTCTTCAGCTTCCCTGGGAGAAATTTCTTTACCTTCACACCTCAAGCTGGAGGGGGAATTCAGAAGGGTCTGATGTGAAAAGCCCATTGGGATCCAGCCCTGATGGCTGAGATTTGGGGCTGTTCATTTGCTGAGATTTGGGGCTGTTTATTTGCTGAGATTTGGGGGTGTTTATTTGCTGATCCCAAGAGAAATGGGGGTAACACAAGGACTCAGAAACATCACAAGCACGAGCTGCCAACTCCTGTATGCTCTCTGCCTCAGTTTCTCCACCTCCCATGGGTTGAACTCTGCTTTGGTCCCCCCCATCCCAGCAGAAATCCAAGGGGAGCGCTGAGATTTCCCCCAAACCAGAGCTGGCAGCGTGGCTCCAGCAGCCTGGGGGTTCCTCAGCAGTTCAGCCTGAATCTGCTCTGGGCTCAGCTCTCAGCACAGCCCAAGGTGCTGAGATTATCACCCCAAACCCATCCTTTGGACTGTTCTGCCATGGCCCCAAATTCCAACCCCTTGACCACCTCGTGGAGTTTCCTGGCTTGCAGCTTGTTTACAGACATTTCCTCCCCAGGCCTGACTCAGGCCTCAGGTATTTGAGAATTTGGTCATTCCTGAGCCAAGTCACCTTCCCAGCACTGGGAGGGACTTTGGCAATCCCCAGTGCAGCACCCAGCTTCCCACCATCCCTGGCTGGGGCGTGGTTTCCCCTGTCCCAGGCATGCTGGAGTGATGGAGAAGCCTGCAAGGGATGACCCCAGCCTGTGCCCTGACACCAGAGGGAGATTTTTGGTGCTGGGGCCAGGATAGAGAAACCAGACCTGCATCCTTCAGGCCCAGCTTGGAAAAGCAGCAGCAGCAGCAGCAGCAGCAGCAGCAGCAGCAGCAGCAGCAGCATTTCCTTCAGGGCCAGTCTGATGCTGCTAGGCTGGGGGTGGAAGGCACGAGGTCTTGGGGCTCAGTGTGGGCTTGTGCTGGGGTGGGGATGCTGTGGGACAGGGACACAAGGTCCTGCACTGAACCCACTGCTCCCACCAGTACCCCTGTGGAGATAATTCAAAGCTGCATCAACACCCAGATGCACCCAGCAAGGAGCAGGAGCTTGGCTGAGCTGCCCCAGCTGGGAACTGGACATTTCCTGCAGCCCAGGCACCTCTGGACTCCAAACAGTCCCTCTGGGCTGCAGAATTCCATGGAGTGGCACAAGCAGGAGCTGGATACGGGCACAGCTGCCAAGGGCCTGAAATCCAGAAAGGGGGATCCAAACTGAGCCTGATGGGATCAAACTGATCCTGATGGGATCCAAACTGAGCCCGATGGGATCCAAACTGAGCCCGATGGGATCCAAACTGAGCCTGATGGGATCAAACTGAGCCTGATGGGATCCAAACTGAGCCTGATGGGATCCAAACTGAGCCCGATGGGATCCAAACTGAGCCCGATGGGATCCAAACTGATCCTGATGGGATCCAAGCTGAGGCTGATGGGATCCAAAGCTGAGCCTGATGGGATCCAAAGCTGAGCCTAACGGGATCCAAACTGATCCTGATGGGACCCAAACTGAGCCTGATGGGATCCAAACTGATCCTGACGGGATCCAAAGCTGAGCCTAACGGGATCCAAACTGATCCTGATGGGATCCAAACTGAGCCTGATGGGATCCAAGCTGAGCCTGATGGGATCCAAACTGAGCCTGAAGGGATCCAAAGCTGAGCCTGATGGGATCCAAAGCTGATCCTGATGGGATCCAAACTGATCCTGATGGGATCCAAAGCTGAGCCTAACGGGATCCAAACTGAGCCTGATGGGATCCAAACTGAGCCTGATGGGATCCAAGCTGAGCCTGATGGGATCCAAACTGAGCCTGATGGGATCCAAACTGATCCTGACGGGATCCAAGCTGATCCTGATGGGATCCAAACTGATCCTGATGGGATCCAAAGCTGAGCCTAACGGGATCCAAACTGATCCTGATGGGATCCAAACTGAGCCTGATGGGATCCAAACTGATCCTGATGGGACCCAAACTGAGCCTGATGGGATCCAAACTGAGCCTGAAGGGATCCAAAGCTGAGCCTGATGGGATCCAAACTGATCCTGATGGGATCCAAACTGAGCCTGATGGGATCCAAGCTGAGCCTGATGGGATCCAAACTGAGCCTGAAGGGATCCAAAGCTGAGCCTGATGGGATCCAAAGCTGAGCCTAACGGGATCCAAACTGATCCTGATGGGATCCAAAGCTGAGCCTGATGGGATCCAAACTGATCCTGACGGGATCCAAGCTGATCCTGATGGGATCCAAACTGATCCTGATGGGATCCAAAGCTGAGCCTAACGGGATCCAAACTGAGCCTGATGGGATCCAAGCTGAGCCTGATGGGATCCAAACTGAGCCTGAAGGGATCCAAAGCTGATCCTGATGGGATCCAAACTGAGCCTGATGGGATCCAAACTGATCCTGATGGGATCCAAAGCTGAGCCTGATGGGATCCAAACTGATCCTGACGGGATCCAAGCTGATCCTGATGGGATCCAAACTGATCCTGATGGGATCCAAAGCTGAGCCTAACGGGATCCAAACTGATCCTGATGGGATCCAAGCTGAGCCTGATGGGATCCAAACTGAGCCTAACGGGATCCAAGCTGATCCTGATGGGATCCAAAGCTGAGCCTGATGGGATCCAAAGCTGAGCCTGATGGGATCCAAACTGATCCTGATGGGATCCAAACTGAGCCTGATGGGATCCAATGCTGAGCCTGATGGGATCCAAAGCTGAGCCTGATGGGATCCATGCTGATCCTGATGGGATCCAAACTGAGCCTGATGGGATCCAAACTGATCCTGATGGGATCCAAAGCTGAGCCTGATGGGATCCAAACTGATCCTGATGGGATCCAAACTGAGCCTGATGGGATCCAAACTGATCCTGATGGGATCCAAAGCTGAGCCTGATGGGATCCAAACTGAGCCTGATGGGATCCAAAGCTGAGCCTGATGGGATCCAAACTGAGCCTGATGGGATCCAAACTGATCCTGATGGGAAGGCTCTGCTCTAACTCACAGCAGCACATCATGTCACAGAGATGCCACCCAGGTGAGGGACAGCCCACAGAGGGCACAGCAGCCCTGAGAGGCCCTGGCACTGGTGCCCAGAGAAGCTGTGGCTGCCCCTGGACCCCTGGCAGTGCCCAAGGCCAGGTTGGATGGGGCTTGGAGCACCTGGGACAGTGGGAGGTGTCCCTGCCCATAGCAGGGGTGACACTGGATGAGCCTTAAGGTCCCTTCACACCCAAACCATTCTATTATGAGGTAAACTGAGGCACCAGCTTGTGGGAAGCTCTGTCCTGGAGGCTCCTGCTCATGTGCCACAGGAGGTATTTCCTGCAGACACAACTGAGGGAGCACAGCACGAGTGTCCCCTTGAATCACTGCAAAAAGCACTTTGGTGCCTAAATCCTCCCCATCACGTCCAAACACAGATACCCCACGTGGATGAGGGGTGGGGAATCTGTCAGGGAAGGAGGACCATGCAGACAAGGGACAACTTCCCTTATCCCAGGTTTCTCCAAGCCCTGGACACTCCCAGGGGATCTGGTGGTTTCTGCTTTGCTCTGCGTGGTCAGAGCACCTGCAGCAGGTGGGGACACGCCAGGACAGCCCTGTGCCACCACAGGGGCTTGGGGGAGAGCTCCAAGGCTGCCCCTCATCCCTGCAGGGAGCCCAGCAGGTCCTTGCAGCCATAAAGGAGGGGGGCAGCCCTCAGTGAGCGCTCCGTGTCCGGCCAAGCGTCCGTCTGTCTGTCCATCCCCTCCTAATCCCCAACCCCTGACCTGCTGCCTTTGTGCTGCCCAGGGAACACAGCCCTGCTAAGGCAACACGGAAATGACCCCGAGGCTGATCCCCCTGATCCCTGCCCCACCTCCCCTGATCCCCCTGATCCCTGCCCCACCTCCCCTGATCCCCCTGATCCCTGCCCCACCTCCCAGGACAGGCAATGTCCCCTGATCCCCCTGATCCCTGCCCCACCTCCCCTGATCCCCCTGATCCCTGCCCCACCTCCTACGGTGGGCAATGCCCCCTGATCCCCCTGATCCCTGCCCCACCTCCCAGGACAGGCAATGTCCCCTGATCCCCCTGATCCCTGCTCCACCTCCTAGAGTGGGCAATGCCCCCTGATCCCCCTGATGCCCTGATCCCTTCTCCACCTCTCCTGATCCCCCTGATCCCCTGATCCATGCTCCACCTCCCAGGATGGACAATGTCCCCCAGTCCCTGCTCCAGCTCCCAGGATGGACAATGTCCCCTCATCCCCCTGATCCCCCAGTCCCTGCCCCACCTCCCAGGATGGACAATGTCCCCTCATCCCCCTGATCCCCCAGTCCCTGCCCCACCTCCCAGGATGGACAATGTCCCCTGATCCCTTCTCCACCTCCCCTGATCCCCCTAATCCCCCAGTCCATGCCCCACCTCCCTGGATGGACAGTGTCCCCCAGTCCCTGCCCCACCTCCCAGGATGGACAATGTCCCCTGATCCCCCTGATCCCTTCTCCACCTCCCCTCATCCCCCTGATCCCCCAGTCCCTGCCCCACCTCCCAGGATGGACAGTGTCCCCCAGCAGCCAGGCCCTAATCCCCCTGCGCAGGCAGGGTTGCAGAAGAAGAAAGATTTGTATAAAAGCCACAGAAGAAGAAGATTTGTAGAAAAACCACAGAGAAAGGCTTTATAAAATCAGGCTGCTCTCCTGGAATCTGCCCTTGCCAAAGCTGGCATTTTGCAGGTTCCCATGTGAAAGCAGTTCTGGTGTGAGTAACTCATTAACAGAACAATCTAAAAAAAAAAAAAAAAAAAAAAAACTTGCATCTGGCACAAACTGTTTTTACACCATTAGATAGAAAAATGAAAACTCTCACAAACAACTGTTCCTGCACACTGACACAGAGAGTGACCAATAAATACAGAATAACAACTTGGTGCTGACCAATAAAGTGATTGGCAGGAAAGCTCCTGACCAATTGGAGTCCCACAGGAGGTCTGCAAAATGGAAAAAAAGGAGTTATGTGGATAAAGCAGGGCTTTTCCCACCATGTGATTTATTCCCATGGGCAGCTCATGGAGGGACAGCCCCAGCACAGGACACTGAGCATCAAGGAGTGGCGACCTGTGTGAGTGCTGGAAAAGAGCAGTTCTGCCCCAAATCCTCCCCAATCTGTCCCAAATCCCCCGGGGCCGAGGGGGAAGGCGAGGATGGAGCGCTGAACCAGGAGCAGGGTGTTTTTGTTCCTTCATGTCTAGGGCCACTGCTCCATCTAGTGTTGGAAATGTCCCTCCAGCAGCCGGGAAGGGACAGATCCTGGAAAGGAAAACTTCTTGGGGGAGCACAAAATCCTGGTGACTTTAATCTGTCGCCCTGTTCTTCCAAGCCTTCTGATGTTCACATTCTTGTAATGAAGGTTCTCACGCACTTTTCTGTACAGAATTATTGTTTTACATTCTTTTCTGGAGGAGGAGAAAATTGATGGGCTGTTGGTTTGTCCAGTGTCCTTGGAGAGGTGGCACTGTCACCCTCCAATCCACTGCCACTTTTGAAAGTCTATAAATGTTGGAGTCAGAAATTAAACTTCCCTCCTTTTTACCTTGGAAGTTCCAGTGTCTGCATCATTGTATTTCGTGTCCTAGAGTGACATTATTCTGTTTGGTTTCCTGGGGCTTTTGGTTTCTTTTTTGGTTTGGGGTTTTTTTTGGTTTTTTTGTTTTTTTTTTTTTTTAATTTATTTTTAATTTCCAGGAGGATGTGTCTGTTTCCTCTTACACATCCCAAAAACTTTGCCAGGTGATCTCCAGAAATGCCATGGAAGGAGCTGGAGAGTCAGATCAAATCTGAGCACTCGAGTGTGGGTGGTCACTTTATTCCCAGACCTCAAATGTGACACCTCGAGCCCCAGATGAAGCTTTAGGCTCAGGGGACATCAGGAAAACCCCCTGGCAAAGGCTGCCAGAAGTCATGGTGACACCAAAGGACGCCATCAGCAGGGCTCAGAGTAAAGAGTTTCTCATTTTGGGAAGGCAGCTGTGCCTCTCTCCAAGGGGTTTGAGCAGCAAAGATGATTTGGAGCCTCTCTGGAAGCCTTGCAGTTATCTCACACCAGCCTGGGATCGAGATGTTCTCAGGTTTTGGGGGGGATACAGAAGAAATTGGCTCCTTTTTCAAAAACAGCCCAAAATGACCTTTTGTGACTCAGCTGGGTCTGCCATCCCTGGGTCACCATCCCTGCAAAAACCCACGGGTTGTGGGAAGGGAGGAGAGGAGATCCTCATCCAGCATTTTCAGAGAGCTGGGGGGTTTTATCCTGCTCCTGGAGAAGCAGGATCAGGTCCCACCATGGGGGCACCCAAATTGCAGAGCTGATGTGGGGAACCAAAAGTGCCTTCCTCAGTCAGCAGAGTGAGATGGGCTCTGTTGGGGCAGCCCTGGGCACAGCTCTGGTTTGAAATCTCTGGAGAAAAGTGGTTCTATTGGAGCATTTAATTTTTAAAATTATTTCCATGTAATTATGTGAAAGAGCCATGCTCCCAAAATAAAATGGATTTTTTTTGCTACCTTCCAAGTAACACTGGTTGCTTCCGAATTGTTTTGATGAAATATCTGTGACAGAAAAGTGAAATTTTAAAAATGCTGGGTGGGAGAGAAGCTTTAGCTGTTTAGGAAGCACCACACATGGATCTGGGTTGATGCCAGGACAGAACCTTCAGGACCTTAACAGAGCCTTCCAGTACTGAAAGGAGGCTTAAAAAAGAGAGGGTCAGTGAGTTTGCACATGGGCAGGCAGTGACAGGACGAGGGGGAATGGTTTTAAACTAAAAAAGGTGAGATTTAGATGAGATATTGGGAAGAAATCCTTCCCTGGGAGGGTGGGCAGGCCCTGGCACAGGTGCCCAGAGCAGCTGTGGCTGCCCCTGGATCCCTGCAAGTGCCCAAGGCCAGGCTGGACAGGGCTGGGAGCAGCCTGGGATGGTGGAAGGTGTCCCTGCCCACGGCAGGGGTGCCACTGGATGATCTTTGATGTTCCTTCCAAGCCAAACCATTCTGGGATTCTCCCTCATTGCCTCCAGTGGGGTCCAGCTGCCAGCACAGACCCAGGAGTGGCAGCTCCTGGCTTTGGTGAGCCCCTCCAGCCACCACAGGAACAAGAAGAGCCCCCAAAGCCACGGGCAGACAGGACAGGAGCAGAGATCCCTCATGTCTGAGGGCTCTAGGGTGGCTCAGGTGGGAAGGGACCCTCAGGGGGTCTCCAGTGCAACCTCTCACCCCAAACACAAGGGACTGGGCCAGACCAAGAGGGGCAAAACCACCCAGATGGGCTTTGCAGGCTGACTCTGCCCTTTGCTTTATTCCTGATGCCAGTGAGGGAATGTGGATGGAGGAAATGCTGTCAGGTGGTGACCACCCATGGTGGGGTGGGGATTTTGGGGCCCAGGTGTTTGATCATCACTTCTCACTCTAGAAATCACAGAATTCCCAGAATGACCAGGTTGGAAGAGACCTTCAAGATCATCCAGTCCAACCCAGCCCCAACACCTCAACTCAACCCTGGCCCCCAGTGCCACATCCAGGCTTTGTCAAACACACCCAGGGATGGGGACTCCACCACCTCCCTGGGCAGCCATTCCAGAACTTTATCACTCTTTCTGGGAAAAACTTTTCCCTGCTATCCAACCTGTATTTCCCTTGGTGCATTTGGAGGCTGTGAGCTCTGGTTGTGTCAGTGCTGCTGGAGACAGAGCCCAGCCCCAGCTGAGCACAGGCACCTTTCAGGAGCTGTGAGAGTGATGGGGGCACCCCTGAGTCTCCTTTTCTCCAGGCTGAGCACCCCCATCTCCCTCAGGGGCTCCTCTCAGGGTTTGTGTTCCCAGCCCCTCTCCAGCCTCGCTGCCCTCCACTGGAGGTCATGCCTTCCATCCCCAGAACTTTATCACTCTTTCTGTAAAAAACTTTTTCCTGATATCCAGCCTGTATTTCCCTTGGTGCAGCTCGAGAAAGGGAGGAAAGCTGCAGGAACAGGAGCTGCAAGGAGCACAAGCCCCTCTGCCCATGCCATGCCCCTGCTCAGCTGCCCCAGCCCCACCAGGGAGTTCAATCAGCTCCTACCTTACAGCCAGGGATGCACCAGGAGGAGCCGGACGCTCTTTTGGCTCCCCCTGAACACAATTTCCCAGCAAACGGTTATTTTGAATGGGAGGTTTGCCCAGGACATGAGATCGCCCAGCCCTCGGGTATTTCTGCCGGCATTCCACACTCGGAATGCTCCGAGACAAGAAGTTACCCCGAGAACTCCTTTTGTCTGCCAGCACAATCTGCTTTTTTGTTCCGAGGGGGGCCGAGGCAATTGGAGCTGCGGCGCGCTACCTTAACGCCCTTCCACCAGTCATGGACTTAATTCTGGGCAGAATAACTCCCCGCAGTTATTGCCATAAAGCAAGGCAGCGATTCAGAGAGCCCTTTTCACTCGCCGGTGCCGGGGGGGACCACCCAGGAGCCGGCGGGACAAAGCCACCCCGGCCCCCGCTGCGAGGGCAGAGCCCAGCCGGGCCGTGCGGAGGGACCCTGCTGCTCTGCTCCCCCAGTCTGGGATGCAGGGATGCAGGAAGGAGCCCCAGAGCATCCCACACGTGCAGGAAGGGATGTGCTAGCTCCTTCTCCCCCGTGCGGAGGGACCGTGCTGCTCTGGTCCCCCAGTCTGGGATGCAGGGATGCAGCTCGGAGCATCCCACACGTGCACAAAGGGATGTGCTAGCTCCTTCTCCCCGGTGCTGAGGGACCCTGCTGCTCTAGTCCCCCAGTTTGGGATGCAGGGATGCAGCTCGGAGCATCCCACACGTGCAGGAAGGGATGTTGTGCTGCTCTTCCTTCCCCGTGGGGAATGACCGTGCTGCTCTGGTCCCCCAGTTTGGGATGCAGGGATGCAAGTGGAACACCAGAGCATCCCACACGTGCAGGAAGGGATGTGCTAGCTCCTTCTCCCCGGTGCGGAGGGACCGTGCTGCTCTGGTCCCTCAGTTTGGGATGCAGGGATGCAGCTCGGAGCATCCCACACGTGCAGGAAGGGATGTGCTAGCTCCTTCTCCCCGGTGCTGAGGGACCGTGCTGCTCTGGTCCCCCAGTCTGGGATGCAGGGATGCAGCTCGGAGCCCCAGAGCATCCCACACGTACACAAAGGGATGTGCTAGCTCCCCATCCCCCGTGCTGAGGGACCGTGCTGCTCTGGTCCCCCTGTTTGGGATGCAGCTCGGAGCATCCCACACGTGCAGGAAGGGATGTGCTAGCTCCCCATCCCCCGTGCGGAGGGACCCTGCTGCTCTGCTCCCCCAGTCTGGGATGCAGGGATGCAGCTCGGAGCATCCCACACGTGCAGGAAGGGATGTGCTAGCTCCTTCTCCCCGGTGCTGAGGGACCGTGCTGCTCTGGTCCCCCAGTTTGGGATGCAGGGATGCAGCTCGGAGCATCCCACACGTGCAGGAAGGGATGTGCTAGCTCCTTCTCCCCGGTGCTGAGGGACCGTGCTGCTCTGCTCCCCCAGTCTGGGATGCAGGGATGCAGCTCGGAGCATCCCACACGTGCAGGAAGGGATGTGCTAGCTCCCCATCCCCCGTGCAGAGGGACCCTGCTGCTCTGCTCCCCCAGTCTGGGATGCAGGGATGCAGCTCGGAGCATCCCACACGTGCAGGAAGGGATGTGCTAGCTCCTTCTCCCCGGTGCTGAGGGACCGTGCTGCTCTGGTCCCCCAGTTTGGGATGCAGGGATGCAGCTCGGAGCATCCCACACGTGCAGGAAGGGATGTGCTAGCTCCTTCTCCCCGGTGCTGAGGGACCGTGCTGCTCTGCTCCCCCAGTCTGGGATGCAGGGATGCAGCTCGGAGCATCCCACACGTGCAGGAAGGGATGTGCTAGCTCCCCATCCCCCGTGCGGAGGGACCCTGCTGCTCTGCTCCCCCAGTCTGGGATGCAGGGATGCAGCTCGGAGCATCCCACACGTGCAGGAAGGGATGTGCTAGCTCCTTCTCCCCGGTGCTGAGGGACCGTGCTGCTCTGGTCCCCCAGTTTGGGATGCAGGGATGCAGCTCGGAGCATCCCACACGTGCAGGAAGGGATGTGCTAGCTCCTTCTCCCCGGTGCTGAGGGACCCTGCTGCTCTAGTCCCCCAGTCTGGGATGCAGGGATGCAGCTCGGAGCCCCAGAGCATCCCACACGTACACAAAGGGATGTGCTAGCTCCCCATCCCCCGTGCTGAGGGACCGTGCTGCTCTGGTCCCCTGTTTGGGATGCAGGGATGCAGCTCGGAGCATCCCATACGTGCAGGAAGGGATGTTGTGCTGCTCTTCCTCCCCCGTGGGGAATGACCGTGCTGCTCTGGTCCCCCAGTTTGGGATGCAGGGATGCAAGTGGAACCCCAGAGCATCCCACACGTGCAGAACAGAAAGGGATGTGCTACCTCCTCTTCCCCCGTGGGGAGGGACCGTGCTGCTCTGGTCCCTAGTTTGGGATGCAGGGATGCAAGTGGAACCCCAGAGCATCCCACACGTGCAGGAAGGGATGTGCTAGCTCCTTCTCCCCCGTGCGGAGGGACCGTGCTGCTCTGGTCCCCCAGTCTGGGATGCAGGGATGCAGCTCGGAGCATCCCACACGTGCAGGAAGGGATGTGCTAGCTCCTTCTCCCCCGTGCGGAGGGACCGTGCTGCTCTAGTCCCTCAGTTTGGGATGCAGGGATGCAGCTCGGAGCCCCAGAGCATCCCACACGTACACAAAGGGATGTGCTAACTTCCCATCCCCCGTGGGGAATGACCGTGCTGCTCTGGTCCCCTAGTTTGGGATGCAGGGATGCAAGTGGAACCCCAGAGCATCCCACACGTGCAGGAAGGGATGCTGTCACAGACATATTTTATGAAAAATCTTTTTTGCTAAGATTTTTCTCCTGAGAAGCTGAGAAGCCTCAGAAACGAAATGTAAACAATGATTATCTGCTGCTGTGGAATGCAACAGGTGCATCTGTGATTGGTCTCATGTGGTTGTTTTCATTAATGGCCAATCACAGTCCAGCTGTCTCAGACTCTCTGGTCAGTCACAAGATTTTATAATCATTCCTTTCCTTCCTTAGCTAAGCCTTCTGATGAAATCCTTTCTTCTATTCTTTTAGTATAGTTTTAATATATCATTTTCTTTTAATAGAATATCTATCATAAAATAATAAATCAGCCTTCTGAAACATGGAGTCAAGATTCTCATCTCTTCCCTCCTCCTGGGACCCCTGCAAACATTGCCAGAGGATGTTGTGCCACAGGTTCCCCTCCGTGGGGAGGGACCCTGCTGCTCTGCTACCCCAGTTTGGGATGCAGGGATGCAGGTGCAAGCCCCAGAGCATCCCACACTTGCAGGAAGGGATGTTGTGCTGCTCCTCCTCCCCTGTGGAATGCCAGAACCCAGGACATCCCTCTGGCTGCCCTGGAGTGCTGGAGACCCTGCCCAGGGGGCTCAGAGACGTTGGCACAGAGCCCAAGACCCCTATGCCTTTGATCTTGACCCACGAAAAAATTACCAACCTTATATGAGGATTTACAAGCCACAAAAGTTTAAGTAGAATGATAGTGAATTTATCACAGGGTGAAAAATAGATTTTTGAGGTTTTAGAATGGGGGCTCTGGGTCCCAAGATGGAGGAATTTGGGCATGCCTTGTCTTTCTTCCTTCTTCTTCCTAGCCTCCATCTTCTGGGTGATGGTGGCATTTTTGGATTGGTTCAGAGTAGAAGCTCCTAGGTGATAGGTATTGGGAAGTTGTGGTAAATAACTATCCCACACGTGCAGAAAGGGATGGTGTGCTCCCTATGGGGCTTCAGCAAAGGCTGGGGGGGAGAGGGATTTGATTTTAGGGGTGCACAGAGGCAGCCACCCCCTCTTTGCCACCTCTTCCCCACTGCTGTGCTCATGCATCAGCTGCAGAGGCGTTTGCCAGCTCAGGCATGCAAATCTATGTGTGTAAATCCATAGAAATATATGTTAAGGGGGAAAAAATCAATCTGTTTTTTACAGCATTATCTGGTTTCTACTCGCATGGAATGGGACTGGACAGTCTTCTCCCATCCTCTTGTCTCCAGGAGTGGGTCATGCTCAGACATCAGCTCCCTGACCCCATAAAGAGCAGCTGTCCAGAAATATCAATTAATTCTGGCAGAAATAAACTTGGAGAAGGGCTGAGCCCCATCCCTGAGCCTCATCCCTAAGCCTCATCCCTGAGCCACATCCCTGAGCCAAATATCAAATCAAATATCATCACTCCCCCTCCAGGAGGAAATACAGAGACTTTACAATGGGACAAATCCTCAAATCCTCCCCTGTTACGTTGTAACTCATGGAAAGCAAAAAGAGCAGAAAAAGGCCACGTTTGAGGCTGTTTCTCCCTAGAGAAGAGTGGTCAAAACATTCCCATTTGACCTTTTTTTTCATAACTGCCCATTTGTTTTACCTTTTCCTCTTGAGCCACATCCCTGAGCCTCATCCCTGAGCCTCATTCCTGAGAGACATCCCTGAGCCTCATTCCTGAGCCACATCTCTGAGTGACATCCCTGATCCATGTCCCCTGAGCCCCATCCCTGAGCTCCAACCCTGAACTCCATCCCTGAGTGACATCCCTGAGCCACATCCCTGAGCCTTATCCCTGAGTGACATCCTTGAGCCACAATCCCTGAGTGACATCCCTGAGCCACATCTCTGAACTCCATCCCTGATCCACATCCCTGAGCTCCATCCCTGATCCACATCCCTGAGTGACATCCCTGAGCCACATCCACTGAGTGACATCCCTGAGTGACATCCTTGAGTCACATCCCTGAGCTCCAACCCTGAGCTCCATCCCTGAGTGACATCCTTGAGTCACATCCCTGAGTGACATCCCTGATCCATGTCCCCTGAGCCCCATCCCTGAGCTCCAACCCTGAGAGACATCCCTGAGTGCCATCCCTGAGCCCCATCCCTGAGCCACATCCCTGAGTGACATCCCTGAGCCACATCCCAGAGCCACATCCCTGAACTCCATCCCTGAGCCACATCCACTGAGTGACATCCCTGAGTGACATCTCTGAACCCCATCCCCAAGCCACATCCCTGAGCGACATCCTTGAGCCCCATCTCTGAGCCCCATCCCTGAGTGACATCCCTGAGCCCCATCCCTGAGCAACATCCTTGAGCCCCATCCCTGAGTGACATCCCTGAGTGACATCCCTGAGCCCCATCCCTGAGTGACATCCCTGAGCCCCATCCCTGAGTGACATCCCTGAGCCACATCCCTGAGCCCCATCCCTGAGTGACATCCTTGAGTCACATCCCTGAGTGACATCCCTGATCCATGTCCCCTGAGCCACATCCCTGAGTGACATCCTTGAGTCACATCCCTGAGTGACATCCCTGATCCATGTCCCCTGAGCCACATCCCTGAGCTCCAACCCTGAACTCCATCCCTGAGTGACATCCCTGAGCCACATCCCAGAGCCACATCCCTGAGCTCCAACCCTGAGAGACATCCCTGAGTGACATCCCTGAGCCCCATCCCTGAGTGACATCCCTGAGCCCCATCCCTGAGTGACATCCTTGAGCCCCATCCCTGAGCCCCATCCCTGCTGGACCCCCGGCTCTGTTGCTCCCAGTCCCCAAGGAATGCTCACCAGGAACACACCAGCATTCCCCCCTCTTAATGGAGAGAAAATCTTCCTTTTCTCCCTGCTGGGGACCAGAGGCCCCTCTGCCATTGCTGTGTGGCCTTGGCATGTCCCTTGTCCCTGTCACCCTCCCACACTTGCAGCAGGCAGAGTCTGGTGGATCCAAGCTGGATGGCTGCTCCTACAGGGGTTTCACTCAATATTTGGGAATTTAACTGGGCTGAAATCAGCCTAGAGACCAGGAATCCTGTGGAGAGGACACACCAGTGACATCAGATCCCTCCTTGGCTTCAGAAAGTTAGCTAAAAAAAGAATCAGAAAAAAGGGGGAAAACGTGTTAATTAGGAAGAAGAGACTATTAAAAGACTGGCTGAGATTCCCAGGGGAATCTCCCCTGCAGAGAAATAAGGATAAAGGGGTCAGGTTGTCTGTGTCCCTGTCCACTCCAGCTCCAAACTGTTGCAGGAAGGGATTTGGGCTCAATATCGAGCCCACAGAGGTTTCTGGGATCATTGGAATGAAAATTCACAGTCTGGGGGAGTACCTGCTCAGCAGCCCCCACATCCAACCCCAGCACTGGGAATTCCAGGAGAGGAGGAGCTGCTCAACCCCTCTGTGGGACTCTGGAGATCCCCTCTCAGGATTAGTGTTGCTGGAATGGCTCCTGAAATATTAAAAAGTCTTTTTTCCCAGCTCTGCAACTGCAGAAGAAGTTGAGATTGCTCAGGTCTGCTTTTCAAGGCTGTTTATTTTCTCTTATTTATTCCATTCCTTCTCTGCCCTGCTGAGGTCTGTCCAGCAGGTCGGGTTGTGGCACAGTCCCTGCCCTTGGTGTTGGCTTTTTATGCTAAGAACTACCTGTACTTTATTTACAATAATTTTCCAATACCTATCACCTGTGCTAGACAGTCTGTCTCTGCTCTAAACCAATCCAGAAGTGTCACCATCACCAGAAGATGGAGGAGAAGAAGGAGGAGGAGGAGGAGGAGGAGGAGGAGAAGGAGAAGGAGAAGGAGAAGGAGAAGGAGAAGGAGAAGGAGAAGGAGAAGGAGAAGGAGAAGGAGAAGGAGGAGAAGGAGAAGGAGAAGGAGAAGGAGAAGGAGAAGGAGAAGGAGAAGGAGAAGGAGAAGGAGAAGGAGAAGGAGAAGGAGAAGGAGAAGGAGAAGGAGAAGGAGAAGGAGAAGGAGAAGGAGAAGGAGAAGGAGAAGGAGAAGGAGAAGGAGAAGGAGAAGGAGAAGGAGAAGGAGAAGGAGAAGGAGAAGGAGAAGGAGAAGGAGAAGGAGGAGAAGGAGAAGGAGAAGGAGAAGGAGAAGGAGAAGGAGAAGGAGAAGGAGAAGGAGAAGGAGAAGGAGAAGGAGAAGGAGAAGGAGAAGGAGAAGGAGAAGGAGAAGGAGAAGGAGAAGGAGAAGGAGAAGGAGAAGGAGAAGGAGAAGGGGACATGCCCAGATTGCTCCATCTTGCCTCTTGAACCCCCATTCTAAATCCCCAAAATTCTACTTTTTCACCCTGTGACAAATTCACTGAGCCCCCTGCCAGGGTCTGGAGTCCTCCAGGGCAGCCAGAGGGATGTCCTGGGTTCTGACATCCCCCCACACCCCAGCAGCTGGGGTTGGATGTTTTGCTGTGGGATGCAGAGGTTGTGGGATCATGGGTGGGACATTTCCCTCCCAAAATCCCTGCTGGAATCCCTGGGGACTGTCAGGACCCGGCTCCAGTGGCTTCTCCAACCTGCTGCTGCCATCTGCTGCAAGAGACCTCCCTGGGAGCCAAAACTGGGGCTGGAAAACCTTCCCTGAGCCCATCTCGTGGCTGTCACAGCTGGGCAGGTGCCAGTGCCTCAGTTTACCTGCAGGGAGGGTCCACCCTGACCCAAACAGATCCACAGAGCTGATGGCAGCGTCAGCCCCGTTGGGGATGGGCTGCCACAGCCCAAACACGGCATGGTTGTTCTTTCTGGGGCATTCAAATATCATCACTCCCCCTCCAGGAGGAAATACAGAGACTTTCCAATGGGACAAATTCTCCCCTGTGAGGTTGTAACTCATGGAAAGCAAAAAAAGCAGAAAAAGGTCACGTTTGAGGCTGTTTCTCCCTGGAGAAGAGTGGTCAAAACATTCCCAGTTGACTTTTGTTTTTCAACTGCCCATTTGTTTTACTTTTTTCCCCCAATTTTCCATAGTTTCCTACTTGATCTCAAGCCAGCTGGGACCAGAATGTGCCCTCTGGCATTGCAAAGAGCTGCCAGTCGTTATTATTTGGCCCCCAAATTTAAATTTTATCCCGAGAGTTTTGCTTTTGCTTTCATTTCAGTTGGAAAGGGAATAAAAGAAAGGAAACAACAAAAAAAAAAAAAAGGAAGAAGAAGAAGAAATGAAACTACCAAAAGCTTCTCAGAGAAGAGCAAGTCCTGCTCTTGTCCTGCACTAATGCAAAGAGCAGCTGGGGCTGGACCAAGGACTTAAACAATATTTATGATCACAGATTTATGATCTCCTTAAAATGAGGGGAGCAGCCCAAATCATCCCAGCACAGCTTTCAGTTCCCTGCAAACAGGACTGGACCTCAAACCTGGATTTGGGACCATTGTGGGGTACCAGCAGAAAAATCAGGATGATGGTTCCTGGTTTAGGAGATGTTCTGGAAAGTTCTTTAATCCAGCACCTCTAGGAGCAGCTGCTGGAGGGATTTCCAGCCAAGGAAAGTCACTGCTGTAGTTTGTTCCTTGGAAAATGAGGATTTGGGCCCAGACTCCTCCTGGGAGGTGTTGAACTGGAGTCAGTGAGAGCTGGAGCAGGAGCCAGAGGGGTGGAGAAACTTCCAGGGTGACTCAGACTCTGGAGCTCACAGATCAGCAGCTGCTCCTGTGGTGGCCAGAGGGGACTTTCCCTCACCAGAAGTCTGCACCCAAGGAGAGGAGTCTTTCAGGGAACCAGAGGCTGGGATTGAGCATTGTACAGCTGAAGAAATTCCAGGTGGCACATCCCAAACCCAGGTCTTCCACTCTGCTGAAGCCACCAAACCAGGAGAAGAAGACCCCTGCAGCCCTGGGAGGTCATTCTGCCCTGCCCTGGGCACTGCTGGGGTCACACCTGGAGTGCTGTGCCCAGCTCTGGGCCCTCAGCTTGGGAAGGACCTTGGGACACTGAGCACATCCAGAGGGGACAGCGAGGCTGGAGAGGGGCTGGGAACACAAACCCTGAGAGGAGCCCCTGAGGGAGCTGGGGGTGCTCAGCCTGGAGAAAAGGAGACTCAGGGGTGCCCCCATCACTCTCACAGCTCCTGAAAGGTGCCTGTGCTCAGCTGGGGCTGGGCTCTGTCTGCAGCAGCACTGACACAACCAGAGCTCACAGCCTCCAGCTGCACCAAGGGAAATACAGGTTGGATAGCAGGGAAAAGTTTTTCCCAGAAAGAGTGATAAAGTTCTGGAATGGCTGCCCAGGGAGGTGGTGCAGTCCCCATCCCTGGGTGTGTTTGACAAAGCCTGGATGTGGCACTGGGTGCCAGGGTTGAGTTGAGCTGTTGGGGCTGGGTTGGACTGGATGACCATGAAGGTCTCTTCCAACCTGGTCATTCTGGGAATTCTGTGAAGAAAAGCTGTTCCCAGCAGAGCTTCACCTCCAGGCAGCAGCCAAGGGACTCATCCCAAACCCACATCCCCACCACGCTCAAGCCATGCCCAAAATCCACCTGGAAATGGTGTTTTCCTTACCTGGTCATAATTACCTCCAGAAATCTGTGGCTTCAGGTCCTGGATGCTGGCTGCCAGTGATTTAGGAGAGCTGCTCTCCAGTTCAGGGCCTCAGATCTCCATTTTTCCCCCCATTTTCCCATTCTTGCCTCTCACACACTGATGGGAAGAGGTGCTTGGTCCCCTCCAGCCTCTCCACCCCAGCACCTGACCCCTGTGGTGGGCTCACATAAGAATAAAACAGGGAACCAACCTCTATTTTGACAAGTTTATTGCCACATCCATTTTAATCAGTGACCAGCACCTGCTCCCCAGAGCCTGGCCAGTGGATCAGGGAAAGGTGGAGCTGTTCTGGCAGCTCTGGAATCAGTGATAGCATTTTCTGCTGTGTGCCCAGCACCCACCAGGGTGAGTTCATGATTAAAAACCTGATTCATTATATTGCTTTTGTAGCTGCAGCTTGGGCACGGCCTTAAATGTGAATTGCAATCTATCTCTCGAGGATAAATCAGCTGTTTCCCTAGAGATGAGTGTGGCACAAGCCCTGAAAATGTAAAGAAAGTGGGTGTTTTTCCAAGGGATGCAGAACCCCAGGGGACAGATTTTAGGTTTTCCCCTGAATCCCTGAGGTGGGAGGAAAAAGACACCCCAGGACCACGAGGTTGTCCCTTGGCCAGTCCTTGCTGATAGGTCAAGCCCTTCCCCTCTGCCCTGTGGTTTTGGGCAAGGAGATGTCCTGGAGGTGATTCCTGAGCTCCAGAGACCTTTCAAGGTCCTCATTTGTGATGTTTGTAGGTGTCACATGGAGCTAATGATAAATGTGATGGCCAGCTGCTGTCCTTGAGGGCTTTTTCCACCTTGGAATTCTGATGGGTCTCTGGGAACTCCCAGCACTGGCAGATTCCACCCTCCCCTGCAGTGAATGGGAAGATGCTCAGGCTCTCCTGCACCACACAAGCTGTGAGTCCTGGTTATTTCATACCTGAATTTGCCTTTGACTTCAGCAGATTCACCTTTGCTCAGAGGAAATCCTCCTGATCCAGGCTGCTGAGTGAGCCAAGCACACCCCTGCCACCCCGGCAGCTCCTTTGCCCCATGCCCAGGGAAAGAAAGCAAAAAATGTCCTCAGCTTTGGGTCAGTGGGAAGGTGCAAGAAATTTAGAACAGGGAGAGGGATCTCTGCTCCTGAGGGCAGCTCTGAGAGCCCTCAGATGTCACCACGGCAAGGAGAGACTCAGCCCAGGGCCTCTGTCGTGCCTCTGGTCATTCTCCTTCTTCTCCTGGCACAGAGCTCTGCCAAAGGAGGATGGAGATGGCCTGGAAACACTCAGGATCATGTTGGACAGGGCTCTGAGCAGCCTGATGGGCTTGAAGGTGCCCCTGCTCGCTGCAGGGCTGCACTAAGTGTTCTTTAAAGACCCTTCTGACCCAAACTATTCCATTTTTCTGCGATTCAAAGGGAATGAACTTGTCAGGGGATTGCTCAAAATGAGATTAAATGACCCTGCCCTGCTGTGAGTTAGACATTCACCACTTTTTGACCTGCACACCTTTCTCCTCCCCCCAAACCCTCCTCCATTTGATGGTTTGCATAAATTGAATCATTAGCACATAATCAGTGATCCATTAATTCTGCAAGGAAAACTTAGGGATTTCTGAGGGAGGCCTGGATTTCTGCAACTTTTGAATAAAGAAGGAAGCTGGATACACAAATGTTGCAAAACTGAAGGTACAAATAGCAACATTTAGAGATTAATCAGCTTCTCCATGCTCTTTCCCAGCCCAACTCCTCCTGCCTTGCAAACCAACCCTTCCATGCTGGAATTCCCCCCTCCTGCATCCTCAGCCTTCCACAAAACCCACGCTGCCTGAACAAAGCCCCTCAAGGTGACATTTTTCCAGCCTGGAAACAGAAGCTGGACCCCAATCACCACTGCCTGGGAGTTTTTTCCCCTCTCCACCAGGCAGGTGTCCAGTGGGGGGCTGTGACCTGACATTGATGTTATAATTAGGCTGCTCTCCATCTCTGCCCTCCAGAAGGAACAATTCCAGCATTCTTGCCGGCGGTCAGAGTTCACCCAGGGCCAGGGACAGCTGTGACATTGATTGGCAGGTCCCAGGGCAGCCACCATCTCCTCCTTGTCAGGTTTGGGCTTATCAATTAGTGGTTGCACAGCTTAATGAGGTTTTGATGATGGAGGGCGGGCGAGGTTTCATTCCCACCCAGGCAAACACTGTGGCAATAACTTTGCTCCCTCTGGTGTGATGTTCTCTTCCACAGCAGTGACTTCAGAGGGAAAGGAGGAGCCTTTCTCCTTTTTTCCAAGGAATCCTGGCTGGAAAAGTGTCCTGAGTGACAGGCTGCAACATTTAGAGTTTCTGAGGTGGCAGCTTTGCTGGGGTTTCAGAGCACTCTGCTGATGGAGGGCAAATATTCCAGCTGAGCTTTAAAAATCCAGATTTTCTGTCAGGGGGCATTAAAAGCAGGAGGATTCATGCCACAAGAAATCCTGCACAGCAGCGTGGTGCCCTGGGGATGGTCAGACAGCTTTGCCTGATGGAGCTCTGGGAAACTGCTCAGAGATCTCCAAATGGGATTTTTAATGCTCCCGCCTTTGGGTTTAATGCTCCCACCTTTGGTTTTAATGCTTCCACCTCCAGGGGTGGGATGGGGAATATTGAAAATTCCCTCCAACCCATTCTGTGATTCTGTGACAGCACAAAAATCAATCTTTCCTGTCCAAGCCACCTTGCCTGGGTACCAAAAGGCACCACCAAGGCTGCCCAAACAGGGCATCACCCTCATGCCTTGTGCAGGCTGAGCTGGAACAGAGGCTGGGCAGAGCTAAAGAATAAAGCAGGGATTGATTCCAAGGATCTCCTCCATGGATGCACCTTGGGCAGCAGCAGAGCCCAGCCAGGGCTGCACCCAAGATGACCCAAAATGGCCCCAAAATGCACGAGCGCTCCCGGGGTCTCTCCCTGGGATCAGCTCTGCTCCATTGGCACCTTGCAGTTCATTGTCCCAGCCCAGCTTTAGCCCAGGCACTCCCACCCTGCTTGTTTTTCTCTCTCCAGCCCACGGGGTTTGTGCTCCTGGGCTGAGATTTGGCTCATTTGTCCTTTATAGTAAAATCAGGACCCCTGATGAAGGAATGATTGGCATCTGACTCCAGGGCTTTGGAATGCTGAACACTCACTTTATTAAAACTACTCTATATTCAATTACAACTATATTAAAGAGAGATACTATACTATATCATACTTATTACTAAGAATACTAAAGAATACTAAAGAAAACTCGTGACTGTCTCCTGACAGTCAGGATACAGCTTTGTGTGATTGGTTAAGGAAACAAAACAATCTTCAGTAGAATCTAATTATCAAATTCTTTCAGGTAAATAATCTTCTAGCACATTCTACATGTTCACAAGCACAAGAGTAGTAAATGAGAAAATAATTGGTTTAATTATTCTTTTTAATTATTCTTTTCTCTACTGTTCTTATAGCTTCTCTCTGTTCAGAGGGGATGTAAATACCACAGTCCTTGGTGCCCAGCTGGAGCAGGAATTTTGTCTCCCTGCTCTGTGCACAGAGCTCACCATGCCCTGATTTGAAGCCCAGACCCACACACTAAAGCAGCACAGAATGTGAAAAATACAGAAGTTAAAACCTGAGGCATCACCCCACGGCTGCTGCAGCTCCCTCCCAAGGTGCCAGCATCAGCAGTGCTGAGGTGAAACATCTCCTCACTGCCAGGTGACCCTGCAGGCCACAGAGCCACCAAGTGCAGCTGCTTCCAAGTGAAGGAGGACAAAAAATGAGGCAGAGAGAGCTGAGGCAATTTTCCCAACATCCCTGGGGGTGGTGTCAGGAGCACAGGGCTGATCTGCTCCCTCTGCTCTCCAGAGGCTCTCAAAGGTGCTCCAGCTGAGTGGATCCTTCTGCCACCTAAATCAGCTCTGAGAGGAGAAACCACAGTAAAATAAAAGCTCTGGTTGTGAATATTCTTGATTTTTCTGCCTCTCCATGCAGCTGTGTAGAGTTGTTCTTGCTTTTCTCCTCTTCCCACCTTCCCTTCTCTTCCAGGATGGTGAGACATGAGCAGCAACTTTAGATCTGTCATCTTTTCAACAGCCCCAGCCCATCTAGAGGTGACCCCAGGACCACAAATCCCAGGAATCATGGCTATTTTTGGTAGGCAACATAGCAAATTGCTGGAGGGGTGGAGGCTGGTGTAATTTCTCAGCTCCTGAGCATAATTGCAATTCTCACCTCGAGGTGAGAGACTCCGAGGTGAGAAATCCTCAACCTGACAGCAGCCAGGAGCTCCAGGGCAGCAGAAAATGAAGCAGTGCTGGGTCCCCATGTCCTTCAGTCCCTTCCACCCTTTTGGGATGGGTCTCCACCCCAAAACTACTTTCCCATCACCACCAGGAGGTATTTAATGCTTAGACATCTCTGCCACCTGCCCAGGGGTCTCCACCACCCCTTTATCCCAAATATTCTCATCAAGGAATCCTCAACCTGACAGCAGAGCTTCAGTGCAGCAGAATTCAGAGCAGTGATGGGTCCTGATGTCCTTCAGCCCCTTCCACCCTTTTGGGGTCAGTGTCCACCCCAAAACTACTTTTCCATCACCACCAGGAGGTATTTAATGCTTGGACATCACTGCCACCTGCCCAGGGGTCTCCACCACCCCTTTACCCCAAATATTCTCACCAAGGAATCCTCAACCTGACAGCAGCCAGGAGCTCCAGGGCAGCAGAAAATGAAGCAGTGCTGGGCCCCCATGTCCTTCAGCCCCTTCCACCCTTTTGGGATGGGTCTCCACCCCAAAACTACTTTCCCATCACCACCAGGAGGGATTTAATGCTTGGACATCTCTGCCACCTGCCCAGGGGTCTCCACCACCCCTTTATCCCAAAAATTCTCACCAAGAATCTTCTCAATAAAGACAGCTTGCCCACACTTTGGAGAAAAGATTATTTTGGGGGACCCTGAAGCAAGAGCCAATCCAGCCTGTGGTGATTTTCCCTGGGGGAAGATGCAGAAGGAGAAGCACATCCTGGGAAGTGCTTTGAGACTCCAAGTGATATTTTTATAACCTCAGAAATCGCCTTGCACAAACACTTCTTTTTTTCTTTTTTTTTTTTTTTTTAATCCAAAAGGGCAGTGAGAACAGGGTGTAGTTCAGCTGCAGATTTGTCACCAGAGGCTCCCAGCAGGGAGGAAAACTCTCCAGCTCCAGAGGGGCCATCCAGGAAAAGCCAAGGGGTTTTCTGGAACCCTGGGAGCACCCAGAAAATGAGCTGAGCTGCCCTGTTTTGTCCTTCTCCCACATGGGATTTTTTTCTTAGGATGGAGGAAGCAAAGGGGCACTTCTGCTCCCTCAGCTGAAAAAGAAACTGAGGCCTCTTTTCTTTCCACAAATGCTGTGAGTCACAGGGCAGAGGGTTCCAGCTGCAGCCCAGGGATGAATCAGAGGGATGAGACCTCGAGCTCAGCGTCCACTCAGGTCTCCAGAGGATGAGGATAATGAAATCAGATCTCCCTGGTGATGTGCCATGGGTGATAATATGAAATAACCTCCCCTGGGTTGCCCTGTGGCTGGATTTTCACCCCAGTGGGGTGGTGGGGTTGAGCATCTTCTCCCCTGAGTGAGCTAAAAGGAGGAGTTGCTCTGGGTTAAAAATAAAGCAAAAGGGAGAAAAAAAAAAAAAAAAAGGCAAAGCAAAGGAGAGAAGGGTTATTTTTAACTCAGAGCAGCCCTGATCTGGTTCACTGCCCGGGCATGGAGACAGGGCTGTGAAACAGGGGCTGCTCAGCTCAGCTGTGCCCAGGAGGGGGTTTGGGCATGGGGAGAAATTTGGGTTTTTTGCTGTTGACTTGGAAGCAGCTTCCTCCTGTCACAGACACCCAGAGGCACCCAGCTCAGCTCCTGCCCCAGGGCTCACCCAAAATATCCAGCAAGGACAGAGGCAGATCCTCCCCAGGAGCCCTGAGCAAGTGCAAAATCTCCTTTTTCTCCTTAAATCTCACCGGGTATTTTTGGTTCAACTCAGGCTCTCTTACAGCAGGTCCTGGAGGCTGCTGTGTCCCAAACAGGTCCCAAAGCCAGGGCTGCACCAGGGGACAGGGACATCTGTGATCCCAGTGGGAGCTGTCCGTGCCTGGGCATCGAGGTGGGCACCAAGCTGTGCCCTGGAACAGTTCTCCTCTTCCCAAACCCCCCATTTCAGCCAGCTCAGCTTCCACAGGGCAGGAAAACAGGATTCATTTGATTTTTCAGCGTGTCCTTGCTGTCACTTTCTCAGCCCATCAGTGCTGGTGCTGCTGAGTGACCCGTTGGGGAGATTTAATGCAATTTAGGGGCTTTTTAAAGCAAAATAATAATACTAATTTGAACCTGCTCTGCCTGGGGGTGGTGCCTCCCTGGAAGAAGCCCAGGGATGATCTTGCCTCCTGCCCAGGCTCCCTCCTGGCACTTCTCAGCCCTGTTGCTGCCATCTCTCTTGAGTGTGACCCAATTTTTTTTAGGAAAAGAAGCTTTTGGGCTCACTCCCATCTGCCTGTCTGCCTTCTGTGTAATGCTGGGTGATTTCAGCCCTGTTGCACAGGGGATGGAGGTCTTTGAGGTACTCATTTCCTAGGAGCATCAGGGGGAAATCTGGAAATAAGCAGTTTTGGTGGCTTCCTGCTGCGTTTCCAAACTTCCCCTTAACAAAGGATTTAGTATTTAGCCAGGGACAGCACACAACCTCGATTTAGCTCAAAGTTAACCCAAAACAGAAGGGAGATAAACCTAAATTTATTGTGCACAGTTGTTTCTACGCCGACCTCTTGAGCTTTGGAACCATGTGACTTATATTTCCTTTGCATGTGGAGTTAAGCTACTGCTGTGCTGACCTGTTCCCTCTGTGCTGTGTAAGGTAAAACTAATTAATATTAGTTCAAATGATGAAAATTACCTGCTTAGGTAAAAAAAAACAAAAAAAAAAGGAATTTTCCCTCTGTGGGGAAACTGAGGCACAGAGAGGCTGGAGCAGCAGCCAGGGTAGGAGAGCTCAGAGAAGATCTTTGGCTGCTTTGGGAATGGGGAATGGGGCAGGGAATAGAGGATGGTGTAAGGAATGGTGCAGGGAAAGGGGGAATGGGGCAGGGAACAAGGAAAGAATGGTGAAGGGAAGTGGGAACAGCCCAGGAAAAGGAGAAAGGTGCAGGGAAAGGGGGAGTGATGAAGGGATGAGAGGAACAGTGCAGGGAAGAGGGAAGGAATGGTGCAGAGAAGGTGGAGGAATGCTGCAGGGAAGGGGACAGGGTGCAGGGAAGTGAGAACAGAGCAGGGAACGGGAAGGAATGGTGCAGGGAAAGGGGAGGAATGGTGCAGAGAAGGTATGGTGCAGGGAAAGGGGAACGGGGAAAGAACGGCGAAGGGAAGCGGGAACAGCGCAGGAAAAGGAGAACGGCGCACGGAAAGGGGAGGGCAGAGTGCAGAGAAAGGGGAGCTGTGCAGGAAGGGCTGGTACGGTCCCCACTAACCCCATCCCATTGATCCCATCCCATTGATCCCATCCCATCCCGATTCCCGCGGGATCCCGGCCCCGCTCCCGCTCCGCTCACGCGCTGCAGAGTAGGCGTGGCCAACCCACAGGCCACGCCCCCGCGCCTTACAGGAGCTTCTCCCGTTGTGGCCACGCCCCCTGATCTCACGGAGCTGTCACTCCCGCTTTAACCACGCCCACTGCGTCTCCACGCCACGCCCCTCGCGCATCCCGGCCCTGCGGCAGCCCGACTTGGCCACGCCCCCTCGGCGCAGGCCGCGCCCCCCGCTCCCTCCTCGCTTCCCCGTGGTGCCTCGCGCGGGGCGGGCACTGACGTGGCCGCATCGCGCCGCCATCTTGTGCTCCAGGGCGGATCGCGGCCGGGGCGAGCGGGCTCCGAGCGGGACCCTCCGAGCGCAGCCAGACCCACGGCCCGCGGCTCCCGACGACGCCGGTGGGTTTGCCGACACCTTCTTCTTCCCTCCTTTCGAGCCTTTTATCCCCCTCAGGCCCGCCGCGCCGCGCCCCCGCCCGCATCGCGCGGCCTTGGCGCTAAGGCGCGGCGGGCGCTGAGGCAGCGGGGCCGGGCTGTTCTTTCCTCCCCTTTCCTCCTCATTCCTTTTAATTCCTTCTCGCTCCATCTTATCCCTACTCATTCCTTTCCCCCCACCGGAACCAGAGGTCTTCGGGAGCGGCGCTGCCCCATCCGTCCCCCCCTGCACGGCTTTGGGGCCGGGGGGGGAGGTCAGGCCTTTCGCTTCCCTGCTTGTGGGTGGGATGGGGTGGGAAGGGCTGGGATAGGCAGGGCTGGAAAAGGGGAATCGCTCCAGCTCGGCAGCAGCTGCACAAGGCCCCGCTCCGCTCCCTCTAGCGATGGCATTAGACGGGATGGGTTTGTCCTCCCTTCCCCAAACTCGCTCATTCCGGCCCCTGCCCCGCCCGCGGACGGCTCCGAGGAAGGAGAGGCATTTCCGCCCTGTCCTCTCCCCCCGAAAACCCTCGTGGGCCGGGGGAAAGAGCCTCGAATGAAGCCCGTGGGGCAGAGGTTGATTCTCTGTAAGCCCTTGGCTGCTGAGTTGGTGGTTTTTTGCTGGGCAGAGGAGTTGAGCTTTATCGTGGAGCAAACAACTCTTGTTTGCCATCCATCGCCTGGGGTTTGGTGGTGTGGGAGATCAGCTTTCCTTGGCCGAGCGGCTCCCGGTGGGAGGATATTATATTCTCACTGAAAATACTCCATCGTGGCTCTGTGCGAGGCGAACGTGATACTTCGGGGCTGATAAAGCTCGGTGTGATGAAGTGATAGCCCGGCTCTGCCCCAGCACAGCGAGACCAAAACTCTGCCGGGCCATAAAACTGCCCCAAATGTTGTGGTGGTTGACATTGACCTTGTGGCTTTGCCGCTCTGCTCCTGCCAAAGCAAATTCCGCAGGTTGATTAGAGTCGTGGCCAGAGGTCTGGTGTTGAAATCGTAGCTTTGTCAATAACTAAAATTCCCAGTATTTATTGAATACTTTGAGCTTTGTCTTGAGAGGCTCGCAGCACCCCTTTGCAGGGTATTCCATTAACCTTATTTTCCAGGAGGAGAAACCGAGGCAAAGTGGATTTTTCCAAGGTCATTCAGCAATCTTTATTGCTATTTTTGCTGCTGATTTGGAGCGCTCCTGGGGGGGAGAAAAAAAAAAGGAAGTGTGGCTGAAGTGGAGGATTGCTGTTTTGCTTTTATTCATGGGGTTTATAATGGAATAAAATAGGAACACAGCCTTATGGATAAAGGGGTTCTCTGAAAGGAAAGTTTTTGGCGGTGTTTTGATGCCACTGATTTTTCTCTGCTACCAACATGCTGCAGTGCAGGAGGGCCCTGTTGGGCTGCTTTCCCTGTTGGAATAATTGCATTGGGTGAAAGGGTGAGGAAACTCACCTCGACTGAACCTCTGCAACTCCCAACCTCCACAGCTTTGCCAAGTTCGTTGGTGCTTCCTGTGATGGAGCATCAGGAATTAAAATGGCTCAAGCAGAGCCGCCCTCCCCTCAGAACAGCTTTGTGTTTGTGATGTAAATGCTGTTAAAAGTCAAACCCCTGGGTGTAAATGGTCGGTCTGAGGAGCTCAGATCGGTTTCTCGGAGCATTTCCTCGGTTGTGAAATAGTTGGAATGTGGAAGGGCCTGGCAGGAGCTGTGCACCGAGTTCCCTGTGAGTGTTAGTCATGCTGACCAAGTGGGGGGAGAACCAGGCCCAGCTTTTCGAGGCAAACCAAGCGTGTGTGGGAGTCGGGGCTGGATTCTGCTCCTGGGAATTCACCAAACTGTGCTGGGCTCCAGCTGCTTCCAGCAGGAGCCTTTCTACAGATAATTATCAGCTGAGCCATTGATGACATGACTTGGTGGAAGGAGGAAAAGCTCAAAACCCAGGACTGCAGCTGAAATGGCAGTGGTGAAATTTCAAGAACCACCTTTACACATCCCAGAGGCTTTTCTTTCTAAAACAACCTCTTCTTTTTAAAGATGGCCTTTCAAGCAAGAATTCTTATGGATTTCAGCAGCCTTCCCAAGCATCCAGCTTGCTTTACAGTGGATAAATTTGGTGAACGTGAGCTAACTTTATCTGAAAAGGAATAGTTCTGATTCTTTTTTTAGAAATCTCTTGGAAGTTTTGCTCCTGGAATGCTACAGAGCTTGTGCTAGAGCTGGCGCCGTCCTCAGCCATTCCCTTTCTTTAACTGATGAGTAAAGAAGTTCAGAATCAGCTTCCTACTACAGCAGCTGTTTTTTTCTGTGTAATTCAGCATTTTTTCCTTTCTGCTTGCGAGTATCCGATTTTATTCCTTATTTTTAACGCACTCAAACGTCGGAGGGGCTGTGGTGGAGCTTCTGCTGATGTTTCAGTTCTAATAAAACCCTCCTGTCTAGCAGCCCTTGTTCACCCACTTCTCCTCTGCCTCACAACTCAGAGGCTCTGCTTTGACATTTCCCCCAAACCAAAAGCCAATTTCATTGCTGGATGGAGCTCTCCTGTGAGTTCTTGCCATTTCTACTAGGAGTGTAAATGTTGACTTAGTGCCCAGTTCCCAGGAATGAATAACAGGATATTTGGCTTAAAATTGGAGATTTTGAGCTCAGGAACAATTCAGCCTCAAAAACAAAAAACCACCTCAACTGTGCACTGCTTATCTGAAAAGAAATTCTTTGTACCCACCAGTTCTCACACCGGTGTACCCAGTGCTGAACTGGTGAGCAGAAAGTCACAGGCCATTCTTGGGGTTCACAACTTCCATTTTTGGCACCACACTATTTCCTGAGCAGGGAGGGCATGGATGCAGCTCCCTCTGTGCTTTTCACCTGCCAGCTTACCCTTTAAATAAGGTATTTTTCAGCCCAGATATTTTATTTTGCTTTTATTCATGGGGTTTATAGTGGAATGAACTAGGAACACAGTCTTATGGATAAAGGGGTTCTCTGCAAGGAAAATTTTTGGTGGTGTTTTGATGCCACTGATTTTCTCTGCTACAAACATGTCTGCAGTGCTGGAGGGCCTGTTGGGCTGCTTTCCCTGTTGGAATAATTGCATTGGGTGAAAGGGTGAGGAAACTCACTCACCTGTGTTTCCTCTGGGTTGGTTTGTGTGCTCTCAAGTGTTTAAATCTTTGAAATAGTTGGAAGTTTTGTTGTGAGACAGCAGCAGTTTGCTTTCCCTGCTTGAAGGTGAGAATAAGGGAATAGTTCTGATTTGGGGTTTGAGTTTCATCAAGTCAAGCAACCCACTCTGATACTGACTCTTTTTATTCTGGCTGTTATTTTAGGAGTCACTTGTTCTCATGTCTGAGAAATAGGCACGGCCCCAAAAGGAACTTTCCCTCTTTTGTCCTTGTTTTGATCTTGTAAGTGAAATTATTTTCTGTTTTCTGCCACTCCAAGCCCAGTGCTCCCAAGAGAATGTTCCAGCACGTGGGAAATGTCCTGTCTGAGTAAGATGTGTAGACAGGGGGTTGTTCAACCTCCTTGGGTTAATCAAAGGTGCTGGACAAGGAGATTTCCTCTCACCTGGAGTCTCACCTGTGCTTGGCTTGTCCTTCATCTGCCTTAGACATGCACAGTGCTTTTGGAGCCCTTTTTAGTTTGCAAGCCTTTGGTGGCCAAATCCAACAGTTCCTATTTAGATGCCAGCGCAGTTCTGTATCTCTAACTTTGATTTCACTGCTTTTCCCCTCAAATAAGCAGGTTATGATCCTTCAGGACACCTTTTCCATGCCAAACTTGGCAGAAGCACCCCCAGTGAGAGCTAGGAGGAAATGGTGCCAGTGCTCAGTGTTGGTCTCCACAGTTGACACTCCTCTGGTTCTAATGGTTAAAATTATCAAGGAGTTAGGACTAATATTAATGAAGAGCTCTGTGAAGCTGTTGTTGCCATGGCCTTTATTGCAGTGCTGTTTGTGCAGGATAATGAATCACCTGGTGAACAAAGGGCCAGGCCTGCCTGTTGGCTGCTCTCACATGTTACACGTAATCCATGCCTCCTGATACTGATATGGCCCAAAGAGCTCAAATCAAAATGATCTCAGCTAAATTTCAGTCTTAAGGCCCCAGAATTAAAGGGTTTGAGTTGATAGATTTCATCTCTCAGGTTAGCAGATGTGGAAGGGCAGCAAACAGTTTCTAAAAATAGTTGAATGTAACTGTACTGGAATAGTATTGGGCCACCCTGGCTATATATAAAGAGGTGTTTCCAAAATTTGCTGTAACAGAACACTTTAATCTGTAAAGAAATGATTTCAAGTTCAAGAGAACACACCAGTACTGTTCCCTGCTGAGTGGGGGTGTGAAACATTGGGGCTGTACATTAAACCTGAATTTTAGCAGTGTTCTATTCTTGTTGGATCTCTTCTCACATTCTCCTTTAAATCTCACTTTATATTGTTAATAACGAGCTGTCGGGTTAGATTTGCACTTTAAATTATTTGCCAGTTGTTCTTGCATGTTACATCAGTAACAGCTGTTGGAGTTGCATGGGTTTTTTAAAAAAAATGCATTCTCACTTCTTATTTGCACATTGGTTTGGTGATTTCTTGTGTGAATATTTTGCTTCTCCTGATAATTTAATTTAAAACATTCTAGAATGCTGTAAATGACAAAGAATCTTGGTCCAGGCCAACTAGTGACAACTGGCTGGATTTCAAATCAATATTTCTGGTAAATAACAAATTGATCCATTTTTATTCCCCTGTAACTGATAGAACCAGTATGTTAATACCTGGTTAGGAATTATGGATTTGATGCTTTTCTAATTGTTTTAGACATGGAGCTAAAGCTTGGGCCAATGTCAAGTAGATTTTCCTTTAAATTGAGATGGAATTTTGGTAGTGCATCCATTGCTTTTGTAAACAGGCCAGTTTCACTTGCCAAGGTGCCCGAGCAAATATAACAAGGTGCAGGAAGGAGCTGTTTGGTAAACCTGCAGCTGTTGGGGTTTTACCTGTGTTCAATATTTGTCTGATTGAAGCTGTGTAGCTCAGTGTGCCATTGGTGTTTATCTCTCCTTGAAACGGGCATTTAAACGGGATAGGAACAGCAAATATCCCAGAGACAGCAAATGCCCTCTGTACCTCTGTCCCAGCCTGCTGGGCAGGGGAGGACCAGAGGCTTGAACTTGATCTTATCAGAACCATAAAATCCTAGAGTGGTTTGGGTTGGAAGGGACCTTGAAGCTGCACTGGTTCCAACCCCCTGCCGTGTTCATGGCTGCTGGGATTTTCAGATTGCCAAAATGATGGGCCCAGCCAGCTTGATTTTAACACTTGCAGAGTTTGGAGCCTGATATATTCACTGTGGGAGCCTCATGTGGTAAGTGCTGTCTATAGAAGTGAAATAAATGAATTTCATACTGCAGTATAGTTTGACTCAATAATTCATATGGCATCCTCTGCCTTGGCCTCTCATTTTGTTTCTGGTGTGTTTAAAGAAATGGTGTAAACTTCAATGAAACACCATTCCTGTCTCAGGGAAGTTTGATCTCTATGTGGCCAAAAAGAACTTTTCCAGAGGTGGAAAGGTGAGGTTCTGTGGGAATTTCAAGGTGTGTTTTGCTCTCTTTGATGGCTGCACACCCTTCTGGTCATACACCCGTGGGGTTGTTCACCAGGCTCACCCAAGGAGTTAGAGGAGGTCAAGCAGCAGATTGGACTTGTCATGATACCAGCCTGAATGAAACGATGTTCAAATGCATTCATGTACATTGAAATATAAAATTCTGCAGCGTGATGAAGTGTTTAGTGTTCTTTGGCCTTGAGATACTCCTCAGAGCTCTTATTCTAACCACCTACAATTAATAAAAGCAGATTGTTCTTCTTCCTCCTGGGCCATATCACTTTAACAACCACGGGCTGCTGCTATTGCAGACACTCATTCATTTTTAACTCCTCTCTGCAAAAGGCTGCCTGTAAAGGCTGCCTGTTCTCCTAATGGCTCATCTGAATGTATCACTTACTCGAAAACGGGCAGCTGAAAATACTTTTGTTTCATGAAACGAAACTGCAGCTTCCCCATGGAACGTCAGCGCTGCTGTTTACCGATGGCACATTGTGCCTTAGCGAACCTGCCTGACGGGTTTTTAGCGCTGCTCAGGTGGAGTGCAGTGTGTTAAAGTGCTGTAGGACTGCATGGGCAGGGACAGACAGACAGACACTTCAGTGCTGGGGTGCTGAGCTGCCGATTCCAGAAGCTGGAGTTGTGCTGAGGGGAAGTACACACGGAGCTCTGTGAAAATAGTCTGTGCTGTTTATTCAAATCGTTCCCTTTCATACTGAAATCTTCCCACTTAGGCTGATGGATCCCTCTTTTGAAGATGTGCTCAAGCACTACAAGCAGCTCACAAGCCGTAGTCTTTTATGTTTTCAGGAATTTTATCCAGCTTTTGCTCCTAAAAGATCGGTGTGGCAATTACTGACAGCATTCGGGTGGAGGGAAGGAGGAAGTTAAACTTGGGTAAGGAATACAGGTCAGGTATTGGTGAGGCAAGGGGTGATAATGCCTGAAAGATAACAGGGATTTTTGCTTAATATACGAGGAAATTGAGGGCTTTTCAAGCTGTGCACGTTCTGATGGTGCAAGTAATGGGCTGGGATGGGAATTAGAGCTGTGTCCCGTGGTGCAGAGGGAGCAGTCCCGTGATGCCTCAGCTGAGCTGAATTAACCCAGGCAGTTCCTGTGGCAGTGCAGGGAGAGCAGGGTGCAGTACAAGCCATCGAGTGTGAGTTCCTTCCTGTGGGAAGTTCCTCCCTGTGTGAGGAACTTCTGCTCAGGGCATGGTCCCAGCCCTGGGGAGGACAGGGACCCTGCCTCAGCCCCATCCTGCAAAACCCTGATGGGAACCAAAACAGTTTGTGGGAGTTCTGCAGATGGATTTCTCCTGGTTTTTTCTTCTTTTAGACAGCAAGGATTCAGCTACTTTTTAGTCAACTTGTAAACACTCTTTTCTTGCGGGAGTGGGCTGTAAACTATACTGTGCTGCCTATAAAAATAAATGTGACTTTTTGTAATGCCACCTACCCTGAAGTACCAAATAAAGTTACAGACTGGGTTTGGATAGGAGGGATGTGGAAGAGAGCAAGAGGGGAAATGGAAACCAAGTGCTTAAATAGATCTTAACTTCTTAATCTTCACAAAAAGTAAAAATAGGGAGGATGGTGGTATAAAAGCAGCTTCAATGGCAAAGGGCAGGCTTGACCTGGAAATAGCTGCCAGGAAAACAGGGATCTAATGGGATTCGCTGCTGTTAGTGCCAAGTACCAGCAACTTGTTCAGCAGCCTGGACTTCTCCAGTGTGTGGAAAGCTGTCCTGGATGTAAATGATAGGATTTTGCTCTTTTTACTAATTACTGTGATCAGTCCAAGTATTTGATAACCCATTATGCTTTTAAACGTGTGCAAACCGAAGAAAGGCATTCTTTGTGCAGGCTTCTAAGGTTCACTCGCTGTGAAAGTTCTTGCAGGCAGTTTCTGTGAGCTCTGGTAAAAGGTCACAGTTCAGCCCTGGCTGCTGCTTTCCAGATGAAGCAGGAGATAGAGGTGGCATGAGCAGCCAGACAAAGGGAAGCTTTACAGCCTCCCTGCCCTCCAGGCCACTGGGAGCTGTGCTGTGGGCTGGGATGGGAGATTTCCTGCTGTGGAGAAATGGGGACTGCAGCAAAACTGTTTTCTCTGCTTCCTAATTAACCTTCCTGTTTATATAGCCTTCGTATATTCCAGTGGGAGTGGAATATCCATGGTCGTGTTGCAGAAATACAAAAGGAAATGGTGGAATGATAGAACTTTTAAACCTCCCCTTTGGTTTTAATCCCCAGTCTGGTTTGTAGAGGGAGTTGAGTTTTAAAGCTTCAGCCACATAAAATAAACAAATCTTTGACTCGGTTGCTTCAGCGAGTTGGTGTGTGGGGATTGACGTCCTGCAGGAGCCCTGGAGTGGACTCTGAACTTCCCTCTGGAGCTGGGAGTGCTTAGACACGTGCCTTGGTTAATGTTACAGTTTAACTTTTGGGTTAAAAATTGTATCCAGCAAAGCTTCCTAAAGAGGACGGAACTGCTGAGCCCTCTCCCGGTGCAGAGTGGGGAAGCCAGGCTTCAGACACGGCCAGGACATCCCTGGACAGAGTGGGAAAAGGCTTTTGTGGTGTGCTGTGCTTGTCAATCCAAATCTTGCTTCAATGTTCTTAAGTAGATATTCTGTAAAGATAAATAGAGTAGATATTCTGTATAGATACTCTGTTCTCTTTCTAGGGAGAGTTTTGCTTCATGTTATGCTTTAAATTTGGTTTGGTTTACAGGAAACTCATGCTTTGAATGCATTGGCTGTTGGTGCATCTGGTCTGAAACTTGAATTTTCAGTTGGGCTCTGTCTTTTCTTAACCTGACACCTGAGAGCTTCTGTAACCAGCCTCAGGGAGGGTGTGAATTGTCCCTGTGCAGTGTCTGTGAAGCTCCCAGGCTGCTTTCTCCTGCCGTGTATGAGCACAGCAATAGTTCTGCTGGGATTTCAATCCTGCTGTGAACTGCAGGAGTGGGTTTGGGAAGGGGGGATTTGTGATGGGGTGGGTCAGGTCCCAAGGGCACAGGGAAGTGTCAGAGGCTGGAGTGCAGAGGCAGCTCCTGCAGCTCCCAAACAGGAAGCTCCTGCTGACTGAATCACTTTAATCACCCAGGCAGGAGTGTTGGCTGGGAAGGAAGTGCTCATCTCTGAACGGGCTCCTTTAATGTGGCTGTTAATTCTCCATAGTTAACTTTGATTAAATGTGGGTTTGTTTGTGCAGAAGGTCTCCCTCCACTGTTAATGAAAGTAACTGCTCTGTGTTTATGTGCTGTTCACAGCCATTTCCTCGGGGATGGAGAGGAAGGAAACTGTTCTGAGTAGGAGAGAATCCAAGCTGTACTCAGGGATTCCTTCCCAAAAGAAGGACCAGCTATTGCTGTGCTAAGCAAAAATGTGTAATCTGCAGGTCAATTGGGAAAAGTTTGTTTAATGGTGACACTTTTCTGCAGATAAACTATCCCATAACAATGGGGAGCAAAGTACCGGAAGTGGTCAGCTGCATGAATTTTGCAAGCAAAAGTTTGAGAACAGCTAAAATTAATGCTAAAATCTCTGAAAGAGCATTTCAAGCACTTAAAGCTGAGTCATTTCATGAGCACTGAGTTTTGGCACATCTGGTTATCTTTGTGTTGCTTCAGGATGGGGAAAATGTTCAGTGGTGTCAGGGGTGTCTATAAACGATTCACATTATCTCTTACTTTGGGGTTTTTTTTTGTGGTTTTTTTATGTTGTGGTCAGAACACAACTGTTGGTAACTCATGGGTGATACTCTGTTCTTTTTTCCTCCAGACTTCACTGGCCAGTGAGAACATATCTGAACCATGGGAAATATTTTTGCTAACCTCTTCAAAGGCCTTTTTGGCAAAAAAGAAATGCGTATTCTAATGGTTGGCCTGGATGCTGCAGGAAAGACAACTATTTTGTACAAACTTAAACTTGGTGAAATAGTAACTACTATTCCTACTATAGGTAAGAGTTTTGTGTTTCTCTATCTGATGGCTTGGAGATTTGGGTCTCAGCTAATTTAAGTGACTTGTCAGAACAAACTTGTTAAAGCTGTGGTGTGAAGGTGGCACAGCCAAATATTCTGCCATGGGAGGAGATTGTGACTCTTTTCTCACTCCCCTCCCTCTATCAGTCACTTGGGGAACGAACATTTGTGGGCCACAGAAAGACAATTTGTCTCCCAGCTGTTGTGGCATCATGTCAGTCAGACTGAGTAGAGAGGATTCACCTTTTTTTTTTTTTCTCTTTTTATTGGAAGGTATTGAGGTTTGCAGTTCTTAAAACCCGGGGGAGGTTGGGGGGGTTTTTGGTTTGGTTGCAGGAGGGGATTTGTTCCCTTGGGGTTTATTTTTTGGTTCCCTTGGGGTTTAATTTTTGGTTCCTTTGTTTTGTTTTTTTTGTTTTTTTTTTTTTTTTACTTTTGTTTTGTTTCTTTGGGTTTGTTTGTTTGTGTTTGTTTGTTTTGTTTCTTTGAGGTTTATTTTTTTTATTCCTCTGGGTTTTGTGGTTTTTTTTCTGTTCTTTTGGGGTAGTTTTTTTTTTTTGTTCCTTTGGGATCTTTTGTTTGTTTGGGGGTTGGTTGTTTGGGGTTTTTGTTTGAGGTTTTTTGTTTCTTTGGGAGTTTGTTTCTTTGGGGTTTTGTTTGTTTGTTTGTTGGGGGTTATTTGGGGTTTTTTATTTGTTCATTAGGGGTTTTTTTTTTAAGGCAACATAGTTTGTTTTTTGTAACTGCTCAGGTAGCAATTAAATTTGTTCATCGGGGTGATGGTGGGAGCAGAACAAGCTGGTTTTGCTTTGAGAGCTTCAGCACAGGATTCTGCTGGTTTAAACTCCAATTTTAAGTGAACTTTTAGAAGTGATCACAGTCTGAGAGTGCGACCTGCTAAGTACAAGAGTTGTGTTGAAGTGAGATTTGTGCCACAATCTCTCGTTCAGGTTTCAATGTGGAAACAGTAGAATACAAGAACATCAGCTTCACAGTGTGGGACGTGGGTGGCCAGGACAAGATCAGACCCCTGTGGCGCCACTACTTCCAGAACACACAAGGTGAGCCCACACTCCTCATTGCCAGCTTCCCAGAGTCTGAGAGAGCTTTCTGGCTGTCTTCACAGAGTTAATTTGTGGAGGGAAGTGGGAATATTTGTTATTACAAAAGGTGTGTTTGTGTGCTGCTCTGGCTTTTCTTTCTTAAGCTGCTGCAGGTTCAAAGAGGGATGGGGAGAATTCCACAAACCAGTCTTCCTTGTCCTTCTGACTCAGAGCGAGTTCAGGAGTTTGTTTTTTCTTCTGTCAGCATCACAGCTCTGCCCTCACTTCAAAGCAGAGTCTTTACCAAAAGCTCTGCAGCCCCAAGAACTGGGAGTTTGTCACTTCTGTCACTGCTGGGGCCTCTTTCATGTGTGTGTCTTTGAGTCCTGTCACAGCATTTCAGGAGCTGCTGCTCCCTGGAAAATGCCAAGTGGTTTTGTAGAAAGAGTACCCAAGTTGCAAAAACAAATGCAAACCAAGACCAGTTTTCACCAACTTTCAGCAAGAACAGACCTTCTCTCAGACATGAGACTTCAAGTTTGTGTTTATTTTTGTTTGCTTATTTCTAGGTCTGATTTTTGTGGTTGACAGCAATGACAGAGAACGTGTGAACGAGGCCAGAGAAGAGCTTATGAGAATGTTGGCAGAAGATGAGCTCAGAGATGCTGTTTTATTAGTGTTTGCTAACAAACAGGTATGCCCAAGAAAGGTGTTTATGTCTGTCTGAACCCTTGAAAACTTGCAACATCCTTGTGAGTGCCAGATGTTGACGTTGGTTTTCATATTTTCAGTGTGATGATAAATAACTCAGGGTAAATTGCCATTCAGGTATGTTGAAGGGAGAAAACCATAGGTTGAATTCTCATCTGAAAGGAGCATCCTTCTAAACAGTCTTGGCTAAGAGATTTTCAGTTTTAGTGAAAACCAGTTTGATTTTTAAGGTTGACATGGCTCAACTACAGCACCTGCCCAAACTTCCTCCAGAGAGGAATGCTGGAATGGCAGAACCTCCTTGAATTCCTCATTTAGGCTGTTTGAGGGCACTGCTGGTGTTGGTGGAAGCACTGGAGTTTTAATGTGCTTGTGCTGATCTGTGAGCTGGGCTCAGAGTTAGCTGAGAGTTCTGCCTTCTATTGCTTGTGGAGGCCTTGGCAGCTTAACCCCAAATGTTGAAGGCCTGAAGTGTGACCAGGAAATGTCAAGAGGGAATGACATCCTGCTCCACTGATTGCACAGCCTCAGCTGGGAAGGGTGGAAGTGCCACAAGGCATGTCCAGGAGCAGGAAAGGTGGGCTCTGAAGAAGCTGTGCTCAGCAGAGTAGTACTGGGTGGTAAAAGTTGATCTTAAATCATACCCACAGTCACAGAAAGGATACTCCTGAGTGGAAACACGAGTTGATTTTACAAAGTGGGACTTTTAATTCACTTGCAGCAACACACAGATAATATATTAGAATTTGAGGCAGGTTTTACAAAGTTTTAGTTCCTTAAAATACCTTGGATGAACAATCAGGTGTCAGCAGTCATTTGCCTTCCAAGTGTTTTTGGGAGTCCTAAGGTCCTTCTCACACAATTTTCATTATGCTTCAATAATTTTGAAATGTGGACTTGGAATTGTGAGCAGTGTCAGCACTTGGGGAATGGCTGGATGATATTCAAATATTCCATAATGTTGACTTAGACTGGGTTGCTAAACCTTTGAGGCTTTTGTCACTGCGGGGAAATAGCTTGACTATCACAGTAATCCACTGGGGTTGTCTGAAAGAGAAGTTCTGAGAGCTCTTTGCTCTCAAGCTGGTGCTGGAGGAGTGGGAATGACTGTTGTTGCTTCCCTCAGGACCTGCCCAACGCCATGAATGCAGCAGAAATCACAGACAAACTCGGACTGCATTCCCTTCGTCACAGGAACTGGTACATCCAGGCCACCTGTGCCACTAGTGGAGACGGTCTCTATGAAGGACTGGACTGGTTGTCCAATCAGCTCAGAAACCAGAAATGAAACCATAAACCTTCCTCTTCCCTCTTTTTCCACCCTCCCTCTTATCTCCTCCTACTCGCCCTTCGCTTTACTCTAATGTGGCAAACTGTGCTACTTTGTGGTATTGAGTGCCGGAAGCTGTTTTCATTTCTTTTTTGTCACAGTATATATTGCATCATGCTGTAAATGTGGCAAATACAAGCCTGAAAACAGTTAGGTTTCTTATTTAATGTAAATAGTTTTTGTTTCCAATGAGGCAGTTTCTGGTACTCCTATGCAATATTACTCAGCTTTTTTATTGTAAAGAATCGAGTCACTGTTCAGTACCTGGAAGGGAATTCAGTGGGTTAATAACGTAAGGGTTGCCAGTGGTCCTTGTGCAGTAGAGCTGGATTTGATCTTGGTTGGGTTGTGAGATCTGTGAGATCCATTTTGGTGGTTGGTTTTTAACCTGAATTCTGTATTTTTTTAAATAGACAAGGAAAAGTAAAAACACTTATAACACACAGACGTTTGACATCGCTTCTGCTGCTCCAGCTCTAACGTGGTGACTCTTGATTCTTTTGAAAGGGTGAAGCAGTGACTGACACCCAATTAGCTTCATCTGCTTAATGAACAGATCATAAGTAGTAGATCTCTGGCTCTGTCTGTAGCTCGTAGTCTGTGCTCATCTTCGTTCACAACCGTTCAAAGATTTGCTGGGCCTGGTTTAGATGAGCTTTGCAGACTCATGCTAAACATCTGACTTTTGGTTCAGGTGAGATTTCTCGTTTCCATTGAACTTGAATCATTTCCAGAAGTCGACATTTTTAGCCTGTCATATTTGTCAAAAAGTGTTTTGTACTTTTCTTGTGCTTAAACCACTCCAGAAGGCAAAACCTTTCCACAGGAAGCACAGCCTGTCCTAGTCCTAAGCTCTATAGGCAGAAAGTACTGTACTTAACGTAAGAATTGCCATGAAAAACACCAAACATCTATGTATAGTGTCTAGGGAAAAAAACAAAAAGCATGAGAGTTTGGAGAGTCATTCCACTCTGCAAGTATTCAATCCCATTTTGGAACAATCCCATATCTGTATATGTGTGAAAACCCTTGGCATCCCTCATACTGCAAGGTTCAGATTTGCCATCAGAAAAATAAAAAAAAGACCTCTTTACTTTTCTTTTGTATTTTGATAAACACTGAAGAAGCTGGAGCTGTTAAACTTTAACTCGAGGAACTATCAGAACTGGTTTATTTAGTGTTGTGGAAACCTTTATTGCTTTCAATACACAACTAGTAATCAACTGTTTTGTATACTTGTTTTCAGTTTTCATTTTGACAAACAAGCACTGTAATTAAAGCTATTAGAATAAAATCTCTTAACTATTTCATGTTTTTTATGCCTTGCTGTTCATTCGATCATCTTGGCAGAATCATAATTAAATACTTGTTGAATAAAAAGTTTCATGAAACTTGCACTGGTGTCGTGTTGGTTTGTATTATCTTTGTGCAGGGGATCCAAATCCAGGCAGCTTTTTTGCCACATCATGGTTTGCATGAAAATTTGAGGATATCTCCTGTATTTTCTAAGAAATGAATCATTCCTGGTTGGAGCCCTGCAGGTGAAGTGGTGGGTGGGGTTTGTTGGGTTCTACTGGAGTCACTCTGTTGCCTCTGGGGCAGCACAGCTTGAGCTTCTTGAGTAGCCCCATCAGTTCCCCAGCAGGTTGTTCCTCTGCTGGTCCCAGTTAATTACAGGATCTGTCAATTAGCAGTTTCACGGGAGAAAAATAGGAATTCTGCCTTCCTAAGTGCTTTGTTTTGCATTTCCCTTTCTGCAGTTCCCGCTGGATCTGGGACAGAGCTCCTCCTCTGGGTGATCCTCCTGCCTTCCCTGTCAGCTGCAGCTTCTCCTCCCCAGTGCTCAGCTCGGGCTGCCTGCCAGCTCCTGGCTGCTTTCCTGGCTGGAGCTGCAGCAGATCCCCCATTGCACTGGAAAGCTGCAGGATCAAAGGTCTGTCCTGCAGGTTAGAGAGCAAATTCCCTGGGGGGAAACCTGGGACTCCGGGTGGATAACAGGGACTGGGGCTGGAGTACAGGGTAAATAGCACTGGGCAATCTGGGATCACAAACCTCCTGCAGGTCAGGAATCCACCTTGGAATTTCAAGCTGTGAATCAGGATATTTGCATCCCTAATAGAGCAGGACAGCTCTTTATTCCTGTTCTGGGAGGGAATTGAACTTGAAGGGCCAGCTGGGTTAGGATTCTGCCCCTCTGCATACAGAATTTGCTGTGGAAAACAGGGAATGTGGTGATGTTATCTGAGCTCTGCCCTCTGCTCTGGGCAGCACAGGCTTTGCTCTGTCCTTGGCTCTCAGCCTGGAGCTTTGGGCAGGAGGTGGCTCAAGCCCAGGGCAAGGATCCTGCCCAGTGCCCCAGGGAGTTTGCAGCAGCTGGACAGGGAGGCTCTGGGGTAAGCAGGGATGGGGCTGGGCTCCTTTACCCTCTGCCCCCTCAGTTTTGGCTTCCCGTGTTTCAAAAATGATCTTGTTTTGAGTGTGAGACAGGAACAGGGGAGAGCAGGAGAGAGCCCAGGAGAGCTGAACTGAGCTGGGCCAGCAGTGCTGGGCACACCAACACCCTGTCCCTGTGCTGAGGAGCTGGGGGTGCACAGCACCCTGCCCAGCCCTGCCCAAAGCTTGGCACTGAAGGTGGGATGTGGGAGTCCATGAGGGAACAGGACTCTGGGCTTTGTGGGTTTCTTCCTCTGCTTGCTGTGCTGTTCCCACTCTCCCATGGCTCCCTTTTCAGCCTACTGCCCAGTTCCCATGAGGCACAGTCCTGGCTCTGGGATGTTTCCAGCAGGCTCCAGCCAGTTTGGACCCCAAAATCCCATGGAGGTGACCCCAGGCTCAGCCTGGTGAGCACCAGCAGGGGCAGAGCTCCTGGGCAGGGAGTGCAGGGGCTCGGGGTGCCCCAGCTGTGCCCTGGGGATCCCTGGGATGGCTCAGGAGCTGCAGCTGCTCACACCACAAGGAGCAGCCCTGGTGCCAAGGGACTGCCAACCCCAGAAATCGCGTTGGGGTGGGATCACCGCAGGCTGTGAGGGCTCTGCAGCATCTCCCACTGCTGGGACAGAAGGGCTTTGTGAGCTCCTGAGCACGGTGCCACTGGGCTTTTGTCCACCAAGACACACAAACCCTCCCTGTCTTCAATTGCATCATTAATTACACAAATGAGAGCCTTGTGCTTGGCAGCGATGCTCCGGAGCTGCTCGGGACACCCCCTTTCCATTCGGATCAATATTTCTATTTATTGGTGTAAGATTCCCCTCTTTCAGTATGCCAAGAACTTCAATAATCACGTGCTGAGGGTTCCAGTCCTGGCTGGGAATGGAGTTTGCTGCTCCCTGGGGTGGGGGGATGTGGCCAGGGCAAAAGCTTATGGAAGACACATGCATTTTCTCCCCATAAGCTGAGGAATTATTTAGGTGTCCAAGGCCAGGTGGGACAGGGCTTGGGGCAAGCTGGCCCAGGGAAAGGTGTCCCTAGACTGGAACTAGATGAGCTTTGAACTCCCATCCATGCAGCTCATGAACTTAAGGAATCTTTAAAGAAAGAAACTCCTCAGCCACTGCACTGGCAAGCACTCAAGGGCAGGGAAAGAAGACAAAACCCCATCATAATAACAATAATAATAATAATAATCTCTTCCAAAGTCTCTATCCATAAACACGAGGTATCCACAGCATTTTCAGCACCACAGCCAGAACCACCCCAGCAGCAGCCCTCACCCACAGCATCCTCCGTGCTCACTCCTGCCTGGATGGATTTTAGGGGGTGAGGAGAAGGGTGCCCAGGCCCCGCTGCCCCCACAGCTGCTGGTGCTGCCCTTGGGCGGGCAGGGAAGGGGCTGCTGGCACCACAGCCTCAGTGCCCTTTGCCACACTGCCCCGGCACCCGCGGGGCCGCGGCCTTTTTAATTTAATCACTTAAAAAATATAAATCTCTGGAAGATGTCCCTGAAACAACCCAGGCTCTCTCTCAGTCCTCCGAGTCGGTGTCGTGGCGCTGCCGGACCCCGCGGGCCGGGGGGGAGCGGGACCTGCTCCTCTTCCTGCCCTTCCTCCGCGGGGACGGGTGGTGGCCGCGGCCGTCCCTGCTCCGGCTGCGCCGGCGGGCGGGGCTGCGGCCGCCGCTGCCGCTGCTCGCCGAGGATTCCGTGTCGTGCCGCCGCCGGCTGCCGTGCCGCGGCGCCTCCGAGTGCTGCGGCGTTTTCCTGCGGTGGTGCCTGCGGGGACAGGAGGGACGCCAATAAGGTGATTCTGGCGGTGAAAAGGGGATTTTGGAAAGCCAGGAGATGCCAACGGAGCATCCTGATGCCAGCCATGACCACGTGGCTCTCCCGAATCCTTCCTCCCGTTTTGCACTGCTGATGCCCCATCCAACCCAGCTACCTCTTATCCCGATCCGGGGAAGAATCGGAGGATGAGGGGGCAGCATCCTTCTTGGAATGCTTCTCTTTGTCCTTCTTCTTCTCCTTCCTATGTTTCTTCTTTTTCTTGTTCTTTTTCTCCTTCTTCTTCTCCTTTTTGGATTTTTTGCTGCTCTCAGGTCTGCAGGGAAGAGATCAAGCAATGAGAATTCCTGCACTGAGCATCCCTCTGGCTCCAAAAACTCATCCCCATCCCTTTTTCCAGGCACATCCCACCACATCTCTCCTTTGCCAAAGAGAAGCCCACAGAGGCTTTTGGGGATGATTCAGAGAGATGCAAAATAAGCCCAGTGCCAAACAGAGCCATGGAAACATTTTGTAAAATATTTCCCATAAATGCCAGGGCATTTCTGGAGGTTTCCCACCAAAGTAGGAAAAATCCTCACCGTTTCTCCTCCACCTTCTCCTCCTTTTCCTGCTTCTTCTTGGAGACAGATGTCTCTGGGCTGCTGGAGACTTTCTGGTGCTAGGGTTGGAGAGGGGAAAAAATACAGAGTGAATCCATAAGCCCATAGCTTGTAATTGCAAGGCAAAGGGTTTTTCTCCCTTTAAAAATCAAACTTAGAAAAAAAAATTAAATTAACTTTTGGGAAAAAATTAGAATACCCTTAACAGCTGCTTCCAAATTAAAGCCCCACAAATGACCTCTGTGCCAAGAGGACACAGGAAACTCCTGCAGGTCTCTGTGCTACAATACCCAGATGGTTTTTTAGATAAAATATTCCAAGTGAGGGGCACAGCTTTTTGCCTTTTTCCATCTATTTTTGAACCTTCCAAGGACAATGTGACTGGCACCGTACCGTGAAGACCGAGAGCCCCATCTTGGCCGCCTCTCTGTCCTCCTTGGAGAGCATCACCCTGCCAGCACTGCCACTGCAGAGAGACCACAGAAAAAAGCATAAAAACACTAAAATCAAATTGTTGTGAAATTTGTGTGGGATCCTTCCCTCTCTCCTTACCTGGAGCTGCCCAAACCCACCACCCGATCCACGTCCTTCTCGTCCCGCTCGCCGCCGTCCCTCTTGCACACCTCAGCCAGGTCCTGTGGGGAGGGGGGACAGTGTCCTGTGTGTGTCCCCAAAATCAGAGCACAGGGGACACTGGGGGGACGTGTGGTGCCCCTGTTACCTCTTTACTGAGGCCCGTGGGCTGCCTCTTCAAGCTCTTGTAGCCCCTATAAAAACAAGAATAGGTGATATGTGTGTGGGGACACGCGCCTGCTGTTCTTTGGGGATTTTGTGGGGTGGGGACTCACAGTGCTGCCATCATGGCCTCCTGCTCGGCCAGGCGGACTGCAGCCAGCTCTTCCTCCCGGGATAATGGGGGCCCCGTGTCCTTCTTGCCCTTGGCATACCAGGTCAGGTCCTTGCCCTTCTGCCACCGCCCCACCGGCGCCATCAGGGAGTTCCCTGTGGGGAACAGTGACCCCCCCTCAACATCACGGCACCCCAAAACCACACAAGGGACAGGGAGGGTGAGATTTGAGCAGGATCAGCCCTTACCCAGGTAATTCTCTCGCTGTTTGTCTGTCTTGACATCCTCCCAGCTGAACTGGTCCTGGCCCCCCCGGACCCCGCCCCGGGAGGAGCCGAACATGGCGCCGCACCCCGCAGCGGATTCGGGGGGTTCTGGTGACCTGCAAAGAGATCAGCCCCGGGTTTACCCACTCCAGATCCTCCAGCAACTCTGGGGAGGCTCCTGAAGGTGCAGGGAAGCAAATTTGGCCCCCCAGGGGGGAGTGGAGTAACCAAAGGCCTTTGTTGGGGTGTTACAGGCTGGAAGCAGGGCTCATAACCCAGAGGTGGGAGGGGGTGCACAGCTTGGGGAGGGTCCCAGCCTGGGGGGACGTTGCTGAGTGGGTAGGGGGGCTTAGGGCAGCCCCAAGGGGAGTTTTAGAGCCTCAAGCAGGGTTTAGGGCCAGCAGTGGGGCAGTGACAGCTTGGGGGATTCAGGGTCTAGGAAGGGGTTGCAGAGCAAGGAGGGTTCACAGCCTGTGGGGGGAGAGTTCAGGACGAGAAGTGGGAAGGCTCTGGGTCTGCGAGGAGGTTGCAGGGTTGATGGAGGGGTTTAATGGCCACATGGAGGTTCTTGGCTTCAAGGGGGAGGGTTCATATCCTGGGGAGGTTCAGACTCTAGGAAGGGGTTCACAGCCTGGATGGGATGAAAGCTGGAAAAGGGGATCATGGCCTGGGGGTGGGCTGGGCGGGGAGGTTGTACTGCCCGAGAAGAAACTACATGGCCCAGGGTGGGACATTACCGGGGGGAGAGTTTCAGGGTCTGGGAAAAAGTTCAGGGCCGAGGGAAGCTGCAGGACCTGGACGCTGCAGGGCCTGAGGTGGGAGTTTGTCCGTCCCCGAGAAAAGCAGCGCGGGGCGGTTCCCTGCAGCCCAGGCCCCTCCGGGCTGGGGAGTGCGAGGACCGGGCGGGCCCGACCCGCGGGGTCACCCGGAGCCTCCAAATCCCCCAAATGCCCCAAATGCCCAAATCCCAAACCCGCCCCCGCTCCCCTCACGCACCTCCGGCCGCCGAGCGCGCGCCCGCCCCGCCGCTACCACCGCGGGCACCGCCGGAGGGGGGGGCGAGACGGGCGGTACCACCGCGCGGCTCAGCGCGGGGGGGAACCCCGCAGAGCCGCACCGCCCACACACGGCTGTACTTGTGTATATTTATTTATACATTTATTTTTACATTTAAACAATACTGGTGCGTCACTTCTTCCAGAACTTCTTGTAGGTGTCCAGGTCGATGCCCTCGAAGGTTTCCTCCTCCTTGGCCTTAGGCTTGCTGGGGAATTGCCGGCGCAGACGAGCCTTGCGCTCGGCTTCAGGCAGCGTGTTGCTGTCCAGGGGCATCTGGGGACACGGGGGACACGGGATGAGACCGCGCGGACACATTGTGACATCCCTAGGACACGGCACGAAACCTCTGGGACATGGTGTGAGATCCCAGGGACACAGTGTGAGCTCCCAGGACATGGTGTGGAGCCCTGGGACAAGGCATGAGACCCCCAGGGGCATGGTGTGAAATTCCCCAGCACACAGGGTGCAATCCCAGGGACACGCTGTGAGCTCCCTGGACGCATCACCAGACCCCGGGACAGGGTGTGATCCCCCTGGGACGCACCATGATCCCCCCGGGACACATGACAAGCCCTTGGGACCCCCACGCTCCCAGCCTGCCGCTGTCCCCGTACCATGAGGATCTTCTTGGGCTCGCCGTAGCGCAGGCGGACGGTGGAGCCGTCGGTGCTGACGAGCAGCAGCGGGTACAGGCGGCCGTAGCGCTGCCGCTGCAGGTGCCCGATGGCCGCGCGGTTGGAATTACTGCGGGCGCTGGCAGCGAGCGGCAGCCGGGACGGGGCCCCGAGGCGCAGGGCACTGCCGGGGGAAGGGGGGAGAGGGCCGGTGTCACCGTGAGGGTGACAGAAGCTCCGCCCGGTGTCACCGTGAGGGTGAGGGGAGCTCACAGCAGGTGTGAGGGTGACGGCAGCCCCGGCAGGTGTCACCGTGAGGGTGACGGGAGCTCCGGCGGGGCGCTCCCGGTGGGAGAGCCGCCGCTGCCCCATAGGCACCCCGGGCTCACCTCAGCGCACGGCTCGCTGCCATCGCAGCCCCGCTGTGAGGGACGGGTCTGGCACACGGAGCAGGGGACACAGCCTGGGGACAGCATGGCGATAAGGAAAGGCGCTGAGGTGGCTGTGGGGTGACACCGCCGTGTCGCCATCGCTGTGAAGCTTCCACATCCCCTCATCAGCACGGAGCAGCCCCATGACAGCTCCGGCCATGGTATGGCTTCCCCCGGCCCCGCAATGGTTTAGTCCCAGGTCTCCCCCGCCCTGGCAATGGTTCAGCCCCACTATGGTTCCCTCTATTCCCGCAATGGTTTAGCCCAACCACGTCTTCCCCTGCCCAGCCATGGGTCATTTCCATGACAGTTGCCCCCCTCTCCCCGTCATGGTTCAGCTCACCACGGTTCAAGCCCATCATGCCTCCCCCCACACCCACCTTGGTTCAGCCCTACCGCCTCTCTCCAACCATGGTTCAGCCCCACTATGGTTCCCCCCCATTCCCGCCATGGTTCGGCCCAACCACGTCTCCCCCTACCCAGCCAAGGGTCAGTTCTATGATAGCTCCCCCCTCTCCCCGTCATGGTTTAATCCCATCATGCCTCCCCCCCACACCCACCTTGGTTCAGCCCTCCCCCCTCTCTCCAACCCCAATATGGCGCCCGCCACCCCATCGTGGTTTGGACCAACACCGCCCCCTGCCCTGCTCCGCCATGGTTCGACCCATGTTGCCCCCTCCGTTGTCCCCCCAACACCCCCTCCCATCACGGCCCTGCCCGTGCTGCTCCCCCCCACCATCATGGTTCAGCCCCTCGCTCACCCCCCCCCGCCCGGCCCGCCGCGTGGTCCGTCCCGCCGCCCCGCACTCACGTGACGGCGCGCTCCCTCCTTCCCCCCGGGCCCCGCCCCCGCGGTGACGTCAGGCGCGCGGCGGTGGCGGCGGGTGCGCGCGGGGGCTGCCGGGACCGCCCCCCCCCCATCCCCTCATGATCCTCGGGCGGATGCGCGGGGCGGGGATCGCCCGGGCGGGTGAGCGGGGATGGGGCCGGGGCTCGCATCCTCACGGGGACCGCGGGCCGAGGGGCACGGCCGGCCACGGGGGGCCGAGACCCTCACAGGGGCCCTGGACAGAGGGGGTCTAACCAGCCCCAGGAGCTCCGTCACTCACAGGGGTCCTCGGCTGAGTGGCCTCGGGGCGTTCAGCCCCTCACGGAGGCTTGGAATGAGGAGTCCTGGCCGGCTCTGGGGTTCTCAGCCCCTCACAAGGGCTCTTGGCTGAGGGGGCTCAACCTGCCCTGGCGTGCCGAGCTCCTCAGGGGTTCCTCTGCTGAGGGGTCCCGGGGTCTCAGCCCCTCTTGGGGCTCTGCATTGAGGGGTCCTGGCTGGCCTTGGGGTGCTCAGCCCCTCCTGGGGGCTCCGCATTGAGGGGTCCTGGCTTCCCTTGGGGTGCTCAGCCCCTCCTGGGGGCTCTGCATTGAGGAGTCCTGGCTGGCCTTGGCCTGAGGGGGTCCAGCAGGCCCCAGGATGCTCAGCTGCTCAGAGGGTCCTGGACTGAGGGCCGTCAGCACCTCTGGGAGCTCTGAGCTGAGGGGTCCCAGCTGGCCCCAGGCTCTGAGTGCCCCATGGGGGTGTCAGGACACTGAGGTACCGACCTGGGGGTGCTGATCCCCCACAGGACCCCCTGGATGATGACCCCCCCCGCCTGGCCCCCGGGAGGCTGAGCTCTCCCTGCTCTGTCCTGTGTTATCCATATGGGATGGCTGAGGGCATGGGACAGGTCACAGCCCCACGGGGCTGTCCCCAGGCTGGCTCTGTGCCCTTCCCAACATCCACACCGGGTCCCCATGGCTGAGCTGCTCCAGGGTGGCTTTGAGGTGTCCCTGGTTGGATAAACCAGACAGGGATGTGCTTGTGGGGTTTGTGGGCACCGTAGGGTGGGGTGAGGTTAGAGGGCTTTAGGGATAAGCATTGCTCAGGTATCCTAACACACCTGTGGGGAAGTGGATGGTAAAACCCCACCGGTGTGAGCTTCACCTCTCTAGAGGTTTTCCCAGGTGGGTAGACTGGTTTCATCCTCCTGGTGGGTTCAGCTGCTGTGGTTTACAGGAGGACATGGTTTGGGAATAATGGGTTTGGACCTCCCTGATTTCTGCAGTGACCTTGAGTGAGTGGTTTGTGTTCTGTCTGCAGCATCACCACTCCCTGCAAGCCAGGGGTGCAGCCAGTGGAGAGGCTAATTAGTGCTTTGTAGGTAATTGTTTCCAGGAAAAAGCTGGCTGAGCTCCAGCTCTGTACTGCTGTGGGATGCTCTGCTCCTCACAGAATCACAGGGTGGGTGAAGTTGGAAGGTTGGAACCTCCCTGCAGGTAATTCCCTGTCTGTCACAGCAGGAGTCCTCTCCCTTTTTGGAACCTCTCCCAAATCTTTCAAAGATGGGGGTGGCACCTTTATAACAAACCTGCTAAAAATAGGGGGTGGGATTATAATCCTAATCCAGGAGCCCTTTCTCAAGGCTCCAGGGAAACCGTGCTTTAATCTTCTTTTCTTCTTCATAAGGTGGCTTTGCCTTCCCTGTAAAGCCTCTCTGCTAATCAGTTTTAATTTGTTTAACTCTTGTGATGTCTGTCCTTTGCTTCCCTGGTTATGTTGCCACCTGTGAGGTAAAATCCAGGGTGAATTTAGCAGCACAAGCAGACCAGGAGCCATTCCTTGCCTTGGGGACAACCTCCTGTGACCACCTTGTCTTTTTGCAGCTCAGAGGGGTTTATGTGGCTGTTTGTCCTCAGTCTCAGGTGTGGGAAATAATTGTTCCAGGGGTGGAACAAGAGGAGCTTTAAGGTCACTTCCAACCCAACCATTCTGGAATTGTACAAAATTCCCAGTTTGCCATCTTTCCTCCTGTGAGGGCCCAGCCCATGATGGGATTCCATGGGAGGGGAAATGCCTTTTGTTCCCTCTCAGTTTTCCTCTACAGATCTGCAGCAAGAGAAGGGATTCACAAGGGAGGCAGGAGGAAACACCTGCAAGTCTTCAGGTTTATTTTTAGCTGTTTTGAAAGAAGTGAGACGTGATCACAACCCAGGTGTCTTTTCTCTTAGGTAGGAGTATTTTGGGGAAGGAAAAGGGAGTGGAGTGGAGGAGGGGGTCACTGTGGGAGTGGTTTGGATCTGTTGGCAGAAGGAGTTTTCCTGTCGTGGAGCTGAAGTGAAGCTATGTGGATTTGGTCCAAAGAAAGAGCAATGTTCCTGCAGAAGGAAAGTGCCTGGAAGTGTTCCAGGTTGGATGGAGCTTGGAGCAGCCTGGCCTAGTGGGAATTGTCCTTGCCCATGGCAGGGGTGGGGAATTAGATGGTCTGGAAGGTCCTTTCCAACACAAACCCTTCCAGGATTCTACACAGACCAAATCCTCGTGCCTGCAGGGACAGGAGCAGCTTTACTGTTTTCCATAATCCCAGCCCAGCAAGGACTGCCACCCCTCAGCCTTTTGGGGATGTTGGCTGCAGCTTTGCCAGCCAGGAGAGCAGGGAGTGGAGGAGGAACCAGGGGGAGATTAAAGCTCAGCAGGGTTGTTCTCATTGGCCACCTTCAAATTGCAGCTCGTTAATTAAGGCTTTAGGAGCTCACAAATAGCCCGGCTCTGTCCCCAGGAGCCTGTGCTGCAGCCACTGCTTTCCTTGGCTGGAAGGGAGCACAAGGAGAAGGTAAGGATGTGCTGGAGCCTGCTCCCAGCCCATTCCTCTGCCCCCTTCCCAGTTTGTCTGGGGTTGAATGGAATGATTGGAAGTGATTTGGGCAGCTTTAAATTTCTGCTGGTGTTTGCTAAGGGCAGGTGAAATTCTGAGGGAGATGAGGGCAAAGCTCTTTTTCTTCTGGCTGGGATCTGGGACTGAGATTTGTGCATCCAGCACAGTTCTCGTTGGCACAGCTGGGTCCTGGAGGGGAATCTGGAACACCTGGAAATCCAGGCTGGCACCCCAGTGTCACTTTTGGGGTGCTTGTGGAAGCTGGTGTGTGATGGAGCAGCATTGTTTGGGGGCAGATGTGTTGGGATGTCTGAAGGGGATGGATTTGTGTGGAGTGTTTTCCAAGGAATGCTGAGGGCTCACCTGATGAAATTATGTGGGACAGAAGAACTGTGAGGAACAGAGAGAAGAAAATGCTTTGGGTAACTGCTCTGCTCCCTTGTTGCAAGCACTGAGTAGCATTTCCCTGCCGAACATTTAGGCAAAATCTGTGGTTTTTGGAAATTACAGAAGTTTAAGGACCAAGGGAACGGTAGGAAAGCCCCCAAAGGACTGCCTAGAGTTTGTTCAGCCTTCTGCTTTTGGGGTGATGGAGCCTAACCCGGCACCGTGGTGATGAGATTGGTCCTCCCACGATTTCATCTCTTGGATCTCTGAGGCTGCGGCACTCGGAGGGCACTAAGCAAAAAAAAAGAAGAAATAAAGGAATTTCCTTATGGATGATTATCGACCGTGGGTGTTCTCACCGCCCACGCTGCCGCTGTTGGCCCCTCCTCAGCCTTTGTGCCTTAAACCCCGTCCCTTGGCGCAGCCCGGGATGAGCTGCGGTCAGACGAGGATCCTCGGGGAGCAGAGGGAAAAGTTGTGTAATTCTCTGTGTCGTGCTGCCCGAGGGAGCAGGGATTTAGGGCTGGAAACGCGTCCCGCTCCCGCAGCGGGGTCAGGGAGAGGGAGCCCGGCGGGATTAGCCCGCGGCCGCTCTGGTGAGACAGCATTTGGCTTAAGGCTGTTTGAAAAGTGATGTGTAAGGTCAGGGTGACATTGCCATGAGCTAATTTAAAATGGAAAGGCATTATCTGCCTCTTGGCTGGTGGCTCCCCAGGCCACACCCAGCCCGGGAGGCTGAGGAAATGACTTTATTACTTGCTGAAAGTAATTTCTTAAATAGGAAGGACTTGTTTGATTTGTCCCACTGTTGCCAGCACTTCTGGTTTGGAAGCTGCTGATGGGTGAGGGTCTCCGTGGTACCCCCACACCTTTACACAGCATTTCTTCTTTTTCCCATGTGGATAATTAACCTTCCTTCCCCTCCAGAGACACAGGAACATGAAATCATCTTTTTTCTTTCTTTCTTTCTGACTGAAGAAACAACTGCAGCAAGTTCTGTGTGGCCCCGGGCTGCATTTTTTTCACCTGTACCAGGAACTGATCTCTGGATCTCTTTCTTGCCATGAAACACCTGCAGATGGAGTTGGTGCTTCAGGAAATGTGGGAATAAACCCCTGAGCCATTCATGGCAGTGATTGCTCCTGAGTTCAGATGCTGTTGCAAGGATTTGGGGGTTGGTGATAGAAAGTTTTAGGTGCAAACTCTCTTTGAAGCTCCTTTCTCCCTGTGAGAGGGAAGGGACTGGGGCTGTACCTCTGTCCCATGATTCCAAATGCCACCAGGCACAAATAGGATTTTGTTCCTTTTAGAGAGAGTTTTCCTTAGGATTTTGGTCCCAGTGAGACCCAGCTGTGATGGAAAACAGCTGGCTTCAATCATCCCAGTTTAGTGGCAGCTAAATCCCAGTTTCCCCCTTCTTTGGGTTACATCCTATGAGTTTAACCTCAGTCTCCTGAGAAATGTTTCTGCACTCCCCATGCTTTTTATCAGCTCTGAGCTTGTGATTTTGCATCCTTTCAGCTTTTGCTGCATAAATTTGTACCCAAGGGTAAAGGATTGGTGCTGTTTTGAGGGGCTTGAGCACTCCTGGGAATTCACAGGTGCGTTTCCATGGTTGTTTCTAACCAGACACATTTTTCTGTCTCTCCCCAGTCATGCAGGGACCAAGGCCAGTGGTTCTGAGTGGCCCATCAGGTGCAGGGAAGAGCACTTTGTTAAAGAAACTGCTCAAAGATTATGAGAACGTCTTCGGCTTCAGCGTCTCCCGTGAGTATCCAGGGCTGGGCTCTGGAGGAGCTCAGCAGGGCCAGCTCAGAGCTGCCTCTATTTATACATGGTTTCTCATGGCTTGGCTGTGTCCCAGTCTGCCTGTGGGCTCTTGGGGATGTTTAAATCATTCAGGGCACCTTTTACTCCTGGTATTGAGTGGTGAGTCTAAGTTTTGTCTGGACTAGCACCTTTCCAGGTTTAGTGACTCCCCACATCTCAAAACACAACTCAGAGAGGAAACAAAGTTCTTCTGAGTGATTCTTAACTGTGAAAGTAACAAAATCCCCCCACATTTCTGCTTGAAAAGCCATTTGAGATTTCAATGGAGCTTTGCAAGGTGTTTTTATGTCTGTTCCCAATATGTGTTTTATTGTCCCAACACTTTGTGTACTGCAAGTAAAATCTGTGCTTTGAGATCTGGATTCCCTCCGCCATGAACAAACAAAATACTGGATATTTAAAAATCTAATGCTATGGGAGGAGAAAGAAACTTTAAAATATCCATCTTGTATGTGTGTGTGTGTCATCCTATGCTCCTTATTCAACTGCATCTCAACTCACTCCAAACTAAACCTTATTTTCTCCCAAATTGCCTCTTGGTAGAGATTTTTTCCCTTGGAAATCCACGTGCCACTTGGATCTTGGCATTTCTTTGATCCTGCAACACCCATGGGTGATGTACAGAATTTACAGAGCTGGTTTTTCTTTCTTTTTTCCCCTGCAGATACCACAAGGCAGCCGAGACCTGGAGAAGTGAATGGCAAAGGTGAGCCTGTTGCAGTCAGGGCTGTCTCATTGGACTCTCCAAATAATTCAGGTTTTCCAAGCTGGGCTCTCATTTTAGGTACTGTGCTCTGAACTTGATTGGATTTTCCAAAGTTCCAGGTAGTTCTGGGGACATATCTCCAATGGCCACTGCTTTGGGAAGTGCAGCTGCTTAATGAGATGGTTTTAGCTGTATCAATGGCTTGTGCCCAGCTGTTTTCTCATGTATTTGCATATTTAAGAAACAACCAAATGAGGTTTGTTCTTAATTTCCAATGGCGGTTTTCCCTCTGAAGGGACAGAAAGGAATTTCAACAGAAGATAAATACTCCTTTTTAGTTAGTTTGATGTTCCCTTTTATCTCCCTCTCTCTCATCCCATTCTGGTCTTTAATTAGAAATCCTTTCAAATGAAAGGCCTTACCATTCCTGCTGTAATGTGTCCCACACCTGGAGGCAAGGGGGAAGAAGTTCCCACTGCACCAGGAATGGGAAAGGATATGAAAGATGGGGTAGAGCAGCATTTTTGGCCACACAGAAAACTCCAGAATGTTTTGAGCAGATGTTTGGACAGTTGGTGTGGAAGTAGGAAGTGAATCCTTGTCAAAAACAGATTTTTAGTGTCTTCTCCCCCAAAAACCCACGGGTGTAATTTTGACCATGAACTTTACCTTCAGAATGTTAATTTCTGTCCATTTTCCTTTCTCCAGATTATCACTTTGTGACCAGAGAGGAAATGCAGAAGGAAATTGATGCTGGTGAATTTATTGAGCACGCGGAGTTCTCCGGGAACATGTATGGGACAAGGTAGGTCAGCTGTCCCTGCCTGTGCCACAGGGGCTGCAATTGGACAGTCCTGAAGATCCTTCCCAATCCAAACTGTTCTGGGATTCTAGAAAATAAATTCAGAATCTCTCCAAGCCCCTGAGGATGTTCCTGCTCACATGTGGGATAAGATGGATAGTCCCTCATGCTTAGCAGAAGAGTTGAAGTTCTCACCAGTCCTTTCTGCTCTCCTGAGTCATGAGTGGATTATGATAAATGATTACAAAGCTTGAGGCAATTCCCCATGTTGGGGAAGAGGAATTGTCTTTACAGCATATAAAAGTCACCACTTGAAAAACTAGGTGGAGAATTAAGTGCATCTTGTGACCCAGATGGAGCATCCATGTCCATCCAGCATCCTTCAGGAGAGCATGTGGAGTCAGTGGATCTCTGGAGAAGGGGGGTTCTCAGTGCTTTTGCTTTTCAATGAAGATTATTTCCATGTTTGTCACAGAATCCCAGGATGGTTTGGATTGGAAGGGACCTTTAAGATGGTCCCTCCTGCCATTAGCAGGGAACCTCCTGCCATTAGCAGGGAACTTCCCTCTGGGTGGTAAAGCTCTGCCAAGGCAAGAGTTAATGCACATCCCACCCATCCTGTGGCATAGTCACACATGATCCATCCCCACACCTTCCAGCATGGCTTTGCCAGCCTCTCTAGCAGGAGACAGCAGCTCCCTGCTCCACCCAGAGCAGTGGCACTTGGAGAAACTCCTTATCAAGAGCAGAGCAGGCTCTGTCCTCTCCTGCTGCAGTTTGGGGAGCCCTGTGAGGTTCCCCTGCTGCTGAAAGGGACACCCCAACCCCGCTGTGTCACTGTCATATTTAATGAAAAATCCTTTGCCAGGATTTTTCTCCTGAGAAGCCTCAGAAAAGAAATGTAAACAATAATTATCTGATTGCTTGGAACGTGGTCTGGAGGTTGCTCACCAACAGGTGCATCTTGGATTGGTTCCATGTGAATTGTTTTTAATTAGTGACCAATCCCAGTTCAGCTGTGTCTGGACTCTGGTCAGTCATGGGTTTTTATTGTTCATTCCTTTCTAGCCTTCTGATGTCTCCTTTCTCTTTAGTGTAGTTTCAGTATGTAATTTTCTTTTAATATAATATAATATATATCATAAAATAATAAATCAGCCTTCTGAACCATGGAGTCAAGATTCTCAACTCTTCCCTCGTCCTGGGGACCCACGACAACACCGCAACAATTAATAACCACAGCCCTGGGCTCTCTGACCCTTCCCTGTGTGCTGTGTCCCCAGTAAAGGAGCTGTGCAGGCCGTGCAGGCCCAGAACCAGATCTGTGTCCTCGACATCGACATCCAGGGCGTGAAGAACATCAAGAAGACGGAGCTGAACCCCATCTACATCTCGGTGCAGCCGCCGTCCATTGAGATCCTGGTGAGCGCCCGCCTTGCTTTGCCGTTAGCACTTAGAGGTAATCAGCAGCCACGGCTCCCCCTTCCCTCTGCAGGGCCCTGCTCTCAGTGGGGAGGACATTCCCAAGCATATCCCTGTAGGAGTGTGCCACAGAGTGACAAAACTGTCCTTTGTCCCCTCAAAAAGGAAAGAAGCCCAGAAGTTTCTCTCCTTGATTAGGTGAAAAAGCCCCATAGGTTTAGGGGACTTCACCTCAAACTTGAAGATAGCTAACTGGACAGAAGCCAAAAAGTCCTGCCTGGACAATTTAGTAGAAAAAGAAGTGAACAAAGAAACTAATGGCTTTTGTGAGGTGTTTTACCAGGAGCAAGACCTCTGGTACCTGGCTCAGTTTTTCTCTGTTTGTTATTTTGCCTTTTATTAAGCCTTTTTGTTTCCAACACTGCAACAGAAACCATGCTGTTGATTTTTATGCCTCCAAGGGTAGCTGAGCTATCTTGGGTGTGAAATAGACCTCCAAGAGCTTATGGGACCTGGCTTGAGGAGGCTACTATAACATATCTCCACCCAGCCTTTGACTCTCAGGAATAAATCTTCCTGTGTTTTGTTTTTTGAGTCTTTCCTCAGTGTTTTCCTTGCCTTGGTTATGGACTGCATTGCAGCATGGCCAGTCTTTAAAAGCATTAATTGTGCTTCATGCTGTGCTGAGATTTGCCTCCACAGTTAATATTAAACCCAGTGAGGCTGGTTTTGTGCAGTATCTTAAATTCTGTGCCCCTCTGGTCTTACCCTGTGTAAGTGATTGCAGTGGGACTCTTGCAGCAGTGGTTCACAGAGGGATGAGGACACATGAGGACAACTCCTGACTCTCCCCTCTTGCTCTCAGTACATCAGGCAGGCTCTGTTTCTCGTTGAGTTTGTGGAGGAGGAAGCCAGCAGCGCCAGATGCCAGAGCCCAGCAGAGAAATCTCATTTCCAGCAGTACCTGGAAAAATAAATAAATGACAGGGAGGTAAAAGAAATCTGGGACCCTGAACTGTGGGTAGGAGATCTCAAGCCCAGTTTGGCCACTGGTTTGCACTGGGCTGTAAGTGAGGCCCCTCACCCTTTGCAGGGTGTTCTCATGTGCCCGTGGTCACAGACAGCACCTGCCTGAGGGCTGGGGGGGTTTGTGCCTGCAGCTTTCAGAACACTCATTTCCTTCATGTCTCTGTCCCTGGGTTTAGGAGAAACGACTGCGGGACCGAAAGACTGAGACAGAGGAGAGTTTACAGAAGCGTTTGACTGCAGCCCGTGTGGACCTGGAGCTCAGTGAGTCCTTGGAGTGCTGTGTGCAGGGAGGGAGGTGCCTGGGTGATTTGGGAGCTGGTTTTGGTGGCAACATCTGATGTGTGCTCTCCAGCAGCGCTGGCAGGGCTTGCCATGAGCCGAGTTGGATCACTGCTGCATTTCCCACTGCACTTCCTTGGGGGAGGTTGGCAGAGCAGTTCATTAGCAGCAGCTGATCTAATAATAGTACTAAAAAATCATATTAAAATGCCATGGGGCTTTGTGCATGAGAGCTGACACAGGGAAGAAAAATTGTCCTCTAACTCTGTCCTCATCTCCTTTCCCAGGTAAAGAGCCTGGGCTGTTTGACCTGGTCATCATTAATGATGATTTAGAAAAGGCCTATTCTGAATTGAAGGAGGTGCTGCTGGAGGTGAGTCCTTGAGGATTTTCTCCCCCTCATTCCTGGGCCAGATAGGTGAGGGTCTGTTCTCAGGCAGCCACAGAAATGTCACCTCATCCCACACTTGGTCTGCTTTGAGCTGCTGAGGGACAGATTGAGTACAAGTGATGATGGATCAGAGAGTGGGAAATGAATCCAACACAATCCTGAGCTGGGGCAAAGTAAACATTCATCCCTGGGTAGCAGAGAAGGGGATTCCTATTTCTGGAGCTTCCAATTCAAACCTGGCCCTGTCCCTAAAGGTGAGCTCAGGTCCTGTGATGTCATGGAACTGGTCTGAGTTTTTGGTTGTCACCATGATATTTTCAGAAAAATCCCTTTGCCAGGATTTTTCTCCTGAGAAGCTGAGAAGCCTCAGAAAAGGAATGTAAACAATAATTATCTGATCGCTTGGAATGTGGTCTGGAGGTTGCTCACCAACAGGTGCATCTTGGATTGGTTCCATGTCAATTGTTTTTAATTAATGACCAGTCCAGCTGTGTTGGACTCTCTGGTCGGTCTGGGTTTTTATTATCATTCTTGTTTAGCTGCCTGATGTCTCCTTTCTCTTTAGTGTAGTTTCAGTATATAATTTCTTTCAATATAATATAATATCATAAAAAAATAAATCAGCCTTCTGAGAACTTGGAGTCAAATTCTCATCTCTCACCTCGTCCTGGGACCCACAACACCGCAACTGTTGGTCACTCCTGGTCTGCTAAGCTGTGAAACCAGGAGTTGTTTCCCAAAGAGTGGCAGATTCTCAGTCTCTTTCCCTCTCTCCTTGCAGGAAATCAAGAAGACCGAAGAATCCAGGAAGTCCTGAGCCGGCCCTGCTTGGGCGTTTCAATTTTGCACATCATTCCCGAAGCTCGCCACAGCTCTTTATTCCAAAAGACATTCCCTTTAGGCTGCTCCTACCCCCAACTCACCCTAGGATGTTTATATTAAAAGGAAAGAAAAGGAAACCTGCTCATGCTTGTGCTTCTGTTCCCTGCATGTTCAGCACATGCTCCCTCAGGTTTGTGCCTGGATTCTTCGGGAGCTGCCAAAGGGCTGAGCCCTCCTGGACAGCTGTAGAGAAGCTGTTGGGCTGATGTGCTTGGAGGCAGCAATAAATCCCTTTTCCTAGGGGGACTCCTCTGCATCCAGTAGCTGCTGCTTGTACAGGTCTCTGTTCTGAGACCTAGTGAGCTTTGTACTTCATTTCCCAAGTTTTCTTTAGCTTTAATATTGATGTTTTTATGAAACTTCTAAGCCCTTCGGTCCCTCCAGCAGAACACATCCTGAGTGTCCTTGGGTTGGTTTCTCACACTGTGAGAACTGTGGGGACAAGCTTGGGAGAGCTGAGGGTGTTCCCCTGGAGAGGAGAAGGCTCCAGGGAGAGCTCAGAGCCCTGCCAGGGCCTGAAGGGGCTCCAGGGGAGCTGGAGAGGGACTGGGGACAAGGGATGGAGGGACAGGACACAGGGAATGGCTCCCACTGCCAGAGGGCAGGGATGGATGGTAGATTGGGAAGGAATTCCTGGCTGGGAGGGTGGGGAGGCCCTGGAATGGAATTCCCAGAGCAGCTGTGGGTGACTCTGGATCCTTGGCAGTGCCCAAGGCCAGGTTGGACAGGGCTTGGAGCAACCTGGGACAGTGGGGGGTGTCCCTGCCCATCCAGGGGATTGGAACAAGATGGGCTTTGAGGCACCTTCCAACCCAAACCCTTGTGTGATTCCATTCCATGGAATGACCAGTCTGTCAGAGCTCCTGTCCTACAGGGGATGACTTCAGCTGCTTCCCCCAAAACCACACAGCCCACTGGGCCCTGCAGTGCCCAGCTGAGATATTTTCTCACCCAAACCACATCTTACCAGAGAAGATTTGTTTCTAAATACTCAATTTTTGGGTTTTATCCTCTTCACATCTCATCCCTCCAGTTTATCCAGCTGCTCTGCAGTATCTCTTGGTCCAGGTCATCTCCAAACCTCCATCCTCCACTTTATGGGGACAACAAGCAGAAACCCCCCCTTGGGTCACCCTTTTAGTAACCTCGCATTCACAGCCATGATTTGTTGATTATTTTGCTCATTTGCCTTTCTTAGACTGGTTTGATAGATCTTGGATTTCCTAGAAAATATTGCTTCCTGTTGTGGATTTCCCACTGCTTGGTTCTGGAATTGGCTCAACAAGCAGGAGAATCCTGTGTGGATTCGTGGTGTGAACCACGCAGGCTTTTCTTGTGCCATCAAGTGATGGGCTCTGATTATTTTTCCTTCTGAATCGTGGGATTTGGTTACAATTTGCGGGACGCGTTTGCAATGGGAAAAGGTCTCCCCTAGATGGCAGGCACGGCAGCGGGAAGGCGCTGGAGTCGCGGAGCAGCAGAGCGGGAGGCGCAGGACACGGCGCCCGCCTCAGTCCGGGGCTCTGCGGCCACCGAGTGGCACCTGCGGGGCTGTCACCAGATGGAAGTGCCCAGCTGCTCCCTGCCCATCCCTCCTGCCAGCGCCCCCCGCCCGGCCTCGGCTCATCCCGGCGGGACAGGTGAGTGCAAACCCCGCGGAACGGGAGCGGGGGCAGCTCTTGGGAAACGGGAACAGCCGATCCTTTGGATGGTTCGTGCCCCCTTCCCTGGTGAAGGGGAGGGAGGGGGAAGGCTGAGATGTCCCAGCCTGGTGGGCTGTCCCAGCCTGGTGGGGTGCCCTGCTGTAGCTGCTGTGTGTGACGGAGCAGATGGAGAATGCTTGGAAAGCTGGCACTAATGTGAGGTGACAGGATCGAGGTGACGGGATGGCCACTGGGATGGCAGTGGGAAACAGAGGGAATGGGAGTGGGTAGTGGAGCAAGGCTGGTCCCCAGGCAGGTGGCACAGCTGTGGAGCATCTCTAGAGAGTCATTTTGGGTGCCCCTCTCCAGGTTTGGTGTTTTGGAGGGGCCGTGCCGTGCATCGAATCCTGAAGCTGGGGGGGTATGAAGGCACTTGTTGAAGTGAGTTTAATTCCTGCACCCTCAAAAATGGGATGTCTGTTTTGTTAATTGAGTTTGCAGCCATAAATGCCTCTCTGGATCCTTGGGTTTGGTACTGGCTCATCGAGGTACTCCATTCCCACATCCCTGGGGCAGCCAAGGACCACCCTGAGCGTGGCAGGTGTCTAATGCTGGGTTCTCCACATCTGCAAACATCTGCTCCCAGTGCTCCATGTGGGGCTGTGATTGAGGGATCAGACTGGAAAAGTGAGGATACAGGAGCCTTCCAGCCCAGGGCTTGTCTGTGATTAAAGATGCTCCTCCTGGAGGAACATTTTCCCACCCAGATCCTCCAGGCAGGAAGGTGCTGTTCCCCTCTTGGGGTACACCCAAGTGAAGGAACAGGCCTGCTCCTGGCTTACTTCCAGAAATGTCAGAAATAGGGATTTTATATAACTAAATATTCACTGTTCCGTCAGACTGAGATAAATTTGGACAGACTTCAGCTTTTTTCAGCTGAGATGCCTTGGGAAACGTGGCAGCACCTACATCCCTGCAGGAGGAGGATGCTGAGGGAGGAAGAGGAGGGCAGGGAATGGTAAAAGCTGGGATAAAACCAGCCCTGGGAGCTCCCTTGTCGGTGGCTGAGGATATTTTGGAGCCGATGCCAAGAAAATAACAACGCCCCATAGCACTTTTGCTTCAAAGCTGTTGCTTTGCAGTCATTGCATTGTTTTTTGCTGAATCCAGGCTGACATGCTGCTTTCGGGGCAGGATCTGATTGTTTTCCCCCTTTTTTTCAATTGTCATGCCTACCCAAGCTCTTTGGCAATAGAAACACTCCTTCAAGGAGTGAATGTGGGATTTGAACTGAGATTACCTCTGCTCTGACCCAGCAGCACCAGCCCCTGCCTGGGAAGGATGATGTGCAGGGATTTAGAGGGGGCAGGCATTTCCCAAAGCCCAAAACACCCAAGAAGAGCTGGAGCCACACTCCAGGACACTCTGAAGCTTTAGCCCAAGGCCCATTTGCCCCCATCCTGATGAGCCCAGGGACTTGTCCTTGCCATGGTTTTCCTTGGCATCTCAGTGCCGTTAGAGGCAGCTCTGATTTTCAGGCTTCCTTCCATTCCACTGCAGAAAGGCACCGCGGGGCAGAGCTGGCCTGGCAAATAATTGGGCAGCTGGCGTAGAAAATGAGCAAGGAGGGGAAGAAGGAGCAGGAATAACCCTGATTTTCCTGCTTGTCCATCAGCGTCCGCCTCGCTCCGCGCGCGTCTCCCACGGCAGCACCGGGATTGAGCAGCCCAGGTATGGAAGTGTGAGGGGATGTGCTCGTGGTGGGGCACAGGGAGGATGTGCCGTGGGTGTCTGAGTGCTGCCAGAAGTTATCCTGTGAGGAAAAACTCCTGGGATCTTCTGGAGAGGCTGTTCAGCGGGGGAGGCTGTTAATTCCCACCTTTTTTGGCAAAGACAGCTTTCCTGCTCCATCCGTGAGGGAAACATCTTCTAGGAAATCCTCCAGCAGCCTGCAAGGCTTCAAACAGGAGAGCAGGGAGTTGGGGGTCTCATCCTCATCCCTCCACAGTAGAGCCACCTGCCTGTGTTCCCCAATCCCCCAGGGTGCAAAAACCTCTGGCAGCTCCCAGCTGTTCCAAAATGGATAAAGAGCGGTGGAACTGCTGGGAGCAGAGGGAGGTGGGCTTGGGATAGATTTACCCAGCCATGTGGATCCTGGGCTTTTTTCAGGAGGCTGCAGCTGGGCTGGGTGGTGTGATCCATGCTGGGGTATCCTGATGTCCCTTGTGCTCTCCCACAGGACAGGGAGGTGACCACCACGCTCCAGCTGCTGCCACCTCACACTGAAACTCCAGCACCACCAACACCCACCACAGGTAGGTCCCATTACCCTACACCAGCCAAAAACCCTCCCTGGGATCCATGTGGGACTCAAATGGACCCATGCCAGTGTCCCTTGGCCATGGCACTGCTCCTCCAGGGCTTTAAGCTAAATTTGCTCCTCTGGGGCTTTTCTCTGCCTGTGCTGCTGCTGGGAAGGAAGTTGAGTGGGAGGATGGAATTTTCTGCCGAGCATGCCGTGACTCTGGATGCTCCAGGCTGCTCGTAGGAGTTCTGCCGTGCCCATCAGCTCCACGAGGCTGAGAGTGGCCCTGGCAGCTGGCTCAGGGGGCTGTGCCTGCCCTGCTGGGTGCTGTATTTGGGTCAGCCACATCGACTGGATGTGCAACTGTGTCATCCCTGGAGAGCGCGGGACGCCGATCCATAGCCGCGGCCGGCTCCGGCCGGGATGGCACGCACAGCCTGGAATCCTGACTGCCCAGCCCTGCCCAGCCCTGCTCCCAGCCTCCAAAACTCAGGAATCCAGTACAGGCTTGGCTTTTTCCAGCAGCAGCAGCTGTGACTCTGCTTGTCCCGGACGTGCTGCAGCCCTGTAAATAACCAGAAGCCATCTGCAATTCCCATTGTGCCGTGGCAACTGGTACAGCCACCGCAAGGACCGGATGCTTGTGGAGTCAGGGATGCATCCCCCTCCTGACTGATTCCTCTTTGATTCCTGATTCCTCTCTGTCCAGCCACAAAAAGGAGGGAAAACAGGATGTTTTTCTGGATTTTTCTTTCCCCTTCTCCAGAGATGCAAAGAGGGGATAAAAAGAAGGGAGGCAGAAAAGGCAAAATTCCAGTATCCAGGTGGAGCTGGGCAAATATGAATTTATATTCCTCAATTTCCACATAGAGGGGTTTATTTTATTGAAGCCATGTGGGAATAAGACCCCTGGGAGCTGGATCCAGTGGGCACAGGGAAGGTGCCCAAGTCACCAGCCCAGCATTAATTTGCAGATATTCCCTGAAGAATCAGGGGTTGCTGCTCCTGTTTGTATCAATTCTTGATGGAAAACAAAGTGTCCATGTGGTGGGCATTGACCTTTTGGGATGGCCTGGCTCCCTGATGTGGAGTCAGCATGGAGGTGATGCAAAAACTCAAAAAGCCAAGAGCAATGCTCCAGTCACCACCAATGGGAGTGGATATGCTGGGTATAGGATGAGGAAATAGAGGAGATGTATTATTTTTCCTAGCTGGAAGTGCAGGATACATGAGCTGCATCCCTTGCTTTGAACATGGTTGAAATCCTGGGATGCCTCCTGGATGTGGGGGCATGGACTGGAGGGAGAAAACAGCACCCCAGTTTGGGTGGAGAGGGGAAACTGGTGCCACAGCCCAGAGCAGAGGGATAATCTCCCTCCCTGGCAGGGTGGGTGCCTGTCAGGCTGTCCCCTGAGCAGGGAGGGTGATCCCACACTCTCCATCCATGTGGCTCTGGCTGCTCCTTCCTGCTGCAGCCTGATCCTGCCTCCCAGCTGGAAACATCCCCTGCTCCCTCCTCCAGGGGCTGCCTGCCTCCAGCACAGCACCATTTCTTGGCTTCATTTGCCTTTTCATATTTTTTTTTAATATATACTATTTTATTCACCCCATATTCCCAAGCACAGATCCTGCTGCTCCTTGGGGTCATCCCACTGCAGCTTCACCCCACAGCATTGCTGTGGTGGCATCTCTGGGATCTTTACTGGGTTTTTTTTTTGTCTGAAAACCCTGATCCCCTCTGTCCTATAGGGAAGGCATTTCAGTGGTGTTCTTGCAGCAGCTCCTGGTGTTCCCAAAGGCAGGCAGGACCTTCCCGTGTGCATTGTCACCACTGTGGCTGCCACAGATGTGCTGCCTCTCTGGGCCTTGGGTGCCTCTGAGGAAGTTTTGGCTCTGTTTTCTCACCACTTTCCCATTTAAGAGTTGTATTTCTCAGTGAAGTCTCCCTGCTGAGCCTCCCCTTGTGCAGCCCATCCTCCAGCCCTGACCATGCTCCCTGCATTTCCCAGAGCAGCTGGGGCTGCTCCATCCCTGGAAGTGTCCCAGGCTAGGCTGGACAGGGCTTGGAGCACACTGGGACAGTGGAATGTGGTGGCACTGGGTGAGCTTTCAGGTCACTTCCAACCCAAACCATCTAGGATTCTGAGATTCCTCAGCTCCTCAGTATGCTCTTCCCCTGGAAGCAGCATCCAGATGGAAACTCCTGCAAGGATCCCAACAAAATCCCCCTGGGAGCATCCCTCTGTCTGATCAGTGAGCTGTGACCCCCTGTTCTCACCCCAATCCTCCCAATTCTGATGGATTTCCCCCAAGATCCCATTTCCTCACTCTCCTGGAGGAACCTCACCCCAGTGCTGCTGTCGAGGCAAAACTGGGATCCAAAACAAAGCCTCCTGCTCTTCTCCAGCAGGGGCACAAAGCCTTCCAGGAGCTCTCTTGTGGGAAATGAATTTGTGGAAAATTTTTAAAGTTTGATAGAAGGTTTACATAGTATATATTGGTATGTAAATTTTGAGATAGGAAATGTCGATTGAGAAATATTATAGAACAAGGTAGATATTGTTGAGAGAGAATTGGAATTAGAAATAAGTTTTAAAGGATGATTTTATAAGAAAGACTGGGTATTTTAGAGAAATAGAACTTGAAAAGCTATAGTATAGTAGAACTCATGAGAAGTCATTTCAGATGATTAGTTTTAGTGTTTACAGTATAGTGTGGTAAAAGTCAATAAGTTAAGAAACACTTGTAATTAAAAAATAGTTTCTGATTATAATAATGTAAATTATAACATCTGGATTATCTTACTCCACAAAAAAATTAAAAATAAAATTTATTAAAGCACTTCTCAATTACTCCAAGTTTAAAAAAACCCCTTAATGAAGCACTCTCCGAGGAGCAGCAGCCTCTCCCCGTGCCACCAGCCGCAGGAGCGTGGCCGGGGAGGGGACAATGGTGCCATTGAGGGGACAGTGGCACTGTGCTGCCGTATTGTGCCTGGCACAGAAGCCCTGGTGGGGCTGATGGGCTCCTCCTTGCCTTTGTTGCAGGGCTGAGCTGGTGCTGCCGGGCTCTCCCTCCAGCCTGGGCTCCGGGAATGCGCTGAGCAGCCGCCGCTCCGCCGGCTCCTTTTCCTGCCTGTGAAAGGTACGGCCTGGGGGAGCCTGAGCTGGCACTGCCCACTGAACAGCGCCAGAGTTTGGGGCTATTTTATAACATAAGGGTTTGGGATTACCTCTGGGTAATTGGGCATGATAATTTGTTATTATACCAGAACATACTCATTTGTTATTGTGGCATGACATAATCATTTATTATGAAATAACAACAATCATTTGTTATTATAACATAGCATATTAATTTGTTATTATGATATAACATAATGATTTGTTATTATATAGCATAACAGAATTTGTTGTTATAACATAGCATAATTGTTATTATGATATAACATAAGAATTTGTTTTTATGCTATAGCATAATTTGTTATTATGCTATAACATAACATAATTATTTATTATAACATAGTATAATAATTTGTTATTATGGCATAACATAATCATTTATTATGGTATAGCATAATAATTTGTTATTATGATATAACATAACAAAATAATTTGTTATTATGCTAAAACATAACATAATCATTTATTATAACATATATCATAATAACAAATTATTATACTAACATAACAAAATAATTTGTTATTATGCTACAACATAACATAATCATTTGTTATAACATAACATACTCATTTGTTATTATGGCACAACATAATCATTTATTATGGCATAACAATAATTTGTTATTATGCTATAACATAACATAATTATGTGTTATTATAACATAACAATTTGTTATTATGGCATAGCATAATAATTTGTTATTATGATATAACATAACAGAATAATTTGTTATTATGCTATAACATAACATAATCATTTATTATAACATAGCATAATAATTTGCTATTATGGCATAACATAATCATTTATTATGGCATAACATAATCATTTATTATGGCATAACATAATCATTTATTATGATATAACATAACATAATGATGTGTTATTATAATATAATAATTTGTTAATATGGCATAACACAATCATTTGTTATTATGATATAGCATAACATAATGATTTGTTATTATAGCATAACGAGTTGTTATGTTGTTATATTATAACAAGTTGTTATGTTATTAAGGCAGAATAAAAATTTGTTATTATGATATAACATAAATAATTTGTTATTATAGCATAACATGAAAATTTGTTATTATGATATAGCACCACACAATTGGTGTTGTGATATAGGACAACATAATAATTTGGTATTATGGCATAACTTATCATAATAATTTGCTATTATGGCATAACAGAATAATTTATTTTTATGATAAAGCATAACATAATAATTTGTTATTATTCTATAGCATAATAACTTATTATTATGGCATAACATAATAATTTGTTATTATATAACATAACATCATATGTTATTTTAACACAATAATTTATTATTAGATACAACATAATTTGTTATTATGCTATAACATAACATAATAATTTATTCTAATTAGTAAAATAATTTATTATGGCATAACATAATTTGTTATTGTGATATAGCATAACATATTTGCTATTATAACACAACAATTTGGTATTTTGACATAACATAGTGTCATAATTTTTATTGTGTCATTAATTGTAATGGAAGTAGTATTTTTTTTATTTAACTAATACTCTAATTGGTTTAATTGTTTTCATGTTATGTTTGAGGTAAGTTGAGGCAGAAATAAAATTGATGTAAGTAATTTTGTAGGGTTTAAGGCTTGAAGGTGTTATTATAGGTTTTTTTATAATGATGGGTAATTTTTTTAAAAAAAATAAGTTTTTATGGTTTTTGTAGTGGTTTTTATGGTTTTTCATTGTCACCTCCTAAGCAGGATGGGCCTGTCTGGGGGGACACTGACAGGGTGGGATTGTGGATTTGGGAGCAAGAAGAACTGGGGAGGGAAATGAAGTTCCTCACCCCAGGAGGCCGTGTCACTGTTCCACTGATCCTTGCAATATATTCTGTATTTATTGTATTTTGTATATTGCATGTATAAAGGCAGCATTGAGAGCCATGAAAATGATGATTTCTTCCTAAGCCTGCAAAATGTTTTGTATTAAATATCTGCATAAGATACAGAAATCCAGCTCCATTGGGATCTGGAGAATCCCTTAAAATTTGAATCCAGGATTCTGTGTGGAACTCTTTTACCCAAGGCTGAATGGGAGTTTGCTCAGAGTGTGATACAGAGCAGGGCTGAGATTTTTTTTTAGGAGCCTATTTAAGGTTGGTTTTGAGCTGTGTGGTTACAAAAAGGATTTCCCTGAGAATTTTCTTGCCCAAAATTCCTTGAAATCCTCAGATTTGCGCTGAACCTGGGCTTGTGACTGCCAAGGGCAGCAGCAGCTGCAGGAGCAACTGCTGTGGTGCTGCCTCCCTCCTCCTCCATCCCTGAGCATCCCAGAGCTGATTTCCTCTGGCAAACTCCTCCTGGGATCACATCACCCCTGCCCAGTCAGCCAGGCAGTTCCCAGCCTGTTCCTCCCCCAGAGCAGCTGGAGAGCAGAAACACGCTCGAGAAATTAAATTAGGGGATGAAAACTTGGCTGCCCCATCCCAGCTGTTCTGAGGAGCAAGGACATCTCTTAAAATTTCCTTCAGACCAGGAAAAACAAGTTATTTTGAGGAGCTTCACATGGTGGGAGCTGCTTAGGATGCACTGAGGGTTGTGTAGGTTCAAGAGATGAAGAGCCACCAGATTTTAAAGGTTGAGGGCCTTCTTCATGCCAGATTTGCTCAGTTTTGGGGTTTTCTTTAATTGCAGCCAGTAAAACCTCAGTGATTTGGACTCCTGGAAGCCAAATCTCCCCTCACAACACGGGGCCTTTAAGGAAAACATCAATTTTTGTGAGGTCAGCCAGAAAATCATGCGGGTTGGCAAGGGGAAGGAGCAGATGACAACGTGCCAAAGGTTGTGGCCTCTGCGTGGGGCAATTATTTAATCCCTGCTTGTGGCTTTGAGTCAGGGGCAACATCCCCCCCTCTGCAGCAGGGATGTGCACAGGGGGGAGAAAAATCCCTCTGGCAGAGAGCAGGAGGGGCTGGGGGAGGAGGAAAATGTCCCTCTGTCCCCTTCCAGCTGTTTTTCCTTCCAGCTGTTCCCCCTGCCCTGAAACGGGGTTGGGATAGGAGCCTCTGCTCAACAAAAACCATTAAAATTCAAAATTTCAGGCAAAGGCACTTCTTTGGGCATAGAAATTGGGAGGGGGGAAATGAAGTTTTTTGGTGGTGCTGCAGTGTTTCGCTGTAGCTGTGAGGACAGGGAGAGTTTGTGCCAACTTTCCATCAGGTTTGGTGCAGAAAGGAAAAGAAATCCCAAACAAGAAGGAAACATTCTTATCCAGCTGCAGCACCTCCGCTTCCCGCCTTCCTCTCCTGCTCCAAGGAGCTCTTTTTGCTATTTTTAGCCCTAAACCCTTCAAATATTTGAATTATTTGATTTTTTTTTTTTTTTTTCCCCGTAAACACCACTCTGGGCTCTGTTAGAGCGAGCGCGTTGAATTCATCTCCCTGTCCTTTTTTTATGGCGTTTTTCACGCGGGCTGGGAAGGAAAACCCAAAAAAAAAAAAAAAAAAAAAAAAAAAAAATCGAGGGAAGCAAAGGAATCCTTGGTGTGCCGGGAGGCTGGGGTGCAGATCCAGAGGAGTCGTCCCACGTCAGAGCGCGGCGGTGCCGGGCGGGAGGGAGGGAGGGGAGCGGCGCTGGGAGCGGCACCGAACGGGGATCCAGGAACCCTCCGCTGGCCAGGATGGGACAGTTTTGGGAAGGACTGAGCCCAGCGCTTCTCCGTATGTTACTTTCGTGCTTGTTTCGTTTTGTTCTGTTCTGTTCTCCCTCCTCCTCCTCCTGGTGTTGCCGGTGGTTTGTAGCTCGGCGCAGATCCCCTCCCTGAGCTGCAGCCCCGCTCTGCTCCCACCCCGCTCTTCATTTTCCGCCCTTTCCCAATTATTGCGGTGGGAAATGCGTTTGCTGAGACTGACTGTTCCTGTGGTGCCTTTCCTGCCGGGGTGAGAGCCACAACATCCCTATTTGGCATCGCTTTGTGCACGCTTTGCTGGCGCGAATCATCCCCCGGCACGCAGGGCAGTGCGGATCCGTGTCCAGGAGGTTTGGGATTAAACCAAACGTGGTTCAGCTTTTTCCTCACGATAAAAGGAAAGAATTCTTCCCTCTGAGGGTGGGGAGGCGCTGGCACAGCTTCCCAGAGCAGCCGTGGCTGCCCCTGGATCTCTGGAAGTGCCCAAGGCCAGGCTGGGCAGGGCTTGGAGCAGCCTGGGACAGTGGAAGGTGTCCCTGCCCATGGCAGGGGTGGAATGAGGTGATCCTTAAGATCTCTTCCACCCCAAACCATTCTGGGATTCTGTGAAACCCCTCTGTGCTCTGGGACCTCCTGGCCAGTCCCCATCCCAAACCTCCTCTTATCTCAGACCACCCAAGCTGGGGGGAGGAACACCAGATTCTGGTTTTGCTGCTGATCCTGTGTTCCATTCCTGAGGTTTCTGCAAAATTTGGGATCTGCATCCTCCTGGCTTGGGGATCATCAGCTTAGATCCCCCTGCTCCTGCATGCTGAGCTGGGCTGTGAGGCCAGGCACAGCTGGAGAGCAGCAGCCATGGGAGCTCATCCCAGCAGGTGTGGATCTGCAGCTGGTGTCTCTAATCCATGATGAGTTTATCTTCTCTGTAAGGTGCTTTTGGCTTGTTCTTAAAATAAGATCCAAGGCTGTGAGCACCCTTTTCATCTACACATCCCAAACACCTTGCAAAGGCTGTGTTCCCTCCTGTGCAGCTGGGGAAACTGAGGCAGGTGGAGCCTGCCTGGCTTGGCAGCATCACCACCAGTGGGAGCTGAACCTGCTCCCGGATGGCCTCATCTTCTTGGCCAACCTTCCTAGAGAGAAAACTCTCTTTTGGCTACCAAACACCCAGGATGCTCCTCTGGGCTGGGATCTCCAACTTGCATCCCTCATCCCCACCTCAAGCTCCTGAGATGAATCTCATGTGGAGATGCTGTTGAAGTTCCACAGCTTTTAATTGTCTCATCCTTCAGAATCCTAAAGATCTTCCCCATGGCTGGTGGATGACCCTGAGCTCTGTCCCTTCTACCTCCAGATCTCTGCAGATTTAGGAGCCACCAGTGTTTGTCCAAAGAATTTCCTGGAGAAGGGGGCTGGAAGGAGCTCCTGACCCACCCCCCCCTCCTTGTTCATGAGGTGGCCTGGGAGGGGAGGGCATTCCTCTCCCCATCTCCTCCCATCCCAAAAAACCCTTCCCTTCCATCCCAAGCACAGGAGCTGGGCTGAATGAATTTATTTAAGCTCTGCTTGATGGCAGAGAGCTGTGTCCTCTCCTGGTGGGAGGAGAGCAAATGTTCCATGACCCCCCCAAAGGGAAACAGAGTCCCTTAAATCCTGGAAGGCCACAGGCACCTTCTCCTTTCTCCCAAATGGCACAGGAGGGCAACCTGCCCTGTGTCCAAACTTCCTTAGAGAGGCAGAGGGAGGAAATCCCAGCTCCAGACAATGGGAACAGGAGCAGAGCCATGAGGCAGATGGGGAATCTGCTCCTCCTGCAAGCTGGGAGAGTCATTTCCCAGACAATCCTTGGGTCTTGTCCAAGACCAAAATACCAGGAGGGTTTTATTTTTGTGTGTGTGAGTGTCACAAGGAAACCCCTCCTCCCTCAGCAATATGGTGTGCACCATATTCCTGAATGATCCCAGGGCTGGGCAGAACTCTCTTCTCCTCTCATTTATGGCCTGGCTGGAGTTCCTCCACCCAGTGCTCACCCCAGCATTCCAGGGTCAGATTTAAGGCTGCCCAGCTCCCTTTGACCTGCTCTGTCCCTTGGAGATTGATGACCAACCATGAAATCCACGTGGTTTCTGCTCCTTGCTGCCAGGAGAAGGGAAAATAAAGGAGTTTTTGTGGGATTTCTGCACGTTGCAACCTGGGGCTGTAGCAATAGAAGACAGGGAACATGGATAGAAAAGGAGGAGCCCCATGCTATAAATTAATTAAGGCACATGAGAACAAACTTTGCTGGAGCATTTTGTTTATCTTCCTGCCTCTCCCATTTTTTGCTGCTGTGGGTTGTGCCACTGTTTCTCTGGCTGCACTCTCAGAGGGTGAGGATCCCATGTCCCACCCTGAGCTGCCCCTGAGGAATGAAGTTCTCAGGTTTCTGTGGCTGAAATGGCTCCTGAGGTATCAGAAATTCTTTTTTTCCCAGCCCTGCAACCGAAGAAGTCGAGATTCCTTGGTTCTGGTTTTTAAGGTTGTTTATTTTCTCTTATCTGCTACATTCTGTCTCTGCCCTGCTGAGGTCTGTCTGGCAGGTCGGGTTGTGGCACACTGACCACCTTCAGGGTGGAGTTATCTTTTTATACTAAACCTACCTGTGCTTTATTTACAATAATTTCCCAATACCTATCACCTATGTCAGACAGTCTGTCTCTACTCTAAACCAATCCAGAAGTGTCACAATCACAGCAGAAGATGGAGGCCAAGAAGAAGGAGGATAGGACATGCCCAGATTCCTCCATCTTGCCTCTTGAACCCCATTCTAAATCCCCAAAATTCTACTTTTTCACCCTGTGACAAATTCACTGTCATTCTACTCAAACCCTTGTAGCTTGTAACTCCTCACACAAAGTTGGGAATTGTTTCCATGGACTAAAATCCAAGGCACAGGTGTGTTTGACTCCATGCCAAGGTCTCTGAGCCCCCTGCCAGGGTCTGGAGCCATCCAGGGCAGCCAGAGGGATGTCCTGGGCTCTGACATGAAGTGACTTTATAAGGACAAGCCAAGTCCTCGAGCAGGTCAGAATTGCTCCTCTAAGAGCTGCACACTCTCTTTCTTGTGCAGTTTGACTTTTTGCTCCTTCTCCATCCTCTGGGGGTGGATGCCCACTTTTCCTGGCTCCAGTGGGTGTGGAGGATTGGAAATGCTGAGCAAGGTGGGGATCTGAGGGTGACTTGTGCAATCACAGGCCAGCCAAGGCTGGAGGTCCCTCAGAAGGTGCAGATGCCACCAGCTTCCCGTACCAGTGTTTGTCAGGGAGACTTTTATTTCCTATCCACTTGAAATTCTTCTGGCTGCATCCTGTCCTTCCATGGAGTATTTTTGGGATGTTTGTGAGCAACACAGAGCAGCACAGCTTCCCCACCCCCTCAAACTTGGTCCCATCACCCTGATCATTAATGACACTCCACAGCCTCATCCCTGGGAGGTGCCACCACCAGCTGGGCCCTGTCACCATCACAGGGGGATGGCAGGGTGGCACCAGCCACAGGACCCTATTTTCTGAGGGGTTCACACCCAGAATCCCCATTTCCCCAAAGATCAGGTCCATTTTGGCAGAGCAAAGACTGAGGGAGCTCAGCACCTCTGAGGCTGCGTTTCTGCTTTGTGGCGTTATTTTTCACCCCTTTTCAATCCTTTTTTAACTGGCTGGGAGCTGTGCAAGTCTGCTTGGTGTGAAACACCTTTCAAACACAGGGCAGGGTGGCAGCGAGCCCCTGCTGGCTCAGCTGGCAGCAGTGGGATGGAAATGGGCAAAATCACGAGAAAACAGCCCTGAAATGGGCTCGTCCCCCACTGGGGGAGGCATCACTTTCAGCCCAGCCCTGAGCACCTTTGGCTGCTTCCATCCCTCCTCTCTGCCACTCTCTGGATAGAGGCAGGGTTAATCCATGCCAGGACCCCAAATCCTGTTCCCTGCTAGTGCCAGCCCCCAGAGAACACCCAGTTCAAACATGAACCCGAGCTAAATTCCTCCAAGCACGTTTTTATCATCCTTTTTTTTTTTTTTTTTATTGCCGCTGACAATGGCTTTGCTCAGGCTCTGCCCAGCCCTTTCCTCTGCGCTGCCAGACAGAAACAGTTAACCAGGTTGGCTCAGAAATGAATGTGCTCCTTTCCTTTCCTCCCCCTGCCCGTGTCTCCTCTCCAGCCCCGGGGAGGAGCCGCTCTCCAGAGCATCATCAGACGATGTCTCAGTGACCCGGTGGCCTGTGCCGGCACTGCCCGCTGCCCCGGGGCTCTCTGCAGCTCGGGAGCATCGCTTGGCTCCCTCCCTGCACCTCCTGTGCCCCGGGGCAGGTGGGAGCCAGCGCCCACTCAAAGCAGATCAGGCTGATGATAAAAAGCGGGGCTGGAGGATGTGGCATTCACATTCTCTGAAAAATTCTTTCACTCGGGATTTTTCTCCTGAGAAGTCTCAGAGAAAAAGGAAAACTATTTTTATCTCATTTGCTTCTCCTGTGTTGTGCTCATGTGGAATGTGTTTGGAGATTGTTTACCCACAGGTGATTGTTCCATTGCATTCTGCTGGGTGTTGTTTTCACTCTTTGGCCAATCAGGGCCAAGCTGTGTCGAGACTCTGGAAAGAATCAGGAGTTTTCATTATTATCTTTTTAGCCTTCTGTCTGTATCCTGTCTGTATTCTTTAGTATAGTTTGGTATAGCATTCTTTAATATAATACAATACTATAAAATAACAAATTAGCTTTCTGAGAACATGGAGTCAGATGCACCATTCCTCCCTGCCACAGGAATCCCTGCAAATACAACAGGAGAAGAGGAGGGGAGGAGAAAGAGAGAGAGGGAAAAGATGATGCCAGGGGCATTGCAAAGCAATCCCTCCTGTAGACACAACCTCGTTTGATAGCGTGGCTTCTCCTGGGAGATCCCCCAGGACAGGGGACACCACCAGGGCCAGGACCCTGTGCTGACCTCGGTGCCCAGAGCCCCTGGGCTGGTCTGGGGAGGTGTTTAGGGTCCTTCCAGATGCCACAGCCCATTAGCTCTGCCGTGGCTCTGGGGAGAGCTGATGGCTCCCGGGATGCTGCAGCTGCCGGAGCAGCGCTCGGGAGGAGCCGCTCGCCGCTCCCCCAGCCTGAGGGCATCCAGAGCAAGGCTGCCTCCCACGGGGCTTTTCTGCATGCTTGGCTTGCCTTGGTGGGAGGTGGTCGCTGTCAGGCTCGCAGAATTCCCAGACAAAGCGTTTTCCAGGCTGCGGGGCCGCAGGGACACGGGTGAGATCAGCCGCAGCTTCAGCGCCTGCTTGGATGGAGCCAGAGGTTTGCAGAGGATGGAGGCGGCGTGTGCTGGGCAGAGCTGGGCTGGTGGAGCATGAGACATCCCTGCCTGGGGCATGGGGACCTGCCCGGCATCCTGGTGTGAGTGGAGAGGTGAGGAGCTCTGCCGGGAAGGCCAGGAGAGGGACCGCGTGTCTCTGGGATTTTGGGAGAAGAGAGGACTTGTGTGCACTCTCCTTCGGCCCCAGCCTGGGGGATGACCTGGGGCTGGTCCTTCTGTGGGTGGGACCCACGGCAAAATGAGCAGAGTGGGGCTGAACCCTGCCTGGGGGCTGCTCCAGACCCTGCCCGGCTCTTGGGGCTGCTGGAGGGTTTGGCCAAGGCTGTTTCTGCCTGGAGATGCGGGAGAACTCCAGTGGCAAATGCAGGGTTTGATCTCCTGTGCCCATCCTCGAGTGCTGAGGGGGCTCCTGAAGCTGCTGTGTGGGGTGACCTTACCCCTGGTGGTCACAGCACAGAGGGATACCCTGGAAAACAGGAGAGGCATGCGGCCAGCTCCCAGGTTCAGCTTTCTGCAAGAAATTCTGTGTCTAAGGGCAAACACCCGAGGTTTTGTGTGCTGGCCAGGACACGTGTGGGCGTGGAGCTCCTTTATTTATTCCTCCAGGAGCAGAGCTCTCCCGGAGATCCCGGGGTGGGAGGATGAGGAGGAAGCTCAGCTCCAGCTTCCTCTCAATCCTTCTCCCTGTTTGTCTCCCTCCCTCCCGGATCCCATGGCTGCAGAGCCTCCTGGCATCCCACAGCGCTTTTTTAGCCATTGCAGAGAACTGGAATAGTCCTAGTGAGGGCGAGCTCTGATTTATTGGGAGTGTTTTTATGGTGTTTATGTTGGCAGCCTGCAGTTTGTGTACGGCTGGAAATGTTCGCTGAAGCCTTTTATCACCAGGGCTGAAAAACAACAGAGAGCTGATGAAAAGTCCTGTGCTAATTGCAGAGGGGTTGAGTCAGGGCCGGGGCAGTAAAATGCCTGGCTCTGAGGGGCTGCTGCTGCCTGCAGTCCCCACGGGGAAGGAGAAAGGATTTCAGCCATCAGCAGGGTGGGATCCATCCAGGTTAGGCCATTTTGCCAGTGAAGGTCACATCTGGCACTGAAAGGGACAGATTGAGGTGGTGCCTCGGGCTCCTGTCCCTGCTCACAGCCTGACAGAACAAGATGATCAGCAGATGTAGATGTTTCAGCTTGGGAAAAAAAGCAGTTGCTTAAATGTGGTAATTTTTTATAACTCAGATGTGGGGGAATACCTCGTGCTGGTGTTGGAAATGCAGCTCATTTCTATCCCATCACTCCTCTCGCCAAGTCTTTGTAGGATCTCAGTGTCCCAGCTGAGGTTTTAGTGAAATCAGTGTCTTGGTGAGACCCCATCATCATCTGTGGGATTTGGAGTGATTGAACATCATGAGCACCTCACAAGAAACAACCTCCTGCTCTTCATTTCCACTGGATTATCCCTCTCCCATTGGTTCTGCAGAATTAGTCTGAGAGCAGGAAACTTTTTCAGGTGCCAGCAATGCACCTTGGAGCATAGGGAAAGAATTTACCCACCTGCCATAAGAGACCTACTTTAAAATCAGCTCCTGATCCCTCCAGTCATGTCCACTATCCCTTCTCCAGCATCACAGGTGCTGAGGAGCAGGGGGTGATCCATGGGGTGTGAGCAGCACCTTGGTGTGGGGTGGGGAACTCTTAGGGCAGTGCAAAGTGTGAAACAGCAGGAAGGAGCTGCAGGGGGATGCCACACCTTGGGCAGGGTGTGCTTTGGGTCTCCTGGTTCCTCAGAGCAGGTGGTGACATCCAGAGGAGTGGAGGGAAGAGCTGGAAACTGAGATGAGTCCCAGACAGTCCCTGGATGTCACAGAATCCCAGAATGGTTTGGGTTGGAAGGGCCATGGGCAGGGACACCTTCCACTGTCCCAGGCTGCTCCAAGCCCCATCCAACCTGGCCCTGGACACTTCCAGGGGTGGAGCAGCCACAGCTCCTCTGGGCACCCTGTGCCCAGCTCCAAGGAGGGATGACCACCCAAATTTAGACAATGAAATCCCACCCCAGTGCCCTAAAACCAGTCTTGGAGGAGGCCACAGAGGTTTTATCCTTTTGAGGAGACCATGGCACAAGGTCCTGCCTCTGCATCACCCCAGAGTTGCTCCATACCCTCCATACCCAGAAACATCCACTGGGACTCCCCTGCCAGGCAAAAGGGCACTTTATTCCAGGCCAGCTGTTTGGGAAAGGTCCTGGCTGGCACTGGGCACCTCAGTAGATGTGTCCTGCTGGGTGGATCCTGACGAGAAGGGAGGCAAGGAAGGGCACAGCATGACAAGCACATCTACGTGCCTCTAGTCTAGTCACACACTCAAGAAAATTTAAGGAATTTGGTTCAAAGTGTTTTAGTGAGGCAGAGAACCTTCTATTTTAAGAGATTTCTGATATCTCTCAGCCTGCACTGAACCACACAGACTGTAAAGGAGGAGGGAAAAAAAAAAAAAGACACAAAACCAACAAATCCCCCACTTCTGCTACTGGCAGTAAAATTTTGGCTGACACATGTGAGCCTCTGTTAACCCATGGCCCTGTGAACGTGCTGCTCAGGGAGAAACCTTACAGTAGGAGAGTCCATCCTGCTGTTATTCCAAGCTTCCCAAAAACCAGCCAAAACAAATATTTGGAGGAAAGGCAGGGGCTGCCTGCAGGGAGGACTCGGGCAGGAATGCTCCTGCCACTGGGCAGGAGGTGACATCATCCAGATTCCTTCACTGAGGAATGCAGGATTTGGTCTTCCCTGCCAGTAATTGCTTTTCAAAAACAGGCCTGCCCAGGAAAGCAGATTTCACCCAGCCCCTTCCACTGCACAGCAGAGAGGCTGGATGTTCCCAAATCCCCTTCTTGTCCCTAGTTTTACAGGGGATTGTGTGGACGGGCAGGGTGAAATCGGTCATCTCCCAAACCACAAGGGAGAGCACCCAAAATTGCAAAAGTGGGAGCTGGACAGAAATCTGGGCAGGGAGAGCTGGTGGGCAGCAATGACTTCTTGGGGTGGCCAGGCTGGGGCTGGGGGTGTGTGTGGACTTGTGTGCTGGGCAGACTTTGCTGAGAGCTGCAGGAGGAGCCCGTGGTGACCCCGTGGTGGCCCCGTTTCTCAGTCCTGTGAAGCCCAGTGACCACATCAGGTGCTTTTGAATGTAGAACTTCAGTGGTGACTGGAGAGTGTTGGTCCTTGTAGATCCCTTCCAGTCTGGATTTTCTCTGGTTCTGTGGCTGGAATAGGCTGGTGTGCAGAGCATTCTGACCAAGCAGCTGACACCTGGCTTGAGCCAGGGCAGGGGTTGTCCCCCTGCGCTGGCACTGCTGGGACACCTTGAATTCTGTGTCCATGTGTGGGCTCCTCATGACAAGAAGGACATTGAGGGTCTGGAGCACCAGGAGGGGCTGAGGGAGCTGGGGAGGGGCTCAGCCTGGAGCAAAGGAGGCTCAGGGGGCCCTTGTGGCTCTGCACAGCTCCTGCCAGGAGGGGACAGCCGGGGGGGTCGGGCTGTGCTCCAGGGAACAGGGACAGGAGCAGAGGGAACGGCCTCAAGTTGTACCAGGTGAGGTGTTGATTGGATATTAGGGAAAATTTCTTCCCTGAAAGGCTGGTCAGGCATTGGAAGGGGCTGCCCAGGGCAGTGGTGGAGTCACCATCCCTGGAAATGTTCAAATACACGTTGTTGTGGCACCTGGGGACATGGTTTGAGGTGAACACAGCAGTGCTGGGTTGATGGTTGGACTTGATGATCTTAGAGCTCATTTCCAAACTTAATTTCCCTTAATGATTAGTCTGGTAGGGCTAATTCAGCCAGGCCACTGTGGCTGAATTTCATCATATCCATGTAATCCCTGGGAAGTGGATGGGATTGCAGGAGTGGAATCAGAGGGCCTGTGGCAGGTTTGGGGAGGGTTTCTGATGAAGGTAATAAATTTGTGGGTTTGTGTTCTTCAAAGATGCTCCTTCTTCAGGCTTTGAAGCTGTATTCATTTCTTCTCCATGAAGCTTGTTCATCTCTTCTTTTCCATGAAGCTTTTGGCTTCTCCTTTGGGTTGAACACCCCACATGCCATCTCCAGTCCCTGCAGCCCTCCACCCCAGGCTCTGCAGTGGCTCCACAAACACCTCTGGAAATGGATGTCATCAGCACTTCCAGCTGCAGCAGAGGGGTCAGTTCCTGTGGGATGGAGGCTGCTGCCCTCATTTCAATAGGTGGAACTAGGTGTAGTTCAGCTGCCCCCATTTCCAGTCCAACAGGGTGATTTAGTGCCTGGAAAGGCTCGAAATATTCTGCTCCCAGTGCCTGACAGAGGATGGCTGGCAGGAAATGAGCTCTAAGGCAGGGCAGGGTTTGCTGGTTCTCTAATTTCCCGCCAGGTTTTGGAAATTCTTGGCAATGAGATGGAGAGCAGAAGAGAAGGGCTTCGGCCAAAGGAGAAATCCCACTTGGTCAGCGGGATTTTTGGGAAGTGGAGTGAGGAGCTCTGACTGGGCAGCAGCAGGACAAGGGCTGGATCTGCTCAGGTGTGCTGGGAGAAGGCCTGCTCACTTTTGGAGCCAGCAGCCCCAGAAAAGGGGGGAAGGACACAAAGCAGGGCCTGGGGTCATGGCAGGGTGATAATATTGAATTTTGTCATGACAGAAGAGGCACATCCATGCAGGAGGGCTGGGATCAGGTCCCACATGGGACAGGGTGACAATGCCATGGGAGAAACCTTCTGTGGGACATCCTGGGCTTGGTTTGGATGTTGTCCCCCACCAGGCAAGTCCCTTCCCTTGTCATATCTCAGCCACCTTCCACCCCAGGGCTGTGTCTGGTGCTGACAGTCCTGGTCTGCAGGACCCTCACAGCTCAAGGGAAGACAAAACCAAAATTTCCCTCGTTCTCCTTGGGAGAGGGGGAAATCACAGACTCCAATGGTGTGGGGTGGAAGGGACATTAAAGATCATCTGGCTCCCAGGAGGAGAATGCAGGCACCAATCCCATTGCCTCACACAGGCTGAGCAAGCACTCCACCACTGGAGCTAAGCCCCTCTGGGATCCCACAGGGGTGGAATAGGGAATAAAGGGCATGGAACAGGGATCTCCTGCTCATTTCTGCCTGCAGTCACCCCAGAGGCAGCACAGAGCTGGCCAAGCAGCACTGACATGACCTCCAGAGGACTCAAATGGGGGCTCCAAGGCTTTGAGGTCAGTAGGGACCAAAAAAAGCAGCCAGGAAAAAAGATTATAATGGATGCAAATCTGCTTTGAAATGACACAAGGAAGCTCAGAGGCTCAGTATTTGTCACAGCTCAGGGAGTCAGGTGCCACCAGTCAGGTGGGGGGCTGCTCCTCTGGCTCTAGGCCCCCCAGCAGGACATGATTTTGGGGGTTTGGAGCAATGTTAAGTTGTTTCTTCAAGTTTCTCAAAATCACAGATGCTGGTGTGGTTTCTTAATTGTTTCTGTCTGGAGGCTGAAGGGAGGATGACTTGGAGAGGAAGGGAGGGAAAGAACCAGGGATGGAAAGACTGAATTTTCAAGAAGAGCCTCCCACCACTTCAGCTTCTGGCGATGGCCAGGGTCAGTGACTGCAGCCTTTCACTCCAGAAAATTCTCAGGGGGTTTCCTGGAATATGGAAATGTGGTGGGCTGGGTGCCCAGCCAGGGACCACCACAGCAAAGAGGATGGACCTCAGCTCAGCAACAACTGAGACATGTCCCAAAAGCTGCCTGGAGGTCAGAGACTCTGACTTGGCATTTTTTAAGCTCTATTTATCACTAAGTGAAGGAGAATCAGGGTTTTTTTTCCTTAAATACCCCCCTTGCACAGCGTTTTCTGTGCTGATTGCCTCTTTAAGCTTAGCAGAGGAGGCTGAACCAGCCCTGGGCTGGCAGAAAGTGTGGAAGAAATGTGAGCACCAGACTGGGAGCCTGGGAAGGGGCTCCTTGCACGTCATGGAGGGATTTCAGTATTATTGTGAATTAAACCATGACTGCAACATCCTCTCTGTCCCATCCCCAGCCTCACAGTGGAGCTTCAGGCATCCCTGCCTGGGAACCAGACAAATTCACCAGGAGTACCTGCCCTGGCAGCAGGAGCTCCCCTCTTCCCAGGGGTGGTGGAGGGTTTGGGGTGAGCAGGGCAGGGCTCACCTGAGCTGTTCTTTTCTCTAGCAAAACCTGCACCTGATTTTGGGTCTCTTTAAGCCAGGTCTCATAAGCTCTTGGAGATATATATCACACCCAAGAGAGCTCAGCCACCTCAGATGGCATAAAATCAGCAGGATGGCTTCTGTGGCAGTGTTGGAAATGGAAAAGGTTTAATAAAAGGCAAAATAACAAAACTCTTTACAGAGAAAAACAGAGCCAGGGGCAAGAGGTTCTTGCTCCTGGTAAAACACCTCACAAAAGTGATTAGTTCCTTTGTTCTCCTCTTTTTCTGGTGAATTGCTTAGGCAGGACCTTTTCACTTCTGTCCCATTGACCATCCTAAGTCTGAGGTGAAGTCCCCAGGGTCCTGTGAGGTGTCTTTTTACCTAATCGAGGAGAGAGGAGAGAAACTTCTGGGCTTTTTTCCTTTTTTAGGAGACAAAGGATAATTTGGTCACTCTCTCAACAGGGGGCACATTCCTACCTGCACCCACGGGGCTGGTTCTCCCTTGGGAAGATCTCTGAGTCAGGACTGACCTGAAAACAAAGGCAGAGCCCTCCTCTCCCCTTGTCTCAGGCTGCGGATCAGCCCTGAGCGCTGCAGCGTTCCTGGCTCGGGCCCACAGCCACGAGCTGCAGCTTCCCCTCTGAAATGGAAGGGCTCTCCTCCTCCTCCTCCTCCTCCTCCTCCTCCACCTTCCTGCCTTCCCTTCCGCCCCAACGTGCTCATTCATGAAAAGTTCCCAGCTGGATGGACGTGAGGAGAGGAGTTGAGGCAGAGAGGAATTGTTGGCGCGGCTGTTCCCGCGCGCCGGCCAAGGGAGGTCGCGGGCCCAGAGGGATTTCATCTTTGTTTTCACAGCTGGATTCCACATCATCCTTTCTTCTCTCCAGCTTTTTATTGCTGCTCATTCCCCCTGCTGGGAAGCAGAGTGTGTGCTGGTGTGGCACGGCCTGCTGTGGCTGCCCCAGGGGCAGCGAGGGGTGCTGTCCCCCCCAGGAGTGGGGACCTCCCCAGGACAGGACGAGGGGCAATGGCCATGAACAAAATCACAACGAGTTCCACCTCAACATGAGGAAAACCTTCTTCCCGTGGGGGGTGGCAGAGCTCTGGAACAGCTGCCCAGGGAGGGCGTGGAGTTTCCCTCTCTGGGAACACCCCAAACCCACCTGGATGAGTTCCTGTGCCACCTGCTTCAGGTGACCTGGAGCAAAAAAAAAGACTGGAGATGGCACTTGGTGCTATAGTCTGGTGGAGGTGTTAGGGCATGGGTTGATGATCTTGGAGGTCTCTTCCAACCTCATCATTCTGTGATTCTGTGATTCTGTGACCTTGCCTGGGCAGGGGGCTTGGGCTGGCTGATCTCCAGAGGTCCCTTCCACCCACAACAGTTCCAGGGTTCTGTGATTCCATGACCTGCACAGCCCCACGTGTTCATGAAGGACTGAGGCTGGAAGGGATTTTGTGCTCCTGCAGTGGGGTCATGCAATGGATCCTGTCTGGGCAGGGAGGAAGGTGCCATCCCATAATAATCCCCCGAGGACACCTGGCTGCAGCCCACATCTCCTGGCTCCTTTTATCCTTATCCAACCAGCTTGGTCCGTCCTTTGGTAGGACAGGGCAGGGAGCAAGGCTGGGATCATCTGCCTTGGCCTGGAGCGTGATGGGATCACAGCAAACCCTTGGGATCATGGTCCCAGCCTGGGCACACCACGAGTTTGGGGAATGCTCCAGGGTTTGGTGAAGGTGGGCTAGGGTTTGGTGGTATGGTGTAGGGTTTGGGGTGTTGGTGTAGGGTTTGGGGTGTTGGGTTGTTTTTCATGGTGCTGCTGTAGGATTTGGTGCTGCTGGTGTAGGGTTTGGTGTTGCTGGTGTAGGGTTTGGTGTTGCTGGTGTAGGGTTTAGGGGTGCTGGTATAGGTTTGGTGCTGTGGTGTGGGTTTAGAGGTGTAAGGTAAAATTTGTGGTGCTGGTAAAGGGTTTGGTGCTGTGGTGTAGGGTTGGTGGTGTCAGCGTAAGTTTGGTGGTGTGGTGTAGGATTTTGTGGTGCTGATGTAGGTTTGGTGCTGCTAGGGTAAGTTTGGGGGTGCTAGTGTAGGACTGATGGTGCTGGTGTAGGGTTTGCTGCTGTGGCATAGGTTTGGTGGTGTGGTGTAGATTTTTGTGGTGCTGATGTAGGTTTGGTGCTGCTGGTGCAGGGTTTGGCCAACAGGCAGTTGTGGCTCATGCCCATTGTGGTGAGGGGGTGGAGAAGGAGCTGCTGGAGCCCCCCTGGGTGCCCAAAGGACTCCAGCACTGCAGATCTCAGGGTCAGCCTTTCCCCTGAGCAGCAACGTGGCCCAGGGCCAGCTGGCACTGGCTCCATTCCCACCTGGATGCCAGCCTGGGAACACCTTCCCCATGGCACTGCTCCACTCCTGAGGGGGGAGAGGGACCCTGATCCAACCCCCCTGCAGCCCTGCAGGCTTTGGGGATGACCAGGCACATGGTGTCCTTTTGTATTTGTGGGGTGCCCCATGGCAGGAAGGAATGATGGATCTGACTCCATGTTCTCAGAAGGCTAATTCATTATTTTATTATGCTATATTATATTAAAGGCTAATTTATTATTTTCTGATATTATATTATATTTACATTACATTACATTACAATTATACTATACTAAAAAATACAGAAAGGATACTTACAGAAGGCTAAAAAGATAATAATGAAAACTCCTGACTCTCTCCAGAGCCCTGGCACAGCCTGGCCCTGATTGGCCAAAGAGTGAAAACAACTCACAGCAGAATCCAATGGAACAATCACCTGTGGGTGAACAATCTCCAAACACATTCCAAAGCAGTAGAACACAGGAGAATCAAATCAGATAATTATAGTTTTCCTTTTTCTTTGAGGCTTCTCAGCTTCCCAGGAGAAGAATCCTGGGCAAAGGGATTTTTCCAGGAAATGTGACTGTGGCAGTGTCCCATCTTGGCACGGGGGACCCAGGGCTGTCCAGAGGTGAGGCAGGAGCTGCTGACCTCTGCACGTCAGCGGGTGGGGGCCACCTATGTAAACAGGTCCAGGAAGGTTCCTGTCCCTGTTCCAGCCCTCAGATCAGACCCTTCTCACATCAGGACCTGCAGCCCTCGCCGATGCTCCAGCCTGGAGCTCTGGAAGGTACCGTGCTGCTCTCCCAGCCCTGGGCTCTCCTCTGGGCTTTTCTCTCTCATCCTCCTCTTTGCATGCAAACCTGGCTGTGTAATTGAGTCTCTGCCTAATTACTTAAGGGTTATTAAATATTTGCTGGTGATATCTGTGTAATGAAATATCTTGGTGAGCAGAGTGGGAACCTGCCCTGGTCGTGCTGGGAACCTGGCCAGGAGGGTAGGACAGCACTTGTGGAAATGATGTTTCCTTTTTTCCTTACTTTCTGTTGTGTCTGTTATCTCAGAACAGTCTGGCAAGAGCACATCCAACCCATCTGCTGCCTTATTTTCATGCTCGAGTCTCTGCCTTCCCTTCTAATTCCATTTAGGTCTAATTAGTAATGGGGAAAGGGGCCACGAAGTCACACCCGAGTGTCTTGGATCTGCTTTGGCATTTTCCTTCTTGTCTCCAGAGAATCCCAGAATGGTTTGGGATTCTTAAAGATCCCCTCATTCCAACCCCTGCCAGGGAAACCTTCCACTGTCCCAGGTTGCTCCAAGCCCTGTTCAGCTTGGTCTGGAACAGCTCCAGAGATGGATGGGGAGGGCACAGCCTCTCTGGGCAACTTCTTGTTGTCTTCAGTATAGTTTTAGAGTTGGTGTTGAATTTCTTTACCATAAAAATTTTGTTACTGTGAAGAAAATCTGGTGTCCAGGGCTCAGGAGGACATTTTGGTGATTTGGGGTGGCGAGTGTGCAGCAGATTTATTGGGGAGGGCACAGGGATGGGTTTATATGGTGGAGAGAAGGGTTTGACAGCTGTTCCCAGCCCTTGTGCCTGTTTGCACAACACTTGGATCATGGAGCAGCCTCACTGTTTTGGCTCTGTCTGACCTGACAAGTCAGAGGCTTCTCCAAAGCCAAAAGACTGGGAAATAGATAAAATAGATATCCCAGCAATGAGTGCTGGAATCTGCAGAAAGGTTTGGTTTTTCAGATATGATGGTTGGGGTAAAATTTTGTCTTATCTCACAAGTCCTGCTGCCTGAGCTTCACCTCAGCTCCTGCAAGCAGAACCCTTGTGGTGGGTGATGGGTTTGAGAGGCCAGAGGGATGGAGAACCTCTCCTGTGGGGAAAGGCTGAGAGATTTGGGATTGTTCAGCCTGGAGAAGAGAAGGATTCAAGGTGACCTCGCAGCCCTTTCTTGTGGCTAAAGGGGCTCCAGGAGAGCTGGAGGGGGGGGGTTGGACAAGGGATGGAGGGACAGGACAAGGGGGAATGGCTTTAAATTGATAGAAGGTAGCTTTAGATGAGATATTAGGAATAAATTCTTCCCTGTGAGGGTGGGGAGGCCCTGGCACAGGGTGCCCAGAGAAGCTGTGGCTGCCCCTGGATCCCTGGAAGTGCCCAAGGCCAGGCTGGGTGGGGCTTGGAGCAGCCTGGGACAGTGGAAGGTGTCCCTGCCCATGGCTTTAAAGATGGACTTTAGGATCCCTTCCATCCCAAACCATTCTGGGATTCTGTGATTCCATTGCTGGCAGAGCAGGCTGAGCCCCAGAGTGTGACAGCACCCTGAGAAGGTGACACAGCCAAGCAGGACCCTGAAGCTGCTCTCAGGCCCAGCAGCTGCTCCAAACCAGCCCCAGGTGGTCTTTAACCACCTCAGAGTGGTCAGGGGTGTTTAGAGCAGCAGGACATGAGCTCTGCCCCAAGGAGGGTGTAGGACAGGGCAGTCCTCAGTGGTGCCAGGCTCTGGCCAGGGCAGTGGGACCTTCCTGAGAACCAGGCACAGCATGGACCTGATGCAAACACCTGGGCTGCTTTGTCCTGTTCCTGGACAAACTGATGCAGCACTTGGTCACTGCAAGCTCCTGGCCCTGTTAGAGTTGAGAGGTTTCTTCTTTTGGTTGGCAAATTATAGATATTTTTGCATTTGTAAAAAATTAGAATCATAGAATTGTTAAGGATCATCACCAGCCAACCCAGCACTATCATAACCACCCCCAAACCATGTCCCCAGGTGTCACATCCACACAGTTTTTAGCACTTCCAGTGATGGTGACTCTACCACTGCCCTGGGCAGTCTGTTCTAGTGTTTTACACCTCTTTCTGTGAAGAATTTTTCCCTAATGCCTAATCTAAACCTCCCCTGGTGCCCTAAACTTGAAGCCATTTATTCTTGTCCTGTCACTAGTTATCCGAGAGAAGATAAAAACATTAAATAACTTTGGACCATTTCTGGTGGCTGTCCTGGCTGGGTGGGAGCAGTCATGCCATCTGCTGCAGAGTCTGACATGGATGAGGTGTGTGGTGACAGAAGTGACACCATCATTTTTTCCACTGGAACTTCTGGGGGAAAAAAAAGAGTCAAACTCTCAGGGTCAGCAGCCTGGCTGTGACATTGCACAGCATTTTCCACACACAAAACCACCCCAAACCTGTGAGTACTGCAGGTGTTTGCAAGGGGAGATTGGTGAGGAAAGCTGGAGGAGGTGTTGAGCTTTCAGAGAGCCATGGAATCATGGAAAGGTTTGGGTTGGAAGGGACCTCAAAGCCCATCCTGTTCCAACCCCTGCCATGGGCAGGGACAACCCCCACTGTCCCAGGGTGATCCAAGCCCTGTCCAACCTGGCCTTGGGCTCTGCCAGGGATCCAGGGGCAGCCACAGCTGCTCTGGGCACCCTGTGCCAGGGCCTGCCCACCCTCACAGGGAACAATTCCTTCCCAGTCTCCCATCCATCCCTGCCCTCTGGCAGTGGGAGCCATTCCCTGTGTCCTGTCCCTCCATCCCTTGTCCCCAGTCCCTCTCCAGCTCTCCTGGAGCCCCTTCAGGCCCTGGCAGGGCTCTGAGCTCTCCCTGGAGCCTTCTCCTCTCCAGGGGAACATTCCCAGCTCTCCCAGCCTGGCTCCAGAGCAGAGGGGCTCCAGCCCTGGAGCAGCTCTGTCTCCTCCATGCCCTCCTTTGGGTGGGTGCCAAGGACAGAACTGCTCCACCTCCACTCTGGGGGTTGCTATCTCTATGCCCAAGCTGTCCCTAAGGTGCTGCTGCTCCCATCCCCTTCCCTCTTCCCACACTGACACTGGGAATGTGGTTTTCACGCTCCTGAAAAATGGGGGGAAATGTTCTTTTCACCCACTTGGCAGCAGTCAGGGGCCTCACCCAGCAGCTCCTGAATGCAGCTCAGAGGCTGGGCTGAGCTTCCACCCTCTCCTGACCCCTTTTCCTGGGGCTCTTCCAAGCTCCCTCCTAACTCTCCATCTCTGCCCATCCACAGGTGTTAGGAACAACACCACCAAACCCACACCTTGCTGGAGCAGCCAAAAATGTGTCTGTTTCCCTTTTTTTCTCCAGCATTCCCTAACCTCTCCCATACACCCTGACCCTTTTCCTCTGCCCCCACCTGCATTAAGGCACTGCTGGATGGAGGAATGTCCTCATGGACAACAGAGGGAGGAGGAGATGAGCTGTGAACTTTTGCACAGCTCGGGGATGGATTTCCTCTGATTTTAATTGAATTTTTTTTATTTTTTTTCACTCTTTTGTACAAGTTCAGGAAGGTCTAGAGCAAGTCAGGCCTGGCTTGGCTTCACAGGGCTGGCAACACTGAGTGGAAATTTTATTGCTTCCTGTTATGAGAGCTCAGGGAGGCAGGATGGGATTCCAGGAGGAGCAGGGGCAGCTCCAGCTCCAGGGATAACCCTGATGGGTGGGGCTGGAGATGGCCTTTCATCCCCACTGCTCCCCCAGCTACTTCAGGAAAGGGAAGCAAATAGAGGAGGGAATAATGGCTCAATTTGACCTCTGGCTATCGAGGCAGATGTTTTCTTTGGAGCAGGAATAGATGCTGGGGAAAGAATGCTATAAAGGGCTTTGCTGAGCCATGTCCCAGGGCTCCACCTGAGTCCCTTTTGCCACCTCTCAGTGTCATCTCACCACCTCAGACACTTCAGCAGAAAGGTCTCCCCTCCAAAAAATGAATGTGTTTTTTTTCTCAGCACTGAAATTTATCTCAAGAATGTGTCCATCAGAGAAATGTTCAGCTGGGAAGGGCAGGAATAAATTGCTTCTGCTCTCCAGCCTGGGTTTAAACATTTCCTCTGGGCTTTTGTGCTTTAGAATTTAAATCTTGTTGTTATTTAAGCATATCAGATAAGCTTTTAGGTCATTTTCAAAGTGCTTTTACCTTTCTGCAGTCATCAGCCAGCGATATATTGAAGGAAACCTTTCCTGTTTTTCAGCAGAAATGTTATTTATTCTGCTAACAGCACAGGCTTCTGGCTCCGGGCACAAACCAATGCAAACTTCACAGAAATTCCATTTTCTGACCTATCTTTGTGCTAACTGAGGCATAGCTGTGGTCCAAATGTCATGGCAGCTCAGAGCCAGAGTTTACATTTTCAGAGTGCATGAAGGAAAACATCCCTCACCTCGCTTTCAAACACTCTTGCATTATTCAGCCAAAATCCCCACGGGCTTTGGAAAAATGTGTAAGACCAGATTTTCCCTGTTTCATCCTTGCAAAGAGCCAGAGACCAACCACATCATTCTTTTCCACATCAAAACCTTCTTGGGTTCATCCAACAGAGCTGGATGCAGGATAAAAATCAACCTGATGATGAATAAGTAGAGATTTTGTCTTTCTGTCCTTCAAGTGACACATTTGCATCAGGGTTGGTGTCACCAGTGCCCTGAAAAGCCTGAGCAGAGTTTTGTGAAGGAGCAGATTTTAGCAGCAGACCCTGGCTCAGCTTTTTCTGCTGCTTGTAAATTGGTTTTTTTAAAGAGAGTTAAGGTTCTGGCTGAGTTCTTGGGATGCAAGTCCTGATTAGCCCCAAATCTTGGAGAGCACCCAAAGCTCTGTGTGAAGGAGGGAAGAAGTTTGCACAGCTGGGATGGTTTTGTTCAGTCAGGGAGTTTGGTGGGACTGAAAATGAGCCTGGGAGCCCTGGGCTGGCATGGCAGAGTCGTGCAGCACCAGGGCCATTCCCACCTGCTCATCCCTGCCTCAGTTTCCTGAACAGCTTCCTGGGACAGCCATGCTTGTCCCTGATCCCCTCACCCCTGGAATTGTTGGTTGGGTTTCTGTTTCATCAGGAAATGGGCTCCTACTGACCCCAGGTGTGGCCCCTCCAGCCATTCACCCAACCCCTATCTCAGGATGGGGCTTCCATCCTTCCTGGGAGCTGCTGGCCTGTCCCAAAACACTCAGAGGATGTGGCCCAGCCCCAGCCCAGCCATGTCACCGGGGCAATGGCACGGCTTGGGTCCCTGGGGACACAGCTTGGGTCCCTGGGGACACAGTTTAGGACCTTGGGGACACAGCTTGGGTCCTTGGGGACATAGTTTTGGACCTTGGGGACATAGTTTGGGTCCTTGAGGATACAGATTGGGTCCTTGGGGGCACAGCTTGGGTCCCTGGGGACACAGTTTGGGTCCCTGGGGACACAGCTTGGGTCCCTGGGGACACAGTTTAGGACCTTGGGGACACAGCTTGGGTCCTTGGGGACACAGTTTTGGACCTTGGGGACATAGTTTGGGTTCCTGGGGACACAGATTGGGTTCCTGGGGACATAGCTTGGGTTCAAGGGACACAGTTTGGGTCCTTGGGGACACGGCTTGGGTCCTTGGGGACACAGTTTGGGTTTCTGGGGATACAGATTGGGTACTTGGGGACATAGTTTGGGTCCAAGGGACACAGTTTGGGTCCCTGGGGACACAGTTTGGGTCCATGGGGACACAATTTAGCAACTTGGGTCCTTGGGGACACAGCCTGGATTCCTGGGGACACAGCTTGGGTCCAAGGGACACAGCTTGGGGCCTTGGGGACACAGCTTGGGTTGCTGGGGACACAGGTTGGCCCTTGGGGAAACAGCCTGGGTCCCTGGGTATACAGCCTGGGCCCCTTGGGGACATAGTTTGGGTCCTTGGGGATACAGCCTGGGTTCCTGGGGACATAGTCTGGGTTCCTGGTGACACAGCTTGGGTTCAAGGGACACAGCCTGGGCCCCTTGGGACACAGCTTGGGTCCTGGGGTTGCTGAAGGCTCTGGAGGCTCCAGCCATGAAGAAGGGGCTCCTGTGGGAGCTGTGGCCTCTCTCCCACCAGGAAATGCAAATGGAGATGTCCCAGTGGGACACGGCTTGGACCTCAGGCCCAAGGAGCCTGCTGCAGTGGAAGGTGTCCCCAGCCATGGCCAGGGGGTGGAACTGGGGCTCTTTAGGGTCCCTTCCAACCCAAACCCTTCTGGGATTCTCCACAGGGCTCCCTTCACCTCGTCCCATCAGCCAGGCACCTGCTGCTAGAAATGTCCAATTCTCAGGGCTGGCTGGAACCAAACTGGGTAAAAATGAGCCCAAATCCTCTTCCAAACCCATGGATCCCCCCACACCTGTGTGCTCCTGGGACAGCAGCTCTGAGAGCACAGGAGGGGGTGGAGGGAAGGAGGGTACATTGAGGAAGGGGGTGTCAACCCCTGAAGCCCATCTTGAAGGGGATAAAACCTCAGAGTGCCACCCCAGATCCCTTTTTCCCCATAACTGCCACCTAATTGCTGGCAAATAAGAATAATAACACAATTCCACGGATGTTTAATCTATGCAAAAGAAAAATAATATTTTTCAAACCCCAGTATTCCTTCTTAGAGGTGCCTTTGCCAAACTTTCCATCACAAATCCCTTTCCAAGTGGGCAGCACCCACAGCCTCCAAAGGTGAGGATGAGTCCTGCATCCCACCTCCAAAAGTCAGGGGAAAAATGTTTTTAGTGAAGTTAATCCAAGAGGAAAAAGATAAGAACTAAACCTGCTGCTTCACATCTTGCTCTTGCTTGTGGTGTTCAAACATTTTTGCTTCTCAGATGGGAAATTCCATCATCTCAAAAGCTCAAATCCAACAATAATCAATAAGGTAAAAAGATGGTGGTTTTATTTATTGCAGTTTTGTCACATCTGTCTCAACAGAGCGGGCCCTGTTTTAAAAACAGCCTTATCATTTGCCCAAAGATGCATACCTTCATTGCCTTTAGTTTAAAAACTGAGCAAATGAACATCCAAAGGAGGAAAATCAGAGAAGAAAATGACCTGTCAGCACAATCCAGCACAGAGCTTTGTAGGTTTGTGCTCAGAGTGGGTAATTATGGTCTCTCCTCCCCCTGGTGTAGCAGGAGATGTTACACCAGGTCTCATGATCATTGGTGACAGCACTTCTGTATTTCCATAGGACATTTAAATAAATATGTACAGATCACTGCTCTGAAACACAAACGGTGCCTGGGGGAGAGGTGCCTTGGAGAGGTGACTCCCAGCAGCAGCCAGAATTATCCAGAGCTCCATCACACCCTTCCCCCTCTGTCTCCTCTCTTTTATTCCCATCTCTCCTGGCCAGGCATTGAACTGAGGACAGGGGGTGCTGCAGGGGTGGGTTTTTCCCTGAACACATTTATGGCTCTGCCTCCTTGCCTGGGTGCTGGTTTGGTGATGGGAAGCCCTCTGTCCCTGCCAGTCAGTGATGGCTGGAGCAGGAGCAGATGTTGCCTGACCTGCCTGGAGCACAGATGCCCCAGAAATCTTTCCCCAGCCACGAGAGCTGTGTGTATAAATAACCCTCATGGTTAGAAAGAAAAGGGCCTGGAAAATCTGCCTGACCCACGGGGCTGGGGCCACGCTGAGCTGCCTTTTATCTCTGAGCTGAGCCTGGGAGTTGTTCTCAGCTGGTTATTTTTTAAAAACCAACAGCACTTCCCTGCAGCTCTGTCCTGCACCAGCAGCAGCAGGTGGGACTTTGACTTGGGTGGGAACAAGCTCTTGGTGGCCATCCCTGAGCTCTGGGGGATGTCACAGCGTGTGGCTTTAGGAGGGACATGTGCAGGAGGGACCCTGATTGTGGGGGATGCACCCAGTGGCCCTGTGGAGTGACCACGAGGTGACCCTCTGCTGTCTCCAGAGCTGAAGGACCTTGAGGGGAGAAGGTCACTGCCCCAGCGTGCTGGAGGCCAATCCCTACCCCAGGAATAAGCAGGGATAATGTGGCCTCAGCCTGCTGCATGTTCTCACTCTCTCAGTGGGAGATCTCCAGCCCTGGATTGGTTTGGACATCCCCAACCCTTGGAGAGTTTGGAAATCTCCAGCCCTGGGGGATTTAGAGATGTCCAGCCCTGGAGGGGAGGTTTGGAGATCTCCAGCCCTGGGGGGGTTTGGAAATCTCTAGCCCTGAAGGGGGGGTTTGGATATCTCTAGCCCTGGGGGAGTTTGGAGATCCCCAACCCTTGGAGAGTTTGGAGATCTCCAGCCCTTGGAGAGGTTTGGAGAGGTCCATCCCTGAAGGGGTTTGGATATCCCCAGCCCTTGGAGAGTTTGGAAATCTCCAGCCCTGGGGGGTTTGGAGATGTACAGCTCTGAAGGGGAGGTTTGGAGATCTCCAGCCCTGGGGGAATTTGGACATCTCCAGCCCTGGGAGGGTTTGGAGATCTTCAGCCCTCGTGAGAGTTTGGTGATCTCCAGCCCTTGGAGGGGTTTGGAGATGTCCATCCCTGGAGGGGTTTGGAGATCTCCAGCCCTGGTGCTCTCCTCTGGAACCTCCCTGTGTCCTTTGGGAGAGCAAGCTGTCATTGTGCCACGTGCTGAAGTTAAAACATAAAGCCAGGGTTGTGGCAATTGAACTTTTTTAGAGGTTTATTCCCCAAAATGCCTCCCAAACCCTGGTCTTCCTGGCATGGCATATTCCCACCAAGGTGTGTTCATCCCTACACCTCACTCAGCTGACAGGGCTTTTCCTGCCTGTCTTGTGTGACTAATCCCAAACAGGGAATAAACTTATCAGTAATGATAAGTGAGTGATGAGTTTATAACAGGAAACCTCAAGGAATGGAGCTGCAATAAAATGCAGCAGATGCTGCTCCTTGCAAGAGCATCCAGGCAACAAGTTCCAGTGAGCAGGAATTAGCCTTCCAGGTCCATTCAGGCTTTTTGGGAAGCCAGAGCTCTGGATATCCTGCTTTGTTTGCACCAGGGATAAAAGTTCCCGATAACCCACACAGTTTCCAACACCCCCAGTAATCCCAGTGCAGATCTTCCCATGTTTTCTGCCCTCAGGGATTTGATCCTTGCTGGAATTTCTGTCCTGGCTGTCCATTTCCACTCTGAGCACAGCAGAAATGTTATTTATTCTGCTGACAGCACTGACAGCCCGAGCCCTGGTGCTGCTGGAATGGCAATGCCAGAGCTCCTCATGGATGGAGCAGGTGCTCCTTGGACCATCAGGGGGGAGGTTTCTTCTTGGGAACCACTTGCCTCAGGCTTCCTGTGCATCCCCATCCCTGCTATTCCTTCCTGCAGCTGCAAAGAAGCCAGAGAACTCTCTGTAGGTGCTCAAAACCCTTTCCCATCCTTCACCTGCTCTCTGCTCCCTCCACCAGCCTGGAGAGAGGGGAACCACCTCCTTCAGGGACAGCTTTTCCTGGCGGTGCAGCAGAGCAGGACCTTCAGGGCGGGTTTTCCCACTAGCGAGCTTCCCCTCCGTTGTTTTTTTATTTATTTTTAAATTTCTTTTTAAATTATTTTTTCACCCCCAACGGCCAAGCAGCTTTTGCCAGAATGCGTTTTCCACATGTTCCCCATTAGTCACGCTCTCAGCCTTTCCAAACCTCTCACCAGTGCCACAAGCTGATGCTATTAATTTACTCCCGACCGACACAAGCAAAATTCCAGGCGGCGTTCCTAAAACCAGCCCCGGCGGCTTGTTTGGATTTCAAACCAGTGCCATTCTCTCTCCTGGCCTGTCTGTGGAGCACCTTCCCAGCTTCTCCCGAGGCTTGGGGAGGGTCGGGCAGGCGGTGGGGGTCGGGCAGGGGCCGCCGGCAAAGGCGGGGTCTGAGCGCCTTAAATAGGGAGCTCCGCTTGCCCAGCGCTGGAGCGGGCTGGACCGAGCTGCTGGGGCTTCATCCAGGGCAAGGAGGAGGGACTGGAGGCACAGGAATGTCGGTGGAGGAGGGAAAGCCACCGCGAGGAGCATCATGTCTCTGTAAGTAGATTTTTTCCCCTTCCCTGTAGTTGAGGAAGTGTGCAGAACGGACTGACAGCCACCTACCACTGCCATCCAGCCAGCACTGATTTATATTTTTTTTTTTCATTCTTTGGCAAGTTTTAGACTCAGTTTTTAAAGTTTTCCCAGTTCCTACAGCTGTGCCTGAGGTTTTGTGGAAGGGTCAGAGGGTTTTGGGAAGTCATCTGTGGTGAGAACATCTCATTCCTGTACGGAGCTGCTGGTGGTTTGAGCAGTCCAACCCCTCCTTTGTAGCTGTTTTGAAGTCCAGTTTGTACCCTGGGTGTTTTTTACACACTTTGTGTCACCTCTGGAGGTGATGGATGACTGAATGAACGGATTTCAAAGCCACAGGGATGGGGAGTCTTTCTCGGGGAGATAATTCAGCCACATCAATCTACCCTGTAGTTGAGGAAGCGTGCAGAACGGACTGACAGCCACCTACCACTGCCATCCAGCTAGCACTGATTTATATTTTTTTTTTCATTCTTTGGCAAGTTTTAGACTCAGTTTTTAAAGTTTTCCCAGTTCCTACAGCTGTGCCTGAGGTTGAGTGGAGGGGTCAGAGGGTTTTGGGAAGTCACTGTGGTGAGAACATCTCATTCCTGTACGGTTCTGCCTGCTTCAGGAGCTGCTGGTGGTTTGAGCAGTCCAACCCCTCCTTTGTAGCTGTTTTGAAGTGCAGTTTGTACCCTGGGTGTGTTTTACACACTTTGTGTCACCTCTGGAGGTGATGGATGACTGAATGAACGGATTTCAAAGCCACAGGGATGGGGAGTCCTTTCTTGGGGAGATAATTCAGCCACATCAATCTACCATGTAGTTGAGGAAGCGTGCAGAACGGACTGACAGCCACCTACCACTGCCATCCAGCCAGCACTGATTTATAGATTTTTTTTTCATTCTTTGGCAAGTTTTAGACTCAGTTTTTAAAGTTTTCCCAGTTCCTACAGCTGTGCCTGAGGTTGAGTGGAGGGGTCAGAGGGTTTTGGGAAGTCACTGTGGTGAGAACATCTCATTCCTGTACAGTTCTGCCTGCTTCAGGAGCTGCTGGTGGTTTGAGCAGTCCAACCCCTCCTTTGTAGCTGTTTTGAAGTGCAGTTTGTACCCTGGGTGTTTTTTACACACTGTGTGTCACCTCTGGAGGTGATGGATGACTGAATGAACGGATTTCAAAGCCACAGGGATGGGGAGTCCTTTCTTGGGGAGATAATTCAGCCACATCAATCTACCCTGTAGTTGAGGAAGGATGCAGAATGGAGTGACAACCAGCCAGCACTGATTTATAGATTTTTTTTCATTCTTTGGCAAGCTTTAGACTCAGTTTTTAAAGTTTTCCCAGTTCCTACAGCTGTGCCTGAGGTTTTGTGGAAGGGTCAGAAGGTTTTGGGAAGTCACTGTGGTGAGAACATCTCATTCCTGTACGGTTCTGCCTGCTTCAGGAGGTGCTGGTGGTTTGAGCAGTCCAACCCCTCCTTTGTAGCTGTTCTGAAGTGCAGCTTGTACCCTGGGTGTGTTTTACACACTGTGTGTCACCTCTAGAGGTGATGGATGACTGAATGAACGGATTTCAAAGCCACAGGGATGGGGAGTCCTTTCTTGGGGAGATAATTCAGCCACATCAATCTACCCTGTAGTTGAGGAAGGATGCAGAACGGACTGACAGCCAGCCAGCACTGATTTATAGATTTTTTTTCATTCTTTGGCAAGTTTTAGACTCAGTTTTTAAAGTTTTCCCAGTTCCTACAGCTGTGCCTGAGGTTTTGTGGAGGGGTCAGAGGGTTTTGGGAAGTCACTGTGGTGAGAACGTCTCATTCCTGTACGGTTCTGCCTGCTTCAGGAGCTGCTGGTGGTTTGAGCAGTCCAACCCCTCCTTTGTAGCTGTTCTGAAGGGCAGCTTGTACCCTGGGTGTGTTTTACACACTGTGTGTCACCTCTAGAGGTGATGGATGACTGAATGAACGGATTTCAAAGCCACAGGGATGGGGAGTCCTTTCTTGGGGAGATAATTCTCCTACATCATCTAATCCTTCTGCCTGCTGCAGATCCACTCAGATGGGTTTTGTTTTTACCCACACTGCATAACTTTCACACTGCACAGAGGAACTGTGTCTGTGGCAGGTGGAAAGATGCAAAACTCTGTGTTTTGTGCTTTGATGGTTGGGATTGTGAGGAGAGGAGACACAGCCTTCTCCTAGTGCCAGTCCTGCACTGTGAACAAGTCTTTCCTTGGAAGCTTGTTTTGTTTATAATTGATTCCAAAACTTCGTGGTGCACTAACCCCCCACCCAAGCAATTAAAAGATTTGAAATCCCACAGTTTGGTCTCTGTAACCAGTGAGTCCTAAACCCCACTGGAAGTTTAACCAAACTGGTTTTAGGGAGGGGATTTTCCATCATTTCCTTCGGCTCCTGCTCTCAGACACAGTGCCAGGCAGGCAGGGGACACACAGGGGTGTCCCCAACACCAAGGTGTGACCCCACAGAGCAGGGTCCCAAGGTGCAGGAACAGCTCAGGGCTGTTCCCTGCAGATGTTCCTGCAGATCCAGATGTGCACAGAGGGCTGGGCAGCAGGGGCAGTGGCAGGACCCACAGCTCAGGGTGCAGCTGGTAGCCAGGGATGATCTTCTCAAAGCAACAACCCCTCACTTCTGTTATTTTACAAATTCCTTCCCTTTCCTCAGCTCGGGAGATTTGGGAGCACTTCATTGGGTTCTCCTTCCCAAAATGTGTCTCCTAGAGGAGACAGGGGGAGCTTTGCTAACAACCCTGACAAATAGCACTTCAAAGCTGGAACATTTACTCCAAAAGCTGTCACAGCCTTGCTCAGACCCTCCCTGCCCCAGCACACAGCTCCTGGGAGGTGCATTGGAGCTCTGGGAATTGTGTCCATGGGTGACACTTGCAAAGTGGTGAATTATCCTCAGTGTAACCTTCAGCAGCCCTTCAGGGCAGCACTGAAATTTGGATGAACTGCTCTAGGGGACATTCAAAGTGCATTTTTAAGAACAATTTGGGGCTTGCAGCTAATTTTGGGAGCTGGTGGGGGGGTTGGACACCTGCATGGGGCCAGCCAAGGTGGGGCTGCATCCAGCCCTGCCTCACCCAGGCCCGGATGCTCCACAGACAGATGCACCATGCCCCACACCCAGCAGGGTCTTCCCTTCCCAGCCCCCCATCAGCTGGAGCTTGGCTGAGTGCCTGGATTAATTCTGCAAATCATTCAACACCCCAATTTGCCCTTACCTGAATGTGAACAGGACAGAGGAAGAGTTAAATACCCCTCAGGGTGTACCCACTGTAAGGAAGCAAAAAAAGCCACTCAAACAGGGAACTTCCCCATCTCACCCCTGAATAAACCAAATTTCCTCAGTAAATAAAGAACATCTCAGTGGGCATCACTTCCCATGTCCTGCAGTGGCTGAATTACCCCACCTGCACATTTGTACTGACCAAGGCATCACTTTTGGGGCAGGAGAGGGGGATTCTGCTCCCAGCAGCTTCGAGGGTTGGTGGCAGAGAGGAGAATTTCCCCACCTCTCCTTCTGGTTGATGACCCAGCCGTGCCTCAGTTTCCCCAGCCCCAGGACAAGAATAGCACCATCTGCAGAGCTCTCCCACGGGCTCAGCCCAGCGTGTGAAGACTTGGGGGTTTGTGTTCGCAGGGGATTTGTTTGATCTGGAAATAGCAGGGTTAGAAAATTCCATCTGCCTGCTCTGGAGAGCGCTGAGCAAACCAGCCCTGCTTGGCTCCTCTCCTGGGAAGCAGTGGGAGCAAAGCTGCATTCCAGGAGGGCTGGATGTGGAGAACAGAGTGGGGCATGTTTCCCTTCCTGCTGCTGTCTGGGGCCGTGCTCCCACCAGGGAAACCCTACAGCAGAGTTTTGTGTCTCCAGTGGTGCAAATCCAGGCTGGTGTCTCATGGCATCACCAAGCCACGTTGGATGGGGCTTGAGCAACCTGGTCTAGAGGAAAGTGTCCCTCCACATGGAACAGGATGATCTTTAAGGTCCCTTCCAACCCCCAAAAATTATAGGATTTTGAGATTTTATGATTGTTTCCCCCACTCAGCCATGATCACCCAGCATGGAGAGTTCTGGTTGACGCCCACATTTCTTAAACAGCTCTTTTCCCTTCTCTTTTGTCTTTTTTTTTTTTTTTTTTTTTTTTTTTTTTTTTTGGGTGCAGGTGCTTTCCCTACTGCTCTCATCTCTCAGTATCTGTGCCAGTCAAGCAGTGAAATTGCCTCCTGTCTTTAGTGCTGCCTGAGGTCACCCAAGGAACTCGGGCTGAGGCCCTGCTGCACGTTAAGCTAAACACAAAATGCTTGTTACAAGCTCTTCCTCCCCAGCTGTCCAGGTCTCCTAATAAATCCATGGTTTTCTCTTGAAAGCTTCTCAAGGTTTATTTTTGAAAGAGTCTGTATTTGATTAAAGTTTTGTTTTGTTTTGCTTTGTTTCAAGAGGAACTTAAAAGGGCCATCAGCCTGTAAACATAAATATTCCCATTCTTTCACTGATTCTTTGCATTTTTCTGGGTTTACTAATGAAAGATATTTCAACAGGGCAAGTCTCTGTGTTGTGGGAGCATCCTCCACTGCTCCAGCCTTGACCAGCCTTTAAGGGGAGAAATTTTCCCTAATATCCAATCTAAATCTCCCCTGGTGCTGATTGAGGCTCTTTCCCTCTGCTCCTGTCCCTGTTCCCTGGGAGCAGAGCCCGAACCCCCGATCTGTCCCCTCCTGTCAGGAGCTGTGCAGAGCCACAAAGTCCCCTCTGAGCCTCCTTTTCTCCAGGCTGAGCTCCCTACCAGCTCTCTCAGCCTCTCCTGGTCCTCCAGACCCTTCCCAGCTCTGTTCCCTTCTCTGGATTCACTCCAGCCCCTCAGTGTCTTTCTTGTCATGAGGAGCCCAAAACTGACCCCAGGATTCGAGGTGTGGCCTCTCCTGGGCCTCTCCTGGTGCTCCAGCCCCTTCTCCAGCTCCATTCCCATCTCTGCACTCACTCCAGCCCCTCAATGTCCTTCTTGTCATGAGGAGCCCAAAACTGACCCCAGCATTTGAGGTGTGGCCCCACCAGTGCCCAGCACAAGGGTCAGTCACTGCTCTGGCACAAGATGTCACCTCCCATCCCTGTTTTTTTTATCTCCCCCTCTTCCTGCAGGTTCTAACTGAGCAGCCCTTATGACCAACATGAGCTGGAGCTTCCTCACCCGCCTGCTAGAAGAGATTCACAATCACTCCACCTTCGTGGGGAAGGTCTGGCTCACCGTGCTCATCGTCTTCCGCATCGTCCTGACGGCGGTGGGGGGCGAGTCCATCTACTCCGATGAGCAGAGCAAGTTCACCTGCAACACCAAGCAGCCGGGCTGCGACAACGTCTGCTACGACGCCTTCGCGCCGCTCTCCCACGTCCGCTTCTGGGTCTTCCAGATCATCATGATCTCCACGCCCTCCGTCATGTACCTGGGCTACGCCATCCACAGGATCGCCCGCTCGGCCGAGGAGGAGGAGAAGCTCAAGGGCTTCAAGAAGAAGAAGCAGTTTGCCCTCAACTGGCAGGCCGTGCGCAACATGGAGGACGCCATGGAGGCCGACGAGGAGGAGCCCATGATCTCCGACGACGCGGCCGAGCACGACAAGGCCAACAAGGCACAGCCCAAGTGCAAGGAGCAGCAGAAGCATGACGGGAGGAGGCGCATCCAGCAGGAGGGACTGATGAAGATCTACGTCTTCCAGCTCCTCACCCGGGCTTCCTTCGAGGTTTGCTTTTTGATAGGGCAGTATCTGCTCTACGGTTTCGAGGTGGAAGCTTATTACGTCTGCAACAGGGTCCCTTGCCCCCACACCGTGGACTGCTTCGTGTCCCGGCCCACGGAGAAGACCATCTTCCTCCTGGTGATGTACGTGGTGAGCTGCCTGTGCCTGCTGCTGAACATGTGCGAGATGTTCCACCTGGGCTTCGGGACCATCCGCGACGCCATCCGCAACCGGAAAATCAACAGCTTCCGGCAGCCGCCCTACAACTACGCCTACCCCAAGAACATCTCCTGCCCTCCCGAGTACAACCTGGTCGTCAAATCCGAGAAATCCACCAAGATCCCCAACAGCCTGATGGCCCACGAGCAGAACTTGGCCAACGTGGCTCAGGAGCAGCAGTGCACCAGCCCCGACGAGAACCTGCCGGCCGATCTGTCCACGCTGCACAAGCACCTGCGGGTGGCCCAGGAGCAGCTGGACATCGCCTTCCAGAGCTACAGCAGCACCCAGGCCAACACGCAGCCCTCTCGGACCAGCAGCCCCGCCTCGGGGGGCACCGTGGTGGAGCAGAACAGGGCCAACACCGCCCAGGAGAAACAAGGTGCTAAGCCCAAGGCCTCGCTGGAGAAAGGCAGCTCCAGCAGTAAAGACGGGAAGACGTCTGTGTGGATATAACTGTGTCAGGAAGGCGTGAGCGGGGTTTTGATTTTGGTTCGTTTCTGGTTTTCGGTGTTATCTCGCGTTTGTTTCGCAGGGCGCGGTTTTTGTGTGGAAGTCAAGAGTGTAAAAGGAGTTTTGGACCAGTTTAGTCCTGTCTTCCAGTTAACAAAAGACATTTCTTCCCTGTTTCCAACGTGTTCTCCTGCTGGGAACCTCCAGTGAGTAACAGCAAACCCTCCCCACCTCCCAGCCCCTGGCTCAGCAGCAGAGCCCCCAGCAGAGACTGGACAATGTGCTGTGCTGGGAAGAGGAGCTGCTGGTGGCTCAGGAGGGAAGTGAGGCTGACAGGGATCAGCCACCCTCCTGCACGGCAAGGCTCGAGTGCTGCAGGCCAGGCAGTGTTTAATTACTAAACACCCTTAATCAAATTAATTCCTGATCCTTTGGTAAGAGAACCAGTGACATATTGCAGGGACCTTTGTGGCAGGCTCACAGCTGAGGCCTGTCTGGGCTGGCAGATGCCAATGGAGGCCTCGTTGGATGCTGTGAGCCAGAGCTGGCACCCACGTCGGGTCTGGGGCAGGAACACAGCGAATGGACCCAAAACCAGCACAGGGCTGAAGGTTTCATCTTTCCTTCCTCTGCTCCAAACCCTCCGGAGCAGCAGCGAGCAGTGACATTGCATCCTACTGGTGCCTGTGTAGCACTTGCTACAGATGTGATGGGAATTGTTGCAGTTACAGGGTTTTTAACAAACTGCTGCTTCACATCATCAGAAAGTGCCTTTATGCAACCAGGAAAACAAAAGTGTAAAGGGTTGAGGCTCCTTTACTTGCTGAATTTTAAGCAATCGGCGTCGGCAAATTTGTTTTTCTGATTAACTGAGGAAAAGCACTGTTGGCAAATTTGTTTTTCTGATTAATCAAACCCTTATAAATAGTGGCAGGAGGCAGATCTATGCACAGTGGTGTGTGTGTGTGTCCATGTGTAGATACAGACACTATGAACACGTGAGTGTGAACGTAGACATAGAGAGCTAGGTGTAAATGTGATATCAACCCCCTGCTCCTTCTACAGCCTTGCACCTCCCCTGAGAAAACCCAGCTGCTCCAGGGCTGGGGCTGATCTCATCCTGGGCCTTTTAGCCTCCATCCCCAGCTGGGGAACTGGGAGGGGTCCCACACTTGCTGGGGGGGGGGGGCTTTGCAGAAGGCTTCAGTGGGGACAGGACCAGGACAAAAGCAGGAAGTTTTTCCTGAGTTTATGGGGAATTTTTTCAGCTGGGCTTGACTTTGGGGTGGTTTTCATGCACTTAAAGTACTTTGGGTGTGTGTTAAAATCAAGCTGCTGAGCTCCAAGGATCCTACTGTTCTTTGTCAGAGGGTGGTTTCATCTCCACCACAGAGAACCCAGACAGGCAGAGCCTTCAGGATCAAACCTATTGCAAAAGAAGTAACCTCTCCCTGAGCACTGCACTGTCCCTGTGCCAAGCTGTTCCCTCAGGCTGTGCCAGGATTTCTTATCCATGGGATATTCCTGACTTCTCTCTGGACATCCCTCTCATGTCCTTGAGGTCAGCCCCTAACAGCCCTGAAGATGCCTGCTCCCTTTGGCCATTCTTGGGAACAGGCAGGGAATTTGGATATGCCCTTCATCCCCTGGGAACTTTGGCTGAGCTGTGTGATGCATTAGAGAACAGTCCTGGAAGCAAAAAAAAAAAGTAGAATTAAAAGGAAAGCAGAGAAACATCCTACAAGGTATCCAGCAGCAAATATTCAGCTTTGTGGCTTTGTGTAGCTGTCTAGGGAACCTTCCAGGCCTGCTCCTGATCCTGCTGAAGGCATTGGTAAAATGCCTGGAATGCTGTTTGCTCTTGCAGCTCGAGATCTTCCCCTCACAAAAGGGTAAGTGGGTCCAGGAGGAGGATCAGCACGGCAGCAGCCAGCAGTGCCATCCATCCATCCATCCATCCATCCATCCATCCATCCATCCATCCATCCATCCATCCCTCCATCCATCCCTCCATCCATCCCTCCATCCATCCCTCCATCCCTCCCTCCATCCCTCCCTCCATCCATCCATCCATCCCCCCATCCATCCCTCCATCCCTCCATCCATCCATCCATCCATCCATCCATCCATCCATCCATCCATCCATCCATCCATCCATCCCTCCATCCATCCCTCCATCCAGCCATCCCCTTCTGCTGGGAGTTCTGCAGGAAAGGCTCAGAAGGGTCACACCACGGTGGTGTGGAGACAAACATATCCAACTGCTCTGCTTGTCCCTGTCCTGTGTGTGGGAATGTGCTCCCTGCTGGCTGGGAGAGCAGGAGAGGCTGGCTGCTCACAGGGCTGCTGAAACCTGGAAAGAAAAAACACCTGCAGGGCCACAGCCCAGGCTGCTGGGGAGGAGAGAGAGGTGATCTTGGGTGGAAATTTGTTCCCTGTTCTCTACAGCTGTGCAGGGCACCAGCTTGGCCTCTACATCAGTGGCACTTCTCCTTTACTGCCAGCCCTGTGTCCCAGGGGAAACTGTGTGCATTTAAAGTTGTGATCCCAAGGGAGGGAGGGAAACTCTGAGGATAACCATGGCTGGATGCTGCCTGGGTTCTTCTCATTCCTTTTCCATGAGCAACAATCCCACAGCCCCAGCTAAACTTGTGCTTCCCACACGATGCTGGAAGGCAGGAGTGCAGGATTTTGGGTTTCTCCTTCCCCTACCTCCTCCCTCAGCACCACTCATGGCCTGAGCACTTGCTGGTGACTCAGATCTGCCTCTCCTGAAGGTCCCCCCTGAGTCACCACACCAGGGATAGGAATGTGACTCCCTTGCTCTTGCTCCAGGAAAAAATCTTGGCAAATACCTAGCAGTGGGGAAAGCCAGGGGCAGATTTTAAGCCAAAACCCCCCAAAGCTGGTCACAGAGACCTGATTAACTCATTAAACCCAGTCAGTAGAGCAGGGCTGGGCCTGCTGCCCCAGCATTACCCCAGCAAGAGGAGATTCCAGCTGCAGAGCAGCAGGGTGGGAAAAGACCATGGATCTTCTGGCCAACTTGCCACCAGCAAATGACTCCCTGAAGGGTGACATGAACCCCCTCTCTGCAACCCCATGGAGACATGGAGAAGTCTCATGCCTTTAACCTCAGCTTATTTTGGCTGTTTGGAGACTGTTTTCAGACTCAAATGTGCTTTAGGCTGAACACCTCCAGCCCCATCAACCTTTCTGCAAGGGCTGACTTTCTAGCATGGTTTTCCCTGGTGTCTTTGGACCAACAGCAGCCACCTGAAGTCTTGCCAGCAGTGTGGCAGGGCTGCTCCTCATGTCACCTTCCCTCCCTCCTCCTCTTCCTGCACTCTGCTCCTCCCCAAAACCCCACTGCTCCCCTTTCCAGATGTGTGGTTGTGCAGTCAGAATCTTCCTGCCCTCCTTCAAACCCCCTTTTTATTGTCACACAGTGAGCCAGGGGGGCTCTGAGTGACCCTGTGTCCTGCAGAGGGTTTGGAGCCTCTCCCCAGCTGGTGTCACCCTCACATCTCACATGCACAGGCTGTTTTCTGCAGGGAGAGTCAATAACTGCAATATTGATGAGTGCCAGAGCCAGGGCAGAGTCTTGGGGGATCAATAACCCCCTCGTTGGGCAGGGACACGGGGTGACCATTCCCAGCCCTGCTCATCCCTCAGGCCAGGAGTTCTTCCCTGCATAACATCCCATCCCAATGGGAGCTGATCCTGCTTTCCCATGTTTTCCAAGAGTTTTGCCAGGGACTCAAGCACAGGGGTGCATTCCCAGCTGGTGTCAGGGGTGCCTGGCAGGGATGCAAAGTTGCCTGTGATGTCCCAGCCAGCCTGGAGGACACTGCTGATCCTCTGAGCATGGGGAGGAGGGATCCAAGCTCTCCCAGATCCCATCTGGGCCACACACAGGAGCCAGCATGGGTCAGACAGCCCTAGGAACAGAGAAGATTATTACTATTATAATTATTATTATTGTTATATATACTGATTTGCTCACTTTCCCCCTTCCTCCACCACTGTGTGACCTGTAATCCCTTTGGGATGTTGGGTTTCTCCACTGAGTCACTGCCACAAAGGTGACCAAATGCAATGATGACCCTGCAGGAATGACTCCTTTCCGGGCAGCAGCATCAGTCCCTTCTTTCATCCTGTCACTGGGGGCAGGAAAAGGATAGAGCAGCAAAATATTCCCAGCCACAAGCAAAATCCCCACCACAATTGTTCCTAACTCAACCAGCAGCTCGAGGAAATTCATTTCGAGGGTGGAGCATCAGCCACAGAAGAAATGCCAATGCTATAATTAATGCTCTGCTTTTATTCTGTCTTTTCTCCAGGTAGCAGTTTTGTCCACACACAAGACAGGTTTAGCTTTGTGGCTGAACTAATCATAAACGTTGACTCTCTCGCTAAACTTGGTCGGATAAAGTGCCCACACTTACATTTCTCTTCTTACCATTCAGGGCCAGGAATGTCCCACAAAAGCCAGATTACCTTCTTGCTTGCATTGCATTCCACTGGGAAATACTTGAACTAAACTCAAGGCCATAACCAGTCTGTGCTGTTACAAAGTGTCTGGGATTGGTGGGGTTTTTTTTTTTCTTTTTTCTTTTGTTTTGTTTTTTTTTTTTTTTTTTAATGTACTAACTGTACTTGTACTAGAAACTTTTGGAGTATGAGGTCGAATCTGTAAGTATTTTTTCAGTGTAAATGTTACATCTGGGCTGTAGTTAGAATATGAACCACTGGTCAAAAGGGAAAGGGACATCAGTCCAACTCAACTGTGGCTATTCCACATCCATTACTAATAATATGGAATAAAACTTACATTTTGTTACAGTACTTAAACCGTGTGGTGCTTGCTTGAGCAGGGCTCTGAGTGATGAGGAGAAATCCTTCTCCATCCAAGACTGGCCTGGTTTGGCCACGTTTTCCCTGGAGCTCTGTTTTCCCTGCTATGGCTACAAACCATCCCAGAATAGTTTTGCCTTAAGAAGCGTTTGACCTTGGTGTTGTTTGGGATGCCTTGTCTCCCTGATGAATCACTGCAGATCCCTCAGGCACAGAGCTCAGGCTGCTGAGGGAAGCCTGGGCTTTCAAAAGCAAGAAAACTTTGGGGAGTCTGGGAGAAATTGATGGTTCAGGCTGAGCAAACGATGGGAGAGCACTTTGAGAGAGAGCCTGGCTTTCCAAGCACCTTGGTGTGGGCTGCTCCCATTAAATCCCAGACATTGGGCACTCACAAGCCCTCTCCAAATGTCCTCTGGAAAAAAATTCTGGACTCAAACATGCATTTTTTTTTTCTGTTTCTCTGGAGGTTGAGCTAAGTTGACTGTTGTATTTTCTGAGACCCCTGAGGAAAGGAGGAATGATGCATCTGACCCCATGTGCTCAGAAGGCTAATTTATTATTTTATGATACTGTATTATATTAAACAATACTAAACTATACTGAAGAATACAGAAAGGATACAGACAGAAGGCTAAAAAGATAATAATGAACACTCCTGACTCTCTCCAGAGCCCTGACACAGCCTGGCCCTGATTGGCCAAAAAGTGAAAACAACTCCCAGCAGAATGCAATGGAACAATCACATGTGGGTGAACAATCTCCAAACACATTCCACATGAGCACAACACAGGAGAAGCAAATGAGATCAGAATTGTTTTCCTTTTCTCTGAGGCTCCTCAGCTTCCCAGGATGAAAATCCTGGGTGAAGGGATTTTTCAGAGAATGTGAATGCCCCACACAACCCCTCCCATTCCTTTGGAAAGCCACAGTGAACTTGCCAGGGGTTCTCCAGTTCTCTCTGGGGTCACAGCACCCATGGCTCCTCCTCCTGCAGACAGAATTCCAGAATTCCAGCCACAGCATCCCCCTGGCTCCCAATCCCTCCTCCCAGCATGTTGGAATGCAAGCCCCTCAGGGCACAGGGAAAATTTAGGCAGAGGGATTGATCTGAAACCCCTGGAGAAACTGAGATACATGAAGCTACAAAGTGAAATAGAAATATAGATTTGGAATATAGATTTTAGCTTTTAGTAGAAACTTACACTAAGTGCCTTGATCTAAAAAGCTGGAGCAGAGAGCAGAGGCCTTTTTGCTCATAGGCACAATTCTACCATAGTGGTGGTATTTCTACAAGGTTACCCTGGCCCAGACAAAATGCAAGCTTAGCTCTTACCTACTCAAAATCCCACTCAATTATTACTGTTTCACTACTGCTACCATACCAAAAATAACAATATATCTCCTTAGAACTCTCACCTTCGAAAGAGCTTAAAAGAATATAAAATAAAGAGTTTACATATAAAGACAACACAACAACCTGTTCCTTTTTACTCTCAGCTAGAGTAAAACACCCATCACAAAGCCACACCAGGGAAATGCAGGAAGAGCTGTCCCTTCCCCCCAGTCCCCCCAGCAGGAATCACAGAGCCCTTAACTAAGGTTGGAAAAGCCCTCTGAGTTTGAGTCCAACCGTGAACGCAGCACCACAAGCACCAAACCCTGTCCCCAGGTGCCACATCCTCACGGTTTTTAAACATTTCCAGGGGTGGTGATCCCACCACTTCCCTGGGCAGCCTGTTCCAATGCCTGGCCACTCTTTCAGTGAAGAAATTTTCCCTAATATCCAATCCAAACCTCATCCAGTCCAACTGCAGGCTGTTTCCTGTGTCACTTGTTCCCTGGGAGAAGAGAGTGGTGATCACCCTCTTTTCAGAGCAGCCTTTTGGATGCACAAACTCACTTCCTCCAGGCTCAGCTTCCACTTTGCTCTATTCCTGCCTGTTGTACTTGCAATTCCCCCCTGTCAGCAGTGATTTTGCATTGCCCAGGCTGCCACAATCCCTCTCCAAGGCTGTGGGATATTGTCCCAGAAGAGCTGCTATGGTTTCCCACAGCCCTGTGTCCCAGCTGCCTGTGGCTGACCTTCCAGAATATTTCATGCACAGGGGTTGGGAGGAATAATTGCAGCTCACGTGGGTGTTGTGCTTAAAACCCCGAGAAAAAGCTGGAGAAAATGAGTTTATTATGGCAGCATTCCCCTGCAGGGCTGACTGCAGAGGTTATCCCTGGTCAGGATGAGTTATTGACAGTTAAATCCCCCTCTCAAGTGGGAGCCTCGGGCTGTCCAGGCAGTGGTAGAGCAGAGAGTGGAAATCTGAAGGAGCAGGAGGCTGCTGGCAGCTTGTGCAAGCACCCAGGGGCTGCTGAGGGACAGGGAGGGAACCTCTGTCCTTTGTCAGCACCTTGTGAGCTGTGGGAAAGGATGCTGAGCCACCCTGACACATCTCACTAGCTGAGAGGTGGGGATTTGTGTCCTGTCACCCTGTGCCACCAGCTCTGCTTCCACAGACACCCCCAGAAATCACAAAGCTGGTGGGGGTGATCCATCAGGGGCAATATCAGAATGCCAGAATGGTTTGGGTTGGAAATGAACTTAAAGATCACCTTGTTCCAAGCCTCTGCCACAGGCAGGGACACCTCCCACTAGAGGTTTCCCACTAGATGTGAAATTCTAGTGGATTCCCACTAGAATTTGACACCTCCCAGTAGAAATTAAAGTCATGGAAGCTGTGGGAATTGTGTTGTCCCTCTCACCCAAGGCTTCAGGCCCCCCATTTTGAGTGAAGACAGGCACACACTCACTGAGGGCTGGCACAAACCTTCCCAGGGCTCTCAGTGACACTATGGATTGTCTCAAACCATCCCCTGAGCTCATTTAATGCACCAAACTGGCAGAGTTGTAGTTTCTGACACTGAAATTTTTCAATATGACTTTATTAGCCAAAAGATTCTGGACTCAAAATGCATTTCTCCATGTAATAATTCCATGCATTTTTGCATGTAATAACTGAATAACTCCACGAGAAAAGAAAAGCAAACCCAGAGAGAAGGGAACAGAAGCAGTAGGAAGTGGTAAAACAAAGAAAGACTCAAACTGGCTGCCTGACTGTTTCTCATTTTCACTTTGATTCCCCTTGCTGCCCTTTCAAATATCTCTGTGGGGTTTGATACAGCACACCTGTGGTGGTTGGGAATGCAGGGAAATGGCAAAGGGCTGCCTGTGGGATGGCCACTGACCATCCCACAGCTTGGTGGGTGAAGCAGGGATGTGGAACAGGTCAAAAACCCACAAATGTGGCTCTAGATGTGCCTCCATGGTGCCTGTTGGACTCTGGAGTTCCAGCCCAGCTGTGCTTCCAGGTTTGTGACTTTCCCCTTTCTCCTTCAAAAAGCAAACCCAGCTCCTGCTCTGGGCACATTCCCATTTCCAGGGAGAGAAAAGAACCACCCTGGGCATCAGCTCTCTGCTCCTCCAGCTGGCCCAGAGCCAGGCAGGTTTGCCCAGCCCCATTTTGGACACACAGCTGGTGCCAGCAGGCAGGCAGGGCACAATCAGGTGCCAAGGTCACCTCGAGTCACCTCTGCCCACACCTTTATTTCTCCAGCTGCAGGGCCAGCCCCAAATTCCAGCGGGGAATGAATTCCAGGGTGAACACCCCACATGTCTCAGTGCTGTCAGGGCACACTGGGGGATGTGTGATAAGGTTATCACTGTGGGGCACAAGGGGACAGCCCAGCCCTGCATCAACTCAGCACATTTGCAGCTCCTGGAAAATTAGCCTCCCTTCACTCAGGGGTTTAGGACGGGTGGGTTTGTGCTGGAGCTGCCTGTCCTGGAGGTTTTAGTGGAGTCACTGGGGCCAGGAGGCTCCCCCTGCCCAGAGAGCTGCTGGTGCTCGCAGAGGGAAGGGGCAGGATGGGCTCAAACCAAGCAGCAGCCACTGGAAAACCAGAGGGAAACAGCACTTCAGCTCCATGGTTTAACTGGGGGGCTTAACAAAGGGATTCCCCATCCCTGGAAATATTCAGGATCAGTTTGGGCTGAGCAACCTGATGGACTGAACTTGCCCCTAATGGAATGAACATCCCCCTGATGGATTGAACATCCCCCTGATGGACTGAACATCCCCCTGATGGATTGAACATCCACCAGACGGAATGAACCTGTCCTTGATGGATTGAACATGCCCCTGATGGATTGAACCTGCCCCTGATGGACTGAACCTCTCCCTGATGGATTGAACCTGCCCCTGATGGACTGAACATCCCCCTGATGGACTGAACGTGCCCCTGATGGACTGAACATCCCCCTGATGGACTGAACCTGTCCTTGATGGACTGAACCTGCCCCTGGTGGATTGAACATGCCCCTGATGGACTGAACATGCCCCTGATGGACTGAACCTGTCCTTGATGGACTGAACCTGCCCCTGATGGATTGAACCTGTCCTTGATGGACTGAACCTGCCCCTGATGGATTGAACCTGTCCTTGATGGACTGAACCTGCCCCTGATGGATTGAACATCCCCCTGATGGACTGAACATGCCCCCAGATGGACTGAACCTGCCCCTGATGGATTGAACCTGTCCTTGATGGACTGAACCTGCCCCTGATGGACTGAACCTGCCCCTGATGGACTGAACCTGCCCCTGATGGACTGAACCTGTCCCTGATGGACTGAACCTGTCCCTGATGGACTGAACATGCCTCCAGATGGACTGAACCTGCCCCTGATGGATTGAACCTGTCCTTGATGGACTGAACCTGCCCCTGATGGACTGAACCTGCCCCTGATGGACTGAACCTGCCCCTGATGGACTGAACCTGTCCCTGATGGATTGAACCTGTCCTTGATGGACTGAACCTACCCCTGATGGATTGAACATGCCCCTAATGGATTGAACATCCCCCTGATCCCATGCAAGGGACACATGTGCAGCTTCTTTGTACCTGTCCTGGACAGCCCAGGCTGTCTGATGGCAGCGATACAGGGGAGCAAAGGGAACCATGGGGAGAACAGAGGACATCTCACTAAAGCTTTTCTCAATATTCACACAACAGTTATCTTTTAATTGCGAGAGCAAATCGTCTCATTATCCATCTATAACACGGAGAGCTGGGCTGGGCAGTCCCCGACGGCGCCCACACCCGAACCGCGGGACGTGGGAGCGCTCTGGGCTGTTCCCCCGCTGTTCCATGGCCGGGGACCCCGGAGAGGTTCCAAAATTCCTCCTTAGGGACCGCGGGGAGCGCTCTGGGCTGTTCCCCCGCTGTTCCATGGCCAGGGTTCCCAAATTCCTCCTTTGGGACCGCGGGGAGCGCTCTGGGCTGTTCCCCCCCTGTTCCATGGCCGGGGACCCCGGGGAGGGCCGGGGAGGTTCCCAAATTCCTCCTTTGGGACCGCGGGGAGCGCTCTGGGCTGTTCCCCCGCTGTTCCATGGCCGGGGTTCCCAAATTCCTCCTTTGGGACCGCGGGGAGCGCTCTGGGCTGTTCCCCCGCTGTTCCATGGCCGGGGGTCCCAAATTCCTCCTTAGGGACCGCGGGGAGCGCTCTGGGCTGTTCCCCCGCTGTTCCATGGCCGGGGGTCCCAAATTCCTCCTTTGGGATCGCGGGGAGCGCTCTGGGCTGTTCCCCCGCTGTTCCATGGCCGAGGGGGTTCCCAAATTCCTCCTTTGGGATCGCGGGCAGCGCCCGGCGCCTCTCGGCACCGGAGGCGTGGCCAAACACAGGGGGCGTGGCTATGAAGGAGTGGGCATGGCCAGAACATCGGCTGAGTCTATTGGAGGGGCGTGGTCTATGGGGAAAGAGGGCGTGGTTACCGGAAAAGGGGCGGTCCCGCGGCGCCCCGGCCCCGCCAGCAGGTGTCGCCCTCCCGGCGGACACACACAAGATGGCGGCGGCGGCGGCGGCGGGCGGCGGTGGGGGCACTCGGTGACGGCGCGGCCATGTTGGTGAGGGCAATAACGGCGCCCGGGCTGCGCCGGTGGTGCCGGGGCCAGCGGGGCGCGGCCGCCGCCTGTTTCCCTCTGGGCCGGGCGCTGCTGGGCGTGAGGGGCGCCGAGGCCGCCGCCTTCCTGCAGGGGCTGCTCACCAATGACGTCACGCAACTGGTGTCGGAGGGCGACGCCCCCCCCGCGCTGTACGCGCACGCGCTGAACGTGCAGGGCCGCTGCCTGTATGACGTCATCTTGTACAGGTGAGACCAAGCGGCGCAGCGGGGGGTGGTTGGGAGAGACCATTGCAGGGTGGCGGGGGGTGGCTCCTGACATTTCTGGCTTAAATGTCAAAATGTCAAAATTAACATGCATAAAAGCGCTTCCTCCGTGGGTGTTGCCGTCACTCGGTGCAGCTTCTGTGGAACACCGCAGCAGAGAAGTGTGATGGGTGCGATATCCCCACGCGTTGATGTTGGCTCTGCTCTGGAGCCCTGCTGTGAGGGCTGGGGTGTTCTCCTGGAGAGGAGAGAGCTCCAGAGAGAGCTCAGAGCCCCTTCCAGCGGCACAGATGGGATTTTGGGAAGGAATTCTTCCCTGTGAGGGTGCTGAGGTCCTGGCACAGGGTGCCCAGAGAAGCTGTGGCTGCCCCTGGATCTCTGGAAGTGCCCAAGGCCAGGCTGGATGGGGCTTGGAGCAGCCTGGGATGTTGGAAGGTGTCCCTGCCATGGCAGGGGTGGCACTGGGTGGGCTTTAAGGTCCCTTCCAACCCAAATCCATCCTGGGATTGTGTGACAGTGGAAGGCACAGCTGAATGAAGCTTCTCCTCCAGCTATGTCCAGTTCTGGCCCCTCAGTTTAGGAAGGACATTGAGATGCTTGAGCGTGTCCAGAGGAGGCAATGAGGCTGTGAGGGGCTGGGAACACAAACCCTGAGAGGAACGTTTGAAGGAGCTGGGGCTGTTTAGCCTGGAGAAGAGAAGGCTCAGAGGTGACCTTATTGCTCTCTACACCTTCTGAAGGGAGGTTGGAGACAGGTGGGGTCGGTCTCTGACAGAACCAGAGGACACAGTCTCCAGCTATGTCAGGGAAGTTATAGGTTGGATATTAGGAAAAGATTTTCACCAAAAGAATAGTAAAGGACTGGAATGCTCTTCCCAGGGAGGTGGTAGAATCACCATCTCTGGATGTGTTTAAAAAAAGACTGGACATGGCACTTGGTGCTATGGTCTAGTTGAGGTGTTAGGGCACAGGTTGGACTCAATGATCTTGGAGGTCTCTTCCAACCTCATCATTCTGTGATTCTGTGAAATTCCCTTCCCTGTAGGAAAGAACAGAGAATTCCACATGGGCAGAACTGTTTCTGCCCCCAGGAGAAGTGAGGGCAGTGTTTGCTAGGGAAGCCACAGCAGGTGGCTGAAACAGCTCAGGTATTTCTCTGTGGGCACCTGGGTGCTGCTCCCTCTGTGCCATCCAGAAATCTGCACAGAAATTTCTGTGCAAATCCAGAAATCCCTCTGTGGATTTCCACCAGGATCCAAATAAATACCCAATTTTGGCTCCTGCTGCTGTGGGGGTTTGTCTTCCTGACCTTGGGGGTGTGATTTTTTTTTTTTTAGGCTCCACAGGAACACAGCAGAGGAGCCTCACATCCTGCTGGAGTGTGACAGCAGCATGCTGGACTCCATCCAGAAACACCTGAAACTCTACAAGATCCGCAGGAAAGTCACCATCACCCCCTGCCCCGACCTCTCCCTGTGGGCTGTCATCCCTGGGGACACCAGTTCCCTCCCAAAATGTGCAGACCAGGCTCTGCTCCTAACCCCTGACCCCAGGGCAGAAGTCATGGGCTGGAGACTGATTGCAAAGAAAGGAGCAAATCTGTCAGAGATTATCCCTGGGAGCCAAGTTGGAGACGTGCAGGATTACCACAGGCACAGGTATAAACAAGGTAAAGCCAAGCCCTGTTTTGCACTACGGGTTTTGGGAGTCCATGTGCTGATTTAAGGCAGTAATAAGTTATAAACCTTTAATTCTCATGTTTTAATGCATTTAATTTGTTCATTAATAGATGTATTAATTGCTGCTTTGAGTGTTAAAGGCTGCTGGTAGTTATACTTCTGTCTGGTGGCAATGTTTGGGTATAATTTTCTCTTACTCAGATTATGGGGATTGGTCAGGAATGCTAAAAGAAAGCCAGGATTATTAATTTTCTTAGAGAGAAGCTTCAGTGATTGGAGTAATTTTGATTATTTTGGGATGATGCACAGCCCAGGCATTTGCTTGTTGCTGAGGAAGGAAAAGGAAACACCCAGACTTGGCTTCCTAAGAACGTTGTGTCTGGATTTGCTGAGTTAATTCCAAGGTCAGAGAGACTGGACAGGGATCTCAGTCCTGGGAGCCCCAGTGCCTTTGATTTTAGTGTGTCCATGCTGATAAAGGATTAAATTAATTGGGAAAGAGGGAAAGATGATGGTCCTGTGCTGAAACTGGGATCCCTTTGGTTGGAAAATCAAACTGAGAATGAGCCAAACAATTCAGAGCACAAATCCAATGAGGAGCAGCATTTACCTAGATACCTCAGGTTTTAACTTCTATATTTTCACATTCTGTGCTGCTTTAGTGTGTGGGTCTGAGCTTCACACCAGGGCATGGTGAGCTCTGTGCACAGAGCAGGGAGACCAAACAATTCCTGCTCCAGCTGGGCACCAAGGACAAATGAGCCAAATCTCAGCCCAGGAGCACAAACCCCGTGGGCTGGAGAGAGAAAAACGAGCAGGGTGGGAGTGCCTGGGCTAAAGCTGGGCTGGGACAATGAACTGCAAGGTGCAAATGGAGCAGAGCTGATCCCAGGGAGAGACCCCGGGAGTGCTCGTGCATTTTGGGGCCATTTTGGGTCATCTTGGGTGCAGCCCTGGCTGGGCTCTGGTGCTGCCCAAGGTGCATCCATGGAGGAGATCCTTGGAATCAATCCCTGCTTTATTCTTTCTATTCTTTATTATTTCTATTCTGAAATATGAGTCTCTTCAAGCCAGGTCTCATAAGCTCTTGGAGGTCTATTTCACACCCAAGATAGCTCAGCTACCTTAGAAGGGATAAAATCAGCAGGATGGCTTCTGTGGTAGTGTTGGAAACAAAAAGGTTTTAATTAAAGGCAAAATAACAAAACTCTTTACAGAGAAAAACAGAGCCAGGTGCAGGAGTTCCTTGCTCCTGGTAAAACACCTCAGAAAAGTGATTAGTTTCTCTTCTTTTTCTAGTAAATTGCTGTAGTGGTTTGACGCTCCCAAAAAACTCCCTTCCTTTTCAAACCAGGACACTTGCTTAGGTGGGACTTTTTGGCTCCTGTCCAATGAGCTATCCTTAAGTTGGAGGTGAAGTCCCCCAAGCCTATGAGATGTTTTTTTCACCTAATCATGTGACATTGTTCACAGGGGTCCCAGGATGAGGGAAGAGACAAAAAAGTTGACTCTGTCTTCAGAGGGCTTGGTTTATTATTTTATTATATATATTATGTTAAAACTATACTAAAAGAACAGAAGAAAGTATTTCATCAGAAGGCTTAGTGAAGAATAGAAAAGGAATGAATAACAAAGGTTTGTGTCTGACCGAGACAGTCTGGACAGCTGGACTGGGATTGGCCATTAATTAGAAACAACCAGATGAGACCAATCACAGATCCACCTGTTGCATTCCACAGCAGCAGATAATTATTGTTTACAGTTTGTTCCTGAGGCCTCTCAGCAGCTCAGGAGGAAAAAATCCTAAGGAAAGGATTTTTCATAGAACATGTGGGTGACATAATTGAGCAGAGAAAATGGCACCGTTAGGTCGGACATGACACCCACCCACACCCACACATGTGATCAGGGTCTAAGAAGAAAAAACTTTTTATTCTGCGTGTTCCCCAGCTTTTATACTCTTAACAAAGCATGATCTCAAGTCATTAACTACATCACAATAACTTATTCTATTCATTGGTGCAAAGCAATTAACGTCAATATAATTGGCAAAAGTTTTACAGAAATGTAGTAAGGCACCTATACACATCTACTCATGCACGTGGTCTAGCTTACAAAAATTCACATGTATCTTTTCTAATCTGTTTCCATGCTGACAGCCTTGTCTTCTTCCTTGCTATGGATTCACTCAAAAATCATCAATTGTTATTTCTTCTGTTAACTCAGCTTTGCTTGCAGACCAGCTGTCAAGCCCCTCCATGCTAAACTTCTGGGCTTATTTCCTTTTTAAGGGGAAAAAGGTTAGTTTTGTCACTCCATCAACAGGGGGGGCACATTGCTACACTATTCTAGCTCAGTCCAGCCTCTGTTCTAGATCATCCTTCTCAAGGCACCAACCTGCTGCTTTGTTCTCACCCTAGGAATCCCTGAAGGGGTGAAGGATCTCCCCCCTGGAGTCGCCCTGCCCCTGGAATCCAACCTGGCCTTCATGAACGGCATCAGCTTCACCAAGGGCTGCTACATCGGCCAGGAGCTGACGGCCAGGACGCACCACATGGGCGTGATCCGCAAGCGCCTGCTGCCCGTCACCTTCCCGGGGCCCCTTCCCCCTGCTGGCATCCCTGAGGGGGCCGAGATCCTCACCCAGGCAGGAAAACGTGCTGGAAAGTTCCGTGCTGGAGGAGGAGAGCTGGGCATAGCCCTGCTGAGGCTGGCTCACCTCCACGAGCCGCTCTGCATCCCCCTGGCAGGGGACAGGGTGGAGCTCAGGGCCACCACACCCGAGTGGTGGCCAAAAGCTGCTGCTAAGTAGGTGAGGGAGCAGCTTAGGGAGAGGTTGGGGTGGGTTGGGAATTGGGGGATGCTGCTGTTCTGTGGGGAGGGTCCTGCAGGATTCCTCACAGCGAGAACCCAAAGCTGTGGCAGATCACTGGGTTGGATCTGCTGTGGAGAGAAAAAATCCAGGGAATTGCAGCTTTCCCTGAGAGTAATCCCCACTTTTTTAGGGGTGCCTTTTTGGGATCCTGTGCATTTAGGGGGTGCCCTGTGTTGTTGGGTTGGATTCTGGATGGATCTCCAGGCCAACACTCACTCCCTCTGACTGTGCTCTCCCAAGCAGTGGGATCAGGAGTTTCCCTGTTCCATGCACTGATTTTTTCAGTTCAGAATAACCATTCTGAGGTATTATAATTTTATTGGTTCACAATAACCATTCTGAGCTATTATAATTCTGTTGGTTTTTTTGAGTGGAGATCATGCTGCTCTTATTAAGATGTATTCTCAGGCTGAAGTTTTTTGCTGCAAATTGCTCCTTGCATTGAGCTTCTTCAACTTGCTGATGGGGCTGGTGTTTCTTCCCACCACTGGAATTGTGTTCAGGAAGAGGAACACCTTGTGCTTCATGTGTCAGACCTTGATTTTAACTCATCCCAGCTGGGGAAAAAAGGTCTCAAGCCTCCTGTCCTGTCTCCTGCTTTGGTGCCAGTGGAGGGAGCAGAGCCAGTTCCTGACTCCCTTCACTCAAACCATTTTTTAGGAGAGGAAAGGGATATTTTCAGTGCCACATGTGCTGGCTTGGCCTGGCCTTGCTGAGGGAGGATTTTCACCATGTTCTGGCTCTTTCTGTGCCCCTCACCCTGTCCCTGCTGCCACCTGCAGCTGGGGTTTTCTCCATCCATCAGCCCCAGGGTTTTCAGAGCAGCCCAATGCCTGGGCATTTCTTTGCTTCATTTTTTCTGGCTGCCAACACCCCTCTGCTTCCTCAATTTTTCTTCTTGCTGCAACATATTCCTCTCTTTTTCCAAAGCCAGCCTGCTCTGTGCCTCCTGACCCTGTCAAACTGCAGTGATTTATAGGAACCCTTTTTATTTTTGTATTGTAATCAATCCATTGCACAATGAGAGAGCTGTCCAGGTGAGATCCCATTTTGTCCAAAACAAAACCAAAAAAGCCTTTGCATGAATATTTGTAACAAAACCCATCCCAAATCACATTCTGCCTCTGTTTCAGTGTTACTGTGAATGGAATTTGTCTGTAAAAAAAAGCTTATATTGATTAAAATTCTATGGTTGCTGTAAAATGATGCTGTGGAATACCTCATTAATTATTGCCTCTGATTTAAATGGGACTCATCTGAAAGAGAAGATGCCTTTTTTTTTTTTTGCTTGGTGTGAAGACATAAAACAGAATAAATGCATTTTCAGGTTGCTTGCTGACAAGAGCCATGCCTTATCCTGATGGTCAGGTGTGGGATTGGTATCAGAGTCTTTCTGCTGAGAAAATAAATGAAATTGGACCCTTCAGAGGGCACAAAGATGAGGCTGTGCTGCCCAGCTCAGCCTGAAGCAGCCTTTCCTCTCTGCCACCCATTGTGCAAAGGCTGCTCAGAATGGTTTTATTGTCCTGGGGTGAGCAGAGCCTGGACAAACACTGAATAAATTCCTCTGTTTGGGGAAGCCCTGCATCTTTTCTGCCTCAGACACATGTTTCTTTTGTCTTCTTCACAATGTTTGAAAGGTTTTTGTTGGTGCCAGCAGCTGCAGGTGACACAAGGTTAGACATGAGAAGGTGGTGCTGGGGTGAAGAGGTGTTTGATTCTGGAAAACAAAAAAAATGAGGTAGAAATGGAGGGGATGGATGGAGGATAACTCAATCCATGTTATCCTTAATTTTTTATTCTCCCTCATAGTCTTCTCCACCTTTAATGATTGGAGCCAGGTGAATTTGGGGCTGGAGGGTGCAAGAGTTGATTTTGCAGGGATTTTGCCTCCCTGAGAGCCCTGGAGTTATTAAGGCTGGAAAAGACCTCTTGGATCATCACCTCCTACCATTAACATCACTTCCAAATCCACGACTAATCCACATCCCCAAGTGCCACATCCACCCCGTTTTTGGCCACTTTCAGGGATGGTGACTCCACCACTTCTCTTGGCAGCCTGTTCAGGGTTTGACCTTTCCAGTGAGGAAATTGGAAGGTAGGATGGCTCTGCAGGGAGACCTGGAATGGTTGGAGGGATGGGCAGAGTCCAATAAGATGAAGTTGAATAAGTCCAAGTGCCCAGTCCTGCATTTTGGCCTCAACAACCCCTGCAGTGCTCTAGGCTGGGGACAGTGTGGCTGGACAGTGGCACAAAGGGACCTGGGGGCACTGGTCAGCAGGGACTGACCATGAGCCAGCAGAGTGCCCTGGTGGCCAAGAAGGCCAATGGCTCCTGGTCTGGGTCAGCAATGGAGTGGCCAACAGGGGCAGGGAGGTCATTCTGCCCTGCCCTGGGCACTGCTGGGGTCACACCTGGAGTGCTGTGCCCAGCTCTGGGCCCTCAGCTTGGGAAGGACCTTGGGACACTGAGCACATCCAGAGGGGACAGCGGGGCTGGAGAGGGGCTGGGAACACAAACCCTGAGAGGAGCCCCTGAGGGAGCTGGGGGTGCTCAGCCTGGAGAAAAGGAGACTCAGGGGTGCCCCCATCACTCTCACAGCTCCTGAAAGGTGCCTGTGCTCAGCTGGGGCTGGGCTCTGTCTGCAGCAGCACTGACACAACCAGAGCTCACAGCCTCCAGCTGCACCCAGGGAAATACAGGTTGGTGTGGGAACCCAGGGCACCGGGAATATTTCTGTGTCTGCTCTGGGGTGCCCTGACCCCCAGGGCAGCACTGACTCTGACCCTCACTCATGGAGAAAGTTTCCCAGACTCCAAGATAGACTGGAACCCACACAAGTGTGAAATAGATGATAGAGAGCAGTGCAGGTGTGTCACTGGGTGAGAAATTGAGGGTTTGGGATTTTTAGGATGTTGTGGATGGAAGCAAGATGGAGGGCACAGGGTGTCATCCTGGGTTTCTTCTTCATCCTTCTTCTTCCTCCTTCTCCATGGGTTTGGGTGGCATTTTGTAGTTGGGCAGACAAGTCTGCACTGGGGGCTCTGTGGGATCAGTTATGGGGGTAAAAGGGAAAATAATCCAAGTGTCAGCTCTTCATTGGATAGTTTAGTCTTAAAAGGCCTTGGAACAAGAGATTGTGGCCATTTTGTGCCTTCTGATGAAAAGCTGCTGAACTCCCAGCAGTGAGACTGTGTTACTGATAAGAAATAATAAACACCTGAGTGTGACCATGAACTGCTGTCTCAGTGCCTTCAGTCCAGACCCAGAGAAACCCACAGCTGGAACCACCACAGGTTGGATGTCAGGAGAAAGTTTTTTCCCAGAAAGAGTGATAAAGTTCTGGAATGGCTGCCCGGGGAGGTGGTGGAGTCCCCATCCCTGGGTGTGTTTAACAAAGCCTGGATGTGGCACTGGGTGCCAGGGTTCAGTTGAGGTGTTGGGGCTGGGTTGGACTGGATGGTCTTGAAGGTCTCTTCCAACCTGGTCATTCTGGGAATTCTGTGAAATTTTTCCTGAGCACCAACACAGTGCACAAGGGGGGATCTCAGGTGACCTGGTCTGCTTCCAGCCTCAACCCAAACAGCTGGAAAATGTGGGGCCCTTCCTGATCCTCTTTTTCTGTGAGTCTCCACTTGCTGCCTCAGTTTCCTCGTCCTCTGCCTCAGTGATGCTTTCTAAGGGAAAAGAGTGGAGTAAACACTTGGAATAATCTGAAATCCCAGTGGGATAAAACAGGAGTCACTGGCAGAGATTGTGGAGGGGAATACATGAAATGGTTGCTTTAGGAAAAAAATGTCCTCTTTTTTTCTGCCTTTATTTATTTTTTTTTTTCATTTTCTAGGACCAGTGCTTGTCTTCATTGCTGCATTTTTTTTACCTTCTCTGTCATAGTAAAATGCCAAAAAGAATTTGTCTTGGTGTGGTAAAGAGTCCAGAAAAATTACTGCTTATACTTCAGTCTACTCTATTTTATATAAATAGGAATACAAATAGAAATAAGAATATATATAATAAAACATATATATGTTTTATTTTTTTATATATATATTCTACTATATGTTATATATATTCTATATATAATTCCATATATATTCTATATTCTATCTATATATAGAGAGATTTATATTCTATATATATAAAATATATAACATATAGATAGATAGATACTCTACTATTTATAATATATATTCAATATATTCTATAGATATATCTATAAAATATATATGTTCTACTATGTATTCTATATAGAGACATATATTTTCTCTATATATTCTATATATATTCTATATGTTCTACATTATATCTATACATAGAAATATATATTTTCTATTTATATATCTAGAAATACATATAATATAACATATATAGATATTTATATTCTACTATATATATTCTATATATTCCATATATATATTCTATATATATTCTACTATATATTCTCTCTATATTCTATAGTATATCTATCCATATATATATATTTATATATATACATACATATATGTATTCTATTGCAGGTTGTTAAACCACTGTTATTCCATATCAAAAATATAATTACTCTTAGGGATTCACACTGCTGTGCACAGGTTTTGGGTGAGCATCTTCACTCTGGATGACTTTAAGAAGCCCTCACCAATATTTGTAGCTTAAATCAATATTTGGATGGTTTTTCCTGCTGCTGAGGCAGTACTGAGCCCTTTCAGGCCTTCAGGGTGTCCAAAAACTGCCCAGATGAGAGCCTCAAATTGGATTTATTCCTCATGGGCTGCCTTGGTGCTGCTTTTCCAGGAGATTCAATTTCTCCAGGCTTTTCAGGGCTGGAAAATTTGGCAGCTTTCATCCCCTTTTCCTCACAATCCTGCTGAAACCACTCTCTGCATGGCCATTGTGGCACTTTGGATGTTATTTTGAGAGGAGGGTGTAGCTCCTGCTACTTCTAATTATTTCATAGTTTTGGGAGCACAGTTTCTGCTGGATAGGAACAAAGACAAATTTTACCTTTAAATTCTTTTTTCCCAACCCCTTCCCTGTGTGGTATTTGGCTTTTTTAAACTGTGAACCCTTCAAGGAAAAGTCTTGGGTTTTTTTTTTGCTGTAACCCCTGTTCTTGAGCCAGCAGAAATAATTTCTGCCTAAAGTGTTTTTGTGGATTTGTGTCTGGATTTCCTCTCTTTCCCTCTGTCCATCCAGGCCAAAGGAGTGTGGAATTCTGCTGTCTGCTCCCACCACTAAAATCAGAGTTTGTGCTTCAGTGCTCTGCTGCCATAACTCTGGAAATATTTGGGTTTTCTCTGTTTTCCTCCCTCCCTGCCTGAGATTTTTGATCTTTCAGGGTTTTGAGGGAAAAAAAAAAAAAAGAAAAAAGTAGAAATGAATAGAAATATTCTTGTTTCAGTTTTAGATATTATTTTATTCTCCAGTTGTGCTGGCTTGGCAGCTGGAAGCTGTCTGGGCATGTCACTGGAAGTTTTGGGACAAACCAGAGGGGGAACTGTAACTCAGCAAAAAAAATGTTGGGTTTTTAGAGCTGATCTCATTTCCTACTTATTGCTGTGTCAGAAAAGCTGAAGGGAAAAAATTTAATATTTGGAGAAGGTTGTGTGCTGTGTGCCACTCTCATTCTCTTTTATTAGAGCAGTTTTATTCAAATTTTGGTGTTTAGCTTAAATAAATGCATGTCAAAGGTAGTTCTTGTAATTTTTTTGGATGGGATTTTGTGGTTTTTCTTTTTAAATTTAGTGGGAATTTAGCACTTTCTCTTTTTTCCAGTCTCAAGATTAATAATTCCTGACTGATGATGGACTCCACTTCCCAGCAACCCAACTAAATTGCATTTTAACTGGGTTTTGTGTCATTTTCTTCAGAAAGATGAAGATAGATCCATTTGCCATTCCCATTGTCTCTGGATACGTTTATTTGCTGAAACTACATTTGGTTTTTTGGGTTTTTTTGGTAGGGCTAAAAATAGATTGATCTGAGGGGATGGTCAGGATTTGTAATCTCAGGCAAAGAATTGTGGGAAAACCATGATTTTATTAAGGAAGAAAAGTGTGTAAAAGGTGATAAAAATGCAGCTGTCACTGAGAACTTTGATAAAGGGGAAAATGCCAATCAGCTTAGCATGGAAGGAAGCCTTCACTTAAAATAAACTTCATTTTAAACTCTTTTTAGTGCTACTTTCAGTGGGGACACAGGAACAGAAGTGCCACCACCACCAAAACCACGTGAATTCCAGTGAATTATTTGAGATGCCAAACCCCCAGAGATACAAGAGGTGTACAATCCTTTTACTGTGAAATATGATGTCATTGTCAATTTCTGTGTCTATTAAAGCAATTAAAATTTCCCTAGTGGGCTGTGCTTCCTGATTACAGCTTAAATGGGTTTGAAATATTCAATTATATAGTTTATTACTCTATAAGTATTGTACATATACGCTAATCGATATACATGCTTTTAATATATATATATTTTTTTAACATATAAGTATATAAATATAGTATATATACACAAATATATAAAATATAAATATTTGTATTTATACCAAGGTAAATATTATATTTAAAATATATAAATATAGTATATATATATGAATATATCCACTTATATATATGTACTTTAATTTATATATTTTATGTATATACTTTTCTACTGATATTCCTTTTAAATATATACACTTTCACACATATATAGTTTAAATATATATACATATATACACACATACTTTGATATATACACTTTTACAGTTATATAATTTTATTTGTATGTCCTTTTACACATATGTACACTTTAAATATATATACACCTATATAGACATACTTTGATATATATATTTATACTTATCTACTTTTCTAGATGTACTTTAACACACACATATAAATATATATACACATATATATATGTACTTTGTAGATACTTTTATGTATACTTTTAAAACTATATGTACATATATACTTTAAATATATGTACATATATACACATACTTTATTATATACTTTCATAGTTATATAATTTTATATATGTATAATTTTACACATATATGTACTTTAAATATACAGAACTATACATACACACAAACTTTTATATATATGCTTTTATAGTAATTTAATTTTATACATATGTACTATTTCACATATAGATACTTTAAATATATGGAAATATTTATACACATATATATTCATACTTCTATACTTTTATATATGTGCTTTCACACATATCTAAGTATATACACATATATGTACTTTTTAATATATATATACATTTTTAAGTATTTATTTAACTATATTTATTTATTTATAATATTTTTCTTTATACTTGTTTAACTATATATACATATATACATACATACTTTCATATATATATTTAATAATTTTATAATTTTAAATATATGTGCTTTTACACATTTATACTTTAAATACACATATACATATATATACATGCTTATATATATTTATACACTTTTATAGATGTACTTTCACACACACATATAAATATATACACATGCAAATTGCTCTATATACTTTTATAGATATACTTTTTAATCTATATATCTATGTGTAGTTTAAATGTATACATATATACACGCATACTTTGATATATATATTTATACATATATAATTTTATACATATACATGTACACATACACATACATATACATACCTCTCTATATATTTATACTTATATACTTTTATATATATAAAAATAGATATATTTACTTATTGTTATATTTTGCTTTATTACTATATACTTCAATATACTTATATGTAGATTTACTTTTATAAATATAAAATATCAAATAGTCTATATTTGTCTATAACTAGGGGATAGTGATCACCTGAGCACGATTAGTCGCTAATTAGGGAGGAGAAGCCGCATTTCCCAAACCTGCCGGCGCTGCTTTCCCACCTGGGCAGCGTTTCCTCATTAAACGGCTCAGCTCGTTATAAAACCCCGCGGGCAGCGGGATCCTGACCTTGGCACAGCGGGAACGGACCGGAATTCCCAGTCCCGAACCTCGGGGACACCGGGAACGGACCGGAATTCCCAATCCCGACCCTCGGAAGAGTGGGAAGGGACTGCAATTCCCAACCTTTGGCATAGCGGGAACGGACCGCAATTCCCAAACCGCAGGGACACCGGGAACGGACTGCAATCCCAATTCCCAAACCCACCCTCTGCACACCGGGCACGGACCGCAATTCCCGATCCCATTCCTTGGGGACAGCGGGAACGGACCGCAATTCCCAATCCCAAACCTCGGCACACTGGGCACGGACCGCAATTCCCAATCCCAAACCTTGGCACACCGGGAACGGACCGCAATTCCCAATCCCATCCCTTGGGGACAGCGGGAACTGACCGCAATTCCCGATCCTTGGCACAGTGGGCACGGACCGCAATTCCCAATCCCAGTCCTCGGCACACTGGGCACGGACCGCAATTCCCAATCCCATCCCTTGGCACAGCGGGCACGGACTGCAATTCACAGTCCTTGGCACAGCGGGCACGGTCCGCAATTCTCAATTCCCGGTCCTTGGCACAGTGGGCACGGACTGCAATTCCCAGTCCTTGGCACAGCGGGCACGGACTGCAATTCCCAGTCCTTGGCACAGCGGGCACGGACCGCAATTCTCAATTCCCGGTCCTTGGCACAGCGGGCACGGACCGCAATTCCCGATTCCCGGTCCTTGGCACAGCGGGCACGGACTGCAATTCCCAGAGTCCCCGCGCCTCCCGGCCCTGCGGTGACATCAGCGCTCCACGGCCGGGACTGGCTGGGCAGCGACAGCGGCCGAATGTGAGCTCGGCTTTCTCCCCTCTCCTCCGGGGCCTCCCTGCAGCCCGGCCCCGCCGCCAGGGCAGCGCCCCCGGCGCTCCGGGAGGCTCCGTGGCCCGGCCAGCCCGAGGTGACATCGCGGGGACGCGGCGGGCTCGGGGCGCGCTGCGCCCGGCGGGGCCGTTCCCCGAGCCCGCCGCTTTCCCGGGGCTTTCCCGCCGCTTTCCGCGTTGTCCCGCGGCCCCAGGAGGGTGGAGGAGACGCTTTGCCATAGCCTGGCAACAGAGTGCGTGTGGTAACCGCGGGCTGAGCGGGGATCCGCCGCCCAGGGCACGGCAGCGCCGGGGACGGGCTCGGCTCCGGCCGCTCCTTCCCCGCCGGGCTTGGCTCCGGCCGCTCCTTCCCCGCGATTTCTGCCGGGGACAGGGAGAGCAGCCGGGGAATGGCAGGTGGGACCCGACGGCCGCGCGGGTTGGTCTCGGTTCAAGTTTGTTCTGGATGCGGGATGAGGTTTCTGCGCCTCCGGGAGGGATGCTCGGGATGTCTGGAGGGGACAACTCGGGGTGTCCGGAGGGGACAATAAACTCGGGGTTCCTGGAGGGATGCTTGGGCTGCCCGGGGAATAACAAGCTTGGGGTGTCCGGAGGGGACAACAAACTTAGGATGCCCGGAGGGATGTTCGGGCTGCCCGAAGGATTATTTGCGGTGTCCGGGGGTGATAATTCAGGGTGCCCAGAGGGATGTTTTGGGCTGCCCAAAGAATAATTCAGGGTGTCTGGAGGGGATAACTAATTCGGGGTGTCCAGAGGGCTTCCTGAAGGTTAATTCAGAGTGTCCAGAGGGATGCTTGGGCTGCCCAGAGGATAATTCAAGGTGTCCAGAGAGATGCTGGTGGTTTAAACATCTGAAAAACCACCCAGGATACTGATTTCTGCTGATTTTGGTGATGCTGATGTTGATTTCATGATCCTGATGTTACAGTGATGTCTGTGCTGTAACGTTAGCTGAGGTTGTTGTAGTTTAAAGAAAAGCGTGGTGAGTTACTTTCCTAGTAGTGTTCAGATTTCTCAGTGCTTTCAGATGGTTCTTTGATACCAGAGCCTGACAAAACCCAGATTTCTCCAGGTATCTCGTGGTGCTGAGCACTAGAGTCTTCTGGCAGGAGGCTTTAAAAGTCTTTCTCAAAGTGAATAGGAAACTTGGGAATCTTGCTGTCATCTCTCTCCTGAGATGTGCAGTAACTTCACAGCCAGGTAATGACAACATTAAAAACTTGTCTGTTTCTCTTTAGAAACAGTTTAGGTGTTTAAGGGATGTTGTGACAGCATTTTGTTCCAATTTGTGGTCCTGAGGACACCTAATTATGACTTTAATTTCACAAAGTGAGGAGGAAGTCAAGTAGAAAAATGGTTTATATCTCATTTAAATAGTCTAATGAAATTAAGACACAAACTTTTATATAACATTTAGTGTGTCCTCATCCCTGTTCAGGTGATTAAAAAGTTCTGTTTATTTTTCCACATGTTGCACCAGTTTGTAACTTCAAAAAGTTTGGGTTTTCCCTGTTCAGCCATGGATAATTTCAGCATTCTTGTGTGCTTTAAGGTATATTTGGAAAGAGTTTGATTTAATGGAATTTAAACTGTACTGGATAGGTCAGAATGAATTAGGAGAAATATTTTGTAACTCCAGCTGGAATTTTATATTCCTGAACAAAAAGGTTTCTTTTAGTACCAATAATCCTATTTTACAGCACTGGGCATTATCTACAAAGCAGGCACTTGTAGTGCCTTTGAATTATTTGACTTTAAAGTGAGTGGAAGTCCAGTAAAATCTCATTACCTGTTTGTTTAATATTCCCTTGTGTTTCCTGGGACTACCAGGAGATAGTGGAGTGTGACATGTGACAGGAATTGTAAGTGAAGGTGAATTACATTCCCTTTTATTTGCATGGAGCCTGCATTAAAAAAAAAGGTGAAACTTCAGAGTAAAACTTCTAAGTAAAATACTTGGAAATAGTGGGACTGGAGTGTTCAGAGTGCTTGTGGCTTTGGGCAACAATTAGGAGTGTGTAGAGCTGTAAGATCTATCATTAAAAACAATATTAGTAACTTTTGGAAATAGTTTAAATAAATGAATGGCTGAGCAGGGCTTTGTTTCTAAACTATCTGCTGGCAATTTTTTTTTTTAATAAAGCAAGAATTTCAGTCAGTGGAGAGGTTATGAATGAGAAGCATCAATATAAAAGTTGCAGAAATGTTCTGTGTGTTTGGGTGGGGGTTGTGGCTCAGGAAGAGGCACCTGACAAAGACTCACTGCCTTCTTTCAAGGGTGGAATTGAGGAGCTGGTTGGAACCTCTTATCCCCAAAAGCTTTCTGCCATGTAGCTTTGTAAAGCAGATAGGCCTAAATATAAAATATTTCAAAAAAAGATGTGTTAGAGAGAAATGTGGGTCTTCAAGCTCGGCCCCTGATTCTGGAGCTCGTAATGTGGTTGGAAGTTCTCAGACCTTCCCCATTTCCTCCCTGAAATCCCCTTTTTATTTACCACTAGTGCAAGAAACATCTGTTTGTGGCAGCCACAGACAGAAAATCCATTTTTCTGAAGGAGGCTGGAGCACAGGGGCAGCACCCAGAGCTGGTTTTGAGCACCTGTGTAAATTTTAAGCTTCACTTGGACTCCTGTGTGGGTTGTGAATTCCAAATGGAGCTCCTGCAACACTTTGGGAGTTGCCCATGATTTCAGGGAGTTCCTGTTTTAGAGAGATCCGTGGATTGTTGTTTGGGCTTCAGGATATCCATGAAAAATGGATATCCTGAAATCTAGATTTGTGAAATCCACTGCTAAAGTTGCAAATAGATGGGTTGTGGCTCAGAGGTAATGATTGACCAGGTCAATAATGTGTGTGTTGAGGGGTGCCTTGAGAGAAAAAAGCTGATAAAAGGTTGATGTGGTGAGACCCCATTTCTGGGAGCAAAATCCAGGTTGGACATCAGATCAGCCAAATCCTTGGTGCTGCAGGATGGGGGGGATCAGCCACAGTGGGATGTGTAGTCTTTGCTTCTTTTTTGCCAGGGTTAGGATTAAATGTGTGAGATGGAATTTCTTGTTGGGACTCAGATATTTATCAGTTCTTATTTCTGTCACACTCTCACAAACCCTGAGTTCTGCAGCACTTCACTCTCACAAACTAAAAATGGAGCCCCATCTCTCTCCCTCCAAGGCCTTTGAAGGATCAACTGCCCAATTAAGAAATGACACCTCAATTATTTTCACTTTTAACCCAATAACCAGCTACCCATGCCCACAATGGGTACTTTTTATCCAATTACACAAAACCACCCAAACCCATGGAGGAGGAAGGTGGAGAAGGAGGAGGAGGAGGAAGGTGGAGAAGGAGAAGAAGGAGCAGCCTCCACCCCAAAACCTCCACCTTGCTTTATATACATCACTGTATTCTAGACCCTTAAACTCTGAGTTTCCCACCCTGTGATATCACACACTTCTATCCCAACTCCACACCCACAATCCCAGTCATTCCATTTTAGAAGATTTTCCCTGGCCTCAGGTCAGTGCAGTGTTCTCTTGGGGGTCAGTGCCTGGCAGCACAGAAATCTGAAATTCTCAGCAGCCAGGGCTCCAACAGTCTGACATCATCTCCTTCCTTTAGGACAGGAGCAGCTGCTTTGTCAGGTTTGGAGAATTTATCATAACGTGACTGCTGTGAAATTTGCCCTAATTTATCTTAATCATAAAAGCTGCACTGCCACAAAGCTTTGGGTGGCATTCAGTGAAAATGAAGCCTTAGGATTGTGCAGGTGTTGATTCTCTCACCTGGGACACTGCTGTGTCCTGACAAGTGTCACACGTGTGGCAGGGGACAGCCACAGCTGGACAGTCCCTTGTGACAGGGAGGTTGTGCTGTAATGGGTCAAAGTGGAAGAATTTTGGAATCAGAACATTCCAGCTGGAGTGCTCTTGGGAACAGGGAATTGTTCAGGTTGGAAAAGACCTCTCAGGTCACTGAGTCCAGCCCTGTCCCCACGTGTCCTGTTCAGATGCCTTTTGAGCCCTGGTGATGATTCCACCAGGGATGATGGTGGTGGACTCCACCCCTTCCCTGCCATCCTGCTCCAGTGCCTGGCTCTGATAATTCACTTGTGGGGAGCTTTGGAAGGGATTTGAGATGTATTTGATTATATATTTGAATAATTGTATTTGGACACTATGAATGTGTTTGATGGTGCAGTTTATCTTCTTCTACACAGGCAGGAAGGGTGAGCTTGGCTCACGTTGTTACTGCATGGTTCAGAAAGTCACCAGACCCTTAGTTACAAGACTTTTTAAGGAGTTGTTGACTAATAAAACACTGCCAATAGGATGTTTATGCCAAGGATATTTATGTTTTTGATTTAATCTTTAAATATTTTGTCTTATGGACCCATGCCACAGTGTGAGCTTTCTTAGCCAATCATGTTATAGCACACAAACCCACAGTGCTGCATTCTGAACTCCTTGTTTACTTCTGTATCTGCTTTTCTTTTTTTCTATATCTTAAACTTTAAAACTCTAAACTTTCCACTACTTAGCTTAATGTGTCTCTGCTTTAAACTGTAAATCCACATTCTCCCTTCTACCACCTCAGTTTGGAAGCCTTTTCCAAGGTCTCTGATCAAATCCTGGGTTAAACTCTAAGCTTTGGCTCACAGGCCCAAAGTTCTGAGAGTTCTCTGCATTTCTGATTCGTGCATTTAAGTTAAAAACATAAATATCCTTGTTAGCAGTGTGTTATTGGTCAATAACTCCTTAAAAAGTTTGGTACCTAAGAGTCTTGTAACCTTCTGAACCATACAGTAAAGGTGTAAACCAAACTCTTCCTTCCTATCTATGCAAAAAATAAGAAAAATAAACCACATCATCAAAAACAATTCCAAAGTCCTGTCTCAAATTCTGTGGGAATTGACAAAACCAGAAATTTCTATGGACAATGAAGGATTTGATCTGTAGCTTTGGAATAAGCTTGGATTGATGTAAAAATACAATACACAGATATCAAGTAGAAAAATCATAAACTTATGTTCTCTAGTTGTTGGAAGAAAGAATGGGCTTTAAATAAGTGAGAAATTGTACTGATAAGATGGTGAAGGGTTTATAATGTAGGGGTGGGGTTGTATGGAGTGAGCTGAGAGTTCAGAAGTTATAACAGAAATATATTCATGCATGTGAGACAAAAGCCCATTGGACAAAAATATCCACAGTGTAGTAGAAGTGAGTAAAGGTGATAGGTTAGAAAAGCAAAATAAACCTGTGACAACTCTGTTAGTTTAGAAAGTTCTATATTGCCTTGTAATAAAGAAATTGACTACTCTGAGCTGTGGCTCACTCCTCTAAAATCTCACAGCCTCTGAGACTGATGTTTATCTGAGCAATAAATTGTTACTACCCCCAAAATAGTCCCATCCCTTCATTAAAAGCAACAGCAATGATAAAATTCCTTCCAGAATTCCCCACAAGTGAATTATCACCCCTTTGTGGCAGGATGGACTTCCCCATCTGGCCTTGGGCTGGACTGGAGGAGCCAAGTGATGGGGGCTAGAAATGAGTTTTGTGTACAAATGCAGCTTTGGCAGACCTGGTAACTCCTTTTTTTGGGGATTTTTGTTGCTTTTGAACAGGAGAAGTTGGTCCTTAGGAGCCTTGAGTCCTGCCTGCACGCCATGCTGCTCGCTCCAGAGGAGAGAACCTGGCTGCTGATGCCAAGGACGTGGTCCAAGAGCCACCCCTGGGCAGTGCCAGCCACAGGTGAGTCCAAAACTGAGTTTTTACAGGGCAGCAGAAATAAAAGCTTGGCTGAGGGGTTTGTTTCATAGTGAATAACCACGTTACAGAACACCCTCAGCACCTGGAGGGAATGCTCCATCCCAGGTGGAGCAGCTTTCCCTGCTTGTGTCAGAGCCATCCTCTGGTCATGGAAATCCAGCACATCCTCCCAAGCTCTTCTTGTCTTTGTCACACTCACCACAAAGTCCTGGAGAACAACTGTTGGGAGTTTCCAGGGACCCAAAACCCCCCCAGGAAGTCTTTGTTAGTTGAAATGGGTATTTAGTATGAATTAGTATGAAATGAGTATTTAGATGCTTGTGTTAAAGCAAAATAAACAAATGGCCTGTGAGCCTGTGTATATTCTTAATTTTAGTTTGGCAACAGAACCCATGTATCCAACAAGCACCTCATAAATTTATTCATTTTATTTATTTTTTATTTATTATTAATAGTAATAATTTATTCCCACACACCTCTTAAAATTTATTTTATTTACCTTTATTCCCACACACACATCTTTTTCCCCCTCCTTAAAAGGTACTTTTTTTTAAGGTGATCTTGACCCAGCTAAGAGGGGTCTGGCAGACTTGGGTCCTTTTCCTTTGAGAAAGAATCCAGAAACTTTTTCTTTGTCTGCTGAAAAGGAACCTTTCCTTCTGCTGCTGCAACAAATCTTTTTGGTGATGTGAGTTCAGGATGTAGAGGGAAGTCTTCAGTAATCTGCCATTTTTATAGGTTTATCCCTCATATTAAGAGGTCTGAGCAAGTGACCTATTTTCTTCCCTGAATTTATATTTTTACATATTCTTTTTGCCTGTTTACTTCTGCTGGTTCATTTATTGGGAATCCCAAAAAAGCAATTTAGAGATTTCTGGTTTTTGTTTTGGTTTTTTTTTAACTTTATTTTTTTATCCAGTACTTTCAGAGAATCCCTGGCAGTGCACCCTGAATGAGTCAGGCAGTCCCTGTGTGCTGCTAATTAAGATACCCATAGGTGGGAATTATTAAAAATCTTTAAAAAGCCCCAAGACAGTGCTTTTTGTGCTTGTTTTATCCTGCCAAGAAACAAAACCCAAGAATAAACAGGAAATACTTCCCCTGCCAAGGAATGAGAGCAGAATACCCTCAGTGTGGATGTGATAATGCTGCAGTGCTGCTGTTTACTGTTGTTGTCAGGGATGTTGTTGCAGTGCTCTGGGGCAGGGAGATCCTGCAACTTTATGATAACTGATTCTAAAAAGGTTCTTGGCTAATTTTTGTGCTTTTTTTTGGAAAATCAAGAGCTCTGTCAGGTGGGATTTCATGTCAGTGAAATTCTGATTGTAAAATGAAGCAATATTTAGCTGTGGTTAGGTTATTTTTCAGCTTATAAAATATCTTCTCAGAGAACTCTTAATCTGATATGAGCCAGAAGCTCCTCTCACCTCTAAAGAAGAGGAAATCCTTCCTAAAGGTGGTGAGGCCCTGGAGCAGCTTCCCAGAGAAGCTGTGGCTGCCCCTGGATCCCTGGAAGTGCCCAAGGCCAGGTTGGATGGGGCTTGGAGCACCCTGGTCTGGTGGAAGTTGCAGGTCCATTCCCAACCCAAATAATTCCATGAAAATTCCTAAAACTCCTTCCAGGCTGCCCAATGGGCTTCCCCTGCTCTGCCAGCAGCTCTTGGCATCTTGGAATGACAGCCACAAGTCTGGAACTGCTGCCAGGGCTTTGGACAACTCTGGGAGCACAACCCTTCCAGTGATGAGGAGTAACAGGAGAGTGTCTGTCAGTTCTTTTGCTTCTTTTTGCCTGGGTCAGGATTAAATGTGTGAGATGGAATTTCTTGTTGGGACTCAGGTGTTTATCAGTTCTTATCTCTGTCACAGTCTCACAAACCCTGAGCTCTGCAGCACTTCACTCTCACAAACTAAAAATGGAGCCCCATCTCTCTCCCTCCAAGGCCTTTTAAGGATCAACTGCCCAATTAAGAAATGACACCTCAATTATTTTCACTTTTAACCCAATAACCAACCACCCGTGGCTGCAATGGGGACTTTTTATCCAATGACACAAAACCACCCAAACCCATGGAGGAGGAGGAGGTGAAGAAGAAGGACCAGCCTCCAGCCTCCACCCCAAAACCTCCATCTTGCTTTATATCCATCACTGTATTCTAAACCCTTAAACTCTGAGTTTCCCACCCTGTGATATCACACACTTCTATCCCAACTCCACACCCACAATCCCAGTTCTGTCATTCCATTCTGGAAGCTTCTCCACGGCCTCAGGTCAATGCAGTGTTCTCTGGGGGTCAGTGCCTGGCAGCACAGAAATCTGAAATTCTCAGCAGCCAGGGCTCCAGCCAGTGTCCTGCTGTGGAACCCTGGCAGAGGGAGGATTTTCACAAGGTGCAGGTCTCTGTTTCCAGCTGCCCCATCTGGGAGCAGCCTCAGTGTGGAAAATGTCTCAGACACATCTTTCACTGATCTTGCAGATCACAGAATGGTTTGGGTTGGAAGGGACTTTAAAAATCATCTCATTCCCCCCCTGCCATGGGTAGGGACACCTCCCACTATTCCAGGTTGCTCCATCCTGGCCTTGGGCACCCCCAGGGTTGTAGCAGCCACAGCTTCTCTTGGAATCTACATTAGGGCCTCCCAACCCTGACAGGGAACAGCTTTCTCTCAGTGTCTGATCCAAATATCTCCTTTTTTCATTCACAGATACCACAACAATATCCATGTCTAATAGCCTTGATGCTATTTAATTTTGTATATATTTATACCTGAAATATTAACATTTTACTGATGAAGTTGTGCTCATGTATTTCTCCTCAAAAGAAACTTTGGAAGAGAGTTTAAGTACAAAGAACTGCTTGAGGCTTTTGGAAATGGTGAATGGTTTTGGGAAATACATTTTTTGCCTGTTCCTCCACTGTTTGAATGGAAAACAAATAATCCAATATGCCTGTCTGGGCTTTAGATGTATTTTTTATTGTTGTTTTTGAAGGTAATTTATTAAGACCACTGGCTTTCCCAGGATTTGCAGGGGAATAAACTAAATAATTTGATTTTTCCCTCCCCTTCTTTTTTTAAAGGCAGCATTTAATTAATTGATTTTTAACTCTGACTTTCTGAGTGATTTCATCCTTTATTTTTTTTTTTTTTTTTTTTTTTTAGTGGTTCCTGTGTAAAGCCCAGAGGAGAATTAGTGTTTGCCTGGGGGGAAGGACAGGCTCCAGTGTTCTGGAAGCACTGAGCCTTATCTAGGGTACATGAAGTCCCTCTTCTCCTGGGCTTTAGACACATTGTCCTGCACAACTCCCATCAGCAGTGATGAATGGCTCTGAAAATAAAACACAAATCCATTTGTTACAGACCCTATTTTTAATCTGTGCACAAGTATTTTATTCTCTGGCCAAGGAGCAGGAATTTCTCTCTCTCTGCTGCTCCCTGGTAGCCAAACAGGACCAGGGGCTGAGGGTTTGATGCTGAATTCTTGTGGAATTTGGCCTGTTAAGTAAATATTGACAAACTGTTCATATGTTCCATAGTGTTTCTGTGGAATTTTACAGGATATTTGTGTGGCCTCCATGGGGTCCTGGTGCCTCTAATTCTGTTACTTAATAGGGATTGGTTTGGGTGTGAAAAATCAGTTCTTAGCATGTGATAAACTTTCAGTGTAAAGTTTTAATTTATTTATTTAAAAACATTCCTTGCAGGGTTGTTCTGTCCTGCTCTTGGTAGGAACACAAATGACCAGAGAATATTTCTGTCCAACCTTTTCTGAAAATCCCCAGGAAGGGAGATCTGAGTCTGGGACAGCTTTCAGTAGGCCAAGGATTAATAGTGAATTAAATTCAGAGAATTCCAGGTTGGAAGAGGCCTCAAATATCATCTGCTCCAGTCTTTCTTGGCATAAATAACCTCGGGACAGATAATTTATTTGTAATATTCCTTTCTGCACCAGTACTGGGTTACTTTTCTTTACCCACATTTTGCTCTGTGCAGTTCCCAGATGACTCTCCCTTCTTCACTGGAATTTTTGGTGGGTTTGGGCTATAACAGGGATGATGGCTCTTGTTTTCCAGAGGGGATGTGTTTGCCTGGCACAGGTGCATTCCCAGTCTCATAGAGTTGTGAAGGTGCCCCACCAACACCTACAATGTGAAACCTGTGGAGAATTCCTATTACTGTGCAGTAAGTCAGCTCTGATATTTGTATTTTTATGTTTGGAAGACAGATTTGGGTTAATTTAAGGCGAGGGAGGGAACATGATTTACACTTGATCCTTTTGTTGTGGCTGCGTTACACAGAAAAATTAATTTATTTCAGGAAACAAAAGCTTTGCTGCCTTTCCTGCTCACTGGATTAACATGAACTATTAAAGAATATTTCTTTCTCTGTTCCATGCAGGTGAATAGCAGGAGGCAAACCATGGACACCCAGTTGTTCTCCCCATTCCTGGGAGCAGTCCCCAGTCCCCCCACACCCCCAGAGCCCTCCCAGCTGTGCAGGGACTGGCTGGGATGTGCTGAGGATTTTGGATCCCAAACAGCCTTCCAGGAGTGCCCAAAAACAAGGTATCAGCATCCCTGCTGGGGCCTCTGGGTCCCTTTTTGTGTTACAGAACAAATTCTGGATATTTTTTGAGGAGAGTTTCAGGCATCTCTGGAAACTCAGCATGTTTTCTTTGCTCTGTGGTGGTTCTGAAAAAAAAGAGTGTGTGGGTTTTCTTTTTTCCATCCTAGAGCCAAGTGATAGTGACAGAATATTGCCTTTTTTTGGAGGGAATTGGGTGATAGAGACTGACACAACAGCTTTTGATGTTGTGATTTTTGAAAATGCCTTTTTAATGAGCATTTCTAATACCTTACTGCATTTTTTGGATCATTTGCTTAATAAGAAAGACAAAATCTGAGGTGGGGAAAAAGTGGAGTCCACTGGCTCACAAGATGCTGAAAGGAAACAGTTATAAAGATAATGGATTGCAAAAAACCTTAATTGTTTTGCTGGTTTTCAGTGGAAGTGTCAGAGTGATGTGTGTTTTTGAATAAAAGATCACACAGCTCTGGTGTCAGCTGTGAGAGTTAATTTTAAGCAAGAAGTGGCAATTTGCTACTTAAAATATACAGTATTTTCTTAAAGCAGCCTTTAGATTATTGCAAGGTAGCTTTAAAAAACAAAAAAGTTATGGAGTTAGAGTTAATCCATGTCTGCACCCATTCTGGGCCTGTGGATACTCAAAATTCCTTGAGGTCTCTTTAAAAAAAAAAAAAAAAAATAGAAAAACTTTGCTATTTGACCAAGACACAGAAAAGATCTGCTTATCAAATATCAGTCCTGCATTCACAAAACATTTTCAAGAGTCTTTGCACTGCTGAGCATCCTAAATTAAATCCAGGTTTCTTGGAGAGAAAACTGAGCAGTCATGGGGTGAATCTGGGACTCAGTTAGAGGTGAAACTATGGTGAGGTCTGAGAAGGCAGCAGGGTGTGATTCTCACTGAGACTAAAATGTGATTTTTATATGAATTTGTCCTGATTTTATGGTCTCTGTTCATCAGCAAAGTCAGTGAGCAATTATTTGGTAGCCAAGGGGGTTTGGGTAAGGTGGGACCAGGAAATCTCAGATCTTTAGGGACCCTGAAAGGATTCCAGGTGGGGAGAGAAGTTTATTGGAGCAAATAATGAGGATGGAGGGAAGGAGAGCTTTGTAATTAACTTGTGAGGAAGAATCAGGAGTCATTCCAAACAACTCCACAGAAATCTAATCTTGTACCTGAAGTAAAAGGTGGGTTTATTTAAAAATTGTTGGAAACCTTGGGTGTTTACCAGATATATTTAGTAAAATTTTGACCTGTCCAAAAGGGGATTAAAAAATGGTTCAAGTTAAGTATATATGGCTTACATATAATTTTTTTTTGGAGATGAACATAATAGGTTTTGAATTATTTGGTAGTAGGAAAATTAGAGTGCTCCAGACTTTGAGAATATTGATCCTATTTATGCTCTAAACAAGGCAGTCAAGGTTTGAAGGAATGTCCATGAAACAGGTTTTTTTCTTGGAAAGAGAGGAAAATTTTTGCTGCTTGGAAAGTCTCTGGTGAAACAAGAAGGAAAATAATTCTACTTCACTTGGGTTCTAGAATTCACAAATGCAGGAAGGGATTCCTGTGGAGGGATGCTGAGGATACATTAAATTCAGAACTAAAAAATGCTGCTAAAATAAAGGTTTGATCTTCTTTTTGTCTGTTTTGTTTAGGAGAAAACTTTAGGTTTTACTTATTTAAAACTTTTACTTTGGTCTTTTTTTTTTGGGTTTTTTTTTCAGGACACCAATAAATCTTTCTTACTCTGGCAATGGCCCTGATGTGTTTGGGTTGGTGTCGAGCATTTTAGAGGAGCCAAACAAGCCAGAGCCAGTGACAGATTGGTGAGTTTGTTCTGAGGGTTCTTAAAATTTCTCTGCTGGTTTTTATGCCCATTGTCACCCAGATATGATACACATTTTTAATTATTTCAGAGTTGAGTAATGACAGCCTTTTAAAATGTGGAAATGTCTTTACTTCATTTGTCAGTTAAAAAAACCAATACTGAACTGTTAAAAATGCAAATTTCTAGAAGTTTTCCATCAGCTTTACAGCATTTGAAGAGGAAAAAAAAATACAATTAATTTTAAGCAGTAGGGAGTTGACAGAATACAGTGGAATCTGAGATATTGAATAAATCCAAATAAAGTCTGCATTTCTGAACGTGCAGAATAAACAGAGTGGGTGATGAGATTTCACAGAGCACTTGCTCAGCTGCAGTGGGAATATTCCTCCTGTTTTTGAGGAGAGCTGTGCATGGCTGGTCAATAATGTAACACATGATGTGTGAATTGTTTTAAAGCAAGAAATGTTTCAATCTTGATGGGAGGTTGGTTTAACTCTGTTCCAGGAATTCTCTGTCAAGATTGTTCCCCCCTATGTGGGCACCTGATCTGGGCAGCAACGGGGAGTTCCCAGGGCTGCCAGCTCAGCACTGGCTCCACACCAAGGATTTTCCCAACCTGCTGGGCTCCAGCTGCCATCAGGAACCCCTGCAGGAGCCACCTGAGGTGGAGATGCTGCACAGAGGTTTGGGGGACCTTCAGCTCCTGGAGTCTTGGCTGTCTCCCCGTGCTCATCCCGGCAATGCCCCGAGGAACCCTGACCATTCCTCCTTGCAGAACAGCACCACAGCTCCCCAGGAAGGGGTTTCCTTCCCAAGTGGGGGCTGGAACCAGCATTTGTGCACTTATGACCAGGAGAGGTTCAATGGAGGTTATGAAAAATGTGGGTCCAGTTTTAGCCCTTTTTCTCCTCGGAACAGGATGAAAGAAAGCTCCAGTGCCCAGAAGGAGTTTTGGAAAAGAGGAAAAGCTCTGAAAAATTATGCTCATGGACAAACTAAATATTCCCCTGATCTTTCCAATCAGCCTGGTGATAACTCTTGGGATAAAATACCCCAGGACAGCCACCTGTTCTCTAAGAGATATGAGAACTTCCCAGCTGCTCACAAACTGCAGTCACCTGTCCATCCATCCCTCCATTTTTTCAATCCACCCCCTAAGGAAAATACATTTTCTGGAGGAACAGGCAGAAAACCCCAGGAAAGCCATGTGCAAAATGGCCATTGTGGCTTTACTTTGGGGGATGCTTTTAATAATAATAATAATAATGAGTGTAAAGTGAATATGGGCCCTAAGGAAAGCTCTCCTCAAGCAGCTGAATGTGATTTATCTGTGAAAAACGCTGTGCAAAATGGGAGTTACTCCTCATACCAGGGGTGTGCATGGCTGGATGGGAACAGTCTGGCAGTTGCTGCATCTGAAATTCCATATGGAAAACAAATGGCAACGAGCCCCCAGTCCTCATCAGGAGTTTCCACCATGTCTGGGGGCTCTCCCACCCACCAGCCTTTCACACAGCCCTCCTTCTACTCCCAGCTCCTTCCCGCCCTCCCTCCCAGGAAAGATGGGAGGTTACAGACATCAAATGGAGTTTCCAGTCACTTGGGGGTTCCTCATTTCATCTCAGAGAGCCAGAAGCAGATGAGACCTGTTGGGAGGTCCCAGGAGAATGCCGGGGTGAGCAAGGACGGACGGCGCCGCAAATTCCCTGTTCAATTTCCACCTGACTGCCTCGTGCAGCAGAAGGCTGCAGGTGAAGACCCTGCCGAGAAATACCACAGGTTCCCAAAGGGGCAGAGCCAGGAAAGTGGCAGTAAAGATGACAGAAGAGGTAGAAGGAATTGGATCCCTCATTTGGGATCTACGGCCCCAAACCGCCAGCCCTTCAACGCGTTTCCGAAGAAGCACGAGCAGAGCGGTGGCAGCTTGTCAGATGTCATCAATCCTTCTCTGCTTCCTTCCTTCCCATTCATGTCTGATTTTAAACAAAATCCCAGCTTCCCTCCATTTAATCACCAACTGTTTCCATCAGCAAACACTTTCAATTTCCCTCCGCCGCCGTTCCCATTCTCGGACCTCGTTGATCTTTTTCACTACGAGGACTTCAACCCCTTGAGTCCCTTCATGGGTGAGCTGTTCCCTGGGGAAATCCCTGCCCCCTGCTTTGCCTTCCCAGCCCCATTTAACAAGTTCAGACCTCCCAGGAGCCGCAGTGGCCCCGCTAACGAGCTCCACGTCCGCCTGGAGGAGTGTTACGAGCAGTGGAGAGCTTTGGAGAAGGAGAGGAAGAAGGTAAAACACAGCTGGTGATGATTCCTCATAAAGACTTGGCTGGTTTTAAGAGAGAAAGTTTTATGGTGTTTCTTCTTTGTTGGGGTTTTTTGGTCTTTTTTTTTTTTATTGTTGTGTTGGGGTTTTGTTTCTTTTTTTGTTTGGTTTTTACTGTCCATGATACAGTCACAGCTTTCTCTTCTGTGTTTTTTTTTCTTGTTGTAGTAAATCTCTGGCTGTGGTAAGAAAGAAAAGGAAATAACTAATCTGGGCACCCTCTGTGTGTCTCTAGAGAAAACCTACAATATTTTTCTGTTCCCAAAGGGAATTTCAGTTTATGCTCTTCTCATTATGGTCACTTTCCTGCTTCAGACTCACTTCCAGAACTGTTGGCAGGGGAAGGATCTCACTGATAATGAGGGTATTGCACTTGGGAATGAAAACTCTCTGCTCCAAAGAAGCAGGAAGAGCTTTCCCAAGGGGAGTCAAATCCCTGAATTCCCTGCCAGGTCTCAGAACATAAATTGTCCATAATCCCTGGTTCTAATAATGCACGGGGTGCTGCTCCCACGTGTGAGAGGCCTCCTGGTCACTGGATAAAGTCTGAGCAGACTTGACCTGGAAAACCCCTTTTTCTTTCCATCATCAGCTGTTGGGCCTTGCTAATGGACTTCTGGAATTGTGAATGGAGGTGCCTGTGTTGTTCTCTCATGGATACTTTTAAACAAGACTCCTCTGTGCCTGTCTGGCCTTCCAGGAATGCTCTGGAAGTGAGCAAGGGATAAGCCTTGCTCCAGTGTTGGTTTCCTGTTCTCAGGCAGGATTTGGGACAATTAAGTCCTTTGCAAAGACCGACTCATAGTTTTTGTCTCCTGCTTTTTATTTCATCATGAAAGGAGGGTTGTTTATCCTCATACTCATTAATCAAAGGGGCTTAATTGACCCCCTGCTCTGGTCCATTCCAGGTGTTCCAGTTTCATCCCAGTGAGCTGCTCTGGGTTTCTCAGGGTGTTTCATGGTTACAGAATAGAAACTGTTCTCAGTCCTCCAAGCCACAGCCTGGCTCCCATTCCTGCAGCCAAACCACATTCCTCAGGAGGGGATGACTGCAAGGAGAGAGAAACTCCCCCTGGGATTTGATTCTCTCTACCTTGTCTAATCACTCAGCCCTTTCAGCTCTCTGAAACCTGTTCCTTGCAGCTGCTTTGGGGTCACAGCTTACCTGTCTCCTTTCATAAACCCCACTTTTCAGGGATCTCACATTTAAAGCATTCCCACAAGTTAGGAATTGTCTGCAGTGTTAAATAGTGCACGTGTTTAGTTATTAGTTAATTGCTTATTAACTGTAATTCTTAATTACCTGGTGTCATTATATGAATTCACGACCTTTTCTCCATTCATATTTTTTTTTCTGGATGCCTTTCAGGCTCCTCAGGTGATGAATACAGGTGGAGTCAGCTCTTGTAATCCATGTTAGATCAGGGCAGGGACTAAATAATAATTAAATTATAATAAGTAATAATATAATAAATAATAAGTAAATAATAATAAGTGAAAAGAGAAGGACTTCTACTGTGCATATTTGACTTTCAGTACAAATATGCACAGTATGGACTTAGACTTGCCTTGAACTGCAGTGCACCCCTCTCTTCTACATCCATGGTACCCTGGAGAAGGAATGAGATAGGGAATCTACTGCTGTGTGTTTTTTACTCCAGTGTCAGAACTTCCTACCCAAAAATAGGTTTGGTGATGTTTAGTCACTGTCTGTGTTAGACCCTGGCTAAGCCACTCTTTCTTAGTGGAAGTTTGGCTGTTGTGTTAAAGATTTTCTCTGTTAAAGAAAAATATCTTCTGGCTTAAAGAGCTGGTATCAGCTTATGTTAAATGTGATTTTATCCTGATGCACTTGAGCTGTGATTTATGCTGCTGATATCATCTGGTGGGTTTTTTTTTTTAATAATCATAATATGTGACCTTTGAGAGAAGCAGTGAGAGCGGTTGAACTCAGAGGGAGAGCTGAATTAAAGAAATATTTCCTAAGGAAGCTCGAGAGGGACTTTGGACAAGGTCATGTAGTGATAGGTCAAGGGGAATGACTTCAAACCAAAAGAGGGCAGGGTTAGATTAGATTTGGGAAGAAATTTTTGCTGTGAGGGTGGGCAGGCCCTGGCACTGGATACCCAGAGAAGCTGTGGCTTCCCCTGGATCCCTGGAAGTGTCTAAGGCCAGGCTGGATAGGGCTTGTAACAAGCAGGTCCTTTCCCAACCCAAATCCATGTCTAGGGAGTTTGGAATTAAACCAGCAGTGGTTTAGCTTTTCCCTCAGGGAAAAAGGAAGGAATTATTCCCTGTAAGGGCACTGAGGCCTGGCACAGGTTCCCAGAGAAGCTGTGGCTGTCTCTGGATCCCTGGAAATGTCCAAGGCCAGGCTGGACAGGGCTTGGAACACCCTGGGATGTGGAAGTTGCAGATCCTTTCCCAACCCAAATCATTCTATTGCAAATCCATGTCCAGGGAGTTTGGGATTAAACCAGTAGTGCTTCAGCTTTTTTCTCAAGGAAAAAGGAAGGAATTCTTCCCTGTGAGGGTGGGCAGGCCCTGGCACAGGGTGCCCAGAGAAGCTGTGGCTGCCCCTGGATCCCTGGAAGTGCCCACTGCCAGATTGGACAGGGTTTGGAGTACCCTGGGATAGTGGAAGGTGTTCATGGCACAGGGTGGAATAAAATGAGCTTTAAGGTCCCTTTGAACCCAGACCACTCTGGGATCCTGTGATATTTGGAAATATTTTTCTGTCAATGCCCTCAGAAGCTGATCAGGCCCTCACTCCTAATCCGCTTGAAAATTCCAAACAGCGCCAAAACCAGATCGAGCTCATTGCACTCATTTCAAACCATCACACTGACAAATTATTTCCCTTTCAGGCTGAGGCTGACCTTGCAAGGCACTTCCCAGGGCAGCCCATCCCCAGCCCCAGCCCCGTACCACGGCTCCCTGTGAATCCATCCCGCGTGGATCGCCTGCTCGCCGACCAGGCCCGCCAGCGCGCCCGGGTACGCCTGCGGGGGCTGCACCCCTGCACTTCTCAGTTTGTCTGTTTATTCCTCAACAAATCTGGGATTTGTTTGTTTACTCATCAGCCTCAGGGGGTTTGGTGGTTTTGGGGTGGTTCTCTTTGGCTGATAGTTGGAACTGGTGATTGAGTTCCATCCCACATGGATCGCCTGAGCGCTGACCAGGCCCGCCAGCGCACCCTGGTACGCCTGCGGGGGCTGCACCCCTGCACTTCTCAGTTTGTCTGTTTATTCCTCAGCAAATCTGGATTTGTTTGTTTACTCATCAGCCTCAGGGGGTTTGGTGGTTTGGTGGTGGTTCTCTTTGGCTGATAGTTGGAGCTGGTGATTGAGTTCCATCCCACATGGATCGCCTGCTCGCCGACCAGGCCCGCCAGCGCGCCCGGGTACGCCTGCGGGGGCTGCACCCCTGCACTTCTCAGTTTGTCTGTTTATTCCTCAACAAATCTGGGATTTGTTTACTCATCAACCTCAGGGGGTTTGGTGGTTTGGTGGTGGTTCTCTTTGGCTGATAGTTGGAACTGGTGATTGAGTTCCATCCCACATGGATCGCCTGCCCGCCGACCAGGCCCGCCAGCGTGCCCGGGTACGCCTGCTGGGGCTGCACCCCTGCACTTCTCAATTTCTCTTTTTATTCCTCAGCAAATCTGGATTTGTTTGTTTACTCATCAGCCTCAGGGGGTTTGGTGGTTTTGTGGTGGTTCTCTTTGGCCAATAGCTGGAGCTGGTGGTTGAGTATACTCACTGAGAGTCGGAATTGATCGGTGGAGCTCAGCGCCAGGGTTTAGTTGAGGTGTTGCGGCTCGGGTTGGGCTCTGTGGTCTTTAAGATCTCTTCCAGCCCAGTGATTCTGTGAATTCTAACTGAAAAGGTGAACTTTGGGGTGTTGTTTTGGATGGAGTGATATGTTGAGAATAGCCTTTAAAATGGATGGAAGTGGTTGCCTTTTAAACTATGAAGACAGTCTTTTAAATTGATGAAAGTAGTTGCCTTTTAAACTGTGAAGACAGTCTTTTAAATTGAAGCCAGCCAGAGGTTAGCTTCTTGGAGTTATTGATAGAGAGGGAAGTCTAGGTTGGAGGGGTGTCATGTTTTTGATTGCTTTATTGATTTTTCTTTAGGTTATGAAGAAATCTCTAGGAGTTAGAAGTGTTTTTGTGGATGATGAATACAGGACTGTTTGTGGGTGTGAAGTGATTTTTTTTTTTTGCAGTTGTTTTATTAAATTTTCAAGGGTACTTATGTTTTTCTTTGATAAACGTTATTGATTAATTTCAATAGGGTTTTTAGTTTTCTGTGATAACTTTAGAATGGTGGGTTTTGACATGGTCTCTAATAAAGGTCTGCTTCTAGTTTTGCTACCCACTGGGACAGTACATCTTTCTTTTATATGGTGAGAGGTTTCTGTATAATGAAGGGATGTGCTGTTGCTGTTTGATCTTTGTGAGGGCATTTACCAAATTTGGGAGAGATGGGGGATTGTGGGGAATAGTAAAGATAACACTTTCAGAACTCTTTGAAAGCAGGCCTCAGGAGCAGAAAGAGCAGAGAACTTAGAGCAGCTGTAAAGTCTGAAAGTAGAAAAGTTACAATAGTACAGCAAGGACATGAAACAATAGCTTGAGTTTTCTGCCAGGTGCTCGCATTGATAGGAAGAATGGAGAGGCTTTGTGGTGCTCCCCTGCACAGGAACATCTCCAGGACCTTGGAGCTGCACCTGGAAGCCATTCAGGTGACCCAGGCACGTCGGAAGGATGAGATTGGGAATGCTGCAAACCCCCAGAGTCATGGGGGGCCACGCTACAGCAACGAGAAAGGTAATGCTGCCCATTCCTGCTGCCCTCAGAGCTTTTTCAGGGGTTTAATTGTGAGCTTGTTCCACTTAAAAATGTAAATTTGCAATACCTAGCAATTCTTGTCACTTCAGCAACGAAGTTTGCAAATATACTCTTGTTACTTTTTAAGACTTTAAATTACTTTGAGTTCTATTGAGTGGTTTTTTTTTTGTTTTCCTGTTCCTATTTTTAAAAAATTGCTATTTTTTCCTCTCGACTAGAAGACAACTGTGAAAACTCCTCAGTGACATTATACAGCCATAAGTGGTTGTCCTAAAAGCAAAAATGTTCTCGTTTTTAAGCAGGTAGAATTATTTCCTGGTATGGCTAAACTTTCTTTTCTCTTCAGCTTGTAAAATAATTTAAAAAATTGCCAGTGTTGTGCAGAACAATTGTCTACCTCCCCTAAATCACAAACCCACCAGGAATGACATTCCACATTTCCCAAATTCTGTTGAAGTAAAGCCAGAATAACCTGTAGCAGCAGTAAATGTGGCAGTTTGTGGTTTGGGGTTAAAGATGATATTATTTTTCTTCAGAAGATACCTGGGTGTCAGAGCAAAAGAGGAATTCACTCCTTCCTGCTGAAGTGAAGTGGACAGTGAGGTTCCTTTGGCTGCAGAATTGCTGCTCTTGTGATAAACTGAAGAGAGAAGCAAAATGTTTTGCTTTTGCAATTCAGGTGGCAAAAATGAAAATGTAAAAGGAGTGTAAAATGTCATGCCCTTAAAACAATAGTCCTCTATGCAAACTGGCTTTTAAACTTTCATAAGACTTAACTCCAAGTGTGAGTCAGGAGTAGTAGAAGGAAGGTTCTTGGCCAGGCAGGAGAAGTAGGACACAATGGTTAAGTGGATAATTATGATTGGATTTAATGCCAATACAGCATCTAAATATTGCCAACACTATAAATAAGAGCTCTGTCATCTCTTACAAGGAGTTATGGCATCAGCAGGTCCTGGTCCCTCCTGTTGAGTCACAGGTTTTGGTGAGACCCTCTCCCCTCATGAATTCCCAGAGAAGTGTAGGAGCAGCTTGGTCCACTTAGTCCCAGATTTCACCAACATTTCTGTCTGAAAGGTTGCAGTATCAGCAGTTTTGGCTGGAAATGGGCAGGTTTGCAGTCCCTGGCCTTGCAGGATTTGCAGTTGCAAACAAATCCCCTGTGGAGCTGCTTTATGATTTCATTTCTGTGTTTGAGCAGATATTTGTGCTTTCACTCATCCATCCAAAAATCAGTGTTCCCTCCTTCCTGCAAAATCAAAAAACTGCCTGCAGCCTCAGCAGACCAGTTTGCCCAGTATCCACCAGCATTTTGGGCCCTTTTGCAGCATTTTGGACCCTTTATGCACAGACAGTTCATGTGAGAAGTTGCAGTTGTCGTTATGGTGCAGCTGATCCTTGAGCATGGTTTGCTCTGGGCTGTGAGTTGAACAAATTTATACAATTAAAAAAAAAAATTTAATAATGTGTTGGAGTTCTGAATGCTGGGAGTTTTAGACTTTCTGTGCTGCCAGGCACTGACCCCCAAGAGAACACTACATTGACCTGAGGCCGTGGAGAAGCTTCCAGCATGGAATGAGAGAACTGGGACTGTGGGTGTGGAGTTGGGATAGAAGTGTGTGATATCACAGGGTGGGAAACTCAGAGTTTAAGGGTTTAGAATATAGTAATGGATATAAAGCAAGATGGAGGTTTTGGGATGGGGGCTGGTCCTTCTTCTTCAGCTTCTTCTCCATGGGTTTGGGTGGTTTTGTGTAATTGGATAAAAAAAGTCCATATTTCGGACTTTGAGTCATTCGTTTTTGGATTAAAAGTGAAAATAATTCAGGTGTCATTTCTTAACTGGATAGTTTACCCTTAAAACACCTTGTAACAAGAGCTAGTTTGCCATTTTGTGCCTTTTTAATGAAAGGCTGCAGAACTCGGGGTTTGTGAGACTGTAACATAGATAAGAAAAAAAAAACAAACACCTAAATCTAAACATGAACTATCGTCTCAAGTGCCCTCAATCCCCACCTCAACAGAGGCAGAAATGTTTTAACCCAGGACATTCCTCTGACTGCCCTGGGTGACTTGAGACCCTGGCAGGGGGCTCAGAGACCTTGGCACGGAGTCAAAGACCCCTGTGCCTTGAATTTTAGCCCATGGAAACAATTCCCAACTTTGTGTGAGGATTTATAAGCCGCAGGGGTTTGTGTAGAATGACAGTGAATTTGTCACAGGGTGAAAAAGTAGAATTTTGGGGTTTTTTAGAATGGGGGTTCAAGAGGCAAGATGGAGAAATCTGGGTGTGTCCTGTCTTTCTCCTTCTTTCTGTCCTCCATCTTCTGCTGGGATGGTGACACTTCTGGATTGGTTTAGAGACAGACTGTCTAACATAGGTGATAGGTATTGGGAAGTTATGGTAAATAATGTACACGTAGTTCTTAGTATAAAAAGATAACTCTGACCTGAAGGTGGTCAGTGTGCCATAAACCAACGTGCTGGACATATCTCAGCAGGTCAGAGAAAGAATGTTATGGATAAGAGAAAATAAACAGCCTTGAGAATGAGATCCAAGGAATTCCATCTTCTTCTTCGACCTCAGGGCTGGGAAAAAGAGACTTTCTAACACCTCAGGGTCATCTCAACACCAGAGACCTGGTCATAGAAAGAGAAATCACAACCTGGCAATAACATTTCCAGGCTTGTCCCCTGATGTGTTTTCCCTGTTGTTGCAGATGTGCTGGCCCTGGCAGCTGCCCTGCGAGCCCTGGCTGGAGCCACGCGCAGGGCTCGCACCGCGCTCTGGTGCGCGCTGCAGCTGACTCTGCCCAAATCCCCTCCTGCTGGACCTGAAAACCAACAACTTCTCCTGCAAGAGCTTCGTTCTTCAAGCACAAGCAGCCAGGAAAAAAGCAGCCTGGAGCAGGAAAGCAGAGGAAGTGAAAAATCTGAGGAAGCCAGGAAGATTTTGGAATAATCGGCGATAATAAACGGAAAGCCGCGGATGGGGAGGGAAGGGCTCAGGTCCTGCCCAGCACCACCAGAGTGGATTTCATTGGATGTCAGGAAGGGGTTAATTAAAAAAAAGGGTTAATTAAGGTGCCTGGTCAGTGCTGCAGTTGTGGTACTGTGATTCTGGTGTGGAGAGACACAGCTTGTGGGAGTGTTGATGCAGGTTAACATTGCAGGTGTCTGCTGCTGGGAATTGTAATGTTCAGAGGAGCTGAACAAGAGCTGAGCTTTCCTCCTGTGCTTACCCAAAGCTCTGAGCCAGCCAGGACCTGAGCAACCAGAGTCTGGTAGAACTTAATTCTTTTTTTTTTTTTTTTTCCTTAATGAGACAATTTAGGGTATATAAAGGTACTCAGTAGTCATTCAGGGTTTCTTTTATTTTCATTTTTTGCACCATGTGTAGTTCTTTCCAGAGCCAAAGTGATCACTGAGTAGCTTGCACCCCATCACTGTGCCAGGAGCAATCCACGCTGCTGCTGTGGTGTTTTTTGGGACAGGGTCTCTCTGTTTGACAGGAATAATCAGTGTTCAGTGCTGGTTTTCAGAGAGTTTTGTGCTGCCAGTCCAGTTTCCAGCAAAACCAGTGTGAGCTGAGCTTTTCCATAGAATTGTCCACTTTGGTTTTTCCACTAAAAAAGTGGATTTTTGTAGCTTTGCAGTGTGAACTGCATGGAAGTGCACATTAGCAGGTGTTAGCAAACTTGCTCAGGATTAGAAATTAGATTTATTGGTTCCTCAGTGGGGTTAAAACCAGTAACACTATAACATAGTATGCACTTATATATAAAAAAATATTATTTGTTACTAATATGTGTTCTTGGTACTATAATTTTTTTCAGACACATTCCATATTTATTTTAATGCCTTCATTGAGTGTTTCTTTTAAAAATCTATTTTAGTAATATGAAGTTAAATATTTTGCCAAATCTTCAGAATAATGAGATTTAATGATTTACTCAGGAACTCTGTATATTATTATATAAATATACACGTGATGTATAGGGGTTTTTTTGGGAAAGGGATGTTTGCAAAATATTTACACAAAGCTAATTATGTACTAGGTTACCAAAGCTCTTTCACTGATTATTTTTTTGGTGTGGAAGGTTTAATATATTTAATTGCTGTTCATTAGTCTCCATTGTGTGGCTTAGACAATCAGAGTGTGGTTGTTCAGGGTGAAAACTAGTAACGAATAATTCATTCAAGCACTGATCTTAGGGCATTTAGGAATATTTTAATGCTTTAACAACTGTCTCACTGTTCCACAATCTCCTAACATGCACTAATAATCAAGGTTCTTGAGTGTCAGGAGATTAATGAACAGATTTGGAGAGCAGTTCTTGAGTTAAAAGTGAATTAAGTTGGGGATATAAGCAACATTTGAAGGACAAAAATGAAGATTTTTATGTCATGTGGTGTTCGGTGTCAAATTTGACATTTTTGTGGGTAATTATAGAGCTGTTCACGTATATATTTGTACTTGCAAAATTGTTCCAAATGCAGTTGTGTGGTTCTGGATCTGTGGATGTTTCTAGAGCAGATTTTGTCTCAGTTGTGCCATCCTTAACTCTATTGAGGCGTGGAAATTTGTAGCTAAAATTCACCCAGGCCTCACTGTAATCCACTGGGTGAAGTTTAAAAGCAAAAGTAGATAGAAATCAGATAATTAGTGTAGCAAAATTATGGTTTTTCCCCCAAAAAAAGTGAATTCCACTTAAAAGATTTTTTCAAGCCTCAGCCTAAAACACAGGTACCAGAGTTATTTTAGTGTTTTCTCTCTGTGTACATGGGATTTATTTGCACAAACTAATTTAAGAAGGTTCAAGCTGCATTTGTGAAGCTGATTGTACTCCACAGCTTAAAAGTGGAGTTTGCAGGATTTCAGTTCCTGGGTGATTTGGGGGTTTAATTACCCAAATTAAAATTAATTTGCCATTGCTGTGCTGACAGGAAATCAGAATTTCAGAGTCTGGGTCTTGGAGTTTTTTCTGTTTACACAGCCAGGGTTGTTTTGTCGTGGTGAATGTTTAGGGTATAATTGGTTCTTATTGTACTACTCACGTGTTAATTAATGATCTTAATTAACTCATAGTTAATGTGCCTTTAACAATCTCATTTTTCCACAGTGTTAAAAAGCTGTGTGGTCACTTCTGGTTCCAATTTCTGTTTAAAAAATGCGTTTTTAAAGGGTTACACGTGACTGCAATTAGCTCGTGTCGTTAATTATGTTAATTGCACTCAGGAGCTGCTCCAAGCTGGGTTCCTGAGGGAGCTCTGGGCTCTGGAATGTCCCCCTGGATCATGTGCTGGGTCAGGTGCTCCTGCTCATGCCCTATAAATGCTCCTCTTTCACTTGGCCTCACTTTTCTTCACAAAAACTCCAGCTCTTCAAACAAAAATAAGGTTTTATTTACAAAAATAAGGTTTTATTTACAAAAATAAATAAGTTTTACTAATTTTTTTAGTGCTCTTTTCTTTAAAGGACTTGGCCATGGACAGCATCAGACCTAGAAGGAGTTTGTGTCTTCAGTTCCTAATTTCAGAATACTCCACTTCTGTTGTTTTATTCCAAAACCTTTTGCATTTTAAGGGAAAAAAAACCACTTTATTTTGTAAAATAACACCTGGAGTTGTAGTGGCTCTGTCAGTCAGAACACAATTTTTGCTGCCTCGTGTTTAATTTGGCAGCAAGGTACAAATCCTGCAAGTCTTGCACTGAGTTGTTGGTGTGAATAAGCACAAGTAGAATGCTTGTGGGTTTAGGGGGAGTAATTGTATTCACATTTTATTGGCTTCAGGGGAAGCAGAATTGAGGATTTGGATCACATTTAGGCCAAAGAGGTGGTTTTGGCTTGGAGTTAGTTTTGATTTTTAGAGAGAAGAAAAAAAAAATGCCCCTTTCCCTCCTCATTTTGAGAAGCTATCAGGTAAAATTCAGTTTATTCCCCTTTTTTCTACCTCCACCCTTGCAATCAGCTTTCATGAGATTTGATTATTTGGGGTTTTTTGCCTGTTTTGAAATACTTTTAAAATTTTGGGGGTGAGCTGAAGCAGGTGGCAGAGCTGTAGCCAGTCCTGGTGGCAGGGACACTGGACTGCTCCTCTTGAAATAAAAACACTCAGTTGTCCCTTTTTGAGTCAGGATTATTACCAGGGTGCTTTTTGATAGCTGCTAATGAATCTGTAATGCTTTAAAATCCCAAATTGCTTGTCCAGTACAGCACAGAATTCAGAATTACAATTATTTCTGTATTCTCTGTAAATAACTGAAGGGGTTTGGTGATTCACCATTATTAATTCTCAGAAGGGAGGTCAGCAGCAGGGAACAACTCTTAATTATTTCTTTTTTACTTTATTTTTTAACTCTTTATTATTTTTTTTCTGGTTATAGGTTCTGTACCTCTGTTTTTCTGTCCCCACAGGGTCCCTCTGGCAGTGAAGTTGCTGTGATGCTATTTATATAAACTAAAACTCAGAAATTGGGAATTATTTGTTATTTCCATTAGAGCAGCATGCAGGGAGGTTATTTGAGTTCATGCTGCTTGTCCTGCTGTGGCCTTTTCAGGAGTGGGTGACTTTAATTCCCAAACTGCTGCTATTGCATTTTTATCCTTTTTAAACTGAATATTTTTCTTTGCTGCTGGAATTTACCACCAGCACCAACATTTTTGTCTGTCCCTGGGTATGTGAAATTTGAGAGTGGTTTGCCTTAGTCAGAACTGCTGCTCTAGTTCATGCAAAGTCTCTTATGGTTATTTCTTTTGAAGGAAATCCATGTTTGAAGGTGGGGATTTGGTGAGTGAGAGGTTTGGTGAGGGATTTCTTTTTGCTGAGAGGAGTCCAGGTTTTTGCACTTTTCCAGAGCCCAACTTCCTGGCATTGTCTTTGACCTACAGCCCTTTTTTTGGGGATAAAAAGGAGGAAAAGGGAGCTTCAAGAAGGAAGGAGCTCAAATTCTACTGGAGAATTCTCTTCTTTTCCCTTCCATGGTCAGGGAGGGCTTGAGGGACCAGGAATCTTGGCTTGAATCAAGATTCTTTTCCCCTCTGGATGCTGGCAAGGTGCAGATTTTGGGCAGAGTTGGTTTCTTCCTGCCCTGCCCTGGTGGCCAACCTTCCTGCCAGGTGTGTTTTTATTAAATTGAGGGGCCAGGACAGGGCTTGGGGACAGCTGGCCCAGCCCAGGGCTCGAGGTTGTCCCTCTGGGATCAGGATCAGCTCCTCTCCTGGCTGCTGGCAGGATTTAATTGATTTATTATTCCCTGTGCAGTTTATCCATTTATTTTCTAGACCTGGGAGGTGACAAAGAGCGAGGAGAAGTGAGCACAGGATGGGTTTGGTTGTGGCTCATGTCTGTTCTTCCCCCAGGGGCAGAATCCACCTTGGCTCTGTGGGATCTTTACTGAGTCACCATTAAGTCTTAGCTCTGATTCTGCAGGAAGTTGGATTTTGGTTTTCTTGAAATACTGTAAAAATTATGCAACAAACAGACCTTAAGCCTGTATGTTTATTTTTAAAAAATTCTATTTTTGCCTGCTCTGGAAGCTGGGTATTGGAATTTTCTTCTTTTTTTTTGTCCCATTCTTTGTTTGTGAGCTGCATTTTTCACAAATGCTGCGAGGTGGCACAGCCCAAAGCAGTGGGGTTTGGGGGTTTTATTCTTTGTATCTGCATTTCTGTGGCAGAGTATGTGCTCTTAGCTGCAAAACTCAATGTTGAAATCTTTATGGCCACAGTCTGCTACAGATTTATTCATTTATTTTTCCTAATGGAGTCGTTGAAGTGGAAAAACTTTGAATTATTGATTATTTAGTGTTTGTAGATTGAACAGGAGCAGGGGGCACTTCCCATCAGTCAATATGAGGGCAGTTGACTGTGGAATATATATTTGAATTATTATTTTTGAATGATTGGGCTGCTGAAGAGCTGAGTGTGGCCCTGCTTCCATTGAAGCCCCAGCTTTTAAGAGATTTCTGTCTTGATTTGGGTTTGTTGCTTTGCCTTGACTTCAGGAGCTCATTAAACACAAGCTCAGTGGCTCACCTTGAACTTCTGTCAAGAAACTCTGGAGGGATGAGCTCCCAGCCTCTTTTAGAAGGATTCTTGGAATTAGCCTGGATAATTTTGCTTTCTCTCAAAGCTGAGGAATGTACCTGCTGCAGGAATTGGGGGTTTTCTGGGAATTTTTGCACTTTGTTTTCTCCTGTTCTGCTTTGAGGGAAATAGAGCCTTAACCATGCTGAGACCTTGATTTATTATTTCCTGTGCAGTTTATCCATGGCAGTCACCAGCACTTTTTGGGTTTTGGGGTTTTTTTTTTTTTTGGTTTGTAGCACTTGAGATGTCTGATTTTTTTTTTTAATCAATTATTTTTTTGGTAGAGAACTGCTTTGTAATTTTCTAAAATAAAATTATAACTTTGCCAAGCAAATTTATCAGTGCTATAGAATGGAAGGTCCTTACTTTACTTCATTAGCAATACTGTAATCAAAGGTGCAAAATAATTGTTTAATGTACTTGTCTGTGCTGTTAGAGATGGAAAATAATTGGGTTAGGAGCAACTTCTAAACAAATTGAGGAACTAGAGTCATAAATCCTCTTTGCTTGTTGCCAAATGAGCTTTAAAAAGGAAAATATTTGCTTATAGTGTATCTTAAAAAAGCACTGGTTAGAGAGAGAATAAATCAGAGTAAAAATCATTGCCAGACAAAGATTGCTTTGTTTTTTACTGACTAAAACAAAATTTCTTTATGCACAATAGTTACTTAATGAGCATAGTTTTTTCAGAGAATTAGGCTGTTTCCAATATATGGATGGGAAAAATAAGTTTCCTTTTATTTTTTATGACAGATATACAAAGATGAACAGTGTCTATATTTTAATATTACTGTTTGGTGTCTGAAGTGTGTCACTCGCCTGTGTGTTGGTCAAACTCATTTCCTTAAAATGCCCCATTTTACACTGCTAGTGAAATATTACTGAAGGAGATTTTGGTTGGGCCCGACAGAAATATGTGAAATTATAACTTAGCTGAAAAAACTTGTTAATTATGCAAGATTTTCATCATTAATCAATTTAGGCTTATTTGAGTGTTTCTGTAAAACAACTGTGGATGTTTGAACACTGCAAAAATCTTACTTCTACCTCTTGTGTAACATCCTTAAAACTCCCCTTCACAGATGTGCTCTGATGCCACAGGGTGTTGTGCACCTTAACTTGAGAATTTCATCTGCTTTTCCTTTTATTTTATTTATTTTGGTTTTTTTTATTGTGGAACACCAGGATGCCTTGCTATGTCCACCTGTGCTGAACTGATGGGGTTTGTGTCACATGTGTGAGTCTTCAGAAACAGGAGAATTCTGTAATAAGTCATGGCCAGTGTAATTTTCTGGTATTTTCTATGTATGTGGTTGGATTCCTTTTATTTAAACAATCACCTGTATTGTGTGGATGTCCCTAATAAATGGTGACAGCTTGTTTAGATCTACTCACACTGGTTCTCCTGCTGAATTTCAGTTTGGTAATTCTGCCTTGAATTGACCTGTTCTGTGTTCATGACAGAAATTAAAACCTTTTGTGTTTTTTGTCACTGGTTTTATTGCCTTAATTCTGGAAGAATTAATTGCCTTCATTCTGTGGAAGTTTGGGCAGTTGTTGAACTTGGGGCTGAGGGATCTCTTGGATCACACAGAAAATTCAGATTTGCATCAGGTAGTTGAGAATTCAGGGAAGAGTTCAGTGAGGATATTATGGGGGAATTGGGATGAATTTAGCATTTTTCTCAAAATAAATTGACAAAAGTCCCTGATCTGGTTTTGTTGGCAGAGATCTGAAGCAAAAGCCAAGAACTGCACAGGTAACAACAGAATTTGGCTGGTTTGTCCTGTGAAGTTGAGTGTGATGTTCTAAACCTTGACTGGGAAAAGTTCCTTGCTTTAGAGTTTAAAAATCTAAAAACATTTTTTCTTTTCTGGCGATGGGCAGAAAAAATTATTGATATGATTATTTTTTCATTGGTGAAGTTATAAAACTTGTAAAACATTATAAAAGCTATAAAATGGTGCTTTGGATAATCTAAAGATGTAATTTTGAGGTGTTTCCATCTCCAGCTGAGCTGTACACCTCAAATATCCCAGATGATCCCTTCTGAGCAGGTTTCTGCTGTTGCTGCTGATTGGACACGTGTTTTATAAACAAATTTTGGAGACCCTGCCAAGAAGCCTCCTCTTTTTCACTCCTTTTGCAGAGAGAAGGGGATTTCAGAGGAGATCATGAGAGAAACATCCCTTCCCTGGGGGGCATCTCTGCTTCTATGTGACTGCAGCTTGGTTGCTTTGATACTTGTTCCAAAACACCTGTGATGGAATAAATGCAGCTATTTTAGTGGGGCTGTGCTGGCAGCTTGCCAGTGGAGATACTTTGGAAAGCAGGCACAGGGAAATGGGCTCTTCCCAAATCAGTCTGGTAACATCCAGTGGTTTACATTGATTTTTAAATAATATGAACCAAAAGTGTTTTAAGTGCACGTTTGTGTGATAGGCTGGGCTTTGTGAAGCTGTGAAATTCAGTAGTGCTGTTCTGGTTTGAATGATAGTGCCAGATAAAAAATAAAATCTGTGTTTCCTCAGAACCAGCTCCCTCCACTTACTGAGGAGACCTTTGATTTGGACCTGATGAATCAGGTTGCTTAGATAAATATTTAATTGAAGAGTGTTGGGTTGGAAAAGCAGGGAATTTAGATAAATGGGCAAAAAATAGTTTCTGCTGTTGCTTGTGGCACAGAATTCCCAGATCTTTGTGCCTTGGGTAGGTCATGACTGAAGGAGCTGTGGGGGCATTCTGACTTACAGAGAGGATTTATGGTAACACAGATCTTTAACTCTGCTGACAAATGTTGGTTTGGGAAATGGAGATGGATTTCAGAGCTGTGAGAAGTCACTTGGTTAAATCCCAGAATGGTTTGGGTTGGGAGGGGCCTTAAAGCTCATCTTGTTCCACCCCTGCCGTGGCAGGGACACCTCCCAGTGTCCCAGGCTGCTCCAAGCCCTGTCCAGCCTGGCCTGGGATAATCAATAATCTCATCAATAATTAGAAGGTGTAGTGTCCTCTGGGGAGCTTTGAATCTTAGGCTCTGGTGCATTCCCAGTTCTTCAGCTCATCCCCTCCTATAAACCCACAGCTTCCTCCTGTGGGAAATGGATTTGTAGGGAATTCTCCCAGCCTGACAGAAGGCTCACACAGTGTGTGCATTTGTGAGCAAACCTTGAGGTGAGAAATGCTGACTTAGAAATGCCATGGAATGGACAGACATTGCTGAGAGAGGAATGGAACCAGCAACAAGCTTCAAAGGGTGGCCTTGCAAATAAGGCTGGATCCTTTGGAGAAATAGAACAGAGGCATTGGATTGGGACCCACGAGGGGTAATTTTAGATGGTGGCTTTAAGGTGTTTTCAGCACGGTGTGGATAAAGCTGCTAGGCCAAGAAACACTTATAATGTCTTGTAATTAGACAATAATTAGCTCTGATTGTGATGGTGTGAATGATAACATCTGTATTGTCTCACCCTTCACATGAGACTGAAAATGGAATAAAAGTTTTTAAAACACCTCTCAGTTGCCCCAGCTCTGGGTCAGAAAAGGGTTTAATCCAACATCTCCCTCCCAGGAGCTGTTCCTGATCTCTTTTCTTGCTGTGCTGCAGAACCTGCTGAATGAGAGTGGGGGGGATAGAAGGAAAGAAAATAAAGATGGTGCAGAAGGCAATCTGGCCCCTGAGGAGCTGCAGCTGTGCTAATTACCAAAGATTAGGAACAGGCCTGCCCTTAACAGGCCACAGCTGTGTCCAGTGAGGTTGAGTGCTATAAAAGAGGGGGTTAGCTGGTTGAGAAGAGAGCTGGAGTTGGTTGGCTGTGCTGTGAGGAGGAAGGAGTCTGTGCTGCAAGGAGCTGCCCGTGAGAAATCACCAAGAAGGTATGGGAGCTTCCCAATGGCAGAATTCCTTTTTTTCTTAATGGGCCTCAGGGTGGTTTGTCCACTCTTGAAGCAAATAGGGAAGAACTCAAGGTCTGCTGGAGTTTAATCAATATAATTGTACCAGTGTGACCCTGGGAGCTTGGGATTTCCCCCAGAACAGGAGGGACTGTAATAAAAATAAGATAGGTGATGATGTATCAGAAGTTCAAATGGAAATGAGTGGGTTTAGAGGATTGGCTGAATTGGTGGGGTGTTGCTTTCTTCATTCTGGAATCCATAAATCTGTTTTCAACAGATGTCTGACTAGTTGTGAAGGAGATTTTAATGGAAAAGATGGATTTGTTATCCTGGTAGATCCCTGGCACTGCAAAGCTACAGGTGATTCCATTAAAATTCCATGTCAAGGAAAACAAACAGCTCTTTGAGAGGGATTGAAGAGAAGAAGTCACAGCTATAAATGGGGGAAATAAAATCTGGCTCATGTCAAGGTTTTTTATCAGGGTGCTCAAATGACTGTGCTGGTGTCACCAGGAAGGAACAGGGATGGAGGCGTGTCTGGAATTCACTGTTGGGTGTTTGTTCTGCCTTCACAAACCTTCACAGAGTAAGTTACTCCATTCTTCTTGCAGATCATGGAATCCAAGAATGGTTTGGGTTGGAAGGGACATTAAAAATCACCCAGTTCCACCCCTGCCATGGCAGGGGCACCTTCCACCATCCCAGGGTGCTCCAAGCCCTGTCCAGCCTGGCCTTGGACACTCCCAGGGATCCAGGGGCAGCCACAGCTGCTCTGGGCACCCTGTGCCAGGGCTTCACCACCTGTGAGTAAAGAATTCCTTCCCAATATCCCATCTCAACCTGCTCCCTTCCAATCTGGAACCATTCCCTTTTCTCCCAGAACAGGTCCCTATCCCAAGTCCCCCTCTCAGCCCTTGGCAGTGAAGTTTGTGAGGTGGTTCTCCTGCTGGGTGAGGTGGTTCTCCTGCTGGGTGAGGTTGTTCTGCTGTTTGTGCAGCTCTTTCCATCCCAGGGTGGGTGCAGCTCAGCTGAGGCCACTGCTGAGCTGAGAGAACTTTTTTCCCTCTGTTCAGCAGAAGCATCACTTATCACAAGCCAAGTTGCATTTTGCTTTTATCAGAATCACTTCAAAATTCAGGCAGAGTATCCAAGTTAGATTTTCAAGACAACTTCTGGCAGCAGTTGTGGAGCCAAGCTATTCTGGGGTGTAAATGTGTGTGAGTGAAAGCTTTCCTGGGTGCTTAATCATCTTCTAAATGATTGATTTGTGTTCCAGCTGAGGAACATTTAAGGGCTGAACCCTGCTGTGATGTGGAAAGAAATTGCCTTTCTAGGATGATAAATCCCTTGTGCAGGCACTTTGTATTTTTCAAGTGTGGGTGTGCATCCTGTTGGGAGGTAATCACACTAAAGATCTGTGGGTGACACTGACTACAGCCAATAGTTGTATAATTATGTAAATATCCATAATTAAATGAATGGGGCCCTTTGAGGAGAGCACTCTTGAATAAAACCTTGGTGCTTGCTCCTTCTCTCTTTCCTGAGGGATCTTTGTCTGCCTTCCAGAAGGTGATGGAAAAAAACCAACCCAAACAACAAAATATTTGTATAAAGTTCAAATAATGTAAAAAATAATTCAAGGTCATTTTCATGCAAGTAAAATATTTAAGATAATTTTTTTAATATAAAAATTAATTCAAGGTAATTTTCATGCAATTAAAATATTTTTAATAGTTTTATTAATTAAAAAAACCTGGTTGTCAGTTTTTTATCCAAATTTTCCTGTGTGTATCAAGTCTTTATAGCCCCTTTGCTGAGAATGTCACATCTCTGACAGACTGAGCTTTTCATGGAGGCACTGCTGGTACTGGGATTGTACTGGGATTGACTGGATTGTACTGGGATTGATCCCTCAGGGGTGCTGGAAGAATTTAGAGCTTAAACAACACTGTTGGATTCTCCAAGGTGAGTCACAAACAGGATGTGCACTCAGTCTGGAATTCCTGGAAAGCAGAACTCACCCAATAACAATGTGGCCATGAAATCTTTATTTTTGGGTAAAGCAGTCCCTGCCACTGGTCGTGGGGGATTGGCAAAAAAGGAAATGGTTTCTCTGCTGATTCCCAGAATGACCACCAGGTTGGAAGAGACCTTCAAGGTCATTCAGTCCAACCCAGCCCCAACAGCTCAACTCAACCCTGGCACCCAGTGCCACATCCAGGCTTTGTTAAACACACCCAGGGATGGGGACTCCACCACCTCCCTGGGCAGCCATTCCAGAACTTTATCACTCTTTCTGGGAAAAACTTTCTCCTGACATCCAACCTGTGGTGGTTCCAGCTGTGGGTTTCTCTGGGTCTGGACTGAAGGCACTGAGACAGCAGTTCATGTTCACACTCAGGTGTTTATTATTTCTTATCAGTAACACAGTCTCACTGCTGGGAGTTCAGCAGCTTTTCATTAGAAGGCACAAAATGGCCACAATCTCTTGTTCCAAGGGCTTTTCAGACTGAACTATCCAATGAAGAGCTGACACCTGGATTATTTTCCCTTTTAACCCCATAACTGATCCCACAGAGCCCCCAGTGCAGACTTGTCTGCCCAATTACAAAATGCCACCCAAACCCATGGAGAAGGAGGAAGAAGAAGGATGAAGAAGAAACCCAGGGTGACACCCTGTGCCCTCCATCTTGCTTCCATCCACAACATCCTAAAAACCCCAAACCCTCAATTTCTCACCCAGTGACACACCTGCACTGCTCTCTATCATCTATTTCACACTTGTGTGGGTTCCAGTCTGTCTTGGAGTCTGGGAAACTTTCTCCATGAGTGAGGGTCAGAGTCAGTGCTGCCCTGGGGGTCAGGGCACCCCAGAGCAGACACAGAAATATTCCTGGTGCCCTGAGTTTGCACACCAACCTGTATTTCCCTTGGTGCAGCTGGAGGCTGTGTGCTCTGGTTGTGTCAGTGCTGCTAGAGACAGAGCCCAGCCCCAGCTGAGCACAGGCACCTTTCAGGAGCTGTGAGAGTGATGGGGGCACCCCTGAGTCTCCTTTTCTCCAGGCTGAGCACCCCCAACTCCCTCAGGGGCTCCTCATGATGATGATGAAGGGTGAGCTGGAGAGGCAGAAAGAGCAGGATGAGCTGAGTCACTGGCCAAGGGCAGGGCAATGTTTGGGGTGAGGGAATGAGCCCATTTTATCCGTGCTGACACATCTTCCTTAGCTGGAGCCTGGGAAGAGATGGATGAGTGTGGCCATGGAGAGCCCATGGTGCTGCTTCAGCACCTAAAAATGGACATTCTGTGCAGGTAACTCTCTGAAAGGGATGAAGTTTCTTGAGAAAAAGACATTTCAAAAGGCAAATCAGCCACAGACTCCTGGTGTCCTGCTGTTGGCTGAGTGGTTTTTTAACATGGGGAAGATTGGATGGAGCTTGGAGCAACCTGGGGTAGTGGAGAGTGGAAAGAAGGGGTGGAAAATGAGGTTTTAGGGTTGTTTCCCACCCAAACCACTCTGGGATTCTCTGTTGGGGACTTCTGTTGGTGTTTTGTTTTGTTTTGGGTTGGTTGGTTGGGTTTTCTTGGTTTTTTTGGGTTTTTTTTTTTGGTTTTGCAGTGTTTTTCTGGGTATTTTTAATATTTTTCAGTGTTTGTTTTGGTTTTTTGTTTTTGGGTTTTTTTTGCTTGCTTTGTACTGTGATTGTTTATTTGTTTGGGTTTTTAATAGAACTATTTCTCAGGTTGTTTGGGTCCTTTCCAACCCAAACCACTATGGGATTCTCTGCTTGGGTTTTTTGTTTGGTGTTTTGTTTTGGGTTGGTTGGTGTTTTGGGGTATTTTTTTTTATAGTTTTGGTGTTTCTTTATTTTAGGGTTTTTTTGTTGGGTTTTTTTTTGCTTGTTTGCTTCGTGCTGTGATTGTTTATTTCTTTGGAGTTTTAATAGAAGTTGTTTGGGTCCTTTCCAACCCAAACCACAATGGGATTCTCTGTTTGGATTTTTTGTTTTGGGTTGGTTAGTTTTTTTTGGGTGTTTTTTTATTTTTTTGTTGCTTGTTTGTTTGATTTGGGATTTTTTTTGTGTTCTTTTTTGTTTGTTCATGGGCTTCTGTTTGCTTTGTGCTGTGATTGTCTATTTATTTGTTTTTTAAATAGAACTATTTCTCAGGTTGCTCAGAGCCCAACCCAACCTGGCCCAGAACCCTTCCAGGGATGGGGAGTCCACACCTTCTGTGGCCAAAAAACCCATTTTTATACCAAGTGTGCTGTTTCTCTCTGGCAATTACACTGCCCTCAGAGCAAAAGAAGTTGTAAAATGTGCATTTCTACCAGCATGAAATTCATTTTTTTCCTGTAGTTTCCTAACTTGGCACTGGAGAGACTGTAGACAATTTTGGATTGTGGTGCAAAGCAGGTGCAGAGCTTTATTCACTGTGTAGTTATTGAAGGTTTAATGTCAAAATGGAAGGATTGGCCCAACAGAACCACACAGATTTTGCCATCAGAGCCATATTTTTACTGAAAATCTGATTTTGGCAGAGCCCCTTGAGGCTTCAGCCAGGCTTAGACTTTCACCAACCCAAAATTCAGGAAAAGGTTTTTTAACCTTTCATTTAATTTAGTTTTTTTTATTTTTTCAGTCTAGTTCTTAATGCCAGGAAATGCTGCTTGGGTGCAGCTCTAGGAAGATTTGGGGATTACTGGGAAGCAAAGGTGGATTTGGGATCAGCAACTCCTCAGTTGTTTTGGAATTGGCAAAAATCCACAATGGGATGCACAAATGTTCAAACATATCCAGGCAAAAATGTTTGGGATCTACAGGGTTAAATCACAGCAGGAATTTTTAACTTTAGGTATTTTATTAGCAATATAGAAAAAGGTTTAATGTTGAGAGCAGAGAAGCTCAGGAAAGCATAAAATAGAAAGGAACATTTATGAGGTTTTTTGGAAGCCTTGGCAAGATGTGTCACTTCAGCCTTGTTGTTTGTTCCAAATTTATTTGTCCTGCAATTCTAAAAAAAAAAAAAAAAAAAAGAAAAATTAATCCACTTAACCCAGTTCCTCTGTTCTTTTTTAAATCAATGTAATACATATTTTGCCTCTATATATTAGTTTTCTGTGTCCTCCATGACTTTCTCAATTAACATTGCCAGGTATAAGTAAACTTTTTAGGGGAATGTGTTCCCTCGTGCTAGAAGTGCCTTAGGGAATTTCTTGTGAGGTTTAATTCAGAATTAGGAGCTCTTCCCCATCAGAATGAAGTGTGGTCGGAAAAAAAAAAAAAATCTCATTTTCTGTAACTTATTTCTGTGTGTAGTTTTTTATTAGCATTGATTTTTATTTAATTTTATTTTTCTGACAATGCTAGATTGGGAGACAACACATCAAGGTTTTTTAGTTGTAAAATCTAAGTAAACATACTGAGGAAAAATAAATGGTGTCAGCTTTTAAATTCTTGTGCAGTGTCACATGGGGAAAAAATCAAATTAAATTCTCCCACAGAGAGAAGCAGGAATAATATGTTTTTTTACAAAATCCTGCCTTTTTATGCAAAAAATCTCATGCTTCTTAGGAATATTGAAATAAGATGTAATGCCTCAGGCCTTGCTAGTTATTATAATTCAAATAATTTAAACTGATTTCTTGGAGAAAACCCAAGCACAGCTTGTTTTGGTGCCTGTAAACTCTGGTTAATTCTGTTTGGCATCCTTTTATTTCCAACTGAACTGTTCAGATGGGCAGGTTTGGAGCTCCAAAATATGGTTTTCAAGGACAAAGGAAGATTTGTCTGTGTTTTAAAACTGCACAAGTTTCTGTTTCAAACACATCTTCCTGATGTTTGTTGTGGGGAGAAAACACATTCAATGAAAAGCTCTCAGTTTTTATTTCGAAGAGGAGGGGACTGGAGTCGTGCCTGATGATATTTAATTTGTCTTCATCCAAATTCAGGGTGTTTTCCAAGCCTTTCACTGCTCTCTCTATAAACTGGAACTTTATTAGCTCATCATTTTAAGATGCTCCTTTATTTTAAACCCATGACAAGTTGTAGTTCCTGAATAAGTTAATAACTCATTGGGACTGGAGATACTTCTCTCTTTCCAATTTTTAGTGACTTTTAGGGGTAGTTCAGGCAATCCAATTGATGTCAGGAGAACTAGGGCAAAAAGAAAGGAGGAGAAAAGGAGGTTTGGGGGGATTTTCTGGTTCTGCACAACTCCCTGACAGGAGGGGACAGCCAGGGGGGTCGGGCTCTGCTCCCAGGGAACAGGGACAGGAGGAGAGGGAATTACCTCAAGTTGTGCCAGGGGAGGTTTAGTTTGGATATCGGGGAAAATTTCTTCCCTGAAGGTGTTGCTAAGCCCTGGCACAGGGCATTGGTGGAGTCACTTTGCAATTCTGGTACACACAGGTGGTGCCTTCCCAAAAAACCCCCAGGGTGGAGATCATCAAGTCTCTGAGATCTTCCTCAAAGTCACCAAGATGTGAAAGGAAAGGCACTGCTCATTTAATCCCATAAAAATCTACCTGGTGCCTCTGGCAATTGCACAGGGCAGGGAAATGCAAGGTGGTGACATGGAGGGCTGGGGAACAGCAAATTTCCTTTGGTTTGCTCCAAATGGGCACTGGAATATTCCAAATTACTGGTCCTGATGCCTTGTGCAGGCTGGCCTAGAGCAGAGACTGGACAGAGCTAAAGAATGAAGCAGGGATTGATTCCAAGGATCTCCTCCATGGATGCACCTTGGGCAGCACCAGAGCCCAGCCAGGGCTGCACCCAAGATGACCCAAAATGGCCCCAAAATGCACGAGCGCTCCCGGGGTCTCTCCCTGGGATCAGCTCTGCTCCATTTGCACCTTGCAGTTCATTGTCCCAGCCCAGCTTTAGCCCAGGCACTCCCACCCTGCTTGTTTTTCTCTCTCCAGCCCACGGGGTTTGTGCTCCTGGCCTGAGATTGGGCTCATTTGTCCTTGGTGCCCAGCTGGAGCAGGAATTGTTTTGTCTCCCTGCTCTGTGCACAGAGCTCACCATGCCCTGATGTGAAACTCAGCCCCACACACTAAAGCAGCACAGAATCTGAAAATATAAAAGCTAAACCTGAGGCATCAGCTGGGGACAGACCTTGGGGTCTGCTGATGTCCAGTTTGTGGAGCAGTGCCTGTTCAGAATCCAAATCCTGCTGATTCAGAGAGAATCCTGCTGAGAGCTGTTGCTAACACACCCTAGGCACATTCCTGTGTCTTTGGGAAGCCTCTGTTAAATCCTACAGCAGAAACTTTAATCCACCTTCAGAAAAGAGAGGGCAGAACGAGCACAGTGGGCTCAGGGTCTTTAAGAGGGGATGAGTTTTTCACAGAGCTGAACACTGGATAAAGTCCCTCAGCCAATGCACAGGGTGTTCAGGTTGCGCCTTAAATCTCTTTTTCTCCTCAATCCTGTAATCTTATTATTAATTTTGAAAGGATCACAGAATAGTTTTGGCTGTAAGGGACCTTAAACATCATCTTATTCCACCGCCTCTGTGAGCAAGGACAACTCCAGCTATCCCAAATTGCTCCAAGCCCTGTCCAGCCTGGCCTTGGGCAATTCCTGGGGGATGAAAAAAGGTGATCTTTAAGCTCCCTTCCAACCCAAACCATCCTGGAATTCTGTGATTCTCCTCAAGCTCTGCTTGGAAAAATCCCAGCTAAAACTCCCTTTTGCTGCCCTGGTGGTGGTTTTGTGCCCTGAAAAGTGATTTAACACAACCTATCACTGTGTCTTCAGGGCCTTGGGCTATGCAGCACCTTATCTGCTTTGTTTACTGCCAAAAATAAGCATATCTTGCAGTTCACTCCTGATACTTGCACAGAGCTGAAGTGGTTGTGGGGGAGCCTGCTGAGCTCTGCTGTAGCTCTTCGGCCATTAGCAAAAATCAGTTTTCAATTTCAAACACTGTGATTGCCAATAAGAGTTGGCACGGACTCCCTTTTCAGGAAATTGTTTTTAAAAACTAGAAATTTGACTTGTAAACACGGGAATTGTGATCTTGAGCCTCTGAGGTGTGATGGATTGGCTGCTCAGGTGATTTTTGTGCACGGTTTGTATTCAAGAGGCAAAGAGGTGGGGAAACATATAACCCATGTATAACCTATATATATATACATATATATTTTTATATATATATATATATATATATATATATATATATATATATATATATATATATACAAGGTGAAGGGGCAGAGACACTTTTAGGATTATTAACTTGCTGTTGATTTGACTCCTGCCTGGGAGCCTTTTATTTATTTATAAATAAACCTACTATTGATCTGATGCCTTTGGGACAGAATTCCTGTCCAGTGTGCTGATAATTCAGCAGCCCCTCATTCCTGAGTCCCCACACCACATTTAGCTGTGGGATGGGCCCTTGAGGAATGGCTCTGACCCACCTTGTCCCACAGCCTGTCCCCCAGCCCGCCCAAAGCCCCACTTTTGGGGTTTTTGCCCCCTGCTGTTGCTGGGCTGTGGCAGTGAGTCCCTAAAACGCTGCCCTTTTGCCTGTGTGCTGCAGGAAATTTAATCTCCCCGGTAAATGACACCCAGAGCTATTTTGGAGCTGGGCTCTGGAGGGAAGGAGAAGCACGTCAGCGATCTGACTGGAGGAGGACAACCCAGAGGAGGGTCAGGGGGGTGGCACAGCCTAACCCAGGCCAGCAGAGCCACTGCAGGGGGACTTGGGGGGACCTTCTGCACCTCCCTGCTGTCGCTGGGGTTTCTGTTTTATTTCCTGGAGGGGAAAGGGGGGGGGAACCCAAGCCAACATGGTCTCCCCATGTCCTCTGTTCCCCTCTTCCCTCTTCCCCCTCCTTTCATCTCAGTAGAAATCAGATTTTTCTTCCTCTGCCCACAGCTTTGTCCTCCTCAGACTCAGACAAGACTCCAGGTAAGACCAAAACTCTTGGCTAAGGAGAGGTGGGTTTGGGGATGCTGATGTCCAGCAGGAAGTGGAGAAGGTCGTTGGTAGCTGAGGGAGGGGTGAGGTTGTTTTTGTGCCGTGCCTGAGGGTGTTTTGTTTTATGAAACATATTTGGGGATGGAGCTGAAGGTGCAGGTAGTAAATCCATCCTTCCTTTGCTCTGAGTCAAATGAGGATTGTTCTGCTTAATTACTTCTGAGCAAAGATAGGCCTCCAGAGGAGGAAAGTGAAAAAGGTCAGGTTTAGAGCTGCAGACTCTACTTGATACACTTTGTCCCCAAATCTGAGACACCACTGGGCATGGAGAGCCTGGAAAACACATGGAGAGGTGGCAGAAAGGAGCATTTCAAAAAGCTTTATTTCCAGGGCTTCATCTCAGTGCAGCTTTTTTCTTCAGCCAGGACTTTCTTCCTCTCTGAGCTCCTCTCTGGTGTCAAGACAGATTCACTCTGCAGCCCCCCACCCTCCTCCCAAATGGTTTCTCCAAATGGTTCTGAGGGGAGATAGGGAGAGATGGAGCTGGACAGCTGAGGCTATTTTGGGCCCTACAGCTCAATGGGGTGGAGTGACTGTAATGACAATGACGTCCACTTGTTAAAATACAAGGGCTTAGGTCGTGGCTGATTGTCACCAAGGGAATTCTTTGTCCATATGGGAGCTGTGATCCTGCAGCTCCCTCGTGGAGGAAATCACATGGGCTAAACCAGGAGCATTTCTAGCTTTGCAAGTCTGATTTTTTTTTTTTTTTTTTTTTCTGGGATTCTGCTTCTCTCCTGGCCTGTGTGTAAAGCAAAATGCAGCTGGGTGAAATTTGTGATGAAGTTTCTAGATTTACATCGCTCCTTTTCTGTCTCCTGGGTGGGAAACCCCAGAATTTGTGTGTTTTCTCTCCATTTGCCTCCTTTATTCTCAGCCCCACAGAACAGCAGTGAACATCACAATGTGCCCAGACCTCCCTGGTGCTTTGGCCTTTTGCTGTTGTCAGAGCAGCCTTGGGAGGCTCAGAAAAACAGAAGGAAAAGTGGCTGCTGTTGAGTCCTGAGGGGCAATTTGAGGCCTCTGGGAGTTTCAGGGGTGGTTTTGTAGCTCCATCAAGGGTGGGATGTGACGTCCCCATGTTGCAGTAAAACCCAAGGAAGATGAAATCCCTTCCCTGCATGGAGTTCCTTGGAGCTGTTAGAGTGTTGATGGAAAATGATTTCTGGCCAGGAGGTTGAAAGTGGGATGAGTTTTCAAAGATAGGTCTGTCTCCGTAGAGAGGAAAGATAAAAAGTGTTTTAACCATGTAGACCACCTAAGTGGTTTGAATCTGTTGAGGTTTTCATGAAGTGTGTGCTGCTAACGTGGCTGGGAGGTGTCTGAGCCCCTTCCCAGTGACGTGCACAAACCACGTGATTTGTTCTTGCTCCTCGTTGGAATTCCCTAAATGTCTGAACCCTTGTTTGCTACCAATCATTGGGAACACCCAGGTTATTGATAAGGGATTAACAGGGGGAGCCTGAGGGGGTGCAGGTCCCTCTGAGGCACTTGGTGCATTTTAGCCCTACCCTGAAGGTCAGAATTGTCTCGAGCTTCTCCTTTTCCCTGAGGGCTGCTCACCATGTTTAGCACCATGTCAGCCCCTGGCCTGCCAGGAGCTTTCCCTTAACATCTCCCAAAAAATCACCCCTCAAAATCCATCTCCCATGGATTTTGGCTTAGGATGGAGGCTGTGGATGGGAGGGAATGCAGACAAGCCTTACTCTGAGCCCAGTTAGAAGCTCCTTGCAAAAGGCTTCGTGCGCTGCGGGCTCTCTGTGTCCGACACCTCCAGGAATGGATCCCCCACAGAAACCTCTCCCATCTGCTCATCCAGTGACCTTTGGACATGCCAAAATCGCTTCTCCCTCACTGAAGTGGAATTCAGAGTAGGCCAAGCTAAGCCCTGAGCCCAGCTCCCGTGGCACAGATACTGTTGGAAGGGGATAAATCCCTCCTGCCTGGATTAGAGCGCCGGGCCCCGATTTAGGGGTGTCATGGGCAGGCAGCACTGGCTGTGCTGGTGTGCATTTCACCCCCAGAGCTCCCTGTCTGCTCTGGTGGCTCTCAGGCACCCACCAGAGCCCGGCTGATGTCACCCAGCCTGCAGCTGACACCCAACACTCGTGCTATTCCAAAGTTGTCCATTCCCTGGGAGGCTGCTGGAAGCCAGAGGGCAGCTGGGTTACTGCTGTTTCCCCTCAGCAGGATTTTAAACATCAAAGGAAACCCAGACTTCCCATTTGACAACTCATGGACTTCCCTTCCCACCCACGGATTCCATTTCCTGATGTTTTTAGATGGAACAATACAAGCAGATAAGTCGTGTAAACTGCAGTAGTAGCGGTGCTGCCTTGATTTTTATCTGGAGCGTTCATTTCAGGGATGTTCTTTGAAAGCTCAGGATTCAGAGACAGGAGGTTCCTTGTAAATCCTGCCTTTCCTGTCAGGAAAAGGAGTGAGAGGATTAGAATCTAGCATTGCAGAGGAAGTTCAGGAAACATAAAGTCCAAAGGCAAGAAAAACACCTCAAATCAGTGTATTTTTGACTTGGGCAAAGAAAGGCTAAAAGAGGATTGAGGAAATGAGCAAACAGGGTCATGATGGGGCTTAATGTGGTGTTGAAATTTCATGCTTCTGATCTGTGTTTGGACCTTGGTGTCCCTTAGGTTTAATTATGTCCCCAAAGTCTCTAATTTTGCTACTGGAGGCCACCTTTGTCTTGGGAATGTTTTATGGGATGGGTTGCACGGTGCTTTTTGCTCTGAGTCCTGGTTGAGAGGAATGGTGGATTTGTCTTTCCAAACCAGCTGTGGGTCTGCTGGTGGGTAAAACCAGCACTGGGAGAGAAAAGAAACAATGGGAAGGATTCCACTGATTGATGAATGGAAAAAGAGATTTGCTTTTACAAGTAAACTTTAAGTTTGCTGATGAATGAAATTAGACATTGAAGGATGAAAGAGACAATGGGGAAGAAGAACCCCTAAATTCCATAAGAATCAAAAATTAAAAGGGAGGGTTGTACATTAGAGGGGAGTCTCAGGTATCAGGTGTTCTGGGAAGTCTGAACCTCTAAAGTACCTCAGAAATGGGGAAAGAGAGAAGGGAAATGTGGCTGGGAAATTGGGATAAAAAGGGAGGCTGTGACCTCCAAAAATTTGAGAGACCCCAGGGGAATGCCCCATGGCCTCTGCCTTGATTGGAATAAATCCAGAAAGGACTCCTCTGTCTCCTTTTGGACATAAACCTCTGGTGTTTGTAGATTAATTTCCCTAACATGGTGGACAGGATTCTCTTTCTAATCCTTGAATGGAAAGGCTTGGACAGAGAATAACCTGTTCCCCCTGTCCTGTCCCACAAAGAGCTTCATCACAGGCTGCTGACAGCCTGGGGGACAGTTCCCCATGGGGGGACCTCTGCCTTCTCAGAAGGTTTTCCAGGTGCAGATCAGCATGGATGAAGCAATGTGAAACCAACCCAACCCATCAGGCAGCACCGCACGGTGAATCCCAGGAGCCTGGGATGGAGCCAGGCTGGCAGAGCCAAGGGTGTCCAGCCTGGAGCAGAGAAGGCTCCAGGGAGAGCTCAGAGCCCCCTCCAGGGCCTAAAGGGGCTCCAGGAGAGCTGGAGAGGGACTGGGGACAAGGGATAGAGGGGCAGGATAAGGGGGAATGGCTCCACGCTGCCAGAGGGCAGGGCTGGGTTGAATATTAGGAGGAAATTCTTCCTCAGAGGGTGGGGAGGCCCTGGCACAGGGTGCCCAGAGGAGCTGTGGCTGCCCCTGGATCCCTGGAAGTGTCCAAGGCCAGGTTGGGCAGGGCTTGGAGCACCCTGGGATGGTGGAAGGTGTCCCTGCCATGGCAGGGGTGGAACTGGATGGTTTACCATGGGTGGATGATGGGTCTCTAAGGTCCCTTCCAACCCAAACCATTCTGGGGTTCGGTGCCACCACCATCAGGGTTCTCCACCTCCTGATGAGTCCCCCTTCTGAGTGCTCCATCAGGCACTGGACCACTCTCTGGTGGCTCCCAAGGCACTCATTCCCCTGCCATGGGAAGCAGACACTGGCAGTGGTGGCACAGAGTGGGCAGGAGGCCTGGACCAGCTGTGTGTTGGCTCCAGGGCAGTGATTTATTCATTTATCTGACAGCTCTGTGCAGTTCTGCCTCTTTCCCCAAACACAAACCAGGGAAAATCCGAATGAATAAAGACATAAGCAAAATTATAAGTGCTGCCAGTTTGCCTTTGGCATGCTCAGAAATGCCCCAGATGGGAATGTGATCTCTGCTGCAAATGATTCACCACAGAGGGATTACATGGGGAAATGTGACACTGGCAAATGTCTGAGATTTATTGGAAAGGGCATTTGCATTGACTGGCTTTATTCATGCTTTGTTGCTGGTCCTGTTGCTTCCAAGGGAGCTGTTCTGGCACTTGCAGAGAGTTACTTTTTTAATTTTTTTTTAAAATTTCAGAGTTATTGGGCTTTTTTAAAGTTTGAATGAACATGTAACTAATTGAAATCAGAGTAATTATTGAATAAGTTGATTGACAAGTTACACAGTAGAAATATTAAATATTGTCCTTTCAGTACATTCACAAGTCTGTCCTCTCCTGGTCCTAAATCTGTTTATCATCCTAATCCAGTGTGATGTGTTTTATCCCATTTGTAATCATAAAATGTAATTCATCTTGTGCAGCCTAACTTATTAGATGTGTTAGATACATCCACAGCCTCATCCTTGCTGCAGGTTAGGATTTCATGCCTCTCGCTGCATTTCATGCTCTCCACTCCCATAAAACAAGTTTTCTCCCTCTTTTTCAGATGGGGACTAAAGATACAAGAACTGGAGTGTCTATCTCATAATTATAAAAGCAAGCCAGCAGCAGTGCAAGGAATAAACCCTGTTTTTTTTTTCCATGTTAGAAAAATATCTAAAATAATGATGAGCATGCACTGTTTTCAGTGATCCCGGGGTTTTTTCTGGCATCGTGGCCAGAAAAAAAAACCTTATAGAGTGTAAAAAACATTACAGCGTGTGAGGGTACACAGTGAAAGGTGTAGGTAAGAGCAGGGGATGTGGACACAGGATCTTGTATTGGATGAGGAGGATCATCTGCAAACACCAGATGAGTTTTTGGGAGCCATGGAGGAGGGAGGCTGGACTGGAGGCCACTGGGAAGAAGCATCTTGGATGGATTTGCTGCACCAGTTTGGTTCAGGAGCAAAACCAACAGGAGTGTGGTGGTTTTTGACTGTTCCTGTCTCTCAGAGGTACCAGGGAGCATCTGGGGTGTGTTTGTTTGGGCACAGCTTAGCAGGGAGAGAAGGATGCACTTTAGGAAGTGAGCAGCATAAGAGCCAGGCTTTGGGAGCCCTCACCTTGCTCCTCCAGGCCCAGAAAGGTGTCCTGGGGCCCAGGTGATGGAAATGGCACACAGGTGGGCTGAAGGAAGCCCCTGGTTGCTGAGAGGTCCCTGGCAGCTCCTCTCGTGTCTCTGAACCCACCTCAGTGCTCCAGGCACTTGTCCATGTTATGCAGAGCCCAGTTTGATGGAGAAGTGAAACAACTCTATTTTTCTGCTCTTTTTTGGCACTGCAAAGCTGGAAATAACTCAGAGTGATGCATTTATTGGGCACAATAGGAAGCCAGGAAGGGTGAGACGTGGCAGGGTCTCTGAAGGTGAATCCAAATGCTTTGATGGCACAGTGCAGCCTGAAGTTCAAGCTAATGCCTGAGAAATGTTTGGACATGAGCTCTGGGTCTGTGTTTTGATTGTTAACTCCTGGTCAATGCAGTGGGTGGTTCTGCTGGGCTCTCCAGAGTTGAGCTGAGCCTCAGCATCTCCTTCTGAGCATTGAAATGGTCCTTCCCCAATGGAGAAGGGGACTCTGATTGTCAATCAATGGACTTCAGTGGAAATTTCCACTGACTTCAGTGTACTTTGGCTCAGGCCCCAGGCTCCTATCTGCCCCTTCTAACCCTTCATGCAGCTTCTCTGCTTGCAGCTGCACGAGCATTCATGGAAAATGCATTTTAAAGCTCAGCTGAGGGCAGAGCTTGGAGCTAGGAAGAGGATCCAGAGAAGCTGAAACGAATTCACAGATTTCTAGACCAGTTTGAGACCAAGAGAAAAAGATTTGTGTATTGAAGGTAGCCACTTGGCAGAAAGTCAGTTGGTCTTAGCACTGATGGCTGCAAGTCAATCATTCTCTACCCTCTCAGCATTTACTAAAAGTAAATTTTCCCCATTACCTTTTCTCACCCCTCCCAGATTTAGTGTTTGAAAACTGTTTCTTTATTTTCTAAAGATTTGTGGCGGAATAATGAAATTTGCTCAATACCAGGAAACAAAAGCAACCAAAATTGAAATAGTTTAAAAAGGGTCGATCTCATCTAAAAGGAAAAGTCTTTGATTGCTCCTTGTCATTTTGTGTGCTCTGTGGAGTGGGAGATGCAGGGTAGGACAGGACATGGGGTAGATTTTCTGTTAAATGTAGAAAGGTTACATTTGGTTTTGCCTTAGATCTGTGACCCAGATGAAGTTTCAAGTTTGACTCAGTAATGCCATCTGGAATGATAATAATGATCCCAAAATCATGGAATATCCTGAGCAGAAAGGGACCCACAAAGACCATTGAGTCCAGCTCCTAGCCTTGCTCAGGACAACCCCAAGAATCCCACCCTGTGCCTGAGGCAGTTTTCCAAAAGTTTCTTGGGCTCTCATTACAAATACCATTTTGTATTTCTGTGACACCCCTTTTCCAGTGTATGGATTTAATGGTAAACTTGTATTTTTCAACCCCCAGCAGCATAAATGGAATTAAATTTGTAATCTCTTATTAATTTTCATGCACTATTTGACATTTACCTCAGCAAGTACATTGTTATATACACACTGTGCACATAATTATTTGTTAGCCCATCCCTGTCTTGATCTGAAGAAGTGGGAGGGGAGACAAGGAATTGGTAAAATAAGTGAGTTTTCCCAAGGTCATGCAGCAAGCTGATCCAACCCTCAGTCCCTGATGCCATCAGTGATTTGTGCATTAACAAAAATGCACTAACAGGAGCTGGAGGAGGATGGAGAAATGGTGATTTAAGAAATTAAAGCAGGGTTTTGGCCTGCTCCTATGGATTTCTGCTGGAGCTGGGGGGAGATGGTGAGAGCACCTGCCATTGGGTGAGAGAGTGGGTGGATGTGTGGCCAGCAGGGAAGCCAAACTGCTGCAGGATTAAGAAGGATATTTCTGTCTCACTGACTGGGTTTTATTTCCTTTCTGAGTTACAGCACCCAGAGCCCTGGTCCTTCTGCTGTGTGCAGCACTTGGAAGGTGAAAAAGCAGGGATGTGCTCACCTGGAGTAGGACCATTCCCATGGTCAGACAGGAGCTGCCAGGACAGAGGGGTCTGGCATCATGAGGCCAAAGAGGTTAAACAGTGTGAGAAATAGCTTCTCACTTGTCATGGTTTAGGAGGGTTTATTAAACCTTATCAAAAATACAACAGGAGACTGAATAAAGAAAAAAGGTTACAGCGCTAGGAGCAAAAGATTTTCCCTGCCATGTGCTCAGCCCCCTCACAATGGAGGTTTTTCCCTTTTTAACCCTTTAACCTCTCCTAAAGTTCTGTCCATCAACCCCTTCTTCTCTGTTCAGTGGTGGAGATCTCTTCCTCAAATCCTGACTGGAGGTCAGATGTCACCATAGTGACAGCCAGCCCTCCCAGGTGTCCCTCGATAACCATGTGAGGGGGTACAACACAACTATGAAGCTATAAGACTTTTCTTAACCTATATACATGATATTTGTCCATTAATTGTGAGAGTCAGTCATCGCATTATTCATCTATCACAACAGCTTGAAGAGAAATGGTGCACTCAAATCTTCTTGGAACATCTGGTCTAGAGGGTGACATTCCTACCCATGGAAGGGGGTTGGAATGAGGTGACCTTCAAGGTCCCTTTCCAACCCCAACCATTCTGAGATGGAGGCAGTATCTCGATGGGCAGACCCATCTCTCAGAATGTGGTGTCCAGTTCGTTCCTTGTGGTTGCAGAACCAGCCCATCTGTCTCCCAGCTTTAGTGCAGGTCACTTTCTGAGTGCCACAGGGGAAAGGCATCACTGTCTTCCTGCTCTATGAACAGCCCAGAGTTCTGTTTTGCCCAGAGGCTCTGTGGGCAAGTGAGCTGCCTTATGCAGTAGATGGTTAACCTCAAATATGGGAAATCCTCAAGACCAATAATATTCCAAGGCCTTCTCCCCCGTAATGAGAAGGGCTTTGAAAACAGGGGTGTCACAGATGTATTTTCTGAAAAATACCTTTGCTAAGATTTTTCTCCTGAGAAGCTGAGAGGCCTCAGAAAGGAAATGTAAACAACAATTATCTGCTGCTGTGGAATGCAACAGGTGCATCTTTAATTGGTCTCATGTGAATTGTTTCTACTTGATGACCAATCACAGGTCCAGCTGTGTTGGACTCTGCTCAGTCACAAGATTTTATTATCATTCTTTTCCTTTCTTTGTTAGCCTTCTGATGAAATCCCTTATTCTATTCTTTTAGTATAGTTTTAGTATATAATTTTCTTTTAATATAATATATATATCATAAAATAATAAATCAGCCTTCTGAACCACAGAGTCAAGATTCTCATCTCTTCTCTCGTCCTGAAGATGAGGGAAACACCATCACACATGGGGGTTCCAGGTGACAAACACCCTGATCCCACGGGAGTCAGTGATGTTTTCGGGTGCACCCTGTGCCCTGCTCTCTGCTGACACTTTTCTCTGTGCCCCTGCAGGAAGGAAGCCAGGATGGATTACAGCTCGCTCAGTGGGGTCCCGCGCTTCCTGACCCGGCCCAAGGCGTTCATGGTGTCTGTAGGGAAGGATGCCACCCTGAGCTGCCAGATTGTTGGAAACCCCATCCCAGTGGTGAGCTGGGAAAAGGATAAACTTCCAGTGCAGTCTGGGGGGAGGTTTAAAACCACAGAGGATGGGGATTTGTACCGGCTAACCATCTACGACCTGAGCCTGGAGGACAGCGGCCAGTACATCTGCAGGGCCAAGAACACCATCGGGGAGGCCTTTGCTGCTGTCAGCATCAAGGTGGGAGAGGAGACCACAGTCACAGAGTCAGCTCCTTACTTCATCCAGAAACCTTCCAACATCAAAGTAACCCTGGGAGAAGACGCCATGTTCAAATGCAAAGTCCAGGGCAGCCCTCCCCTCTCGGTGAACTGGGAGAAGGACGGGAGATACCTGAGGAACAAAGCAGACGCTGGGCGCTTCCAGATCGAGTCTGCTGGTGACTCCAACGCTCTCACCATCCAGTGTGCCCAGCTGGGGGACAGTGGCACCTACACCTGCCGGGCAGAGAACCTCATCGGCTCCGCCAGCGCCTCGGCCGCGCTGGTGGTGGAAAGGCGCGGCTCCTCCAACCCCGACAGCGGCAAGACGGCCTCCTTGCTGTCCCACCTGCAGAAGAGGCGGGAGGAGATCAGGAAGATGGACATCTCCCACGGGACTCTGGACTCTTCCTCTGCCTACTCGGCGGTGGAGGGGCTGTCCAGCCTGGGCTACGGCCTGTCCCGGGACTACGAGCGCGCGGCGGGGCTGGCCAAGGGCGCCCGCAACGCCGCGCTCGGGGCGCTGACGCGCACCTGCAGCGTGACCGAGGGCAAGCACGCCAAGCTCAGCTGCTACGTGACAGGCGAGCCCAAGCCTGTGATTGTGTGGAAGAAGGACAACGAGGTCATTGTGGAAGGCCGGCGGCATGTCATCTATGAGGACGACCAGGAGAACTTTGTGCTGAAGATCCTCTTCTGCAAGCAGACGGACAATGGGCTGTACACCTGCACGGCCTCCAACCTGGCGGGGCAGACCTACAGCTCTGTGCTGGTCACTGTCAAAGGTGGGTGGATGTGGTTCTCAACAGGGTGGGTGTGCCTGCAAGGACACGCCCTTGGATTAGGGTGGGGTGGGTGGTTTGGTTTGAACAAAATGTGTGCCTCCAAACTGCTGCAGGGGAGTGTGTTAGATGTGCCACACTTTTGTTGCCATTCTGAAGAACTTGGGACTGACCTTCTCAAGTGTGGAGTGACCCTATGGAAGGTGAGTTCTTCACCACTGACTGTGGCAAACAAAGGCATCCTGGACCTGGGAGGTTTTCTAGGAGCATTCAAGGAGCACAGACTATCCAGCAACCCAAGGTGGGAAAGGCTGAATAAAGCTCTCCTGGTGGAAAGGGCTTGGGCACTTGACCTGGGGACAGAGTCCCATTGATGGTGGTTCTTAGGAGAGGCAGTGAAGAGGTGCCAGGTAGGGATGGATGAGGCAGAACTGGCTGTGATGCCTCAGGTTTTAGCTTTTATATTTTTCAGATTCTGATCTGCTTTAGTGTCTGAGCTTCATATAAGGGGATGGTGAGCTCTCTTCACAGAGTAGAGAGACAAAACAATTCCTTCTCTAGCTGGGGACCAAATGACCTTAATCTCAGGCCCAAGAGCACAAACAATGTGAGCTGAAGAGGGAAAAACAAGAAAGATGGGACTTCATGGGCCAAAGCTGTAACTGGACAATTCACTCCAAAATGTAAATGGAGCAGAACTTATACAAGTGGGAGACCCTGTGAGTGGTTGTGCATTTAGTGACTATTTTAAGTTCCCCTGGGGTTTAGCCCTGTCTGGGCTCTTGTGCCCAAGGTAAATCTATTGAAGCTTCCTAATAAATCCCTTCTTTATTCCTGAGCTCCATCTAGTCTCTGTTCTAGGTCAGCCTGCACAAGGCATCAGCTGGGGTGCACCAGATCCCTAAGGCTCCTGTCACTCCTGGTTTCACAGTGATGTAAGAGATCCATTCCCATGCTCTGGGTCAGTGACTGCCAATGCCCTGTCTCACCCTCCAGGCTTTAATCACATCTGGGTTTGTGTTCACCATGGGGTTTACTCAGACGTGCCAATTGTAGTAGTAGTGGAAACCCCTCCCTACAAGATGAGCGTGTCAGGCTGCCTCAGATCCCCTGGGGGACCTACTCCAATTCTAATTACAGTCCAGCTCAGTTTTCCTGTACAGTGACCCACCAGCAGCCTGGTTCTTGCCAGGCTCTTCAGCCTTTTCCCAGCTTGGGTTGCTGGATAATTTGTGTTCCTTGAATGCTCCTAGAAAACCTCCCAGGTTCAGGATGCCTTTTTTTGCCAGTCAGTGGTGAAGAACTTGCCTTCAGAGAGTCACTCCACACTTGAGAAGGTCAGTCCTAGTTCTTCAGAATGGCAACCAAAGCGTGACACACAGTTTTTATGGAATCCCAGAATGGTTTGGATTAGAGGAGATCTTAAGAATCCTCTCATTCCAACCTCCTGCCATGGGCAGGGACACCTTCCACCAAACCAGGTTGCTCCAAGCCCCATCCAACCTGGCCTTGAACAATCCAGGAAGCTCTAAATTTTCCAGCTGCTCTCCCATTTGGCAAAGGGGACAGCAGGCAGTTTGCAACCCAGGCAGCACCTGTAAATGAGCTGTCAGAGACAAAACATTTGGCCACTCGAGTGGTAAAACTCGAGGATTTTTCACTGGTAGCAAAATAAATTAGAAATACAATTAAGTAGGAATTATCTGTGTTTCATACTCATCTTTGAGACTCGCAGGTGTTATTTGATTTTCTGTTTTCCCTTTTATGGAAAGTGGCTCAGTCCCTGTGCCCATCGGTGACACCTGATCTGTGGAACTCACTGGCACTTGTCCCACCCCTTGCTGTCCCTTGGAGGTGCTGAGTGGCGTGGGGAAGGGCATTTGTCCTGTTCCATAAAGCTGTGATTACCTCATGAGCTGGGACTCGGAGCTGAAGATCAATCCTGGCCCTTGGGTGGGTGATCACTTTGAGGATGGATCAAGCTCAGTGCCCTGCCCAACACCTTGCAAAAACAAACCCCCCCTGCTCTGCCTGTGCTTATCTTACTGCTCTCATGGCTGCAACCTGTTCCAAAGGAGGTGGGGAAAGCAAGGGAAGCAGCCAGTCTGGGAGCAGGCACCATGGGAAAGGGTTATTGATCCCTGACTGTTGGCCAGGGCTGCCTGTGAGTCAGGAGGCTGAAGTGGAAATGTTTATGGATTGTTTATTTTTTATGCTGTACCACATTTGGCTCCCTGTCCAGGCCAAGGCTGCCATGGAAAATCTACGTGTGTTGGTTATAATTAGGCCCTGATAAATGACTCTCCTTTGTGTCACCAGAAGTTCTTCTCAGCCCTCCCAAGACAGGCCAGAATGATGCAGGAGATGAAAAAAGCTTTTGATTCTGTTGAGCTTTTAATTCTGTTGTTTGTGTCACTGGTGATGCCATTGGTTCATCTGCTGCCAGGCTTAGGGAGGGAGATCATCTTGCCATGCAAACTTCTCTTTGCTCAGCCATGTAGGAGAGGGTGAATTCTGCAAGCAGCCACCCCTAGAATCATAGGATCAGGATGGTTTGGGCTGGGAGGGACCTCAAAGGACATCTGGTTCCAACCCCCTGCTATGGGCTGGGATGCCACTCACCAGACCAGGCTGCTCAGGGCCCTGCTCAAACTGGCCTTGAACACTTCCAGGGATGGGACATCCATAGAAAGCTTCATATATTCTGTCAATCATATCCTAGGGTCCTAAGAACACAGGAACCCAACATTTGTGAACTCTTTGTTGAGCCTGTGCCTTACAGATCACTGAGCTGGGAAGGAAAAAACAAAACAAAAAAAAAACAAAACAAAAAAAAAAAAAGGATTTTTTTTGAGCTGTTTCTAAATGAGATTTAGTGAATCAGACTTAAACAAAGAAAGGCTACAGGGCAGAGAATCACTCTCCTAAACAAGGAATACTGAAGCTTGATTAGATTCAGAAATGTGTCTGGAACAGAGATAAAATCACAATCTGTGCACTGAGATGTGAGCTGTAAAAGGAATTGGGGGAAATGTGGCCAAGAATAAGCCTTCAACAAATCAAGGAGTGGGGAGGATGGGAGGAGCATAAATAACCAGCTGGGGTTTGCTGGAGGTTTTGGAGATTTCCCTAGGCCATGTGTAAAGTTGTTGAGAACAGAATTCAGGTCTCCACCCTGGGCTAAGGGTCACTGGAGTCCCTGAATAAAGTAACCAGATACTGGATGAGAAGGTTAAAGGTTGCAAGCCAAACAGGATGGAGATGGGAAAAACACGCTGGTGCTGAGGCCACCTTATTCTCCCTCTGATGGGATTTTGGATGGTCACTGTCATGGCAGTCCCATTGGAGATCTGAAAGAGAATTGCAACTTGAGAAATGAGGGGGTAGAAAGGAAATTTGGAAAGCACAGTAACTAGGAAGATCAAAGCTTTTCAATCCACATTTAGCCTGCTCTTACTGGGAGGATTTTCCATATTCTTACCTTTCCTGGATCATTTTCATGAGGCAGAGGGAAAACTTGCCTCTGGAATTATAAATGTGAGAATTCCAGCAATAAGAAAGAGGAAATGTAGGCAAGTGAAAAAGTGAGGTCCAGAGGGCAGATGTGCCTTGATAAGGTTAAGAAAACATTGGGCTTCTTTGCAGGCTGCACCTATTCTTAGTAAAATATGTGTTAGCAGGACTTGCTTTTTAAAAATAACATCCTCTCATTGCCAGTTTGCTTGCTGTGGACCAAACAAAAAAGCCTGTGACAGACTGGAGAAATAGCTCCTCAGGATAAGCAGCAAAATGAGTCTCTGATCTGAGTTCTTGCAGTTTCCTGCTAATTCTGTGAGCTGCTCTTGCTCTGTGCTCCCTCAGTGTTGTGCTCTGCTGTGGCTCTCACATTTTTCCCTGTGGGCAGGTTTTGGCAGCTCTCTTATTTTCTGTTTTATTTGCACCTCTCTGACCTGGGTGTGGTGCTGGTTATGGGCCAGGTGATTTGGGATGCCTGATCTCAGGAGACCTCTGCTCCTTCTGTAGTCCCCTGACCCAAATCTACCCTCTGCCTGAGCAGGCACACTCTAGACCTTGTAAAGAGCATGGAGGGATGCTCAGGAGGAGGAGGAGGAGGCTGGTGGGTTTTGGAACCTCTCTGACATCTCCAAAAGCCCTGGGCTGGGTTCATCCCAGGCTTCAGTTCAGTTTATCAGCTGCTGTAGCTCCAAAGCTCCATTCAGAGGGAGATAAGATGTGTGTGCACATGTCAGCAGGACGAAAGCAGAGTTGTTTTCAGGGGATATCTGTGACCCCAAGCTGCCAAAGATAGCCTTGCACTGCCTTTCCCTGGCTGGGAGAGCAGTGCTGTTACTGCAGCATGCTCCTAAGAGTCAACCAACCCTGCTGTGCTTGAACATTTAAGAGCTTTTTCCTGGAATAGCCTTTTTTTTTTTTTTTTTTTTTTTTACTTTAGGTACTGCTTAGTGACTGTAAAGGGAGAGGGGTTAATGATATGGCCAGCTGCTCCAAGTATGGGAATCCACTTGTGTGCCTCTCAGGTGCAGCTTGTGTTTCTTTTTGGCCCTTGTGCAGGTCTGAGTGTTCCCAGTGGCAGCTCCAGCCCCCCTCCTGCCAGAGGGCTGCATCCTTCTGATCAAAGCTTCCTTGGCCTCACAGAATCCCAGAATGGTTTGGTTTGGAAAAGACCTTAAACTTCATCTCCTTCCAAGCCCCCTGCCAGGGGCACCTTCCACTGTCCCAGGCTGCTCCAAGCCCTGCCCAACCTGGCCTTGGACAATTCCAGGGATCCAGGGGCAGCCACAGCTGCTCTGGGCACCCTGTGCCAGGGAATCCCCACCCTCAGAATAAAGAATTTCATCATAATATCTTTTTTAATCCTGAAAAAAAATCAGGAAAAAAAGAAAAAAGGCTAATCACCATCTGGAGTGTGGGCAGAGCAGATCTGTGTAACCATAGCTGAAGGCTTTTCCAGGCAAGATTTTGTCTTATCTTAAACTGAGGTGTATTTAGGCATAACATTAAAAAACCAATAATTTCCAAGTTGACATGGTTAGTGTCACCTTCCTGTTCCTGGGCATATTGTATGGGCTCCCAGACAAGTTTTACCCTCAGGATAACAAAGGTAGTCCATGGCATTGCTCCCTCCAGGTGTCCTGTCAAGCCTTTATGGTCTGGTACCTTGTTTAAACTGAAAGAGGGGAGGTTTATATCAGATATTAGGAAGAAATTCTTTACTGTGAGGGTGGTGAGGTGGGATGGAGTCACAGAAACCAGCTGGGAGCTGGCACAGCCATTACTGGGAGCTGAAGGTAGATATCAAGGTGTGATCTCTCACAAAGCATGAGCAGTGTTTCAGCACTGGCTAATCCAAGTGTGTGACATGACTGTGGCCCCAGTCCCATGGCCCTGACCACCAGCTGTGCTCTTCAGTCCAGCTCCCCTCTCCCCACTTCAGGGCTGGGGTACCAGGGTGATGTCAGAGCGCAGCTGTCGCTGGAATTTGACTTTGTTCAGCTGATAAAGTGACTCCCCTCCCTGTCGTGCAGCTGCTTTGTGGGTTTGATCTATGCTGGGGTTTGGCCCTCAGCCAGAGCACTGCAGCCCCTCTGCTGGAGGAGGGCTGAGGCAGTTGGGACACTGTTCTCTATTTCTTTTATTTTTGTGGGAAAAAGCTGATAGAGAGCCTTTGGGGCTGGTGGGGAGAACAGACAGCTCCTCCTTTTGTGTTTTCCCCCACATCTGATTGTGCACAGCCACCTCACAGCTCTCTGTGTCCTTTCAGATCGCTCTGCTGAGCTGATTTCTGCAGCAGGACCCTTAAAACATTGGTTCTTGCACCAGCTCAGCTGCTCACTCCCACCTGGAGTTTCTGCCCTGTGCTCTGTCCCATGGCCAGCTTGTTTGTCACTAAACCAGTTCCTGAAGGATTCCTTTTAAGGCCTTTTACTCCAACCTGGCCTTGACCACTTCCAGGGATGGGGCAGCCACAGCTCTGTTGCTGTGATATTTTATGAAAAATCTCTTCACTAAGATTTTTTCCTCTTAAAAAGCTAAGAAGCTTCAACTTCTTTATGTTCTACTGCTTTAAAAGATAATTTAGAAAATTGTTTACTCAACATGTAAATTGTTTTAATTTAATGTATAATCACAGCCAGCTGTGTCAGACTGTCTGAGTCACAAGTTTTTATTATCATTCTTGTCTAACCTTCTAATGTCTCCTTTCTCTTTCTTTAGTATAATTTTAGAATATAATAGAATAGTATAATATAGTATAGTATAATATAGTAGTATAGTGTAATATAGTGTAGTATAATGTAGTATAGTATAATATAATAATATAGTATATTATAGTGTAATATAGTAGAGTATAATGTAGTATAGTTTAATATAGTATAGTTTAATATAGTATAGTTTAATATAGTATAGTATAATATAATATAGTATAGGGTAATATAATGTCAATTCTCATCTCTCACCTCATCCTAAAACCCACAGCATAGCTCCTCTGAGCAATGTGGTTAGGGCCTCACCACCCTCAAGGAGAATTTCTTCCTAAATTCCCATCTAAACCTCTTCTCATCTCTCATTCTCCTTCCTCTTTTTTGCCCTCTCAAGAACCCACCATACCCTTCAAGGCAAAACTGAAGGACCTCGAGGTGAGGGAGAAGGAATCTGCCACCTTCCAGTGTGAAGTGCCCGTGGCTGGGACAGAGACAGCTTGGTTCAAGGAGGAGACCAAGCTGCAGCAGAGCAAGAAGTACAACATCGAGGAGGAGGGCACCTACCGCCGGCTCACCGTGCAGAACGTCACCACCGATGATGATGCTGTTTACATCTGTGAGATGAAGGAAGGGAGCAGGACCATTGCAGAGCTCTCTGTCCAAGGTAAGTGAAATTGGAGTCTCCTCCAGCCAGGTCTCATAAGCTCTTGGAGGTCTGTTTCACACCCAAGATAGCTCAGCTACCCTTGAGGCATAAAAATCAGCGGGATGGTTTCTGTTGCAGTGTTGGAAACAAAAAGGTTTTAATAAAAGGCAAAATAACAAAGGTCTTTACAGAGGAAAACAGAGCCAGGTGCAGGAGTCCCTTGCTCCTGGTAAAACACCTCACAAAAGTGATTAGTTTCTTTGTTCTCTTCTTTTTCTAGTAAATTGCCCAGGTGGGACTTTTTGGCTCCTGTCCAATTAGCTATCCTTAAGTTGGAGGTGAAGTCCCCCAGGTCCTATGAGATGTCTTTTCACCTAATTGAGGAGAGAAACTTCTGGGTTTATTTCCTTTTTAGGGGGACAAAGGACAGTTTTGTCACTCTGTCAAGAGGGGGCACATTGCTATAGGTAAGAACAGCCCTGGGTATTTCAGATTGGCCAAAAGTGTGGGATTCACACGTGAGACTCTGGGTTTGACCTTGTGAGCAGGATTTGCCACTGAAGAGGAGCAGAGCCCCTTGTGGTGTGAAGATGTGGCCAGTGCCAGGGGCTCCTGGCAGGGTATGTCTGGACACAGGGCCACACAGCAGGGACAGGCTGTGTTGCACAAGATGTCACCCAGTGGGAATCCCTGCTGAAAGAAGCTTCCTCCAGCTGTGGCCTGGCCCTGTAGACTTCTCTGATGCCTTGGAGTGGCTGCCTGAAACAGAGGCTGGACAAGATTAAGAGAATAAAAGTGGGTATTTATTAAAGGCCTTCAATAGGCTCACCTTGGGCAGTCAGAAACCTCCAAGAGGGGCTACACCCAGGATGGATGATGGTCATAAGTTTTTCATGCAGTTCTAAGTTTGGTCCATTTACATACCAGGGTTTAATCCTCCAATTACAGCTTCAGGTAATGAAGTCATTTACTCCAAGTTTTCTCCCCCCATTTCCCAGAATGACCAGGTTGGAAGAGACCTTCAAGACCATTGAGTCCAACCCAGCCCCAACACCTCAACCAAACCCTGGCACCCAGTGCCACATCCAGGCTTTGTTAAACACACCCAGGGATGGGGACTGCACCACCTCCCTGGGCAGCCATTCCAGAACTTTATCACTCTTTCTGGGAAAAACTTTTTCCTGATATCCAACCTATATTTCCCTGGACACAGCTTGAGGGGAATTCACTGTTTACATCTCTCGGGGCCTGAGACAGTCGGGTGTCCCTGAGTTTCAGGCTTAGAGAGGAATTGTTTTGTCTGAATAAAATGGGAGAACAGCAGCTGACAGGCTGTGGAGTTTTAGAGTTTTACCCTAAAGCAGTACAGGATCTGAAAAATATAAAATCTAAATCCTAAGGCATTGTCTAAACATGACTCCAAGCACCAGATGTGTCCCCTGGCACTGTCACACCCATCTTGCCCAGAGTCCAGTGAGCAGAGTGGTGACTTTTGCCTGGGAGTGGTGCTGACCACAATGGAAAGGGGGTTCAGCAGCTGTGGTTTGTGGCCAGATGTGTGGTGCAGGCTGCAGTCAGCACCAGCATGGTTTAGATTGGAAAACACAGCTCCAGATCCCTGGGGGCTATTCTCTGGAGTTTGGGAAGGGGACAGGGAAAGGACAAAGTGTGGATGGCCATGTCCAGGTGTCCTGAGTCTGGTGGTAAAGGCTGGAGGGGGAGTAGGTGTAGTTGGCTATGGTGTGGGAGTCTGTCAGTGAGTAAACACAAACCCCAGAGCTGCAGGCACTGGAGGCTGCCACAACTGCAGGATTGATCTTGTCCTGACTCATTTGAAGCCTGGGTATGCTCCTAGTGAAACCACAAGGAGTTCTTCATATATAAATTGTTACAAGACAGCTGGGTGATGCATCCTCATGCAAATTCCTTTTTGTACCACCAGTAAAGAGCTGGGAGTGCACAGAGATGGATACAGAAGGGAAAATTTAGTCCAGAGACATGGGAGAGTTCAGACTGACATCATTTTGTTGCACCTTCTGTTAGGTCTGGAGTAGCCCACCCCTGTGTGTTTGCTCCCAGCAGGACAGCTGGTATTTTTTCACTTGTTTGTGCTGTAATGGTATGTTCCATCCAAAAGAGAGTGACTGAGCCAGGTGGAGCTTTCTGGAGAGAGGGGAGGCAGAGTCTTCCTGGGGGAGCCTTGTGCCTGCCCTGGGAGGGGATTGGAGAGAGCAAGGTGGGGTGGGGACGATGGGAGAGCTTGGCCAGAGGTAAGGAGCTGTGGGATGAGGTCAGTGCTGAGGGCAGAGAGGTCAAGGAGGAGGATAAACAGAGAATCCAGTTTTGACTCTTGTGGTGAAACCTGTGCCTGTTCTGTTATTTTATTGTTATTATTTTATTGTTATTCTGTTATTTTATCAGCATTGCTGTTTATTAAACAGCTCTGGGTGATCTGCCTGGGCCAACCTCTCAGGAACTGCCCTGGAGCTGGAGCCAGTCACTGTTGGTCATTTGGGGTGGTCTCCTTATGGTGTGGCCAATCTTTTCTGTGAATATTCACATCTTATAGCTTTGAGATTGTCCTTGTGAGTGATGATAATCACAGTCACTTGGAAAGGATGTAAATTCATTCAATGTATATTTCTGGTCTGACACTAAGAAGGAACCTGAGATTTTCAGTGTCTTATTAATTCAAATAACTTCTGTGTCTGCCATGTTGGTTATGTGACTTTGATGGAGGTGAAATCCTAAAGGCAGAGGAGAGACCTCTCTGGCTTTAGACTGATCTACTTCAGCAAAGTTGTAATTTGGATTCCCAGCATATATGGGCAATGAAAGCTGTCAAATCTATTTTCTTGCAAGGCCATATATATTTTGTGTTTACCCAGCATCTGGCTCTGCTTGGTAGACAAGAAACCTGAGTGACTGCAGTCAAATAAGATCTGTTTTTCTCTCTTTAAAGGCCAAAATGAGTCCTTGGGGGTCATCTGCTCTGTGTGACTCAGAGCCTTGGAATTTATTTTCAGGTGTCTGCATGGTGTCTATAATATTTTGGCTGGGTGTGGGCTAGTCCTGTTTCAGTCTGAACAGTCCAAAGCTTTTAATATCTGCCATTTGCTGACTATGATTATTTTGTTATCTGAAGGGAACATCATTAAAAAACTCCCACGGAAAACTGCTGTCTTCATCAATGACACTGCCACCTTCTGCGTGGAGCTGGACAACGACTGCCAGAACGTCAGGTGGCTGAAGAACAGAGAGGAAGTGAAGCCCAGCGACCGCATCTCCATCACCTGCTCTGGCAAACAGCACACCATGACCATCCGGGAGTGCAAGGTGGAAGATGCTGGGGAGATTGCCTTCCTGGCTGATGAAAGCAGGACTTCCACCCAGTTCACTGTGACCAGTAAGCTTCTCTTTAGTTTGGCCTTGGTGTTGTTTCTTCCCATGGCACTGTTGTTGTTTTGAGTGCCACTGTGGTAATTTTGGTGTCCAAAAGCAGCTGAAGGTTTATGTCTGTCACAAAAAGCCAACAGCCTGTCTGTAAGTGTAGAGATGTTTGGAGGGATCCAAACAGGACTTCCACCCAATTCACTGTGACCAGTAAGCTTCTCTTTAGTTTGGCCTTGGTGTTGTGTCTTCCCATGGCACCGTTGTTGTTTTGAGTACCACCGTGATAATTTTGCTGTCCAAAAGCAGCTGAAGGTTTGACATCTGCCACAAAAAGCCAACAGCCTGACTGTGAGTGTTGTGAGGTGTTTGGGGGGATCCAAACAGAGAGAATATCTGTGGAGTCATGGAATGGATTGGGTTGGATGGGATCACCTCATTCCACCCCATGCCATGGGCAGGGACAATTTCCATCAGACCAAGATTGTCAGGGCCTTGTCCAGCCTGGCCTTGAACATGTCCAGGGGTGGAGCATCCATGGTTTCTCTAGAAGCAGTGCTGGGGAAAGACCATGGCACAATCTTATCTTACTTGACAGAGCAGTAGCAGCAGGTGCAACATCGTCAAGACTGGACCTGAAATGAAATTGGTGAAGTTGCCTAATTTTATTTGGCATTACTTTGATGGCACTGCGTTTCTCAGGTGAAATCTGATTTATTTAAGACAAAAATACATAAGATTTCTGGCTCTGTTGCAGTTCTGGTTCATATATGAACAAACCACCCACTGCAGTCACAATTCGGGAAGAGTAAATCTTTTCTTCCACCACTGCAATCAGTCAGTGGCAAAAAAAAAATCTTTTATTTAACAAATATGTAACTGCTGAGTTAATATAACTTGGTTTGGGCATTCTGAAGCCATTGAACTAAAATGAGGGAAAAATGAGGCAAGTGTCACATTTGGTTTTGTGACAATTTCTAAGGTATTTGTAAAGCTGTACCATCCAAACAAGCACCTATGCAATGGGAACAATAAAGTTCAGTTTGATTTCAGACACTGCTGTTTAAATGATGAAGAAAGGGTTGGTTCATGGAATAGAAATTATAAGAAGCTGCCTTCCCACAGGTATTGCTGAAGAGAACGCTGCATTACCATTTCTGATGGCAAGGTCAAGAGATCCCATTCCAGGGCTTAGTGTTCAGCTTAATGTTACCCTAATGGGACCTTTGACATCTATCTGTGACCAGCAGTCACTGACAGGCTGGTAACTGTGCACCCCAAACCACTTCTGTGTCTATTTCTGTAAGGAAGGAAAAGCGTATCGCCTTGAGATTTCCTATTTTTACACTTTGTGCATATCAGATTCACTGCTTGGAGAATCCTCTGTGCTATGTCCACGTCTTTTTCAATTAGCTGGGTGAGATTGGTGGTGGTTCTGATATCTTTTATAATGTACAGGCCATGTTTGTGTCTTATTTGTCATCTCGCATTGTTACCATGCCCATTTAAAGATGGGGAAACTGAGGCAGTAAGGAGATCAGTTGTCCCAGAGCTCAGTTTTTAGTTTAGGCTCATCAACAGGCTCCATCTACAGTCAGGAATTCTTGAGTATGTCCTCTGTGTGTTTCACCCACCTCCCACACCTTCTTTAAACTGGATTAATTGCTCCTGAGTGTGCTGTTCATGGGATCACAGCTGGAGTCTGGTTGACTGACTTAACCCAGACACCTTTCAGATAGCCAAAATTAAATGAAATTAATCCTGGCCCATGTCAGTAGAGGTGTAACTAGAGCACCTCAGGTAATTCCTCTTGACCATATCAGTGGCAGCACATAGTGAATGATCCTGATGGGACTTGAGCCTTCTCTAAAGGTTCAAGAGGAATGGAAGGGTGAAAATAAATATTCACTATGCAAATACCTGCAGGAATATGTTTGTAGCCTCAGGTATCATAAAATAGTCACATCTCCTCAATAGTAGGTTCTCATGGTGGGGACACTTTATGTCATTTCCTTTTGAAGTTAATTCCCCAGTCCCTGAAGCTGGTTCTGCATAAATTACTAAAACAAAGATCCCAAATGATGTCACTCTTGGGAGACAAAATTGCAGCTTCGGAGTGGAGGTAGCACAAAATTCAGGGGCAGGACAGATACCCAGATGAAAGAAGCTGCAGGGAACATCCAAGCCTGTGTAACAAGCCGGGCTCCCCATAACTCTTTAAAGACTTGAACAACCTTAGAAGATGGGTAAAGCCATCAGCAGAGTGAAAATAAGAAGCTGAGTGTTAGTCTGCTTTGCTCAGGAGCTGTGAAAGGCAGAAATGTGGGACTGTATCCAGCACTGAAGATTTAAGCCTACAAAATGTTTGTTGAAGATTCTCTGATTGTCTTGACAGTTTAATGTTGTGTGTAGGAATCACATATGTTTAGCTGTGCAATACAAGTATTGGACATCAAAATTTGAACTTGATCTGGAATGAAAATGATTCTGTGATCTTTGTTTGAAACATCCTCAAAGCATCTTCCATCCATTCTCTTTCTTTTCCATCTCAGATCAAGGTTTTGTTGAGGTTTATTAATCACTATGAACTTTTAGTCCAGCCTAAGCTATTTTGGCTTTTCTCCTCTGACATAACTCACTGCTCAGTTTTGTTTTGTTTCTTTCCCTTGCACAGCTCCCAAGAAACCTCCCACCCAACCCCCAGCTGACCCTGTGGTGAAAAATAAAACAGAAACCTCAGTGACACTGGCGTGGTCCCCTCCGAGGATGGAGCGGCCCATCCCGGTGGACGGATACATCGTGGAGCGCAAGAAACTCACCGGCTTCACCTGGGTGAGGTGCCACGAGTCCCATGTCCCCAGCCCCGAGCTCACAGTGAGCAACCTGGCAGAAGAGGCTGACTACCAGTTCAGAGTGTCTGCTGTCAATGCCTACGGACAGAGCCCCTACCTGGAGTTCCCTGGGAGCCTGCACCTCGGTGAGCACGAAACCGGCACTAAACGGGGTGGTCGGACACGTGGGTGCTTTGGAAACACTTCCCGTGGCTTTGAGGATGGAGAAATAGCCCAGCAAATCCTCTTTGCCTTCACTGCTGGTTCTCCTGCCTCATGCCAACCACTGACCTTCACCAAAGGGAGGAAGGAAAAAGTGCAGACCCAGCCCAGTGAGGGTGGTTGGGTTTCTGTGGCAGAGCTGTGGGTGTGTTTGTGTTCCAGTATCCCACATCAGGCTGTGGGGGAGGCAGAGCTCCCTGCTATGGACCTTAAACCCTTAAATGCTTGTTTCCTGCAATGAAAAGAAAACTTGAGATGGCTTTATGGTATAATTTTCAATATATAGACATGAGATATCGATCTTGCACCTGGAGAATATTTATGGGTGATCATACCATCATGAAAACCAAGTTCTAGCTAGTCTCTCTTTAATCTAAGAATTTCTAGGAGAAATTCAAGGGTTTTGCTTTATTTCTAGGGTGCCAATGTGCCCATAGAATCTTTGGGTGCAATGGGATTTCTTCTTCCTTTGAATCACTGCACTAGAAAATACCTGTACAGATGTTGAAGACCCACACAAACTTTGATCATAGCTTGTCTTGTGATTGTGTCATCCTCGTCCCTCGCTGTCTGAACATGCCTGCATTGTCCTAGAATATCTAGAACTGACTCATAGGGATATCTAGAAGTCCCTCCTTCTGAAATCTATGAACAATATTGGCTATTCAATAAACAACACACCTGTAGGGGACTTAAATGTTTCTGGCCTATGCCTTTATACATTTTAGGGATACAAAAAAAAAAAAAAATCAGTAAAATACACTTGTTTTTCTAGACCTGCAAAAACAGGACTCCAGAGGTCAGTTACCTGCAGCTGAAGGAAACAAATCCTTTAGACCAACCATGCATTTCCTTCAGTGCATGAGAATTTTATAAAGCTGCATTAATTAATTCCCACGTGTTGTTTACCCTGACAATTTGGTTCCTAAGATGAGTTATCCTCCATGACAGAGTTGTTCTCAGAGGTGTGTGTTGTTCTTCCCTAGAACCCATCCTGGCTGTGAAGAACCCCCTGACAACAGCTGAAGTTGCACCTGGAGGTGATGCCCTGTTCACTGTTGACCTGACCAAGACATGTTCTGGCACGTGGTACTTGAATGGCAAAGCCTTACAGGAAAGTGAGACCTACATCATCAACAGAACCCAAACCACTCACACCCTGGTCATAAAAAATGTCACCAGGAAAGATGATGGGGCAGAAGTCAAATTTGTTGCCAGCGATGTTGAGACCAGCACCAAGATGAGAGTGAGAGGTATTTATTGTTAATGCTGTCCATCCTGCTCCACTCAGGGGGTGGTTGCTGGGGCTTGAGGATTAAAACTGGGGCTGGAGGCTTTCCTTGGTCTGTGGGAAGCACCTGAAATTGTGTCATGTGATTAATGTGTGTCCTGGCAATGACCTCACATGACAGCTAGACAGAGTTGATCTGGCCAGCTGGTGGTATCTGGACTAGATTGCTTCACATCAGCTCACGAATTTCTGTCAAATTTATGTCATTCACAACCATCTGTCATTGCATTCTGTCACCAAATTGCAACTAATTCACCTAAAGTTGTAATTTCAGCTCTAGCTTTGACCAGTCTCTTTGACTGTAATGATCTTTCAAAAGTAAAAGAGCATTCATTGCTAACACAGCTTTTCTTGTAGGTGTTTTAGTCCATCATGTGTGGGATATAAAGTTAGTGTGCTGGAGCTTGATTTAAGATCAAGGTTTCCTCTATGAAATGACAGTAACATCTGTATCTACCATATTGCAAGGCAAAACATAATGAATTCATAATGAATGATTTCTTCTGGAAGGATGTGTTTGTCATGGGAGAAGATCTCTGCAGAATCATGTTTAGAGTATTGTTTATCAGTAGGAAAAAAATGTGTTGGGTTTTTTTTTCTTAGTGACTCTGACAGTAAAAACAGATAAAGTTTTCTGAACTGAGAAGGAATGCACAGTATTGACATGAGTGTTGTGACAGTCTCACAAACCCTGAGTTCTACAGTACTGTTCTCTAACAAGCTAAAAATGGAGCCCCATCTCTCCTCTCTCTGCAAGGCCTTTGAAGGATAATATGTCCAATTAACAAATGACACACAAATTATTTTTGCTTTTAACGCAATAACCAACCACCTGTGGCTGCAATGGGGACTTTTTTATCCAATGACACAAAACCACCCAAACCCATGGAGGAGAAGGTGAAGAAGAAGGAGCAGCCTCCACCCCAAAACCTCCATCTTGCTTTATAGATATTACTATATTCTAAACCCCTAAACTCTGAGTTTCCCACCCTGTGATATCACACACTTCTATCCCAACTCCACACCCACAATCCCAGTTCTGCCATTCCATTCTGGAAGCTTCTCCAGGGCCTCAGGTCAACGCAGTGTTCTCTTGGGGGTCAGTGCCTGGCAGCACAGAAATCTGAAATTCTCAGCAGCCAGGGTTCCAGCAGTGGGTGAGGGCAGGAACAGGATCTAACACCTTCAGAGGTCTCACAGTCTGCAGCCCACCTGTATCAGGGATAAATTATCATGACATAACTCGAAATAACAAAGCCTCTTGTCCTGGCAGGAGCTGCAGTGAGATTCACCAACAAGACCAAAGACACAGAAAAAGTCTCAGCTCGGCTGAGGGAAGAAGCCAAACTCCAGGCTGAGCTTTCAGACACAGAGGCCACTGTGAAGTGGATGAAAGATGGGAAGGAGCTCAAGGCCAGTGAAAAATACGAGTTCCAAAGTGTGGGGAAGAGGCGCATCCTGAAAATCCGCAGCGCTGCTGAGGAGGATGCTGGAGTCTATGAGTGTGTCTGTGAAGGGGATAAAATGGTTTATCAGCTCTCAGTGAAAGGTGAGTGGCTGCCTGGGCTGCTCTGCACTGATGATGTTCCTGCCCTAAACCTGTGGAGCCATCAAGGCACACAAAGGGACACTCCAGAGGGAGTTGGGTGATTGTCCATCAACATCCAGCCTTGAGAATGTGTCCCACAGCAGGACTGGGGAGCAAATACAGCAACTGGCCAGGTGCTAAGAGCTGTGCTCTCACTCCAATTGGCATCTTCATATTCCAGGGAATGTGGTATAACTTCGTGAGGGTGAGTGGTGAGCAGGGAAAAGGGCTCTTGAGATGAAGAAATCCAGCCCCAGGGACAGGACATGGCACAGGATCCTGTGTCTGTCCCACACTTGCTGTGTGACATCAGACAAGTCACTGAAGAGAGACTTCAGTTCTGATTGTACAAGATCATCTTGGCATTGTGGGGTTTGTTTGTTTGGGTTTTATTTGTTTCTTTTTTTTTTTTTGGTTGTTTATTTGTTTTTGGGGTTTTTTGTGGTTTTGGGGGGATTTTTGGGTTTTTTGTTTGTTTGTTTTAAATTTTATTATTTGTTTGAGATATTTTTGCTCTTTTCTGTCAATACAATGGTGGATAAGAGAAAAGACCTTTCCAGGGTATGCTGGATGGCTTAATCCCTTCCTTTTTACAGGGTGTTCAGATGTGTAGAAAAATCAGCAAGGGGGCACTTTATTTTGGTATTTCTTGAACCAGCACAGTTTTACAGCTGCCCTTTTTTTTTGGCTCTTCTTCCTTTCATGACAGTCTCTACCTTTACCCTGAAACCCACAGCATTAAGCCTCCTTCTTGCAAACCTTCCATCTGTGCAAGATTTTAGGAACTAGAGCAAAGCTGTCTCTGCCTTGCAGGGGACCAGGTTTTACCTAAAACCCCCAGTCTATCCCCAGACTGTTCCTCATGTGGATCATCAGATGTCTGCTGAGGTTCAGAGCACAAAATCTTACTCCAGGCCAGTACAGCCTGTTGTCAGATTGTCATCAAAAGTGAGGGAAAACCAAAAACTCTCCAACAACAGTTTTCAGTCTTAGAGAATCAAGGCATCACTTTATTTCTGTTCAGGATGTGCAACAGAAATAATTTCATCCACACACTGCCTGGGTCATGGGAGGAAATCATGCCATCACACATGATGGTTACTAGATTTTTCACTTATCCAGTCAAAGCCCAGAGAAATTAATTGGGTCAGTGTTCATTGGTCCCAAATTCTGCATTTCTTAGTATTTGGTTTCCTCTTGGTTATTGATCCCTTTGCCTTCAATGCTAATTAGGTTCTCATTTGTTCTCTTATTGATCTTTTCTGAGACCAGGTGTCTCCAACCATGCCAGGGGTGCTGTCTGGAGTTGATGCTCATTAATGGTTGTTATCTTTTTTTATATCTCCTGTGCTACCCCCAGTCTGTTGAGGTGGTAAACTCATCAGGCGTCAAATGATGAGTTCTTTGAAAAGAAACTTCTCACAGTTCTTTGAAAAGAAACTTCAATTCCTTTCCCCCTGGGCAAAGGTAAAAAAAAAACCCTGACTGAAGTTATATAAAAATTTTCACCTTTGCATTGTTCCCAACAATTCTGGAGGGATTTCAGAACCTATTTTTCTTTGAACTGGCAAGTTCAGTCTGTAAAGCTGTTTGAGTTCCAAGTTTTGTCCCACAGCTCACCCCACCTTCCTTCCAGGCATGATCACAGTTCCTGCATGGAGAAAGTCTGAGGTGTTTCATCCTCATGTTCTGCTGGCACCTCACCCTCCTTGGTCTCTGTAGGAACAACAAAGCCTGAGAATATTGTGGGGTTTTTTCCTCATTTGACAACTTGTTTGGTCATTTCAAGGAGCAAACTTGAGAGAGCTGAAAAAAAAAATCAAAATATGACTAAATCTATTAGAGAGGAATTTCTGTCTACAACTGGCACCTGCTCTTGATTTGGTTATTTTTTCCTCTCTTGCTCTGCCTCTTTAGCATTATTTTTTATTCTGACAGTTCTGCCCTCATTTATTTGAATTACGTAATGGATGTTTCCATGTGGTTTTCACTGTGGTGTGCCTAGCAAATGAGTGATCAATGTTATTATTTAAAATAACATAATAGTAATGACATAATAGAACAACATAAAAAGATAATAATAATGATGATGATGATGATGATGTCGGTCTGCATTGACAAGCTGTGATTTAAAGTCTGCTGTTTACAGCTTGATTCCTGGTGAATCACCTTTGGTACCTCTCATCCTTGTGGGATGAGCCTCCCAAATGCTGTACCAACATTTTACCTTCCATCATCACCCCCTTTTATCAGCCCCAGGGAGCTGGGGATCATCTGAGGAGCAGGTCAGCTGTAGGTGGCACGTGGGCATCACGTGGCTGCTGAGGGGCCACTGTGCCAAGCCATGGCCACTGTGTCACTGCCTGGGCCTCCTGCCCAAGCCAGCCAGAAATGCACTTGCCATTTGTCACTGCAGCCCCTGCAGTGCCCCGAGCTCCACTGCCAGGCACCCTCTGACACATGACCTCCCGTGGTGACAAGGGACATCTGAGACGTCTCCTTCAGGCTGCTCTGGGTGTATTTTTCACTCTGGTTTTCTGAGGAAGGGAAAGGTGAATGAATGAACTCATCTCCCTCTTCTTCCTCCCACAGCCTTGAACCTGTGGACTGAGTTTCATTAATGCTGGGGAAAGAATGTCTTGGCAGTCCCTTCCCCTTTTCCCCTTTTCCCCTTGTTTCCCCTTTTCCCCCTTTTTTTCCCCTTTTCCCCTTTTTTCCCCTTTTCCCCTTTTTATCCCCTTTCCCCTTTTTTCCCCCTTTTTTCCCCTTTTCCCCTTTATGTTTCCCCTTTTCCCCTTTATGTTTCCCCTTTTCCCCTTTATGTTTCCCCTTTTCCCCTTTATGTTTCCCCTTTTCCCCTTTATGTTTCCCCTTTTCCCCTTTTTTTTCCCCTTTCCCCCCTTTTCTCCCTTTTTTTCCCCTTTTCTCCCTTTTTTTCCCCTTTTCCCCTTTTTTTCCCCTTTTCCCCTTTTTTTCCCCTTTTCCCCCTTTTTTCCCCTTTTTGTTTCCCCTTTTCCCCTTTTTGTTTCCCCTTTTCCCCTTTTTGTTTCCCCTTTTCCCCTTTTTTTTCCCCTTTTCCCCTTTTTTTCCCCTCTTCCCCTTTTCCCCTTTTCCCCCCTTTCCCTTTTCCCCCCTTTCCCCTCCCCAGTTTCAGTTTGAATATTGGTGTGGGTTTGAATTTTTTGCTTTGAGGCAATTGGTGACTCAATTATTTCACTCCATGTTAATACAATGCCAGATTTATTGTTTATTTTCTGTGCTCCAGTTAATTTTCAGGAATACATTTATTTTCATTTAATTCCTATGAGGTATCCATATAGGTTAATAATTTTATGTAATTTAATTTATCTAGGTTATATTTTAACCTCTTCCAGAGTGAATTTACTTGCCAGGTGGTTACAATATAATGATTGAATAATCTTCCTGGCTTTACCTCTTCCAGAGTGAATTTACTTGCCAGGTGGTTACAATATAATGATTGAATAATCTTCCTGGCTTTACCTCTTCCAGAGTGAATTTACTTGCCAGGTGGTTACAATATAATGATTGAATAATCTTCCTGGCTTTACCTCCAATTTATTTCTTTTCTCACCTCCCTTTAAAATAATATAATACTAATTTATTATTAATATATTTTAATAGTATAATAGCTCTGTTTCCTGGGGCTTCTTCTCCCTGACTCAGCCTCTTGTGCCCTCTATGTGCTCTGCTTTTTGGACATGGGATAATCAGGATTATAATTGGAAATTTGTCTGCTTCTGCTTTGGAATCTAGTGATTAGATCCATAATAAAATGAATAGATTTTGTCTTATGATAAATGAATACCAAATGTAGATGTCAATGCCCATTTTTACTGCTGTGCACAGAATTCTTTACCAGAGCTGTGTCCCTGTTTTGTTTCAGCACTTGCAAACTTTGTAAACAAAGAGAAAACAGGAGGAGTTGTCAAGGCCACTGCTGGGAAACGGGCTGAGCTTGTGTCTGAGACCTCTGAGGCCAACATCATGGTGAAGTGGTACAAAGATGGGAAGGAGATCACAGCCAGCAAGAAATTCACCATGGAAGACAAAGGAAAACTGCACAAGCTTGTGGCTTCGGCTGTGACAAAAGAAGATGAAGGAACTTACACCTGCAAAATCGGGGATGACACCCTTACTTTTGATCTAAAAGTCTCAGGTAAGTTTGTACTGCAAGTGTGAGGTCAGAGTCTGTGTGGGAAATGCAGGATTTTGTTCTTTAGACTTGTCCTACCTTACAAACTGACAGATTTTTTGGGCCAAGGTTGCACAACACTTGGAGAGGTTCTGACCCTTGTTGTGATCCTGGTGCAAACCCAGAGTATGGGCAAATAATATGGTGATGCTGTGATTTATCTGAGTCAGCTCAAGCTTTTTCCAGGGCTGGAGCACAACCCAAAAAACAGCTGGAAGCCACATCTGGCCTCTAATCTTTCAGCTCAGCCTGTGCATCATCTTAGGATCACCTCAGTCAGGGGTTCAAAGTCTTGCTGGGACTCCTTTGACAAGTTTAATTCCTGATTTTGAGTGGTAAACATCTCCTGCTGTTCCCAAAGGACACTGTGATCTCAGGGATCCCTCCCTGTGGTGCTGTGACTCCATCAGTCACGTGCCCATCACACAAAGCACGTGTCTGTCAGGCCAAACCCAGAAGAGAAATGCTTGTCACCACTGCATTCCAGCCCAGGATGGAGCCAGAGTATAAAATGACACAAGAACTCATCAGTGAAATTCAATATCTGTGAAATTCAACTGATTTGAGTTGCATGCTTGTGGGAACTTTTCTCCTAAATGGGGTTTTCTGGCTTGTGCCTGGAGCCTAATTTTTAACCTGGTCCTAAATTTAAGATTGAAACTCTCCTGAAGGCTTCTCCTGGCATGTCTGCAGTACAATGCAATTCAAGAGAAGTCACAACTGAGTGCTCATGACCTGTAACAGAATATCCAGGTTACTGTGATGCTGTCCATGAGCTAACTAAAGACTCAGCAAAGCTGATTAATTTAGGACAGCACTTGTCTGGAGGGATTGCTGCAGGATTTAGTGAGCTGGAGGGAGAGTTTCCAGCTGGTGTTTGCTCAGGTATTCACTCTGCATCTCACCTCCAGTTCTCTTCAGAGAATGCAACATTGTGCAATTTCTCTTGGAGTGTAATTCCCAGCCCCTGACTTTACCCATTGAAAAACTGGTCTGAAACCAGGCTCTGCCCTAACTGCCCCCTCAAAAGGCAATTTGTGCAATCTTGTTTATACTGTCTGATTAGAGCTGTCAAAGCTGTATTGTGGAAGTGTTCTGGTTGTGCTTTTGTCTGAGCATCAGGTTCAGAGGATTGCCTGAGCTTGGTAAAAACTTTTTGCTGGCCATGGGCAGGTTGGGTGAGTCTCATCTGTAACTGCTATCACATGGCTGAGGCAAAGAAAACTGGTGTCTGCTAAACTCCAGAATCACAGAAAGGTTTGGGTTGGGAGCTTAAAGCCCATCCAGTGCCACCCCTGCCATGGCAGGGACACCTTCCACTGTCCCAGGCTGCTCCAAGCCCCATCCAACCTGGCCTTGGACACTTCCAGGGATCCAGGGGCAGCCACAGCTTCTCTGGGCACCCTGTGCCAGGGCCTCACCACCCTGCCAGGAAAGAATTTATTCTTAATACCCCATCTAACCCTGCCCTCTGGCAGTGTGAAGTTGTTATGCTATGTTCTATCCCCCCAAACTTTTTGGTGAGGAAGGGCTGAGTTACAGCCTGGTGATAACACCTTAGCCAGGGCAGCTTCCTCCTTGTTCCATGTGTCACCATAAACATTTTCCAGAGTGCTGGGAAGCTGCACTGCACACTCAGGGGGTGGTCTCAGGGCAGGGAATCAGTCTGCCTGGAGGGTAATGAGACACCCCAACAAACCTCAACAGCAGGATTCTGGAGGGACCACCTCCCTTTGGTCAGCTGATTGTGGAAGGATACGTCAGTGCTAATGAATGCACATTTTAATTAAATACTTTCCTGGCCTGGCAATTGTCCTTGGGGTGCTCAGTGACGGAAAGCAACAGTTGCTGCTAGAGGAAATGCAATGCTGAGCTGAGTTTGGCTCCAAGTGACAGCCCTCAGCCTGCTCTTCAGGCCAGGTGGAACAAAGGCTCTGAGATACCTGACATGCCCATCAGATATTGCTCCTTGGCTGAGGGACAGGGTGTGTTGAGGAGCTTTGCTCATATTTTACACCAAGGTCTCTGTCCTCACTTGGTTGTCTTCAAAGACAGGCAGTCTTTGATTTTTACCTTTGCAAAGAGTGTTAATTGAAAAAAATGTTGTATTGTTGCTGCCTACATGACAAATACCCTGTGTTTGCACAGCCCATATCTGTGCTGCCAGCAGGGTTTGAGCTGAGCTATCCATGCAGGAACCTCCACTGAGCTGTGTGAGCAGCTCTGAGTTCTCTGCTGGGAAGATGAGTTTCAACCAAAAGATAGGAGCTTATTGACTCCTATGTTCATAGAAATGTGGAATGGTTTGGGTTGGAAAGGGCCTTAAAAACCATCTCCTTCCAACCCCCTGTCATGTGCAGGGATGTCTTCCTCTAGACCAGGTTGCTCAGAGCCTTTTCCTAAGTTGGAGAATGTTCTATCAATGAGATTATCCTGTATCTGCCCTGGCCTGCAGAAGAATTAGTCCAGCAGGATTGGTGCTGTGAACAAGGAGCTGCAGGAACGGGCTCAGAAACATTTAAAAAAGACTCCTCATCACCTCTATCTAGTTTTTCTGACTCTTCTCAGGTCTTTTCAAAGCTGTTTCTGCTCTCAGACATCAGCACATCCCCCAGAGCTTGCTTGACATCGGAATCAAGGAGCGAAAAATGAAGTGTGAGCAACTTGAGGGTGTCTCGGTTTGATTTGAAAGATCCAGGAGGATGTAGGGCAGATGAAGGGGATTTCTCTGTAATTGAGAGCAATTATCTGAAGATCAGAGGGGTTTGCACCATCTGTCAGAGAGGCATCAAGAGTGTGTGATAATGGAATAAAGATCAATAACCGCTGTATCCTAACTTTGTACAGATAAACCTGCACCAAGGCACAAACCATTTTCTCTTTTCCACTCCAGATGAAGCTGTTACTTTTGTCAACAAGCCCAAAACGACTCCAGAAGTGTCAGTCAGTCCTTCTGAGAGCCTGGAGCTGGTGTGTGAGGTGTCAGCTGCAGGTGGGGCCGTGGTGTGGAGGAAGGATCAGACCGAGGTGAAGCAGGACCAGAGGACAACAATCGTCTGCCAGGGGACACAACGCAAGCTCATCATCAAGAAGGTGACACAGCAAGACCAAGGCAGCTACACCTGTGAGACAAAGGACGACAGAACAACATTCCAAGTCAAAGTCAGAGGTGAGAAAATGCCAGGAATTCCAAAGGTAAAGGAGAATTCCATTTCAAGTGGTGCCTTTCATCCAGAGGATCATCTCATAATCTCCCTGGGGTGAAAGATCTCAACCCAGATCTCAACCATTGCATTCAAATTTTTTTTTACAATTTTCATAACAATATTTTGTACATATGGTTTTACATCCATGACTGGCTGTGACCACAAAAAAAAAAAAAAAATCATAGGAAAGGATGGAAATTCCTTCTCCTCTCACAATTAGCTGGTGTGTCTGCAGAAAAACTCCCACAAAAAAAAAATGGTGTGAGGGATGTATAGCAGAGGGATGGATAAATGGGAAGGTGTTTGAAGAGCTCTGATTAGATCCCACCCTTAAACATTGCCTGGGGGTTGGAGCAATGTGGTCTAGTGGAACCTGCTCATGGCAGGTGGGTTGGATTGTGATTATCTTTAATTTCTCTTCAACAAACCATTCCACGATTCCGTGATTAGATGGAAAACACTAGAATTATCCCAAGTTGGCTAAAGAAGAATAATGGTTCATGGACAAAAGGATACAGGTGCTGTTCCTTTCTGATTCACTGGAATCTTGGAGAGACATGGGGGGAGAAAAAGAGAGAAGGAGGAGGGTTCAGGCAATGCAAATTGGAACTCCAAGTCCTACATTTAAATCTGTCACAAAACTGTGAGTTTTCTAACATTACCCCAGAATTCCCACCAAGTTCCCATTCCTATTCACCTCTTAGCAAGACAGAGATGAAGGTGCTTTCTTGCACTGATGGCCCATCCTGATATTACCTGTGGGGGCAAGTACAGTGAAATAGGAGGAGCTTGGTTAAACACCAGAGAGAGTGACTGCAAAAAGCTGCATGTGACTGTTGGGGTTCTCTTACAGAGACAGAGGCTGTGTTTACAAACAAGGAGAAGGTGCAGAAAGAGGTGAAGGCTGCACTGTCAGAAAATGCCACTCTGAGCTGCGAGGTGGCCCAGGAGAAAACAGAGGTGAAGTGGTACAAGGATGGGAAACTCATCACCTCCAGCAAGAAGTTCAAGGTGGAGTCGGAGGGCAAATCGCGTCGTCTGGTGGTGGGTCAGGTGGAGAAGAAAGATGCAGGGGAGTACACCTGTGAGGCTGCTGGCCAAAAACTCACCTTCAGGATCGATGTCACAGGTGGGAGATTGTTCATTCTCATCACAGAAAGGTCCCTTAATACCGAAAAATGTACCACACTTTGGGCTCCAGTTTCTGTGCAGCCTGAAGTTTCTTTGAGTAGGGATGGAGATCAATCACTCATCCTCTGTCACATTGATGCTGACAGCTGGACATCTTTATCCATGGGGGTGAATCCCCCTCAGTGCCCCTGGGTGTTTTCTGATTTCCCAGTAATGGAAATATAGAAAGTTTCCATTCCATTCCATTCCATTCCATTCCATTCCATTCCATTCCATTCCATTCCATTCCATTCCATTCCATTCCATTCCATTCCATTCCATTCCATTCCATTCCATTCCATGCCTTTATTAGGATAAAAGTAAGGTTGTCTCCTGGATATGTAGGAAAAATAAGTCTGGAAGAAGTAGGAAAACAGGGCTCCTAGAATGAACAAGGCTTCCCCGTAGGGGTCCCAGTGGCAAATGAGATTTGGTATTTATTTTTCCATTACATTCTGGAACACAGCAATGGGTTTCTTGTGGAGATGGGAATAAGCTGAAATGCTGAGGCACAGGATCATTTTTCTCAGAAATGGTTGATGTGTTGTCCTCAGGCATGACAAAAGCCCTCATCCTTTCTGAGCATTAAAAAACACCAGAGATGTGGAAGTTGTCATGTTTTTTATTTGGGTTTGATCACTTTGGACAGCATCAGCTTGTGTGTGATTTTCAAATGACTTGTCCCACTCCACAGAAGCAGAGGATGCATTTATCAACAAGGACAAAGTGAAGAAAGAGGTGAAGGCTGCACTGTCAGAAAATGCCACTCTGAGCTGCGAGGTGGCCCAGGAGAAAACAGAGGTGAAGTGGTACAAGGATGGGAAACTCATCACTTCCAGCAAGAAGTTCAAGGTGGAGTCGGAGGGCAAATCGCGTCGTCTGGTGGTGGGTCAGGTGGAGAAGAAAGATGCAGGGGAGTACACCTGTGAGGCTGCAGGCCAAAAACTCACCTTCAGGATCAATGTCACAGGTAGGAGACAGATTTTGGGTTGCATTTCATTGGCTTTTCTTTGTATCTGGGTGTTTTTCTCCGTTTTCTCTGATGCAATATTAGAAAAGCTGTTAAATCACTTTCTGATACTGGTCTGAGCTGCTGTTTCAGTGAGGCTGTGTAGGACTGGGCAGATCTGGAGCTGACCTGTTCATATCCTGGTGTCAGCTCCTCACCACCCTGTATATCTCCTTCAGGAAGAACAAGATTTCTTGTTCACTTCCCTGAGGAAGATTTCTTGATATATTCAAATATATTTCTCGATAGCAGGCACCGTGTTAAAAATCTCTTCAGTTTGATCACCAGTGCTGGTATTCCTCCTCCTGTTATGGGTATTCTTCCATGGAAATCACTGCTTTCCTTCTTCTTTTTTTTGCAAGTGATAGGACAACAGTGAATGATCTCAGGTTCCACCAGAGGTTTAGTTTTGATATTAGGAAAAAAGTTCTTAAACAAAAAGGTTGTCAGGCATTGGAACAGGCTGCCCAGGGAAGTGGTGGAGTCCCCATCCCTGGGAGGGTTTAAAAGCTGTGTGGATGTGGCACCTGGGGACCTGGCAGTGCTGGAGGAACAGTTGGACTTAATGATCTTCCATGTTTTTTCCAGCCTAAATGTTTCTGTGATTTCTTTGTCCTCAGTATGTTTTACAAAAATATTTGGTGAATTTCTTCTCAGGCTACAGGCAGCCGTGGACCCCAGCTACATTCTGAGTGATCATTTCTGAATGTGATGTTAAGAAAGGATTTGTTTGTTTTAATATTTATAGCACTCCACCATCTTTACAGCCAAATCCCTCTTTTTTAACATTAAAATTCTTGTCTCATATGCAGAGGTGATCAGAACAGGGAAGCAATTTTCACCTCTGTTTTCTTTTAGCACCAAACAGAGGTTTGGTATGCCATCAGCAGTGTAGAGGAACTGCTGTGTTGGGAATCTATTGACTCCACTCTGTGTGGGGTACCCAGGCTGTGAGCTGAGGCATTTTGGCTCTTTTTCATTCTTTGTGTAGCTCATTCTCCCTTTATCTGAGGGAGCTGCCAGTTTCACTGGAGGATAGGTAAGGAAGGAAGGATAATTATTATAGATTTGAGAGTTGTCTTGAGAAAATTCAATATGGGCATTGATAGACCATCATAAAAACACAGAATAATTTGGGTTAGAAAGGACCTTAAAAATCACCTTGTTCCCATCCCCTCCCTTGGGCAGGGACACCTTCCACCATCCCAGGCTGCTCCAAGCCTCATCCAGCCTGGCCCTGAACACTTCCAGGGATCCAGGGGCAGCCACAGCTTCTCCAGGCAAAAATGTTATAAACCAAATTCATTGTTTGCTGCTGACACTGGTTCCTACATTACTGCAGAGGCGTAGTCAGAAACCAGAAATTCAGTGTTTTACACGTGAACCTGTCTCTCTGAGGGGGCTGTCTGCCTCAGAAAGGTTTCCAGCTCTCTTTCCACGGTGGCACAGGGTAATGTGACCCCTTGCCCTGTGCCACCAGCCTGCCTTAGCTACCGTTGCTGTGTTGCTCATGGGGACAGCTGTAACACGACGTGCAAGTCCAGCCCTGGCTGGAAAATGATCCAGTGTGAAAGTCAGGAGGGATTATGCGTACTCGGAGTGGTTGGCTCTTCTGCTCCAGAAAACCTTCTCTTACTGGTTTATCCCAGAGTGCAGAGGATTTCTGGGTCTTAATTTATCCTGGTGCCATTGCACTTGGAAAGATTTTCAGGGTTCCTGTACTCCAGGGCTCCACTGGAAGCACAAAGCCTTCCCTGCTTAAGGACAGGTTGAAGGTTAGATGGTTAGTGTTGGGTTTTGGGATGCCACTGTAGTTTTTGGTTTAATAAAAAAAAAATAAAAATCAGGTGCTGCACACCTTGGGACTGAGTTGCACACACAGAAAAAGAGCCGATTCTGAAATATCAGTATTTCAGGATTCAGGGTATAAATCAGTGAAAGTTTCATGTCCTGAAAGTATTTTTCCTCATTTCCATTGAATCTTCACTAACCAGTTTCATTTAAGGTTGAAAATGTCATCCTCACTGAAAAGTTGTTTAAATTTTAAATAAGCTTCTAAAAGAAATTATTAACTGGTGTAAATCACTTTGGAAGCTGATTAAAAGTTTTAGTCACACTTCCTATCAGTGTAAAAATGGTTTATATGAAAGGTCAAGAATGTAAAGGACAAGTGAGATGAGTCTGGAATATTTCTGCTCTGCTAACCTGGCATTTTAAATACAGCCCTCATCAACAAAGACTTCTTTTATAAACTATTTTGAATACACTCTGCATATTCACACTTGGAGTTGTAGATGGGAGTTTAAATATTAATATTTTTGCAATCAGTTTTGAATGCAAAGCTTGAGCCCTTTCAGATGTCAGAATGCTGCTGACACGTCCCTTTGAGGGGCTTTGCATTACCCAGCACAGACCATGTGCCTTCTAAATGACAACAGCATCTCCTCACACCCCTTCTGCAGCCAATATAAACAGAGGAGCTCAAATTCAGAGCCCCTGAGCTGGATTCCTGCTCTGTGTTGCTCCCTGCAGGACTCCTCTCTTTCTGTGGACTGTCCAATATTCATAGCAAGGCTGTGGTGTGGCCCAGGACCACGTGAGGTGCCACTGTCAGCAGTGGAGGAACTCAGCCTGAGCTTACCCTTTCTCCTCACCTTCCCAGGCAGCTGCTGCTGCTCGGAGCACAGACGTGATGGAGACAGGAGAAAGTCATCCAGGAGGAGCCAAGGATGGCCCCAGGAGGCTGCAGGGGGTGACTGGGGAGAGGAAGGCAGTAGCACAGGGGATGGAAGTGGCTCAGCACTCCCGAGAACCTCCCAGGTCACAGAATCACTGAGGCTGGGAAAGCCCTCCCAGACCATGGAGTCCCAGCTGTGCCCAGCCTTGTCCCCAGCCCAGAGCACTGAGTGCCATGTCCAGGTGTTCCTTGGACACCTCCAGGGATGGGGACTCCAAACCTCCCTGGGCAGCTCCTTCCAGGGCCTGACCACCCTTTCCATAGGGAAATTCCTGCTGATGTCCAACCTGACCCCACCCTGGCCCAGCTTGAGGCCGTTCCCTCCTGTCTCTTGTTCTCTGGGAGTAGAGCCCAACTTCCCCATGGCTGCACCCTCCTGTCAGGAGGCCAGTTTGCTGGAAAATCACAGAACTTTTAGGAAATAAAAATACACTTCTGTGGTGTTGTAGGTCCCCAGGATGAGGTGAGAGGTGAGAATTTGACTCCATGTTCTCAGAAGGCTGATTTATTATTTTATGATATTATGTGACATTTAAAGAAATTATATACTAAAACTGTACTAAAGAAAGAGAAAGGAGACATCAGAAGGCTAAACAGGAATGAAGAATAAAAACCTGTGACAGACCAGAGAGTCTGACACAGCTGGACTGGGATTGGTCATTAATTATAAACAATTTCACATGCCGGCATAAACAATTCTCCAAATCCCATTCCAAAGCAGCAAAACAGAGAGAAGCTGAAGCTTCCCAGCTTCCCAGGAGAAAAAAATCCTGGTGAAGGGATTTTTCATAAAATATCATGGTGACATACTTCAAATTTTATATGCTGGTTTTTTGTGTAATGTTCAGGTGCTTTTCCATATTGAGAACCATGTCTTTGTCCTGTCTTTGGGATTGGGTTACAAGGTATTTTGTGAGCAACACCCAGTTTTGATCTAAAATAACTGGTAAAATCCTCTAGATAATGTGATAGTGGAGGTGGCAGCTCACCATTGTGCTGCATTTGGCTCGTTCCAAATGTGGGAAGTAGAAATATCATCAAGACGTAAGAGAGAATTTCATCTTTATATTCATTCATTTTTATATTAATTGTAAGAAATTTACAAATGGGGTGGTTGAGCTGTTCATGAGGGCAAGTCAGAGAGGGATGATAATTACATGGACTATATTTTGAGGGTACATTGCTTTATTTATATGATAAATAGAACTGCAAAGCTGGGTTACTTACTAGAGTTTAATATTGAATTATTTCTGTTGGAGAAGACCTTTAAGACCATCATGCCCAATGGTGAAACCAGCACTGCCAAGTCCAAGATCCTGCAGAGCATCCACACCTTGTACAAGTAAGAACTTCTTGGAAAAAGATATTCACATCTTGTATATTTTCCCTATTGCAGAGGCAGAAGATGCCTTTGTCCACAAGGAAAAGGTGCAGAAAGAGGTGAAGGCTGCACTGTCAGAAAATGCCACTCTGAGCTGCGAGGTGGCCCAGGAGAAAACAGAGGTGAAGTGGTACAAGGATGGGAAACTCATCACCTCCAGCAAGAAGTTCAAGGTGGAGTCGGAGGGCAAATCGCGTCGCCTGGTGGTGGGTCAGGTGGAGAAGAAAGATGCAGGGGAGTACACCTGTGAGGCTGCTGCAGGCCAAAAACTCACCTTCAGGATTGATGTCACAGGTGAGAGAATGGGCTTCATCCCTGTTTTACACCCTGAAAAACTGAAATCCCTGTTATCATCCTGAGAAATTGAAGGAGGGGAAGGTTCTATGGCTTGTCAAACTCCATCTCAACGGGCAGCGACCGAGCCAGCACTAAACTGGTGTTGGTTTACCCATGAAATTGTGTCCATGCTGTTAGATCTGTCTTTGTTTTTCAGAAACTGAGCATGCAGTGGAATTCTGTAACCCCAAACTCCGGTCAGGGTGAAGATCACTGGGGAATTTCCCTGGGAATCTTGGGGAGATGCACTGATAGCAAACTGACAATTCACTAATTGCTGGAGAAATTAAAGGGTGCAGCAAATCTGAGCACAGGCATTCTCTTGTGAAAGCTCCTTTCTGGAATATAGTTTATTATAGAGGAAAACTCTATATTATGGCCTCTGTCAACTGGATGGAAATGCCAGAACTGTTCTCAGAAGCAGAAAATGAAGAAACCAGCTCTTATCACCTTAATATTCGAGACAGCTTTTAATCTTGACATCCTTCAGTTAGATCCTGATGAATTTAAAGCAAATTGAAGAGTTCATACATTAGATTTATTTTTGGCCATGGCATGGTGCAAATACAATTGAGGCTGGCTAATTTTCATTCATTAGAAAAAAATAATTTTTTCACATCTTGAGAACAGTTGGGAAATAAAGATACAGACTAGAATAGGCTCACAAAGTTTGTTTTCCCAACACTATCTTTGTTTTGTTGGCAAAGTAAACTACAACTCTAGGCTTGGTTGGATAATTTAATGCTCGTCCTCGTACAGCAAACTTAATTCTAAGAGACCTCATCCACCTTACTGCTGTTGGATTTTGGGATATGTTATTTTCTTCAGATTTTGAAGAAAGGTAGTGGTGGAAATTAAAGCAATTTTGAAGCTGCATCTTGGTCTACATGAGAATGACTCCTTCACTGGCACTTGATGTAATTCAAGTGTAAAAATTCAGTAGGTGCTGGCAGCAGGGAATGTGATTGGGAAATTAATTTCAGCACAATTGAAAAGGTGATGTGTGCATTTGGGAAGGGATCTGTGAATTTTCAAAATCTGCCCTTGTACCCTCAATTGCAGAGGCAGAAGATGCTTTTATCCACAAGGAGAAGGTGCAGAAAGAGGTGAAGGCTGCACTGTCAGAAAATGCCACTCTGAGCTGTGAGGTGGCCCAGGAGAAAACAGAGGTGAAGTGGTACAAGGATGGGAAACTCATCACCTCCAGCAAGAAGTTCAAGGTGGAGTCGGAGGGCAAATCGCGTCGTCTGGTGGTGGGTCAGGTGGAGAAGAAAGATGCAGGGGAGTACACCTGTGAGGCTGCTGCAGGCCAAAAACTCACCTTCAGGATCGATGTCACAGGTAGGAGAAGATTCTTTGGCCCATCGGTCTTTTTCCTAGAATCTTTAGAGAAATTAACATTATTTATAAGTCGTCTTCATGTTACGCTTCAAATTTTTGGAGTACATCAGTGGCATGGCCTAGGATGGGTACAAATGCAAGTTTTCTTCCTGTCTTTTTTGTAAAACATTTGAAATCCTTAAAACAGGGAGCTGAATCCCTGGAAAATTTTGGAAGCTACCTGCCACTGGAGGAAAAAGGCTGTAATAAAGAAGGTACTGATTGTGAATCTCCTTCCTTCTGTCTTGGTGCAACAAGAACAAATCTGCACCACAGCTCGTTCTCAGTGCAGGGTCATTTTGGAGAGCCTGCCCAATGTCCACGCTCCTTTTATTTCCCTTGGAAGTGCTCATTTCAGCCTGAAGGGAGTCATGGAAGTGGGGCTTGATATGTATTAAGGTTTTTAAGGTGTCAAGAAAAGGGCAAGTAAGGAACGATGGTGTCATGGAGACTCATTCTAGTTGTATTTCCCTTCTGGGGCTGTAGAGAGGTAGAATGGATTCAGCTTCTCAGATTCCTCACAGCTTCCCAATCCAATTGCAAGTGGTGTGACTGATGTGTCTCTGGAGGACAGGGGGATTTCACCATTTGGATGTGAGATGAGCTGAGCTTTTCCCAAGGTTGCACTGAGAACAAATAACAGGGTCCTGGATGGGTCATTGCTGGTCTAGCACCTTTCTCACTTCACAAAATGATCTAAGAAGTAGCAGCAGCAGCTGCTGAGAATCAAAGAAATAAATTTTATGGGATTACAATGCAGCATGGAACAGCTTCTTCCTCCTAAATGTGATAGTTTGCAATTAACTTAAGCTAAAACGCGTCCTGCCTTGACTGGGTCCTGCCAGTCAATGCTCTTATGAGCCATAGAGAGATTACTGCTGTCAAAAAACCCAAAACGAGCAAGAAAACCACCACAAGGTCTTTTGCATGTTCTTCTGATGGATTTAGATGTGGACTGTCATGTCAGAGGGGTTTTTTCCAGTGTTTCCTGGAAGCCACAATAAGGAGATTGAGCAAAATCATATTTTAGAGAAAGTCTGGATTTCTCTCTCTTTCCAGAGCCAGAAGTTGTGTTTACAAACAAGGAGAAGGTGCAGAAAGAGGTGAAGGCTGCACCGTCAGAAAAAGCCACTCTGAGCTGTGAGGTGGCCCAGGAGAAAACAGAAGTGAAGTGGTACAAGGATGGGAAACTCATCACCTCCAGCAAGAAGTTCAAGGTGGAGTCGGAGGGCAAATCGCGTCGTCTGGTGGTGGGTCAGGTGGAGAAGAAAGATGCAGGGGAGTACACCTGTGAGGCTGCTGCAGGCCAAAAACTCACCTTCAGGATTGATGTCCCAGGTAGGAGAAGATTGTTTGTGAGAATTCAGTAGAGGCCAATACAGCAATAATTGAAATAACTATTCCACCATTGCTCAGTTGCAATAGTCTTGGTTTTGTTGCAGCCTGCAGGGTTTGCCTGATTTTCTGTGCTTGGCTGCCTGGATTTGTGGAAATGGGAATATTTGGCTTTAGCATGGTACAAGCTCTGTCTCATTCTTAGCAGGTTTAATAGTAGTTAAGAATATAAAGAAAATAATTAATGTTCAGATCCCTTCCATTCTTGTGGTCCCAAAGGGTGATTGTTGTACATTGAACTTCTTGAAAGCAAAGAACCATTGCAGAATCCCTTTCCTGTTAGTCTTGCAATCCCATTTAGAAGATTTAGAGGCTGGAATATGTTTTGTCATTTGCAGTATCAGCAGCGGATTGTAAACAGCACTTTTCTTCTTTTGGCTGTTGTGTTATTGAGATCTCAGTTTTTTGAGATGTCTTACTATTTCTGCCAGGTGCTAAATGCCCCTTTGCTGTGAAATATTCCAAGAAATTGCTTAATGTTTCTGAGATCTTAAGTAAAGGGAATTTGGGAGCTTATAGTGATATGCAGGACAGATGTTCTTTGGGAAAGTTTGAATGAAATACATTTTTATCTGGTGACTTTAAACTGTAGGGTTGATGTCAAGGCTTCTCTTGGCCCTTTCCATTCCTAGGCTCTTAGTTCCCAATTTTCCAAGTGGCAACTCCACCCCACAGAAGGGTAGACACTGCTCAGTGATGGCAATTGGTTTTGGCAAGTGGCAACCTAAATACTTTTCAAACATCTCCACAGAAATCTGTAAAATTAATCTAATTTTAACCCATCAACAATTATTTTCTTCCTTTTCTGTGCTCAGAGCCCAAACCTGCATTTATAAACCAGGAAAAGGTCCAGAAGGAGGTGAAGGCTGTCCTGACAGAAAGTGCCACCCTCATGTGTGAGGTAGCACAGGACACAACTGAAGTGAAGTGGTACAAGGATGGAAAACTGCTCGTGTCCTCTCGGAAATTCAAAATCGAGACCTTGGGCAAATCCCGGCGCCTGGTGGTGGAGCAGCTGGAGAAGAAGGATGCTGGGGAATACATCTGTGAGGCTGCAGGCCAGAAGATGACCTTCAAACTGGAGCCAACTGGTGAGTGCTCACTTTGTGGTGGGAAGAACCAGTCCCTGTGGCTTAGAGGATATTCCTGACACAGCAGCCTTGGCGCAGCCGCTGCCTCACCTGGAGAAACACCACTGAGCTACATGACACATTAATTCTTAATCCAGCAGTGTAGACGTGGGAAATTTTGACTTTTTTGGGGGTCTGGAAATGCTACATAGCTTTTTGCTTATCTCTTTCACACACCATATAGCCTAACCTCTTTCAATGGAAGAGTTCCCCAAGAGAGTTGGAAGAGAGCTGGAAGTAGACGTAGGAAGTTTGCAGGATAGCAATGGAGCTATGGGAAAAGTGACTCAGAAATCCTGGTCTGCTGCTTGTGTGTGCCCCAAAAATGCCTGGTCTTGTGGCAAAAGGTAGTACAGATGTTGGAATCCTGGATGCTGAGAATTTTTAACTTTCTGTGCTTTAAAGGCACAGACCCACAAGAGAACACTGCATTTGACCTGAGGTCATGGGACAGGCTTCCAAAATTGATTGATAGCACTGGGATTGTGGGTGTGTGGTTGGTTAGAAGTGTGTGATATCACAGAGTGGAAAACTTAGAGTTTGGGATTTTGGAATATAGAAACAAATATGAAGCAAGATGGAGGTTTTAGGGTGGAGGCAGGTTGTTCTTCTTTACCTTCTTCTTCCTCCTTCTCCATGGGTTTGGGTGGGATTTTGTAGTTGGGCAGACAAGTCTGCACTGGGGGCTCTGTGGGATCAGTTATGGGGTTAAAAGGGAAAATAATCCAAGTGTCAGCTCTTCATTGGATAGTTTAGTCTTAAAAGCCCTTGGAACAAGAGATTGTGGCCATTTTGTGCCTTCTGATGAAAAGCTGCTGAACTCCCAGCAGTGAGACTGTTTTACTGATAAGAAATAATAAACACCTGAGTGTGAACATGATCTGCTGTCTCAGTGCCTTCAGTCCAAACCCAGAGAAACCAATATACAAGATAGAAAGGAGGCCAAAAAGAAGGGACTGGAATCACAGAATGGTTTGGGTTGGAAGGAACCTTAAAGGTTGAGTTCCAGCCCTCATGCTAGTGGAGCAAATAGAAAACAGGCCATGAGTTCAGCCCATTAATGTCTCCTCTTAATTTTATCTAAGATCCCAAAAAGGGAAAGGGAAAGAATTATATAGGTAATTTTACTTCTAAGAAACAAGCTTTTTATGGGCAGCAGATAAAATATAAATATTTACATTTTCTTTTCTCTGCTTTTTTTCTAAAGAAAAGCTCTGGGTTGCCTGAGAGACCATTTTCTTTCTTCTTACTCAGGAAAAGATTACACCAGTCACAAATATTGAGCCATATTCCCTGGATTATTACAGGTTATGGATGACCTGGTGGTGTGAGTCCTGAAGAGGGAGCATTATAAAACTCCTTTGTTTTATACTTTTTTTTAAACTGCTTTTTTTAACTGCCTTTTTTTTTAAACTGCTCAAGGATTTGAGCATAAAGTTGTTAATTTTCCTGTTTTATCATCTTTTCTAGAACCAGAGGCTAAATTTGAAAAGAAAGCTGTCCAGAAAGAACCTCTCATTGTTCAAGAGCACGAAAGCATCACACTGACAACCTCAGTCACACCTGAAACAGCTGCAGTGAGGTGGTTCAAGGATGGCACAGAAATCAAGGCGAGCAAGAAATGTGTGATCAAAAGTGAGGGGGCATCCAGGATGCTGACAGTGAATGCAGCTGAGAGCACAGACTCTGCCCTCTACACCTGCCAGACAAAGGATGACAAGCAGGAATTCAGAGTCCAGGTGAAAGGTGAGCAGTGCCCAGGTCATGGCCCAGCCCAACAGCTGCACTTCCCTCATGGTGGGATGGAGGTGAAATCCAAACTCTTCTGGAAGCTGTTCCAACCACCTCAAGGCTTGTTGCACCTTGTCTGGATGCCCCACCATGGGCCAGCAAAGTTCTCCAGCTTCCAAAAAAAAGGAAAAAAAAAAAAGTAAAAAAAAAAAAAAGTAAAAAATAAAGTTAAAAAAAGTAAAAAAAAAAGTAAAAAAAAGGTCAAAAAAAGGTCAAAAAAAAGGTTAAAAAAAAAAGTCAGAAAATGTTCAGTTTTTGTCTTTTGCTGGCCAGTTTGGAAGCCTATGATGGGTACTTCTGGTGTTTGCTCCCCTCCTGTTTCTGTATCTTCCTGCAGAATGACAGGGATCTGAAAATACCGCATCAAAGGAATCTGCCTGAATTTCCACATTTCTGGTTAGATTTTGTCTCCCTAAATACTTAGGGCCACTATATTTACATATTTATTTATTCCCACAGTTGTGCAGAACCAGTTTCTCAGAACAGGTTTCTTCTCTTTTCCCCCCTCACGCTTCCCCTTTCTCCTGGATCTCAGAAATCCCAGTGAAGTTTGCCAAGAAGCTGGAGGCTGTGAAAGCTGAGCTTGGTGGCAGCGTGTCCCTGAGCTGTGAGCTGAGCCACGCCAAGGGGAAGGTGACGTGGAGCAGGAATGGTGTGGAGATCAAGGCCAGCAAGCGTTTCCAGATCCGTGAGGAGGGAATCAAACGGACCCTGACCATAACGGGGATCCGGGCTGAGGATGAGGGAGAATATTCCTGCCAGTCCAGGGATGACAAGAGCAGCATCACCATCGTCCCCAAACGTATGTCCCTGATGGTGGCAGTCTGGAGGGGTCCCTGGGTTTTGTCCTCAGCTTTTAAAACCCTGCAAAGCTGAATTTTTCCATGTGTCTGGGGTGACTCCTGTGTTGAGAACAAAATACAGAACTGCCCTCTCAGTGTCAGTGGAACCTCTATTTGTGAAAGACATGATTGTGAGACCTGGCTCAGGTCTCTTAAGATTGACCTTCATATTGCATTTGAGGCTGGAATTCATTTTCCCAAATAAAAGATGGGATTTTATTTCCCCTCTTTTTTTGCTTCTCTTTGTACACAAAATTTACTCAGGCATGGGAAATGTGATGATCCACTTTTGTGATCACTTACTATATCTACTAAGTGTTTATTACTGTATTTACTGAGTTTCCTGTATTTATTTGAGCACAGTATTATGCTGTACTCAAATTGCTGCTTCCAAGAAAGCCATGGAAGCTTTTGGCTGTTTGGAGGTGCTCATGCCATGCCTCAAGGACGTGCTCCTGAATGTTTTACCTCTATCCATCAGCTCCCAGAGTGGTGAAATTCGTCACAAGTCTCAACAGCGTGGTGACTGAGGAAGGAAAAGAGGCTGTGTTCAAGTGCACGGTCTCCCCCAGTGATGCTGTGGTCACCTGGCTCAGGAATGGTGCCAAGATTGAAGCCAGCAAGAAATATGTGATCTCTCAGAAGGACACCAACCACAGCCTCACCATCACTGACCTGACACTGGAAGATGCAGCTGAAATCACTGCCAGTGCTGAGGGTGTGGAGAGCACAGCCAACCTCAGAGTCAGAGGTAAGAGGTGGCAGTGCCCCTTTGACAGGCTGGAAATGTCACCCTGCCCATGGCAGAGGCTTGGAATTAGATGGTCTTTAAGGTCCTTTCCAACCCAAGCCATTCTATGATGTTTTATGTGGCTTTCCCTCTAATTAATTATGTTGGCAGCTGGGAATTTCTGCTTTAGCATCATTGAATAGGAGTGCCCAGAATGCTTTGGGGTTTGGAGGTACACAAACCACTGGTTTAATTTTCTTTCAAAGCCTGTTTCTGGATCTTCCACATTCCTACTAATATTTCCTCTCTTGCAGAGGCCTCAATCTCCTTCAAGAAGAAGCTGGAGCCCAAAACATTTGAAGAGAGGGAGACAGTGACCTTGGAGGTAGAGCTGACCAAGCCTGCAGAGGTGAAGTGGATGAGGAACAGCATTGTGCTGAAGCCCAGTGACAAAATAGAGATCAAAGCTGAGGGAACAAAGCACACCTTGGTGGTCAAGGACATCTCCTTTGCAGACCGGGGCTTCTACTGCTGCGAGAGCCCTGATGACAAGACCCAAGCCAAGATCAATGTGGAAAGTGAGTTCAGTGACCCTCAGTTCTAAAAATACCCTGGGCAGGGTTTGGTGGTGGATTCTGGTCTCTGCATTGTCATGGGGACACGGGGACGAAGCCAGTCAAATGAGCAAGAGGAGGTGAAAGCTAAGCCATGAACAGAGAATGTCTGACTGGTTCCTGTTGCCTCCATCTCATCCCACCAGCTTTGACCTTTAAGCTGCTTGAAAGATTCTTCTCATTCCTTTCTTTCTCACTCCCTGATATCCTCTGTGTTTTTTCCTGGGTATGTTTTTTTACCAAAAATCCCTCTTCAGCCATCCATTGCCCTGATTTTTCTCTGCAAACCACCTCGTTCAGAATGTCTCTTTATATTCAGTCAAGGTCTAAAAAATTACAAAAGCAAATCTTTTCTCTGAGAGTGCTTCACTCTTGGGTAAATGAATGGTGCCTCATCCATAGCCTTGTACTTCTGTCCCTTTCCTACATCTTTTTTGTAATAATTGTCACAGGATATTTGAAAACAGGATTTAACTACTCAAGGACTGTCTGATTTTGTCCATAAAGTCCTTGCCACCAACTGGTTCTGGGCTGGTTCTAAATAATAGGTGAGGAAGGACTTGAAAACAGTCTTTTGGGTGTTTGATGTCCTGCAAAGTGGAAGGGAACAATCTCTATGGTGCCAGGAAATAATTGACTTCAGGTGCAGCGAGAAAGAGCTAGGTTATATTCTAAAAAAGCTTTTTTATGGTCAGATGACTGAATAGGTTGTCTGGAGAGGTCTTGGAGGCTTCATTGTGGTTTTGGTTTTTTTTTAATTGGCAACTGTTAGCGGTGGTGCAAGTTTAAACACTAAATCCATTTTACTGGATGACAGGGCATGGATGTCTTGTCACAGGAACAGGTAATATCCACCCAAACCATGGATGCTTTGGCTGCCAGCCTGTGAGGTGTCAGCATTTTTGCACCAGGCATGGATTTTATTTTCCTTTTAATATAGCTTTTTCCTCCCATCCTTGTTTTATCCTAATTGAAGGACTGCCCAGTATTGCCATGGACTTATTTGTCTTTCTTTTACTAAAATATGATAGACCTCAATAGAAAAGGAGCCAGTGGTGTTTTCTGTGATATTTGGTTGACCTGTTTGTCTCCTGAAAGCATCCATTTAAAAAATAGCAGCTGTGTTAGCATTGTGGTCATGGACAGGTTTTATTTCCTGTAAAAGTGGTTGTTTAATTGGCAAATACCAACTAACTGGCAGGTGCAATGGGGAAAGAATCCATTTTGGAAGTCCTCAGGCTGTTTCACAGGTGTGAGATCTCCAACTTTTCCATGTTACTTTCCAGTGAGGCAGATCAAGCTGGTGAAAGGCCTCCAGCCCCTGGAGGTGGCTGAGAAAGGGACTGTCACCTTCGAGGTGGAGGTGTCCCACGAGGACGTGGAGGGGACCTGGCAGAAGGATGGTGTTCGTCTGAAACCTGCACCCAACGTCAGCTTCGGTGTCCTGGGCAAGAAACACTCCCTGACTCTCTCCTCAGTGGCTCTGGAAGATGCAGGACTCATCTCCTTCAAAGCAGAGGGCATTAACTCATCAGGGAGGCTCACTGTGAAAGGTACACGGGTACAGGAGGCTCCAGCCCTACTTGGGGTGGATGCAATTGCCTTCTCCTGACCTGGAGAGCAAACTTAAGAGGGCAACAAATTTTCCTGGTCACTGCAAGGGATGTAAAGCACAGTAATGTTTCCTTCTGATGCCAACTGGGTCATTGTGGCATCACTGTCCACAGGACAATGACAAAGTAGGAGGGAATGATAAAGTGTCCAAACCAATACAAATTTTATTTATCATGGAAACCTACCCATCAGTGCTTGTGTGACTCCATTCCCCATTTGTCTTTCTTTCCCAGAATTGCCTGTGAGGATCAGCAAACCTTTGGCAGATGTCAGTGTAACTCAGAAGCTCAAGGCCACATTCGAGTGTGAGCTGTCCAAACCCAATGCCAACGTGAAGTGGTTCAAGGTACAGCACTTAATGGATTGTGATATTTTAATTTCTGACTTCTCTGGAAGGGAATGGGAGCCTTTAATTCTACTTCCAGGGAATATGAGCCTGAGCCTTTGCAGTAAAGCTCTTAGCATTGCTCTCTTGTCCTTATGTTCATTTACTCTCCCAATTTATCACTCTCAGGTTTTTATGTATTTATAAATTGGATTGAAAGGTAAACTTTTCTATTCTTGCACAGAATGTGAGCACTGCTGTTACAGATTGGCAGTCTTGTGCTTCCTTCCACACCAAGCCGTATTCACCCAGGATTTACAGCCTGTTTGGGAAATGGGATATAAAGGGAAGCCTCATCTTCCTTTGTCAGTGACACTCCAGTTCCTTTTCCCTACAGAGTAATTTTGGGGATCAGCTCTGGCATTTCATGTACTTCCCTTGGGGCACAACTTTCCTTAATTTGGGGTAACAGCAGTTCTTCAAGGTGGAATTTGGGCTGGAAGTGTCACCTCATTTCTGACCTCCTGCCATGAGCAGGGACATCTGCAACCAGATCAGGCTGCTCAGAGCCCTGTTAAACCTGCTCTTGAATGTTTCCAGGGATGGGGCATCCACCACCTTTCTGGCCTACCTGTGCCAGTGTTTGGCCACCCTCATTCTGAAAAGCTTCTTCCTTATTTCCAGTCTAAATTTGACCCTCTTTTAGTTTAAAACCATTTATGTCTGAAGGGACTCACTGCCAGCCCTGCATGGTGTTTTAAGCCTTCAAAAAAGGTGTTGGAGATCATCCAAAATTTCTTCAGCTATTCCAACTTCCTGAAATCTTTGTCCTGTGATGAATATTCAACACATGTTCCTTTAAACACAGTTTTCCATTCAGTCCCACAAGAAGGATGAAATAAACACAGCTCTGAATGTCTGTTTTGCTCACTGCAGATCTACAGGAGTTGAGGGTGATCTGCTTTGATCTTTTCCCCTTCTAGGATGGGAAGGAGATCCGGCAAAGTAAAAATATTGGGATAATCTCCCAAGGAAATAAGAGAAGCCTCATTATTCACAAGTGTGAATATGAAGACCAGGGAACCTATACATGTCAAGCAGCTGAAGACAAGACATCAGCTACTCTAAAGGTTCATGGTATGTTTGGCTGAAGTAGGAAAATACATTTACTGCAGCATTTTTGGCTCCACAGCAAGAAATTCTTTGTGGAGTGTTTGTTTTTCACAATTGCTCATTTTGGTTATGTTTCTCTTCCTGCTGAGAAAATGCTGGCAAAGCTGTCCTGTGCTTGCTCTATCCTTGCAGTATTTTTGGAAGAGGTCCTAACTCAGTTTTCCATTTCTCATAAGTGACTTCCATTCTCTGGAATCTGAATGGTGTTTCTGGATTGGCACATCAGGAAATACTCCACAGCCTGGCCTGAAGCAGGGGTTCAGTAGCTGGTGCTGATGTTGTTTAGTAGCACCATTGTCACAGGGGTACTTTGCCTGGACAGGGACTGGGCAAGCCTTGGCTATGAGCTCAAGAAGTGCCCTCATTTTTAGGTTCTAAATGCTAAGGAGAAGGTGGTTATTTCTGCCTGCCCCTCTCCTTTCTGCTCGAGGCAGTTTTTCCACCTGAGTGTTGCACTGAGCAACTGATGAAGCACCAGGTGTGTTTTGTCACCAGGCTCTGAAACACCTGAGATAAGCTCTGAGATAAAGGCAAGTTACTCAACAGACAGCTCTGCTGTGCCCTGGCAGATGCTATTTTCTAAAGGGGCATCTGAAAAGCAGATCAGCTCTTTCTTAGTGAAAGACAGAGCATCTTTCTCATTGCTTACTAGATGCTGTCCTCATGTGGCCACTTGGGTTCTGTAGTATCTTCATGAACATCTGCCCCATAGACTCCCCCTTTTCTCCCTGGTTTTGGGGTTGGGATGGGTTGTTTGTTTGCATTTCAGCTCTGCTCTTGAGGCTGACTCAAGGTGTATCAAGACCTTCTCGTTCAGAAAGAAAGGGCTGCACAGATAAATAAATAAATAAAGTAGCACAGATAAATAGATCAGTTCTGCCAAAAAGAGTGCAAAGGTGCAGAGTAAAAGAGGATTATACTAAATTCCAGAGACTCTGTAAAAAGATATCTCCTATGTAAAACAGAGGAGAGCGTGCAGAGAAGTATGAACGAGGCAAGTTAATAATGACCTAGGATTGTAGACTTGTGTTTAGTTTTTCTTGGCAAATTTGCTTTCATTCATATGTGTATTTCTTTCATTAATACCTGCATGAAGTTCCAGCATCCATAAAATCCTCTTACAATAAGCTTCAGCCAGAAAAATATTCACTATGTTGAAGAGATAAACTACCAAGGAAGAAAGGCTGGTCTAGAATAGAACACAATCCCCTTTTTCCCATGTAATTATGCAAAAAGTAAACACACCATACTCACTTATGGAGAAACCCCCAAGTAAATATTCATCTTTATGGCTTCACAGCCCGAGATGTCAAGATTGTAAAACCACTGGAAGATGTGGAAGTGAACGAATACGAGAGTGCATCTTTCATCTGTGAGATCTCACACGACGAGGTGGAAACCCAGTGGTACAAAAATGACAACAAGCTGAAGACTTCCGACAACATCAAAATGCGGCAGGATGGTAGGAGGAAAAAAATGGGGATTTTGGTCTGGAATGGTTTGGAAACCCAGGGCACTGGGAATATTTCTCTGTCTGCTCTGGGGTGCTCTGACCCCCCCAGGGGGGGACTGACTTTGACCCAGACTCCAGGACAGACTGGAACCCACACAAGTGTGAAATAGATGATAGAGAGCAGTGCAGGTGTGTCACTGGGTGAGAAATTGAGGGTTTGGGGTTTTTAGGAAGTTGTGGATGGAAGCAAGATGGAGGGCACAGGGTGTCAGCCTGGGTTTCTTCTTCCTGCTTCTTCTTCCTCCTTCTCCATGGGTTTGGGTGGCATTTTGGAATTGGGCAGACAAGTCTGCACTGGGGGCTCTGGGATCAGTTATTGGGGTAAAAGGGAAAATAATCCAGGAGTCAGCTCTTCATTGGATAGTTTAGTCTTAAAAGACCTTGGAACAAGAGATTGTTGGCCATTTTGTGCCTTCTAATGAAAAGCTGCTGAACTCCCAGCAGTGAGACTGTTTTAGTGATAAGAAATAATAAACACCTGAGTGTGAACATGAGCTGCTGTCTCAAGTGCCTTCAATCCAGACCCAGAGAAACCCACAGCTGGAACCACCACAGAGTGGGGGTGGGTTGGAGGAGGGGCTGGCATGGGAGACTAGAAAATAGGGTTTTGCTCTGGGATATCTGAGCTGTGTTTGTGTGTCTGTTCCCAGGAAAAACGTATTCCCTGACGTACGCACGCGTCCAGGTTGAGGATGCGGCTGAGATCAAATTCGTAGCAGAAAAGGCAGAATCTCGTGCTCAGCTGACTGTAAAAGGTAATTCTGCTGTTCGTGCCAGCACTGCTTCTGCTCTCTCACGTTAAAAACCCATTCACTTCCCTCACTTTGCATGTGAAGGTTAAAAAAAGTCCTACAGTGTTCAGAGAAAGAAAACCTGCCTACTTTGCTGCCTGGTCAATATCAGCTGGGAGTTTATTTTGGCTTAATTCCAATTAAATTCTCTCAGGAGGTTGGATTTGCACCTTTTGACATTTAAAGCTGTGTGTGAAATTTGAGGGACAAAAAGCTGTAGCTTGACTTTTTCTTGCATTTTCACTTTTTGGTGTATGTTATAACAAAAACTAGCATTTTTTGATGTGTTTAACTAAAACAACGTGATAGAAGGAGAGAAAAGGAAGATGTTTGAATTAACGCACTGCTGAGGAGCTCAGGAAACTGGAGATCAGAACTTGGATTTGCTGTAGCACTGCTGTGAGGTGTTGAGGAAAAACCACCTGTTACTCCTGCTGTTCAGCTACTCCAGCAGTAAAATACAGAGAAAAAGCTTCCCTTTAATTAACTCTTACTAATTAAATTAGTTAATTGAGTGCTCAGCATAGCAGTAATTTGGATAGTGACTCCTTTCACCATCTAAATTACCGAACATAAAAGAAATATTGTTAATGATCTTTTATGGCCATACTGATTGCTCCATTTTCCTTGCCCTCCTAGAGCTGCCCGTGAAAATCGTCAAGCCCTTGCGGGATAAGATCGCCCTGTGGAAGCACCGGGGGGTCCTGGAGTGCCAGGTGTCCCGAGCCAATGCCAAGGTCAGGTGGTTCAAAAAGGACGTGGAAATTCACCCTGGTGTGAAATACGAGATCGTCAGCGAGGGCGTCTATCGGAAACTCGTCATCAACGACGCCGACTACGAGGATGAGGACACGTACACCTGTGATGCCTTCGATGACAAGACCAGTGCTAATTTCTTTGTTGAAGGTAGAAAACCTCTTTTTTTCACCCCTAGGATGCACTGGGAGGAGGATGGGCTGACTCACTTGTTGTTTGCTTTGGAAAGAATGGGTCTGACTCACTTGTTGAAACACAATCCTGCTTAAAAAAATTTTTATTTAATGTTATTTATTCTGAAGCCCATTGGTGTTTAATCCTTTTACACACTGGAACATGCTGAAAAATAATTATCTGCTATATTCTCCTAAGGAAAATGAGGGAATTCCCATTCCAGAGACATTTATCAAATGTATCAGATGAAGTCTGTTTTTCAGAGGAATGTTGCAGCTTCTTTTATACACATCTGCATTCCAATGAACCTTCTTTTCCATTTTACAGCACTACTTGTTTGATACCAGGATAAGAAGGTGACTTTAGAATTAGGACTAGGAATCAGGAGATACAGATTCACTTTCTGGCCTCTGACCAGCAATATGTGTTTGCTTTCATACAGAATAAAAGATGTTTTAAGGCCTTTTGAGTTCATAAGTGCAGAAAAGATGTCTTGAGTGTTCAGGCTGATAATGGAAAAGCTTTCATGGCTACTAAATCCCTGCTCTCTTCTTCCACCCAGAGCAAGCCATTAATATTGTAAAAGAATTGTGTGATGAGGATGTGACTGAGCCTGAAGAAGCCAATTTTGAATGTGAGACATCCATTCCATCTGTGAAACCTGCCAAGTGGTTCCTGAAGGGAGCAGCCTTGCAGGCTGGCAGAAACATCATCATGCAGCAGGAAGGCACCCTCCACAGGCTGACAATAATAAAAACAAGTGTTGATATGACAGGCACCATCCAGTTCTCCATTGGCAAATCCAAATCCACAGCAAACCTGCTCGTCAGAGGTAATGAGGTTTTTTAATATGTATCACATGAATCAGAACCAAGACCTTCCCTCTCACAGAAGCTGGAAAGTAATTTGTCATAAATATTCTCTGTTGTGGGCTGGGTTCTTGGAAATGCTTGTGTACCTGGGAGATCTGTTTAGCTCCCAGCTGCAAGTTGTTGGGAGAATGCTGGATGCACCAGCTGAGCCAGAAATGTCTTAGGCAGGGATCTGATTCAATGACTTTGGTGTCCCTGGTATTCAAATCTGTCAAGCTAAAACTGGTTTCTGTTTTATTTTTATTCTCTTGACTTTACCAAGGAGGACAAAACAGATGAAATTTGCCAGGAGAGTTTATTTTGTCCCATTTATGAACCAGACAAGTTTGATAGCTCATTTACTTAATTCACTTTGTCATTGACTTGATGTACGACAAAGCCTCAAGGCTTTTTATCTTCTGCTGTCACCATGGTAAATCTCTTCAATCACGTCCTGAAGTCCTTGTTTTGTCTTTCATTTACTCTTACTTGAATGAAAACCTCAATTAGAGAGCAATTCAGCAAGCACTGAGCCAGAAGTGGACCATGAATTTGGTGGTTAATACACAGTATTATCTTACAGAAATCAGATTTTCTTATGGATCATCATGCTGTTGTAGCTTCAAACCACATGAGATCTCTTAGAGACACTTGTAGCAGGACTGAGCAGTTTACAAAACAGAAAGTCAAATATGTTAAATTAATGGGCATGAAATACAGATTAAAACCTTCCTCTTCTTTAGATTGATCCATTCTTCTTCCCCACCCCTGCCTGGCAGATTACCACATCCAGATCACCAGGAAGCTGGAGGACAAGACCGTCCTGGAGCGACACTCCGTCATCCTGTCCTGTGACTTCAGGCCTTCCCCAAAGCACGTCAAGTGGTTCAAGGGCCAAGTGCTCATTGAGCCCTCAGAGAAGTACAAAATCAAGAGGGACCAGTACTCAGCAGAGCTGAAGATCATGAAGGTGAAGCCCGAGGATGCTGGCGTGTACAAGTGCAGGGCTGGCATCGCCGAGACCGAAGCCACGCTGAGCGTTGAAGGTACGGGAGGTTTGCAGCTGCAGGGCTGGCCTGGTGCTGGTCTTTATGATTCTCTGTTTCACTCAAGGTTCCTCCTCCTGAGGAGAGGTAGATTGCCACAGTTATCTTCTGGTTTTATATAAAAGCAGTGTCACAAGCAAACTGCTGATTCCACAATCCTGAAATCCATCTCTTGCTGGGAAGTTGGTAATGCGTGTGGGAGGGCAGCATCTGGGTAAGGCACAAGTTAACATTTGTCAAGGCACATCATTGTCCATTTCATACAAGGAATTAGACCTCTGGGGCTTTGACCTAAAAATATCCTTTATCTTAAACTGCTACAGGCCTCCCGTTCTGGTGATCTTGGCAGTGGTTTTCATTTTCTGATGTCTGAGTCAGCTTCTCTATCTGCCATAGTTACACATTTGTATTGTTATACATCTGTATACATTTGTCTACCTGCTATAAATGTATTTTATAGCTACTATTATATATCTGAATACAATTATTCATAGTGATGCTCTACCCCATCCGGGCCCTGAACTGTTTTTAGCCAGTTCTTCCCCTCAAGTGACACTGCAAGAAAAGATGTTCACTGTGTCACTCCTAGAAAGACTTGGTGCTGAGCTACAGAATCATTTCCAAAAGTCCAGGGAGCAGCTTTTGGTAGCAGTTTGGCTTTGCAGAGGTTCTTCATTGAATGTGTTGTCAGACATTGAAATTAAATACTCAGGGCAGTGGTGATGTCAGCATCTCTGGAGGGATTGAAAAGTTTTGGAGATGTGTTTTCATGGTGACCCTGGCAGTGCTGGGGGAATGGTTGGACTCAATCTTAGAGGTCTTTTCCAACCTAAATAATTCTGTGACTCTATTCTATCCAAACCAATATATATATATTAAAAAAAAATAATAATCGAGTAACAGTCCCAAACCGTCTTCTGAGTTATCTCATCCTTGAAAACAGAATTCCATTCTCTTTGCAGAGAAGCTGCAAGGAGAAATCTCTGCCCAAGGACTGGGAAAGAAATGAATCAAAATCCTCTTACTCCCTAAACCTGAGCAACTTGCTTAACCTCTTTGTAACACCACACCTTTATGGCCAAAATCATTGTCTTCATCTCATCCTCTGTGTCACAGTTTCCCTGGAAATGAGGGACAATTTAGTTAAAATGTGTTTGTGTGTGCAGTGACAAGCACACAGGGATTGGAGCTCTGGGGGTTGCTTAAGGTGACTGTAACATCATTTTAGAAAAAAATTACTTATTTTTGAATAAAACACAAACAAAACCTACAAACTGATTTATATATAAAAAGAGAATTGACTGTTCTAGAAAATTTTAATTAGCCTTTTTGATTTTTATTTTCCTGTTGGAGCAAGTGCAGAACCAAGTAAGCGAAATGTGATAACCAAAGGTGTGCAGGAGACCAGAACAAATCATCTACTAAACTCCATGAAATTGTTTGTGATAACAACTGATTTATGGTGGTGGTGGTGTGTGCAAACCCAGGGCACTGGGAATATTTCTCTGTCTGCTCTGGGGTGCCCTGACCCCCCCCAGGGGGGGACTGACTTTGACCCTCACTCATGGAGAAAGTTTCTTAGACTCCAAGATAGACTGAAATCCACAAAAGCGTGAAATAGATGATAGAGAGCAGTGCAGGTGTGTCACTGGGTGAGAAATTGAGGGTTTGGGGTTTTTAGGATGTTGTGGATGTAAGCAAGATGGAGGGCACAGGGTGTCATCCTGGGCTTCTTCTTCATCCTTCTTCTTCCTCCTTCTCCATGGGTTTGGGTGGCATTTTGTAGTTGGGCAGACAAGTCTGCACTGGGGGCTCTGTGGGATCAGTTATGGGGTTAAAAGGGAAAATAATCCAGGTGTCAGCTCTTCATTGGATAGTTTAGTCTTAAAAGCCCTTGGAACAAGAGATTGTGGCCATTTTGTGCCTTCTGATGAAAAGCTGCTGAACTCCCAGCAGTGAGACTGTGTTACTGATAAGAAATAATAAACACCTGAGTGTGAACATGAACTGCTGTCTCAGTGCCTTCAGTCCAGACCCAGAGAAACCCACAACTGATTGCTCTTGGTTTCCCTCAGCCCGCAACGTAGAGGTCCTGAAGCACCTGCAGGACGTGGAGATTGAGGAGGACAGCTCTGCTGTGTTCTCCTGCGAGCTGTCCCACGACGACGAGGACGTGGAGTGGTTCCTCAATGGCACCCTCCTCTACACCAACAACTTCAATGACATCAAGAACGTGGGCAAGTGCTACACTCTGACCATGAAGCAGGTGAAGCCCGAGGATGCTGGCACGGTGACAATGAAGTCAGACAAGGTGTCAGAGACCGTGCGGCTGAAGGTGATAGGTGGGTCCAGATCACCTGAATAGAAATGAGAGGTGCAAATGAGCCATTATTTACCAAATCCATGGGGATTTGGTAAGCAGGATCCAATCCTGCTTAATAGATAAAAAACATTGAGCTATTAAATATGGGCCATGAGGATGGTGAAGGGTCTGGAGGAGAACCTTGAGAGGAGCAGCTGAGGTCACTTGGTTTGGTCAGCTGGAGAGTCCTTGTTGTGGTCTTCAACATCTTCATGTGAGGGGAAGTGGAAGGGCAGCTACTGATCTCTTCACTCTGGTGGCCCGTGGCAGGACTTGAAGAAACAGCTGGGCCTGAGTGATGGGAGGTTTAGGTTGGATTTCAGGAAAAGGTTCTTCCCCCAGAGGGTAGGGGGCACTGGAAAGGCTCCTCAGGGCATGATCATGGTCCCAAGGCTGCCAAAGCTCCAAGAGTGTTTGGACACCGCTCTCAGGGACAGTGTGGGGTTATTGGGATGTCTGTGCAGGGACAAATGTTGGACTGGATGATCCTTGTGTGTCCCTTGCAACTCAGGATAGTCTGTAATTCTGTGGTTTTTAATACATCAGTTCTGGAGCTGGATTCAATCAGCCATGAGAAGACAGTTTACTCTCTCCTTCATATGTCCGAAAGCCCAGTCACACAACTGAGTTTTTGTGGTTTAACACATTCTTGGGCACTCTCAGAGAGTGTGCAGGTGACTACCAGCTGAGTGGGGCAGGTGACATGCCTGAGGCTTGAAGTGCCATCCGGAGGGAGATGGACACGTTCAAGAACTGAGAGCATGTGAACATCTTGAGGTTCAACACGGCCAGTGTGAGGTGCTGCACCTGGGTCAGGGCAGCCCCTTGTGTCAACACAATCTTGTGATGAAGGGATTTGGAGCAGGATGAAGGATTGAGAGCAGGATGAGGGAATTGGGGGTGCCAGAGGGTGATACTGGTTTAGGTTCTGCACTGGTGTCAGCAATATTGCCAAGGGTTTATTAATGTCTCTAAATATTTGATAGCAACTGAAAGTGTCCCAAACATCCTGGTTGTTCTCTGTTTTGCCTCTTGACCCTCAGAGAAACCTGCTGTCTTCATGAAATCCTTGGATGATGTTTTCGGTGAGGAGCGCGGAGTGATCAAACTGGAATGTGAAGTCTCCAAAGAGAAGGTCAAACCTGTTTGGAAAAAGGATGGTGTGAAGATCACTTCTAGCAAAAAGTATGAGGAGATTCAGTCTGGCAAGACCCTGTGCCTCCTTATCCATGACCTGGAAAAGACAGATGCAGGGTTATACACCTGTGACATCGGCACTGATGTTGCCAAATCAAAGGTCAGCGTTCAGGGTAAGTGTTGTAGACAGTGGCCTCTCAAGGTGTGTTAAAAATATGGGTGGGCTTTGTCCCTTGGGCTCTTAGCTGTTCCTCGACAAATCTCACATAATATTGAGATGTCTGAACAATTCCTGTTAATTTTGGTGTAAGTATATCTGGGGTTTCTAAGTGAAAATCAGGTGTCAGGAATGTAGAGACAATATTTAGTTCCTGAACATCCCTAAAGTACAGGAATCCTCTCAAAAAAAGCAAAAATTTATCAAAAAAAATCCCAACTAACAATAAAAAAATCCCCCAAGCAGCCTGTTTCCTATTTTGAGCTATTGACTCAGAGTCCATGGTAGGAACACCAAAGCAGGACAATTTCTGTTGAGGAACCCAGCTGTTCAGCCTGTCCTCTAATCTTTGTGTCAGCCTGAAGGACAAAGAATTGTTCATGGCTTCCAAACTCATAATGTTAATGAGAAAAAAATTTGAATTTGTCTGGTTTGAACACCGGGAGTAACAAGTCAAAAAACTCAGACATTTCTTCTATCAGCATGGAGGAGAACCACATCCATTGTCCCAGAGGCTTCTTTTCTGACAGCTTTTCTCTTCTCTAACTCATTAAATCTTTAATCTTCCCCACTGAGCTGTTCTTCATTCAATCCTTCCTGAGAACAGCCATGAGATTCACATTTCTCTTTTTGTACAACTTTGAGATGATTCTGAGCCTGAAAAATCCTTCCCATGTCACAGCCACCTGTAAGGAATACAGTGGTATCCTGCCAATCTAGCAGATAAACCCCTCTTATGAGTTAAAAATGCTATTACTCTACTTGTGTCTATCATAAAAACATTTTTGATGTGTATTAATGTAATTTTTGTTCTCCAGAACTGAACATTGGCATCACCAAAAGGCTCAAGAACACTGAAATCCAGGAGGGAGAAGATTGCACTTTTGAGTGCATTTTGTCCCATGAAAGCATTGATGACTTCAACTGGACCCTGAATGGGAGAAAAGTGGAAAGTGGGGGGAGATTTAAAGCCTCCAATGCAGGTCGGAAATACACACTGAGTATCAAAAATGTCATTCCTGGTGACACTGGGGAAGTCATCTTCACTGCCCGTGGTCTCACCTCCAAGGCTTCCCTGCTTGTGAAAGGTAATGGGATCAGAAAAGTCCTGGGTGTGTTTTCATAAGGTTTTTCAGCAAACACTTGTTATGGTCTGAGTCAACAACAACCTTCCCTGTGAGCCTTCAAGAGCTGAGATTTTCCCTTAAAAAATCTCCTTTCCCTTCCCTGTGAGCCTTCAAGAGCTGAGATTTTCCCTTAAAAAATCTCCTTTCCCTTCCCTGTGAGCCATGAAGAAGTGAGATTTTGCCTTAAAAGCAAGTGAAATGCTGAAGCTTTTAATAGATATTTGAGAACTGACTACAATAGGTAGTGTGTACAGATAATTACAGCCCAGACTGTGCATCAGAGATAATTTCACCCAAGGCTCTCGGGTGGTCAGTGGAGAGAAGAAATTAGTGATTTTCAGACATGTTTCATAATCTGCAGTTAGTCCTTTTCCATAGAATCAGGAAATCCCAGAATGGTTTGGGTTGGAAGGAACCTTCCATCATCTTGTTCCAACCTTACACAGATGCCCAGAGAAGCTGTGGCTGCCCCTGGATTCCTGGAAGTGCCCAAGGCCAGGTTGGACAGGGCTTGGAGCAACCTGGGACAGTGGAGAGTGTCCCTGCCCATGGCAGGGGATGGAATGGGATATCTTTGAGATCCCTTCCAATCCAAACCATTCTGAGATTCTATGATTTGAATTGCAAAAACCCCAGCCATATAGAGAAGATTTTCATTCAAAGATCCCTTTTTTTTTTTTTTTTTTTTAAATTAAATCTCTGCAGAAAAACCTACTGAGGTTGCAAAGCAGCTGGAAGATAAAACATCACCAGCAGGGCAGGACATCAGCCTGAGCTGTGAGTTGTCCAAAGCTGATGTGACCATCAGGTGGTACAAGGATGGCAAAGCAATCAGGAAAAGCCAGAAGTATGACCTGCAGCAAGAGGGGACACGGGCCACTCTCATCATCCGAGACTCCACGGTCAAGGACAGTGGGGAATACACCTGTGAGACTGAGACCTCCAAAACAACAGCCAGGGTCACAGTGCAAGGTCAGCTGAAGGGAGCAGAGGAGCTGGCAGGTTCAGAGGTTGGGTGTAAATATCTACAATCATAGATTTCTTCTCCTCTATCTCCCTGGGCGGGATAAATTTTTAGTTTTAAAAAAAACTTCATTGATTAAAAACTTTTAAAAAAATTAGGCATGAAAAAGCACCTTTTGGATGCTGAACAATTGTAGGGGCTCTGTAACAAGTCAATCAAAACTAGCAATTTGAATTATTCAATTTTGAATATGAATGATGACAGTTGTTTGCAAGAGGAGACCTCACCAGTCCATGGACCATGGCATTAAATTTACCTGGTATTTCAGCTGCTGTGTCCTGTGACAGGAGGAGGACCTGGTGATCTCAGAATCATTCCATCTGATGGGATGAGAGAGAATGGTCTCAAGTTTTAGATTGGATATAAGAAGAAATTCCTTCATGGAAAGGGCAGTCAGGCATTAGAAGAGGATGCCCAGGGAAGTGGTGGAGTCACCACTAGAGGGGGGATTCAAAAGATGTGTAGATGTGGTTATTTGGAATATGGTTTAATTAAGTTAATAGGTGGACTTGGTGATCTTAAGGTCTTTTTCAGCCTAAATGATTCTATGATTTTTTTTTTTTGATGATTCTATGAGTTGGAGCAGAGAGGATCCAAGATGATTCTGGATGCTCAGGACTAGTTTGGGTGACAAATCTGTCTCGGTCATTTTTTAAAATTATTTCTTTTTCCTTCCAGAAAAACCTAATTATTTTGTCAAGGAACTCTCAGACCTGAAAGTGGATGAGAGTGGAACTGCAGTTTTTGTGTGCCAGAGTGAGAGAGCTGCATCCTCTGTGGTCTGGAGGAAAGGCATCGCTGAGCTCAGGGCTGGCAGGAAATACGAGATGACACAGAAAGGACAAGTCCTCCAGCTGACCATAAAGAACCTGGAGAAAAGTGACAGTGACACTTACAGCTGTGACATTGGGGACGCCCAGTCCAGAGCCAAGCTAACTGTGCAAGGTATGGATGAGAGGAATGTGATTTACATCCCTTTTCTGCCATGGGAAGAATGCACAGGCAGAGCTGTATCTCAGCAGGGCGGCAGAGCTGCTGATTTCTGGTTCTGCCTCACTCAGGATGGCAGGAACACATGGCCAAAAATATGGGAATGTAGAGCTGGACATGCAGAGCAGTTGGAAGCACTTATACCTGGAGTATTTTGGGTGTCATTTAAAGGCTCATGGGAGGGGAGAGATTGATGTTCCTGTGTGAACATAAAATGGATGTGGGTCACAGTGCCTGCTGTTGGATGAGGGAAAATTATCCTGCCTTCATGCTTTTCTCCATACCCCTTGATTCTTCTTCCCAGGAGTGGTTCCTAAAAGGTGGTGGAAAAATAGAATGGTCCATAGAGTCATGGAATGGTTTGGGTTGGAAGGGACCTTAAAGCTCATCCAGTGCCACCCCTGCCATATCAGGGACACCTTCCACTGTCCCAGGGTTATCCAAGCCCTGTCCAGCCTGGCCTTGGGCACTGCCAGGGATCCAGGGGCAGCCACAGCTTCCCAGGGCCTCCCCACCCTTACAGGGAAGAATTCCTTCCCATTATCCCACCTGACCCTGTCCTCTGGAGAAATGATTCAAGAATAATCAGATGGAGGTGCAGCAGCAGTGTCCACTTGCTAATTGTTGCAGTTTTTAAAGACAATGGGGTAAAGTCAGACTCCTCCTCTGATTATCTGCTACAGCATCCTCAAGAAGCAAAGAAATGTGTTTAATCCCCATCATAATCTCAGGCTCTGAGCTGTCTGAATTCCCTCTGAGGTTTTTAACACCAGCTTTTCTGAATGAAAGAAACACTTCTCTGTCACAAATATCAAAGTAAAAACATCCCTGTGCTGGTTTTATAAGTAGGAGGAACATCAGAGATATTTCTGTATACAGTGCTAACCTTATTTTATATATATTTATAGTGAGGTTTATCTTTGTATGTCTGTTTATATTTATATATTCATTTTTAGTTAGGAATGTATCTATCTATGCAGGGATGTATCTATCTATACAGGGAGGTTTTCAGGGCAGATGTGTTGGGGTTTTTTAAACAAATCCACACTCAGACATTTTCTCCATTTCCCGCTGTGTTGGGGTTGGGCTGAACTCCAAGAAAGTGTGGGATCAGTGGTCCTATCCCATAGAAAGGGAATTATTTCTGCTGTAGAAAACCAGCCAGGTTGTCAAGGGAGAGATCATTTCTTGGTGATGTTTAGAGCTCAGTAATGCTGTCAGAGACTCCAACCTTTCCAGGGATTTCATTAGGAGAAAATTTACAGCCCTGGATTTGCATTGTACTGGCTACTTGTTCTGCTTTATGTTTTCTGGTGCTTTAAAGTTGTCTTTGCCCTATTTTTGGTGTGTGTCCTGTATATATTCCTGTGAGTGGGTTTTGTGGTCAATATTGGGGGAATTCTGTTTCAATCTTCTCTGTCATGAAGATGTTTCTCACTTTAAATTCTCACGTGGGAAATCTTGGGAGCTTTCCCACGTTGATTTTCACGCCAGAAACTGAAGATTGCAGTAATTGATGTATTTATGTTCCTTTCAGGCCAGAAAGTGCTAATTACAGAAGACCTGGAGGATGTCACTGTGTTAGAAGGAGAATCTGCCATGTTCAAGTGCAGAATCTCTCCCGTAGACTATAGCAGAGTGCAGTGGTTTTTGGATAAAACCCCACTCCATACCAATGAACTTAATGAGATCCAGTCCCAGCCTGGTGGATATCACCTGCTGACGCTGAGAAAGCTCTCCCTGAAGGACTCGGGGCTCATTACATTTGAAGCTGGTGATAAGAAAACATCTGCCAGTTTGGTTGTTAAAGGTAAATCCATCATCACAACTGCAGGAGAGGAAATGATGAGTGGAAATAAGCGGGGTTAATGGGGGTAGGTGGAAAAAAAAGCAGCAAAAATGCTTCAAATTTAGCACCATCATTGTATATCTGTGCATTTTCAAGAAAAACATTAATTATTTAATGAAATTATGGCTGGAGAATGAGCTCTTTGTAATCCTGGACAGCTCTTGGAGTGTTTATTGGATTTAGATGGGAATGTTATAATGCTGTGATGGTTCAGTGGATGCCCCACTCAGTTTTCCTGAAGCTGATAAGGTGATGACTCATGAGGAGAAATCAATTAATTCAATGGAAAAAGAAGGGGTAACCAGTAAGTTTTAATTTTTGTTTTCATTGTTTGAAAGGAACTATTGCATGTGTTCTCTACTATACATTGTGGACAATGGATTGTTTTCTCTGGAGAAGTTAAACTGGGGTAAAACTGCAGTGTTTGGTAGCAAAGATAAATGAATGAAATGAATGGCAGACAGCCCAAGAATGTGGGATTGGAGAGATGTCTCCTTACTGGAAATAAAAATGCTTCTTGTGGCCCAGATGTTAAACACACAGTCTCCACTGTGTCAGATCGCAATCTTATTTTTCTCCAGAATAACCACATTTATTTAGAAGAACTTTTTTTTACAAAAGTTGAAAATTTGGCCAAATTTTTCTAAGCTGCAGAAATGCAAATGGATTCCTTTTTCTTGAGGAAAAATGAAAGGTTTTATTTGCAAAAAGGCTAATTTTTTATGTTTTTCAGCAGGAATATTTTCTTCTCAGTTTCTCCCAGATATAATTTAACAGTTCAACAACACTTTAGAACATCACTGGTACCTTCCTGAGGGCTTTATAATCACAAACACCAAATTATCTGTTATTAGCCCTGACCTATAGCTTTCATACAAGCAATCTTGGATCCAAATCTCACAGATTACTTGTGATCTGAGAATCCACAACTCTTCTGAACCATGTCAGATGTTTTTTTATATGAATCTGGGGAAGCCCTGTGTCTTCACAAAGGACCTGGTTGACACTGAAGTCGCTGAGGGAGAGGATGTGAGCCTTCAGTGTGAAACCTCCAGTCAGACAGCCCTGAGAAAGTGGTGCAAAGATGGGAAAAGCCTTAGGAATTCTTCCAAATGTAACATCAGGCAGTCAGGGTTTGAAGCCAAGCTTGTCATTCACAGGGCTGAAGAAAGAGACAGATGTGAGTGTGAGGCTGGAGCAGCCAAAAGGGGTGCAGTGATTAGTGTCAAGGCTAAGAACTTTTGGGGTGATTTGGGTCCTAACACTGAGCCCAGAGTAATTAATGGGAATGAAAAACATGAAACTACACTGAGAAGGAACCTTGTGGTGTGCACTGAGGTGTTCTCATCAAGTCATCTAGAAAAGCTGCCAGAGAGGTGACAGAATGTGAAAGAGGAGAGTTCTTCATCTGACCTGGCTCTGGCTCTGAGGAGCTTTAGTGCCTTTGAGAATCATGGAATTCTAGAATGCTTTGGGTTGGAAGGTACATGCATCATCTCATTCCAAACCCCAAAGAGAGAGCAGCAGAAGAACACCCCAGGCTGAGAAGTAATCCCCAGAAAGGATGGATCACCTCCTGGAGCTGTCCCAGTGATGCCTCTCCCCAAGGAGGGAGCTCACAGCCCCACCTTTGTCTGTGCAATTGCTTTAGGCAGCCAGATTTATTCAGAGCAATGCACTCAAAGAGCATCACTGGGCAGGAGGTGCTCTCCTGCTTGATAGGACATGGGGAGATGGTTTAATGTCAAAAAGGGTTAATTTAAGTAGATGTAATATTGTGTTTGGGTGGTGCCCTGTGGCAGGGAGGAATGATGGATCTGACTCCATGTTCTCAGAAGGCTAATTTATTATTTTATTATACTATATTATATTAAAGAATGCAATACTAAACAATACTAAAGAATACAGAAAGGATACAGACAGAATGCTAAAAAGATAATAATGAAAACTCCTGACTCTAGCCAGAGTCCTGAAAAAGCTTGACCTTGATTGGCCAATGAGTCAAAATAATTCATAACAGAATCCAATGAAACAATCACCTGTTGGTAAGCAATCTCCAAACACATTCCAAAGGAGCAAAACACAGGAGAAGAAAATCAGATCATTATTGTTTTCCTCTGAGGCTTGTCAGCTTCCCAGGAGAAAAACCCTGGATGAAGGGATTTTTCAGAAGATGTGAATGCCACAGATGTAATTAAGAGATTTTTTGCAACAAGGGTGGTAAAACACTATAGGATTTTGCCAGAGAGGTGGTGGATTCTCTTTCCATCCCTGGAAACATTCAAGATCAGGTTGGATGGGGTTCTGAGCTGCCTGGTCTGGTTGAAGATGTCTTGGGTCATGGCAGGGGGGTTGGAATAGATGAGCTTTAAAGGGCCCTTCCAGCCCAAAGTATTCTATGGTCCAAAGGGCTGTTGTCTTAGGTGAGTCTTTTAACCTTGAGTTGGGCATAGGTTGGGTCTCATCCAGGTCAGAACCAGGCCCACCAAGTGTCACCTTATAATTGCTCCTGCCTCTGTGAGTTAAACCTCTCTGTGAGTTAAACCACTGCCCTGGGCAGGCTTGAGCAGGTCCAGGGAGGATTTTACAGGCACAGGCTGTGTTTATCCAGACCAGAGGATGTCCTGTGTGCAGCTGGGGTTGCACACCTGGGAGGGACTGATCAGAAGCTGTGTCTGGACTGGGGAAGTCAGCATGAACAAAAAAAGCATCTGGGTTGCTGGAATGGTCAACCTGAATGCCAGAGCACCAAGTGGGACGCCAGGCTGCTCACAGGATTTTTCTAGAGCACAAAGAACCCCCTTGAGGCTGTGCAAGGAAGAGAAGACCTTGATGATGCAATGAAGAAGAGCTGGTTGTTAATGACCCTGATTTTCTGTCTTTCTGTAGCACAAGGATATTTTCCCACTATCCATTACACACAAAACAAAGATCTGTGTTGACTCCAGCAGGACCTGGATGAACAATTTTCTGTTAGAGAAGAACCACATTTTTTATGCTCCCACAGCAGCCCCATGTTTCCCTTTGCAGAGAAGGGTGTGGATGGATGTAGGATTTAAACACGTGGATTCCTGTTAAGGAGTCAGGTCATAAGGATGTCTACAAGGAATTTCACTGTTGGAAAACTTTCCTTCATCTGTCAGAGTCACATCAGAACAGCAGAATGCAGAAATAGAAAAGAGAAATTCAGTAGTCATGTGACACTGAGTGTCCCAAACTGAAGGTAAAAGGGAACAAGAAAATAGGGTGTAAATTTCCAACAGCCACAGGTTTAGTGCATCACAGGTTGGTAGCTGACTTGTATATTCTTAAGGCAGCATAATTCAAGAATTAATTTATTTTTTCCTTATCTGAACATTTCAGATAAGGAAATGTTGAGTTTATTTTCCCCCAAAAGTGCCTTCCCTGCACTAGCTCACCTGAAAGCCTTGAATCCCAGGCTGTGACAGAGCCTGCAGGGGGATCTCCACAGGGACCCCTGTTCAGCTGTGCTTCCCTCTCTGTGTTTGCTCTGTGCTGGTTTTAAATCTGTGTTCATGCTGGAAAAAAAAAATACACTGTAGGGTTGTTTTATGATGAGAAATCAATACTGCTGGTCACGACAGAAAGTGCTTTGCCATTCCTCTGTGTGCTCTGTGTTGTGTGTGAGTTGACCTCAGTGAAGTTTTATGTTTTTTGTGCTCTGAGCAGCCATCAGCAGCACAGTTTGTGTCATGAACTGCAGTGCAGCATCTGCCACTGATGTTAATAATGAAAGCAGTAGGAGCAGCAGCACCTTCAGCAGTGCAGATAGTGGTTAAAAAGAAAAGAAGCATCTGGTCTCGGGGTTTGGGTTTTTTTCTGCTGTAAAGTGCTGGCAGCCAGATGTGAGATGTCAGCATCTGTTTACTCTTTGCTAATGCTTTTTCATTCCTGTGGTTTTCTGTCTCAAAAACAAAGTCTGACTCTAAATGAGAAAAGTAATTTCCAGCCTCACATGTTTCTTTTAACATTTGTGTTACTCCTTTTCTCAGAAACACCAGTTCTCTTCAAGCAAGAGCTCCAAAATGAAGAAGCCAAGGAAGGAAAGCAGGTCAGGCTGACCTGTGAGCTCAGCAAACCTGGCACCCCAGTGAAGTGGATGAAGGGAGACACGGTTCTTTATGCCAGTGAGAAGTATGAATTTAAGCAGCATGGGACTGTGGCAGAGCTCATAATTCGAGATGTGAAATCTGTAGATGCTGGGGACTACACCTGCAGTGCTGGGGAACTGAAAACCACTGCTCGGGTCAAAGTGAATGGTGGGTACAGTTTGAGACATTGCCACACTTAATCAGGTGCTAAATAGAGCTATTAAACAAAAATTACACAACATTTCATTGGATCTATTAGACAAAAAATCACATGACACATCGTTTTCTTTGTGGCAGCGTAATCTTTAATGAGTAAAATTTAAAAGTGATATTGCACCCTTGTAGGCACCTGGATGTATTTCATTCATGTGATTTCATATTCTGGGTCTGGGGTTTTCAATCTGTAACTGTCCACTGGGGGAAAAAATAGAAAATTAAGTGCAGAGGATAAATCTTCTCTGTGCTGTAGTTCCTGCCCTATCAGCTGCTTTACATGGCTGTGATTAAAGCTGGAGTTGGAGGTGGAGATCACTAGTACTGGAGTATAAGGATGTGAAAACAGGAATCCAGTCCCTGGAAAATTGAAGGTGGACAAGTAATTAACAGACTCCAGACTCCCCAAAACATCCTTTCAAAGACTCTTAGGTGTCATCTCCACTCTCCACTGCCCTTAAACAAATGCACTGCCTTTAGTAGTGTGTGCTGGAGCGGAAAGCTGGAGAAGCATAGGAGATGTGTGTTATTTCAGAGCCCTGCAGGAGCAGGGAATTCATTAGCTGATGGTGCCCAGAGGAATCTGAAAAGGTCCTTTTGAAAAATAAAAGAAACTTGCCCCACATTTCTAGGAATCCACAGTGAGATGGTAACATCAGAGAGAGAGATATATTCCTGCTCCCAGGCAGAATCTCCTTGTGCCACACAGCCAATGGAGGGCCTGGGGCTGCTCTGCTCACATGGAAAAGGCCTGGATTTAAGAGGTGACAGCTCTCATGGGGGGACTTGATGCAGAGCAGATCAGGAGGGCCTGTCCTAACCCCTGGCTCTGTGTTCCAGCTGTGCCTGTGCTTTTCAAACAAGCCCTGGAGAACACGGCTGTGGAAGAAGGGAAATCCGTCTCCTTGCGCTGTGAACTCACAAAAGCTGATGCCACCACCGTGGTGTGGAAGAAGGGAGAAGCCACCCTCCAGGCAAGTGCCAAATATGAAATGAAGCAGAAGGGGACAGTGGCAGAGCTGGTGATTCATAATGCAGAGCCAGAAGATGCGGGAAGATACACCTGTGACACTGGAGACCAGCAGACCACAGCCCAAGTCAAAATCCATGGTAGGAATGAGACACCTGCTTGTGACCATTTGTTGTTGTTCTTGCCATGGTCCTGCTAACCCTGGGCACTTTCAGAGAGTGCTCAGGAGAACAAGGATCAGCCCAAACAAAAGGCAGCTCTGGCTGGGTCCATCATGTTCTTTGTTTATTGCGATGATAACTTCGTGCTAAAATGTATCAGTCAATGGTTCTTGATAAAATAATATCTTTTCTTCCCTATGAAATGTCTCTTATGCTTTGGATAGAGGTGAATGTCCAAGGTCTAAGCCAAGAGGTAAGAAGGGTCTCAGCTACACCATTTATTGAAGAATATTCTGTTCTTCTTTCCACTTTCTCAACAAGTTTTTACATGTCTGTGACCAACTTTGGGCAGCAGAAGGATAATTATTTTGGTATTCTTATTACTAGGAAATAATTGTTCTTTTCTTCTTTGGTCCAAAACTCTTGTTGCTACTGTAAATATCAGCAGACTCCTGGAGGCACAGGTAGGTCAGAACTTCTTTGCTGTGTGTGCCAAGAGAATTTGAATTTGTGTTGGCTTTAAGTCCTTGAAGTGTGAGGTCACCAGGTGGTGACGATGCGCCTGCAGTAAACTGAGAATGCTTCACTCCTCAGCTGCGCCCGTGCTCTTCAAGGAAGAGCTGAAGCCCGTGGAAGCTGTGGAAGGTGGGACAGCCACCCTGAGGTGCCAGCTGGGCACAGAGGCCCCCGTGGAGTGGAGGAAGGGGCAAACTCTTCTCCGGGCCAGTAACAAGTACAAGATGAGGCAGGAGGGCACCGTGGCTGAGCTGCTGATCCACGACCTGGAGCCAAAGGATGCTGGAGACTATTCATGTCTAGTGGGGAACCAAAAAACCACAGCAGCTTTGTCAGTGAATGGTAAAAAGGCAGAAATAACCTGTGAAACTCTGGAGTGTTTTTGTCCACCTGTTTCCTCCTCCTCTCTGTACATTCCTTCACAACAACTTCCTTCATGTCCTGCCTCCACTGCTTCCTTCCATCCTCTTGCTGGTGTCACTCCTGTCCCCAGTCTCCATTTCATTGTACCCCATGTTGGATGTGTGTGTGTTCTGTTGTCTTCTCACCTTCCCTCTAGTGAAGGATGTTGTCCTGCATGTGTGTTTTTCTGAATTAGCACGGAAACATAAGATTCCTTAGGATTTTCTGTTTCAGAGGGTTCATCATGTGTAACGATGAGAATGAGTTTGTCTCTCTTTATGCATGATCTCAGCCAATCAGGATCATGGTTTTGTTGATTTCCAAAGGATAATTCAATAGAGAATTTCTTTTACCACCCATGAAAAAAGACAGGATGTGCTTAAGTATTGTATTTGTGGGGTGTCCCGTGGCAGGAAGGAATTATGAGCTCCATGTTCTTAGAAGGCTAATTTATTATTTTATGATACTAAATTATATTAAAGAATGCTATACTAAAGAATACAGAAAGGATTCTTATAGAAGTATAAAAGGATGCTTAAAGGATACTTAGAGAAGGCTAAAAAGATAATAACAAAAACTCCTGACTCTTCCCAGAGCTTTGACACAGCTTGGCTGTGACTGGTCATTAAGTCAAAACAATTCACGTGAAACCAATGAAACAATCACCTGCTGGATAAACAATCTCAAAACACATTCCACATGTGAGCACAACACAGGAGAAGCAAATGAGATAAGAATTTGCTTTCCTTTTTCTCTGAGGCTTCTCACCTTCCCAGGAGAAAACCCTGGTGAAGGGATTTTTCCAGAAAATACAACTGCCACACTTAAGGGGTCAGGGTGTTGGAGTAAGACTTAGGTAGACATGCAACAAATCCTGACTCAACCTCTGAGCAGGTCTAGGGTGGCAATCCCTGTCCATTGTGCATCTCTCAGCCCTGCCAGTCCGTTTCAAGCAAGAGCTGAGGAACGAGGAGGCCACGGAGAGCGGGACGGCGACGCTGCAGTGCGAGCTGAGCGGGCCGGGCGGCTCCGTGCGCTGGAGGAAGGACGGGAAGGAGCTGGTCCCCAGCGGGAAGTACCAAACGCGGCGGGAAGGGCGCTTTGTCGAGCTGGTGATCCAAGACCTCGACCTGACGGATGCTGGGAGCTACACCTGTGTGTGTGGAGAGCAGGAGAGCACAGCTGCTTTGAGAGTGAATGGTAACCCTCCCACCCACGTTTCTCTTTAAATCCCAAACGTATCGCTGGCCGATACAAATCACCAACAGGATGGGACTGCTGGGAACGGGCCTTGAGCTGTTTGATTTTCCAGCATCACTCTCATTACATGGTTATGACAATGGGAAGATGCCATCAGCTCACATCCCAGGCAGCAGACAAAGAACTTAATGTTACAACTCACTTTATAAGTTTTTTGACCAATCACACAAAGCAAAAGCACACTGACAGTGGTTCCATCCAACCACTCTAAGCACAGGTACCTTTGGTTAAACAATGCTTATTTCAAATACAACACCTGCTTGTGAGCCTTAAACACAATGCACAGAGCTCCATTATTAACCCTAGAACTCCCTAATATCTCACTAGATAGACTTTGCTGCAGCTCAGGGAGTTATTCTAGACAAGCATTAATGCACAGACCATTGTTCTATTTGTCCTTACTTTTCTACTTCTTACACAGTTTTTCTGCTGACCAATCTCATGGCTACTGCTCAGCTCCAATCACAGTTCTGCTGTCTCTGAGGCTGCCTTTTGCAGCTTTCCCAAAACCCTCTGATTTTAAGGATTCCCACACAAACCTAGCAGTTTTGGCAGCATTCCTGGTCAACAAGAGTGTGATTTCTTAGGGTTTTTGTGTTCTTTTGTGGCTCTGTAGTGCCAAAGACTCACCTTATTAGTGAATATTCCCTTGTGATTTATTTTTTTTTGCCTTGAGACAGCCACCTGTATGTTGTACATTGTTTAATTTGTTTCTCTCTCCTCTAGGAGGTTTTACCCCCTTTTTCAATTGTACCCACCTAGAAACAGAGCATTTTTCATTGAGTGTACACACTGCAGCCCAGTAACTCCAGTTCATTTCATTCTGGTGCTGACTCCTTCTCTGTTGCTGTTGCATCCTTCAGCCTTGCCTATCCTTTTCCAAGAAGAACTGATGGAGAAGGAAGCTACAGAGGGGGAGGCGGTCACTTTGCACTGCAAACTGAGCAAACCAGCCCCAGTTGAGTGGAGAAAGGGGAATACGATGCTCAAGCCAAGTGAAAAGTACAAAATAGAGCAGGAAGGTCCCTTTGTGGAGCTGACAATCCAGGATTTGGATTTGGCAGATGCTGGGGATTACAGCTGTGTGTGCGGAGACCGACAGACTACGGCTGCTCTGGCAGTAAATGGTAAAAAAGAAATTCTCAGCGCATGTTCCAAGCCAGCCTCTGTAATTCCAAGATCTCTTCCTCTCTTACTTCTGCTTCCTCTGATCCCTGTGTACTTCCAATCCTCCTTTCTGCTGATTAATCTTCCTATCCTTTCTTCCTTCTCTCTTTTTCTTCTTTCACCTGACACCTTCTTGATGTGCTTCCAAGGTGCTTTAGTCAAAAGACAAGTGTAGAACAGGTTCCCAACAGAACACGACCTCCCTAGTCCAGAATAACTTCTTGTTTAGAAGTTTTCCCATGGCAACTGATCTAAAAGTGGGAATAATATTGAATTTTCATCACTTAGACTGTGGCACTTGTTGCTCCTAAGAGGAACAAGTTTTCCTCAACGTATGGTGCTACACAAGGACAGTCTTAATAAAAAATAGCTCCTGCTATTCCCAGCTCTTTTTTTACCAATTTTGGCTTAATACTTCTCAAGCAAATATTTTATTTCTGCAAAAACCTGACAGCATGTTTGCAACTGCTCTGCTTTAAGGGACTCTTGTTTATAAAAAATCAGACAGTGCCATGAATCAGGCCCTTCTGCAGAACTCCTGCTTTTCTCAAAGGAAGCAAAATGCTCTGGGTCTCATATTGAAATACAGCCTCTAATTTAATGTCTTTGATTTTATGGTGTATAAAGTAAAGGGTAGTTGATTTGTCAACTAATTTGCAGAAAGACTTGAATTTAAAGAAAGTTTTAAAGGGTGAAGACAGAAAAAAAAAAATTAGACCGAATTACCTTTTGAAGTGTTAACCCTTTTGAAGGGTTAGAGGCTGGAGAAAAATTGTGGAGGAACTAAATCCTGGAGGAGACCAAGAAGGTCTGGTGGCTCCAGGGAGATAAGAGAGGGATTGAGTCATGGATTCAGGCTTTCCCAGGGTTGTGATGCCATGTCCGTGTTTGCTCTGCAGTCCTGCCTGCTCTTTTCACCAAGGGACTCGTGGACAAAGAAGCCACTGAGGGTAAAAGTGTCTCCCTGAGCTGTGAGCTGAACAAGGCTGCTGCTAACGTGGAGTGGAAGAAGGGCTTCAAGACCCTCAAGCCGAGTGACAAATACAAAATGAGGCGGGAAGGTGTCGTGGCTGAGCTTACAATCCAAAATCTAGACACGGCGGATGCTGGGAATTATTCCTGTGTGTGTGGAGACCAGCAGACCATGGCAGTTTTAACAGTTCATGGTAAAACAAACAAAACAAGGCACATCCTGAAAGTAACTACCCTGATTTCTCTGTTCCTTTGGGCAGACCCCTGGTTACCCTCCCATCTCCTTCAGCCAGACCTTTATCCACAGCTCACCAGTGCCAGTGAAATGCATCCATTGGCACCCATGCAGCTGGAATTTGTGGCACGAGAGGGATATTGGTGTCCAAGCTCTGAGTAAGGCCACCAGGGTTGTTGCCACTCTTTTAATTAGGGGCCTTCATTTTGATTTTCCCTTGAAAGGTTCTTTATTAGACTCCCCGTTGTGCTCAAGACAAAAATGGGTTGCTTCAAAGGGATTATGTCTTAAGGATTTTAAGGTTTTGTAAATTTCCAAAAGGTTAGGTCATTCTGTGGAATCTTATGTCTGTACTCCATTCCTGAGACAGCAAAGTGCTTTTATGCTTACAGCCCAGTTTTCATGGAATTCATTTGGTGTTCTGTGTAAAACAAGCCCAGAACATTTAAAGGACAATCATTCTCAGGGAGAACTTTGATTTTTACTGAACCTGACATCTTTGAAAGGGTATGTCAGTTCAGGTGAAAATGCTTGTTTTCCCACCATGTATTGAAATGAATAACTTCATTTCAAACTGACATTTAAAATGAAACTCCAGTGTTTCATTTTTAAAAAAAATGTAAAATGTCTCTTTGTTTGCTTAAGTATGTGGAAACAGCAAACATCCTCCCATTGTGGTTTAAAATGTCATAAAAGAAAACCATTTTCTTTCCAGAAATTTCAAATTGGTGTTTGTTCTTTTTGATTGAAATTTCACAGGGAAAAAAAATGGTGTTTTAATCTCTATTTGTATTGATTTGTGTAAAATACCTCTATGGATTACTGCAAGCATTACATCCTCTCCTGGTGATGACATTTCTTTCCCAACACTGATTCATGGAGACCCATGAGAATCTATTCTTGTGTTGATAAATCAAGTTCAAGATAAGAGGGGAAAAGGAAACTTAAGCGTAATTTTAACTCTTTGGAGTGCTACATCTCACTGCTGATATTGCTGTCCTTCAGCTTTGCCTGCATTTTTCAAGGAAGGGTTGAAGAACAGGGAAGCCACCGACGGTGCCACAGCCACTCTGCGCTGCGAGCTGAGCAAGGTGGGCGTCCCGGTGGAGTGGAAGAAAGGGGACAAGGCACTCAAACCAAGTGAAAAGTACAGGATGAGACAGGAAGATACAGCTGCAGAGCTGCTGATCCGAGATCTGGAGGTGGAAGACACAGGAGAATACACCTGTGTGTGTGGAGACCAGAAGACCTCGGCTGTCTTGACAGTCCACGGTAAAAAAGCCGCTCTCCGTTGGGATAGCAGTACCCCAAGGAGATCCCTTTTCTCTCTCCCTCCCACTTGCTTTGGTGTTTTGATTCTGCAGCATTTTCCTGGTTGGCTGGTGCTGTTCCATCCCATCTCCCACTGTCTGTCAGTTTGAAATTGATGGCTTTGTATCAGAGTAAAGAAAAGCTGTGAGAATTTCTCATCCCAGGGAGCAAGGGTGAGCAGACCTCCAGCAGAAGATTGTTCTCAGGGGGTTTCTCATTGTGTCTCCCTGACATCAGTGGATTTTCATGCCTAATCTGAAGGAAAGTTCTTTAAATCTGCTGAGCTCAGTCAGTGAGAGGTTGTCCCATTCAGGAATGAGTGACCACCCTCCTCTTCTGCAGGATTTTGGTATATTCTGCTGAGAAAATGGTACTTATAGAAATCCCCACTCCTCAGCATTATTCTGCAGGTCCTGGCTTAGGGAATAATGGGGGGAATTTTGTTCCTGGCTTTGCCATGGTGAATGGTGATGAGCTCTGGTTGCCCCTCCAGAAGGAGCAGCTCAAGTACAGCTCCCATAGATGGAAGAACAGCTTTTATTTAAGAACAGCTGGCAAGGACAAGGGGAAATTGAGGAGGCAAAACTATTCCCCAGATTTTCTGCATACTTTTTCTTCATCTTCTTTCTCCCAGCTGGAGGAGTTTCTATTCCTCCCCTCTTTTGACCTATCATTTTCATCTCCATGCAAGTCACTTCCATTTTATTTTAGTGGCACATCATAAGACAACTTGTTGAATGCTGCTAAAAACCCCTGTAATCCTGATATTGGTGACATTATGTTCTTGGAAATCTTGGGTTAAAGGGGCACCTGAAGCTATATTACTGGCTTTTTTCCTGAACCAGAAATATAAATGATGATGTTAGGAAAGGCAGGGGTCTCCAGCAGTGCTGTCACCCTGGCTGATGATTTTAATCAGAATTCAGGTCACTATTGTTCAAGATGGATTATTTCAGAGTGAAATAGGTAGAGAGGAGTATTGGAATCAGCTGTGAAGAGGTGAACATGAACAAGTTAATGTTAGAAGCAGGTCATGATGGAATTATCCCAGTGGGATCCTGCAGTAGTTTTCTGTTGGGGGCAGCTTTCCAGACTGATTTGTTTTCCTGTAACGGTGAAGGACTGGCCACAGGCCCCAGCCCCGAGTTCCCCAAGGTCTGGTTAATGGTTTTGATGTCCTCTCTGTTTATGTTACACCCCATAGCTCTGCCTGCACTGTTCAAAAGAGATCTTGTCAATGTGGAAGGCACAGAAAACAGGACGGCTGTTCTGCAGTGTGAGCTGAGCAAACCCGCCCCAGTGGAGTGGAGGAGGGGGCAGGAGGTGCTCAGGGCCAGTGAAAAATACAAAATGAGGCTGAAGGACACCACTGCTGAGCTGACAATCCACAGCCTGGAGGAGGGAGATGCAGGAGATTACACCTGTGTGTGTGGAGACAAGACAACCACAGCTTCCCTGACAGTGCATGGTAAAATATCTGGGTTAAGAGGAATTTTCTGCATTGTCATCTGTGATCCTCCTGTGGGATCACAATCTGCTCTTGGTCCCTTCTGTTATTTTAAGATGTTGTGGCAGCTGTTCCAACCACTGGGAATATCTTCCACTGAAAGCCCTTCCTTTGGGACTGATAAACAGCACCACAGATTCTTTTGAGTCCCTGTTCTTTCCTGTTGATGGAAGCTGGAAGTGGATGACGAAAAGCTTGATGAAGTCAGAAATAGCACTTTGGAATATTTTAATACATTAATTTCTTTAGGTTATATCACTGATATTTCACTTGGTTTTCTTGGGTGAAGTTGAGAAGTGATGAAATTTTAATTTGAAACAGCGTGGTGTTCATTTTAATTCTTAATCTGGTTTTGAGAAAGAGCTGTGCATAGCTCCTTGAAATCTTGGGATCAACCTTCTGTTGTTATATCTCAAAATGCTTTTAAAACATACCTCCAGTACTGATATTTTAGTTTTACAGATTTCCAAATCAGTGAGAGCTCAGGGACTGAGACTGGTGTGGTTCTCCATGTTATGCCATGTCTCATACCATTAAAAACACCCTCTGGTTTATGAATAAGGTGTTTTCCAGCTGTCCAAACTCACTCTTTTATGGTTCTCAGAGTTGTTATAAATCAGCACTGATTTCCAAGTCATTGTGAGATCCTGAATGTGGTGTCTTGCAAGGCACAAGTCAGGGATGCCCCTGAAATCATCCTTTGCTCCCAGGTTCTGTACATTCTAAACCATTTTAAAGTGTTTTAATTCAGTGGAGCGGTCAAGACACAGTGTTTGCTCATTTTTAAAGTGCTCTCTTTCACCTGTGATATTCAGCCCTCCCTCCCCACTTTAAGAAAGAGCTGAAGAACGTGGAAGGCACAGAAAATGGCACGGCCACTTTCTGCTGTGAGCTGAGCAAAGCTGGAGCTGCTGTGGCCTGGAGGAAAGGAGACAAAACCCTGGGGACAAGTGACAAGTTCACCATGAGATGCCAGGGCACGGTGGCTGAGCTGGTGATCCATGATTTAGTCCTGGCAGATGCTGGAGATTACACATGCTCTTGTGGAGAGCAGGAAACCACGGCTGCGCTCAAAGTGAATGGTAAAAATCAAAAAAAGGGAAATGCATCATAAATTAGAGATGGTTTTCAAAGAGTCTTTTGGGTTTTTAAGAGCATGGGAGTGTCAGCTTTGAAAGTGCAGCTCTGTTTATGATGGATTTAGCAAAATCTGGTTGGACATGGGAATAAATTCCTGGATGCTTTGGGCAGTGTCAGGCACAGGTTGGAGGCTCATGGCAAAAATTGCAGATATTAGTCCTGGTGCTAACTCATTTTTTTGATCCCTACGTTCAGCAGTAGGTGCTGAGGAATGGAAAATCACATTATTGTGATGTTGGTTGTAAAGATGTTGCAATCATAAAGCTGAGAAGATTTTTTGATGAAATGTTTTTGTGACTGTTATCAGTATTTCAGTATAATAGGGTGGTCAAGCACTGCTAGACCACTGTAGGAGGTGAAAATAAAGAATAGTTTGGGTTGGAAAGAACCTTTTCAAGGTCCCTCATGGAAAAGTGAAACTGATGCCTCAGATATAGGTTAATTTATGAACTTTTTTAGTAACAATTTGCATTTCCATAGAATTTAGATGCTTTGGTTAGGCTTTATTTTCCATTGTAGCAGGCAATATCCAGGGTAGGTCTCAGTCATGCAGGTCTGAAGTTGAGACTGATGTGGTTCTTCACTTCATACCATGGACTTCCCCATAAAAAACCCTCTCTGACTTATGCATGAGGTGTTTTCCAGTCCCATGGTTCTCAGAGTGGCCATCAATCCTGGTGGATTTGGTTAGGAAAGGCTTTGCTTATCACTTGCGCTTGGCAGACCACACGCGATGGTTACTGGAGCTGCTGCCATGGTCCCACATTCTGCTCCTTTTGACCCCCCCAGCCCTGCCTGTGCACTTCCAGGAGGAGCTGAGGGATGAGGAAGCCACAGAAGGTGCAACAGCCACCCTGCAGTGTGAGCTGTCCAGGGCTGCCCCCGTGGAGTGGAGAAAGAAGCACAAAGTGCTCAAACCCAGTGAAAAATACACAATGAGGCAGGAGGGCAGCAGAGCCCAGCTGCTGATCCATGCCCTGGAGCTCAGGGATGCTGGGGAGTACACCTGTGTGTGTGGAGAGGAGAAGACAACAGCAGCACTGACAGTGCACGGTAAAGAGCACGGAAATGGGACATTGTTGGGTGGTGGCTGTCCCTCCTCCTCTGCAAGCCTCAGTACTCACACACCACAAGTTCTTCCTCTAATCTTGCCATCATTAATGCTGTTTGTAACAGGCTTCCTTCTTTTTATTGTGGTTTTTGTCTAATTCTAACCACGACTGCAGTTCCATTGATTTTACTAAATTTCTAAATTTTTCCCTGTTTATTCTCCTTGCTCTTGTTGGTGCAGGGCTGTGTTTCTTTGTAAAGGCTGAAGGATGTCACAGATTTGCCTTTTTTTATTCTGTTTTACTCACTTTCAACTTGAACCTAGACAGATGGAGCAGCAAGAACACTCATAGCTCTTTAAAAGAACAATTTTATTTCAAGTTGCATCGGGATTTGACAAGTAATTTTAAATAATGGAAAGAAAACTTGGTTCAGTGTAATTTTCTCTGTAACTCTGACCAAGAATAATGTTGATTTTTATGCAGGTACTACAGAATACTCAGCATTAGAGTAGGAGAATATTTCACAGCCCTCAGCCAAATTAATCTGCAAACTTCCCATGGAAGAGAGGGAAACTTTATTTTCGCTATTAACACAGGACAGTCAGAAGTAGTTTAAACCTCTTTCTTAAATGAAAATCCATTTAGTCTGAATTCAGGGAGTTGATTTCTTTGCTTTTCTGCCCATCCTTGTATTTGCCAATACAGCAAGGATTGCTTCAGTCTTGAACTTCCAATTTAACCATGAAAAATAGAATTGAAATGGACTTGGGCTTGAGCCCCAAGTCACCCTCATTACTGCCAGAAAGTTCTTTATATCAACAAAAGTCTTTCTTGAACCTGCTTAAGTAATTACTTCTTATAGAAGCACAGAAATATTTGTATAAAATTTAAACCAAGAAGTAATGTGACACTCCAAGCTACACATCTCAATTATGAGGATTTATTTGCATCAGGCTTGACTTGAATTTGCTCCACAAACTGTTGTAACCCCAAATCCCTCACTGCAGATCTTCTTCTTCTTGTATTTGTGTTGTTGACTGTTCCTAAGTATTTTCCATCTGCCCTTGCTGAATTGAAGCCTATTTTGTCACAGCTACTTCATACAAATCTTCTATATCTCAAGCCAGTTAAAAGAAGTGGTTTTATCCTTTCTCCCTTCCCACCTTGAGATCATCTTCAAAATTAATGAAACTTTGCATTTCATTGTCCAAGTTGCTACAGAAAATGCTGAATAATCCTGAGCTCAGGCTAGTGAGAAACTCTGCTCAATTCATTCTTTTATTGTGAGTGTAAACCCCAGTCCAATATCCTGTAACTGTGGTTTTCAGATTAGTAGCACTTCCCTTCTGTAATCCCAGCTATATCAAAGTTAAAACTTTACTGAAATAATAATAAAATAGAACATATAATTTGTCCTTCTGTCAAGGAAGCTTAATCTATACCTGGTACAATAAAAGATTACCCTGGTCCACTCCTTTATGAAGAGTAAAGCTCTTGGCAAATCTGAGTTTTTCAAAGAAATAAGTTGAGATGGCCATAATTCCTTGGATCCTCTCTCTGCTCTCTCTTTTTTTCTGTGACAAGCATTATGAATGGGATTCAGCTTCAAGACTGAAGAGTATTCCCAAATCCCCATTTTTATCAGTGGAGATCTGTCAAACTCAGACCATGGGAATCAAGGACACCTCCAGCTCATTTTAAAGCAGGCATTTACATTTGGAGCTCTGTTGGCTCCACTGACTTCACACAAGTGATTTTTCTTTCTTTACTCTCTGGGATTTGAGAGTCTCAGTTTACACAGCAAGAACTTTATGTGTAAATTTCAGAGATATATTTTTCACCTCTTAGTTTCTGCTTTTTCCATACTTGAGGAACATCAGCCACTCTTTGGTTTCTCCAGCGTCACTGTCTGAAATTGCACTTTAAGAATTCTAGGACAAATTTCATCACACCAAGCTGCTTTGAGAAGATGTTTGTTTAAATACTCTCTAATGCTTTTTGGTTTTCTTTTCCAAGTCAGAATTTCTATTACTTCCTTAATTAAAACTAACATTTAATAATAATGAAGGAAAAGGAATTAAACACTTCAGCTTTCCCCATGTCCACTCATCATCAACTTACATTCCTGAAAGAGAGGCAGACCAGCATCTCCCCTGTTGTTTTCCTTCCTTCTAATGTATTGACATTAATGTCTGCACAGTTATCCTCCACATCCTTATTCTCAATTATTTCTTTCCTGCTGGTGAGGGTCAGGAGTTGGAGACCATCCTCTCAATCTCTTTCTTAGCTATTTTAAATCCAAATGTGGTTCCCACCCCATTCCAAAGACTTATGGATATCATCCCATCCTATTGCTTCCACATATTGCCACATTTCCATGGAGCCTTACAGTCTGAATAATTCTGTTTGTTGTTCCAAAAGGGGCGAGGTGCCAGGAAGCACCTGAACTTCCTGGGGTGAGGGAATTATGGCAGATTTCTGCAGTGGCTGCATCATCCTTCTCTTTCCTTTTTATTCCTACCCAAGCACTTTCAGGATCTCTCTCTAATTCTTCTCTTCAGTCTTATCCTAACTCTGGGCTAGGTCTGAGGTCATCCTTAAAATGTGAATTAAAAGGTTATATTTTTTTTCCTTTAGCTTTTTTCCTGATCATGGTGTAACCTGTTGTATTAATCTTCTAGGCTGGGTTATACTGAGAAAGTTGCAGTTTTGACTATACACAAAGTTTCCCCGTTTCTGCTGTTTATTTTCCATACATCTCTAAATCAATCAGCAAATTCCTTTAATATTTGCTGAAAGAAATGACAAGACCCTTTTTGTCTATAATACAAATCAGCATTTTCCTTCTGTGAGATGATTTTCATGTCAGTAAAAGGCAGGCGTAGATATTGCTGAACATTGTTCATTTTGGTGGTCAAGAGCTGCTTGTCATGAGAACCTTTGGTGCTCTGTTCCTCAGCCCTTCCTGCTCTGTTCAAAGAAGAGTTAAGAGATGAGGAGGCCAAGGAGGGTGAAGCAGTGACTCTGCACTGTGAGCTGACCAAACCTGCCCCAGTGGAGTGGAGAAAGGGACACACAGCCCTCAAACCAAGCGAGAAATACAAAATGAGGCAGAAGGATGTCACTGCAGAGCTGGTGATCCACAGCCTGACCCAGAGTGATGCTGGGCACTACACCTGTGTGTGTGGGGAGGAGCAGTCCACAGCTTCCTTGGCAGTACATGGTAATGACCAACTCCATCTGGATGCCATCATTGTTGGGATTATGGTTTGAATTGTTTTTATCAACATGACCATTGTCATCTGTGCACAGTTCCACTGAGTCTGACCTTGTGTGGCATGACCACAAGGGTGAAATTTGTGATTTAGGGGTAAAACCTTTCCTCAACTCCATGCACAAAGTGGTTTTAGGACCTAATTCCTGAAGCAGATGTGAGGTCAAGCCTGAAGACACCTCCACACCTAATGCCTTGTGTAATCTGACCTAGAACAGAGGCTGGGCAGAGCTAAGGAATAAAGCAGGGATTGATTCCAAGGATCTCCTCCATGGATGCACCTTGGGCAGCACCAGAGCCCAGCCAGGGCTGCACCCAAGATGACCCAAAATGGCCCCAAAATGCACGAGCACTCCCGGGGTCTCTCCCTGGGATCAGCTCTGCTCCATTTGCACCTTGCAGTTCATTGTCCCAGCCCAGCTTTAGCCCAGGCACTCCCACCCTGCTTGTTTTTCTCTCTCCAGCCCACGGGGTTTGTGCTCCTGGGCTGAGATTTGGCTCATTTGTCCTTGGTGCCCAGCTGGAGCAGGAATTGTTTTGTCTCCCTGCTCTGTGCACAGAGCTCACCATGCCCTGATGTGAAGCTCAGACCCACACACTGAAGCAGCACAGAATCTGAAAATATAAAAGCTAAAACCTGAGGCCTCACACCCATGCCCTCACCTGCAGGCTGTGTTTGCTGCTCCCTTTAACCCTGTTCCCATTGCATCCTCAGTGCTGCCTGCAGGCATCCAGGAGAGCCTGAGGGACGAGGAGGTGACCGAGGGTCAAGCGGCCACTCTGAGGTGTGAGCTGACCAAAGCTGCCCCCGTGGAGTGGAGGAAGGGCAGCACTTTGCTCAGAGCCAGTGACAAGTACAAAATGAGGCAGGAGGGCACGGTCAGGAAGCTGCTTATCCAGGATGTGGAATTGAAAGATGCTGGAGAGTACACGTGTGTGTGTGGAGAGCAGGAGACAACAGCGGCCTTGATAGTGCATGGTAAAAATAATATATCTGTATTATTGTGGGGTTTCATGCCAGCTCATTGATATTGGTTGTGTGTGCACCTGTGGCTGAATTGTTTCTTTAAGTCTGTAAACTCTCTGTAAGGTCTGGTTGTATCCAGGCTGCTTTTCTCTTTCTGTCTTTTGGTTTGTCCAATGTCCCAGAATGATGAGGAAAACACCCTGTTTCCACCCTAAAGTGTTCTCTGCTTCTGTACCACCCCACCCCTCCTGTCACCCGTGTGCCACATGTCATTTTTAATGTCCTCTGTGCATTTTGTGACCTTCAGCCCTGCCAGCCCTTTTCAAAGAAGACCTGAAGGACCTGCAAGCCATGGAATGCCAAACAGCCACTCTGCGCTGTGAGCTGAGCAAGGCTGCAGCTGTGGCGTGGAAGAAAGGGAACAAAATACTCAGGGCAAGTGAAAAATACATCATGAGGCAGGAGGGGACCCTGGCAGAGCTGGAAATCTGTGACCTAGAGCTGCAGGATGCAGGAGATTACACCTGTGTGTGTGGGGAGCAGCACAGCACGGCCTCTCTGACTGTGAAGGGTAAATGCAGATTAATGTTCATTTTCTGTTCCTCTGAAACCCCCATGGAGTGTCCACCTGTCGTTAACTTGTGTCCAGGTCTTGTTCAGGTGTTTATTTTTTGTCTGGTGTTGCTGAAAAGGGAGCTGAGCTCAGGACTGTCTCTCCCTGCAGACACACTGCTGTGTTGTAGGTTTAAGGGAATTGCACTCAGGAAATGTTAGAGCAGATGAGATGTCCTGTCCTGTGAGAAATCCTTTGAATTCTACATTAAATCTTGTACTTTGACCTGTCATCTCAGCACTTCATGTCTCACTGCTGGATTTGGTTTTTCAGGTCTTTGTGATGTCTTGTGCAGGCTGAGCTAGAGCAGAGGCTGGACAGAGCTAAAGAATAAAGCAGGGATTGATTCCAAGGATCTCCTCCATGGATGCACCTTGGGCAGCACCAGAGCCCAGCCAGGGCTGCACCCAAGATGACCCAAAATGGCCCCAAAATGCACGGCCGGGCACGGGGTCTCTCCCTGGGATCAGTTCTAAGTGCCCTTCAAAGTTCAGTTTAAAACTAGGAGCAGTTTTATTTGGATGTCTGTCTGCTTTTGTATAGACAGGCCTGTGACAGTTTAATAAAAACAAACCAGAAACTAACAGCAGCCTCCAAAAAATAGCATTTGTGTTGGTAAAACAGTTTTGCATCCAGCAGTGTTATTTGTGAGGGCTGTTGATCTGAGGTCTGTTATTTATTTTTCACAATAAATAACAACAAAAACCCACGGAGCTGATCCCTCAGGGTGACTGAAACCACATTACTCTCAAAGAAAGACACTTTCAGAGTTTCTGGACTTGGTCATGTCTAAGAATATTGGTAATAGGCTGAAAAAAAGGCAAGAGGAGAAATAATCTCAAAATAGAAATGTGGGGTTTAATTCTGGTTTTCTGCTGTCCCTTTGTCCATGCTGCATCCCCCAGCTCTGCCACCACTCTTTAAGGAGGAGCTGAAGGACCAGGAAGCAGAAGAAGGTGGAGAAGTGTCCCTGCTCTGTGAGCTCTCCAAGGCTGCTCCAGTGGAGTGGCAGAAGGACCAGAGGATCCTCAAACCGAGTGGGAAATACAAAATGAGGCAGGAAGGGCTCAAGGCAGAGCTGGTGATCCATGAAATAGCTGAGGAGGATGCAGGAGACTACACCTGTGTGTGTGGAGAGCACCAGACCACAGCTGTCCTGACAGTACAGGGTAAAGCCATCCCTGACCTCCTCTCTCCTGGCTGGAAACCTCTGTCCTCTACTCTGAGCTGTTCAGTTTTCCACATCTGTCTCTTCATCCTTTTTAACTGAACTTCCATTCAGTTGAAAATGTTCCCTGCCCTTCCTCAGCTGCAAGCTGTGGGAATTGGAAAATACCTGTCTGCATTTCTCTGTGCCATCTTTTTCCTTTCCTTAAACACAAGCCTGCTCTCCTTTCTTCTTTCCCCTCTGCCATTCCTTTCCTGCCATGTTACCCCACTGTTCTTTGGTCTTTCCTTTCCTGCATTTATTCTCTAAACCACAAATCTGTTTATTCTCTGCCATTCCTTTCTGGAATTCTCAATAACAACCTTTTTAATACAGAGAATAAGGAATATCCAGAATAAGGCTCTGTTAGTTATAATTTCCTCTGCACTAAGTTGTGTCCATTTTGGGTTTTGTGCCCATCACCTCTGTCCTGATGCCCAAAGGCAGATTTCCATTAGAAGACTGATTTTTCTAAAGAAAGAATAAATTCTTTCTGTGACCTCCTTCTGGTCCTCCTTTGTTGGAAGAACCATTGGCTGGTGTTTCAGCTTAACACTGCTGGAATGGGAAATGTGCTAAATCAGGGCTAAGCCTGTTTTCTAGCCTGGATATTTTAACTAAGTCTCTAATACTGGACACTAATTTTGAGATCTGAGAGATCCAACCTTGTTGAACAGATGAAATATCCCATTATCCCACCTAGTTAATAGAGGGACATTCATGAAGGTCACCACATTAATTTCAAGGATGCAAGTGGCAATGGGCACAAGAATTATGTTAAACGGGAAAAATGTGATCTGAGACAAGAACCCAAGCTGGAATTCAGCAGCTGGAGATTTGCTTTGGGGTCAAGAAGAATCTGTGAGTCCTGGATGCTCCTCTTTAAGGATCTCTCAAGGAAGAAGGAGTGAGCTGTGCCAAGTCAGAGCACAGCAGGGAAGCTCTGTGAGTAGGAAAAGAGAGTGCAAAGCCATGAAGTTTGTGGAAGACACCAGGACATGTGAATTGAGGAGCTCAGAGCTGGTATTCTGCTTTTTCTGAGGAGAAACCTGGTAGAAAGCAGGTGTAAATCTGTTGAGGACAGTGCAGCTTTGCTGTAGGAAGCCAGGGTAAATCCAAAATGATTAGGATGTCTATTCCCACCAGGATATTTTCACTTCTCTTTCCTCTCTTTGTGGCTGATGCTCACCCTTCCTTGACAACTTACCTCTGTCACCTTTCCCCTGTCCTTTCCTCACCCCTCCTTGGAGACACCCTCAGTTTGTAACACATTTTACCTGCATCCTTCAGCTGTGCCTCCGTTTTTCCAAGAAGAAATGACCAGCCAGGAAGGGGTAGAAGGTGGAACAGCCACTTTGCACTGTGAGCTGAGCAAAGCCCCTGCCCGTGTGCAGTGGAGGAAGGGCCAGCACATCCTCACCTCGGGCTCCAAGTACAGCATGAGGCAGGAGGGACGTGCTGTGGAGCTGCTGGTCCATGGGCTGGACCTGAGTGACAGTGGGGACTATTCCTGTGTGTGTGGAGACCAGACCAGCACAGCTGCATTAACAGTTCATGGGAATGTAATCCCTGGGGGGAACGTTCTCCCAGCCTGCCCAAATCTCTATGGTCTGCTCCTGTCCCTTTCTGTGTGCTTGGGCTTTTTGTTCCTTTGGACTCTCTGTGCTTCCTCCTTCTGTAGAATTGGGAAAAACATTTCCTGCTGGTGTTTGTCCCCCTCAGCTCTGCTGGTTCATCTCACTTTCCTTGCCCTGATCCAGTGTCCAGGGAAGCTGGGGAAGTTTTTCCATCGAGTTCCACTGACCTGGATCAGGGCTTGGTGCTGCCCCATGAAACCTCTCCCCCAGGACACACCAAGCTGCATTCTAAGGAAAACTCACCCTCTCTGTGGTAACTCTTTAACTCCTCAGTGCTGCCTCCAGAATTCAAGAGGGAGCTGAAGGACCTGGAAGCTGTGGAAAATGGCACAGCTGCTCTGCAGTGTGAGCTGACAAAACCTGCTGAGGTGGAGTGGAAGAAAGGGCAGGAGGTGCTCAAAGAGGGCAGAAAACATGAAATGAGTCAGGATGGTGCTGTTGCAAAGCTGATTATCCATGATCTGGAGGAGGAGGATGCTGGAGTTTACACCTGTGTGTGTGGAGATCAGCAGACAACTGCCACGCTGACAGTCAATGGTAAAAAAAATAAAGGGAAAAGGCTGTAATACTTTCTGAAAATTAAAACAACAACTGTGGTTTAGTGTTGCTTAAAGAAAAGATTGTAAATCATGAGGTGTGCAGAATAGCCTGGTCTATGCCGCTCATGGAGTGGCCAGGCAGAAAATGGGAACTGCAATGCAGAACTAAGTACATTTTTTCTGTATTTTGCTGTCAGAATAATCAAAATCTCTCCTGCAAGTGGCCTGCCTTAAGAGGGAATCTGAACCCTTAAAATTCCCTGCCCTAAGAGGGAGTATGAACTCTTGAAAGTCTGTATATTAGGAGGGAATCTGAACTCAGAAAATTCCCTGCTGATCTTCAGAACACTTCCTCAGTGACTGGGGCAGCACCCTGGCTGCTTTTACAGCTTATTCCATTTTTAGACCATAGATTAGGTTCTATATATTTCATGGCAAATCCATTTCTTCTTGCTCTGCAGATATTCCTCTTACTTCTCTGGGCAAATAGCTTCATAGCTTGAATCTAGAGCATTGAGATTTAGAGACATCTGGAAAAAATCTCTCTTTTGGTGCTTTAATTTTCCCTCTACTTCCTTTTTCCCAAGCCCCATCTGCAGCAGGTCCAAGTCATATTTCTATTTTATAGCCCTACCAGCCCTTTTTAAACAAGAGCTTCAGGACACTGAGGCAGAAGAAGGTGGCACAGTGACCCTGAGGTGTGAGCTCACCAAAGCCAAGGCTCCAGTGGAGTGGAGGAAAGGGGATGTCACTCTCTACCCTGGTCTGAAATACGAGCTGAGGCAGCAGGGCTGTGCTGCTGAATTGGTCATTCATGACCTGGAAGTGGAAGATTCAGGAGTTTACACCTGCGACTCCGGACACCAGCGGACAACAGCTGTGCTGGCCGTGCACGGTAGGCAGTGGTGACCCTTGGCTCAGGAGGAGTGCAGTGAAAGGAGCTTTTCCTGGTGACCTCTGCAGCCTTTGATTTGTTTTGTTGCTGGTCCATGCCAGAATAAACGTTCTTCTTGGACGTGGCACACAGCAGAGTTGAAAGGTTCTTCTTGCAGTGTCTGGAGTGATTAATGGCAGTTAAAGCAATTGAATAGGTTGGGTTGGAAGAGACCTTAAAGATCATCCATTTCCATCCCTCTGCCATGGGCAGGGACACCTTCCTCTAGACCAGGTTTTTCAGAGGTCCAACCAACCTGGCTTTGAAGGTTGTCGTGATGTAAAAATATGCTGAACCCTCCTGCCGTGAGTGCAGGGAGTGTGGATATGGGATATGGGAATGGGATAAGGGATGCCTGATTGGATGTAATCCTGCCTGGGATGGTAAGAGATGCACCAATTAGGGGAAAAGAGATTTCTAGGGGATATGAATGTGCTGCATTGTTACTGGAGGCTTTGAACTTCAGGTGCAAAAGCTGACTCCAGACATCTTGAATCCACACCTGAGTTCCTTCACTCCTTGTACCATCCTTGACTGATATCTGGATTTTCTCTCCCATTTATCTCTTCCCTGTGGTCTCTTACCAAGAGATCAATATTAACTTGACCTTTTATACATTGATAGAAGCCTTACTTGGGGCAGAAATTATCTATTTAATATTGCAAACTCACAGACTTCTATTAAGGGACAGGGATCTCTGTAAGAGGGGCTGTTCCCAGTGATCTTTGCCTAAAGCATCCATAGCTGGCATGGAAACTCTTCCACAGGAAAATCTGACTCCTTCAGACCCCAAACCAGGCCATTCTGATGACCACTAAGAGCAGATCTTTCCTAACTTTGCCTGTCCTCACCTCTTGGTTCCTTTAGTGGCTCAAGAAAGATTCTGCCAAGAACGAGAGCTGCATATTCCCCAGGATTATGGAATCATTAGAACAAGCCATACCTGAAGGATGATGGTAGGACTGGATCCTTCTTGCACTAAAACACTCTTGAAACGTTTTCCTCTCAAATTTTCCAGCACTGCCCATCACGTTTAAGCAACCTTTACAAAATGAGGAGTTTGAGGAAGGAAGCACAGCCACGTTCTGCTGTGAGCTGTCGAAAGCCGATGCTGCAGTGGAATGGAGGAAAGGAGGTGTGGGGCTGCAGCCCAGCCAGAAATATGAAATGAGGCAGAGGGGATGCCTGGTAGAGCTCTTGATACACAACCTCAGATTAGAAGACACAGGAGAATACAGCTGTGACACGGGGGATCAGGAAACCAGGGCAGCTCTGAATGTGAAAGGTACGTGGTGTGAGCTGACTCCTCAAGGAATGGGTTCCTCCAACAGGCAAAAAACCCATTTCAATAGGAATATTTTAAAATGCATTATTCTTATTCTCTATCAATATTTTCCTTTTCATCTGATATATTAGGATTTTTTTATTTTTAATAAGAATGGAAGAGGATGATGCTTTGTTCTTCCAGTGCTGTGTTTGAGTTTTAGGCTCTAATAGGAAATACTTTCAAGCTTTGTGCCTGAGGAGAAATTAAATAAAAAGCAATGATTTAACATAACATCTGAACATTTCACACAACGTGTTGTTTGAATATTTAAAAAGAATATTTTCTTTCAAATGCTGGAAGAAGAGAGACAACGACATTCCTGACCTCTCAAGGCTGTCCACGGAGTTTTGAAGTTCTTTGCTCTTGAGGTCATTGCTAGATCAACTGAGGGATAAAGTCCTCCAATGAATTCACAACTGGGAAGGATTTGAGTGAAGGAACAAAGGAAATAAATGTTATGGGTGCAGATGGCTTCTTCTGATGCAGCAAGATCTCCTAGCTGTGCCAGGAAAATCAGAAAAACATGGATCCCACCTAGGAATATCACAGTGGAAAGCAGATTATCCTGTTCTCCAGGAGTCAGTCTGTGTTAACCAGGCTTCACTAAAAGATCCTGTTGATCCTTTTCTTTTCTCTTTTAGCTCTGCCAGTTCTTTTCCAAAAGCAGCTCAAAGATGAGGAGGCAGAAGAAGGAGCAGCAGTGAAATTCCAGTGCGAGCTGACAAAGGATAACGCGGCCGTGGAGTGGAGGAAAGGCACCATGGAGCTCTTCCCGTGTGCCAAATATCAAATTAAATTGAGTGGGCGCAGAGCTGAGCTTGTGATCCATAATGTAGAGCCAGAGGATGCCTCTGATTACACTTGTGACACAGGAGACCAGCAGAGCACTGCAGTCCTCAGAGTGAATGGTTAGCATTGCACCCACCTGGGCTGGAGGAGCAGAGGCGTTGGTGGAACTGTATGAAAGGTGTTAGTTAATCCAAAAGTTAACATAAGGAGGGAAAGAGCTGCCCAGTCATAAAGCAGGGCACAGAGAAGTGGATCTGGTGGGACAGGGTTCCTGTTTGAGCCTGTAAAGAGTGCAGTGCACTGACCCCTTCCTCTGATAAGATAAAAGCAAGGAATTCTGCGTCGTGGGGATTTTGAAATACTAACAAAACCTCTTTTGGCACTTTGCAACTTTGCTGGTTCACTTGAATCAATAGCAAACTCACACATCACTTGAAAAAGCATTTTGAGGTTGCTATTTTTAATCTCTCTGTGAAGATCCTGAGAATGCTGGGCTTAACCTAACCAGGAATAATGTCTGTGATTGGTCACAGAATCACAGAACGGGTCACAGGTCCAACCTCCCTGCTCAAACAGGGCCATGCCAGCACCATCTAGGAAATGTTTGTGTTTGTCTCAAAGCTGGGTGGAATTTGTGGCTTTGATCTAAGCCATAACCTTTCAAACAAGATAATTTTTCTGACTGACTCAAAAAGCAGCCATGGGGTCAACTATGGGGAAAGAGCCCAGTGGTTGCTTTACCTGTCTCACAGCAGTGTTTTTACTGGAACCACAGGCACTGAGATTCCTCTTTTTCCAGCTGCACACACCCCATGGATATCCCCTCCTTTGCTTCCAGCAGTGGCAAGCTGTTTTCTGAGCTGTTCTATGATCTACTTCAATAAATGTCCATTTGTGCATCATCTGGAAAGACTCAGTGATGATGATCTGGGTCTTAAAAAGACAGCTGAGAAATCAGAAATCAGTTTAAAGCTTTACATTATTTAGCTGTTGAAAATCAGGAGTATTTCTGTAAAAGTCAAAAGACTTACACTGGTTTAAACAGAAAGTGCCCGGTTTTTCTTAGTCAAAACCTTTGTGTGTTGGAGTTTTCAATATGCTGAGTGGATGCATAAATGGTGTGATGTGGATGCTCTGGACTTTATGGGACATAAAAATATTTGGGGAACTTTCTGATCCTCTGGATATATGCAATATACGTCTGCTTATAGGGAAAAAAATGAGTTTATTATCATATCACCACCTAATGCAAAATTTTTGCTGCAGCACCAGAACCCAGGTGCCTTGTGCTGACTTGTGCAGACCTGGCATTCAAGCAGAGAGCTGATGCATTATTTATTTCTTCTCTCACAGCCATCAAACCCCAGCTGAAGCAGCAGCTGAGGAACGAGGAAGTGGAAGTGGGAGGAACAGCCAGGCTGCGCTGCGAGGTTTCCATCAGCAAAGCAGAAGTGGAGTGGAGGAAGGATGGAGTCCTGCTGCAGCCCAGCTCCAAGTATGAAATGTGGCAGGATGGGACCCTCCGGGAGCTCCGTGTTCACCACCTGCAGCCTGGGGATGCTGGGGAATATTCCTGCAAGGCTGGAGACCAGACAAGCTCTGCCAAACTCACCGTGAAAGGCAAGACCTGTGTATTGGAACTAGGAGATTTCTAAGATTTCACAACGTGATTGAGTTATATACACACATATGAAATGAGTTATTGTGTGCTGTATTTGCAGGGAAATGCCCTGACAAAGGCAGGGATGATGCATCTGACTCCATGTTCTCAGAAGGCTAATTTATTACTTTATAATACTGTATTATATTAAAGAATGCTATACTATACTATACTAAAGAATACAGAAAGGATACAGACAGAAGGCTAAAAAGATAATAATGAAAACTCCTGACTCTCTCCAGAGTCCTGACACAGCTTGGCCCTGATTGGGCAAAGAGTGAAAACAACTCACACCAGAATGCAATGGAACAATCACCTGTGGGTGAACAATCTCCAAACACATTCCACCTGAGCACAACACAGGAGAAGCAAATGAGATAAGAATTGTTTTCCTTTTCTCTGAGGTTTCTCAGCTTCATGAGAAAAAAATCCTGGGCAAAGGGATTTTTTCAGAGAATGTGAATACCACAATTGTGATCAACACGGAGCATAAGAAGGGTATAATTTAAACAATTATAAAAAATTAAAAAAAATTAAAATTTAATTACATTAATAAAAATTAAATTACATTAAAAATTAAGTTTACAATTAAAAATTAAAATTAAAAAATTAAAAAATCTTGTGGTCAATGGATGCACCAAAGCAAAGATTGACTTGGTGGACAGGAGAGGATAAGTCAGCTGTAATCTGTGACTCATGGCTTGGAATATTTACTTGACATCATGTGCATGGGACTGAACAGATGGTCCAGGCCCAGCTTCCAGTCATGTGGCAGCTGCATCTGGCCTTAATATCATTGCAGAGCTTAGGTTGGACCACTGGTGTGGAACAAACACCCCCAGCATCTCCACGGGCTACTCCCCATTGTAGGTCCCCTGCACATCACACCCAGCTGCAGCATTTCTCGTGCAGATGGTGACCTCAGTTGGAGGAATATCCACTGTGCTTGCTCAGAGGGACACTGGGCTGATTTTTGAATGGTTTGACTCGATGATTTTGGAGGTCTTTTCAAACCCTAGTGGTTTTATGATTCCTTTGGTATTCCCCAGTGGGTTTGGGGTATTTACAGCTTCTGCCTGCTGGGGATTGTCTGTATGATCCTTGCACAGGTGTCCAGCTGTCCTGGAAGCAGGACTCAGGCAAACTGCAGGGCAGAAGCTCTGTGCTCACACCACCCCAGTGAGTCCTGCTGGGAGGACCAAGCCAGCCAGGGCCTCAGCCAGTTTGGAGCATCAGCATGGAGTAAATGCAAATCTGCTCACAGAAATACAAGAGAGAGGGTCAGGTTTAATGTTATCCTGTGAAGATGTCTAAGTGTAAATGGAACAAATTTCAAAATCCTGATTTTGGCACCAGCATTCATGCTTTGTTCACCCAATCAAGCATAATTAAAAAAAACCAAAATGCAACGTGTCTCCTATCAAGGACAAGTGGTAAAGCCACTACAATTGACAAAAGTCATTTGTCCTGCTGCCAAGTACACTGAAAGCAGAGTTTGAACTGGGGTTTGAGAGGCTGTGCAGTTCCAAATGATGCACAAATGGACATTTATTCAAGTAGAGCATGGGACAGCCTCTCAGTGTCCCCACCCTTGAAGGACTAGGTGCTGAGCAACCCGGGCTTGCTTTGAGCAGTGCTTGGAGCAGGTGACTCCCAAATCATGTTTCCATGATCTGATCCATGCCTTCCCTTTCATTTCCCATTTCTGCCTCCTTGCAGAGCCTGATGTGACCATTGTGAGCGGCCTCAAGGACGCGGCGGTGGCCGAAGGGGACGATGTCACCTTCAGGTGCCAGGTGTCCCACGAGAACGCCAGGGATGTCGAGTGGAAGCTGCAGGATGTGGCTCTGCAGAACAACGAGATGAACGAGATCTCGGTGGAAAGGGGCAAGATCCACACCCTGACCCTGAGGAAGGTGACAGAGCAGGACATTGGCACCGTCACCTTCCGGGTGGGACCCCACACGTCCACAGCAGAGCTGACAGTGAAAGGTGAGGGCTCCCTGTGCTGTGGGAACAGGGGGTGCTTTGCTTGTGCTGGCAGCAAATTCAAGGCCAAAATTCACCCCCTGTGTCTTGGGGGTGCCTGTGCTTCAAAGCATCTGAGGCTGGAATCACCAGGGATGAACAGGGGATGTTTCACCATCTTCCCAAAGCTCACTGATTCCTGGAGAAACTACTAGCTTGGATTCACTTCTCAGGTGGATAGACCTGGAATTTTCATTGCTTCTACCACCCTTTTAGAATTCTAGAATAATTTGGGTTTGGAGGGACCTTTAAAAGCCATTTGGTCCAATCCTTCATCTCCAACCAGATCAGGTTGCTCGGGTCTGTTTTTTCTCTTTTTTTTCTTTTTCCTTTTCCTCTTTTTTCTCTTTCTCTTTCTCTTTCTCTTTCTCTTTCTCTTTCTCTTTCTCTTTCTCTTTCTCTTTCTCTTTCTTTTTCTTTTTCTTTTTCTTTTTCTTTTTCTTTTTCTTTTCTCCTCTCCTCCTTTTCTCCTCCTTTTCTCCTCCTTTTCTCCTCCTTTTCTCCTCCTTTTCTCCTCCTTTTCTCCTCCTTTTCTCCTCCTTTTCTCCTCCTTTTCTCCTCCTTTTCGCCTCCTTTTCGCCTCCTTTTCGCCTCCTTTCCTCCTCCTTTTCTCCTCCTTTCTTTTCAAAATCCTTCTCTTTCCCAAGAGGAGAAGCTTCTTTTAACCCCTCAGTAAAGGACACAGAAGTCAGAGGACTTTTTTTAATACTCAACCATTCAGCTGTCGCTTTAACACCAAGACAAAGGTGCCTGGAAAACAAAGCAAGCAAAGCAAAACAAATCCTTTGCTTTGTTTGAATTTCAGTGCCACCTCCAGTCTTTGAGGAGAAACTGCAGAGCAGGGAAGGGCAGGAGGAGGACACAGCTGTCCTCTGCTGCCAGCTCTCCCAGCCCAGTGCTGAGGTGAAATGGGAAAGGGGCCCTCAGGTGATCTCTCCAAGTATGAAATCAGGCAGGAGGACTGATAAATCAGTGCATACTGTAAAGATTTATCACTAAAAACCAGAAGGCTCTGGCAAATACCCCTGTGATAACAGAAATGAACAAACAACAGCCACTTTGACTGTTAAAGGTGGCTTGTGTTGGGATTTTTAAGATAAGAAACTTGCTCCACTCCCTTAGTGAGGCTCTGCCAAGAGGATTTTTTTCTACTGTCCTTGATTTCAGATGTGCTGTGCTGTCAAAAGCAGCTGAGTGCTTTTGCTTTTTTGTCCTGTTGTGTCTTTAGCAAAGAAAATGCAGGGACCCAAGTGTGGGATTTACTTCCACACTTTGAGACCCTCTCTGGTCACTCAGACAACCAGGGCTGGAGCTAAAATTAAGACAGGACTATTTTTGATGCTTAATCATCCTTTGAGCAGCAGTTCTGCCTGGAAAAATGGTGATCCAGGTGAATTTGTTCAAACTTGGACACAACTCCAGCTGGTGAGCAGGGCACCTAAATGCTTCCAGTGCCAAAGGTCTTTAAAATAGATGTAATGTGACAATATGTCTGTTTTTTTTTCAAATCTGATACAAATACAATATCAAGGTGACTTTTTCTGAGACACACGATCAGAAAAAACAAAGATGAGCCAGGATATTGTTAAATCCCACCTTTTGAAATATCCCTGAGGGCTCTCCCAGGAAGGGCATGCACCTGCCTGCAGTCACACTGACTCCACAGCTCAAGGATATCAGAATATTGGGGCTGTGAGCAGGTCCTCTGATGGCCAATTTGTGCCTCTGTGTGTGGTCTCAGCCACTCCAGCACTCCTTGGCAAAAATTCCAAGCTGAGGAAGCCTGTGCAGTCACTCTGTAAATAGCAATTCAGCCAATTGGCTGGAAAAAAAAAAATAGATATATATATCTACACACACACCAATAAGTGTGGAGCCACTGTGGTTCTTCCATGGAACTGGTCTTGAGGAGCTAAACTTCTACATGTGGCACTTCATAAATCCACCCATCAAAACTCCACCTTGAGCCACCAGTGATGCAATCAACACAGAGACTGCCAGGGTTCCTTTCTCTGCTGGTCCAGTTTTCAAATAAGGAATCTTAGAGAAAGATGTTTCTCCATGCCCTCTCCCAAATGCACAAGAACTTGGACACCAGGAGAAGGCTTTTGAGGTCTGGTTTTGGTGTCCATTTGGAAATACATGCACTGAGATGCTCAAAACTCTGTATCCATGACAATTCCTGTGCAAGAAGGAGCATAACCCTTGAGGTGCTCAGTGTATGAGCACTGTATGCAGAGTCCAGTGATTCTCCAGGAGTGCAGAGTGCTTAGAGCTCCTGGAAATCCAGCACTGTTGGAAAATACCCTTTTCCTGACCCAGAGTTGGGGCAACTGAGATGAGTTTTAAAAACTTTTATCCCATTTTCAGTCTCATGTGAAGGGTGAGACAACACAGATGTTATCATTCACACCATCACAATCAGAAGTCAATTATTTCCTAATTACAAGACATTATAAGAGTTTCTTGGCCTATCAGCTTTACCCACACCGTGCTGAAAATGCCTTAAAGCCACCATTTAAAATTACCCCTCGTGGGTCCCACTCCAATGCATCTTCTCCAAAGTATCCAGTCTTATTTGCAAGGCCATCTTTTGAAACTTCTTTCTAGCTCTATTTCTCTCTCAGCAATGTCTGTGCTATCCCATGGCATTTCCAAGTCAGCATTTCTTGTCTCTAAGCATGCACATACTGTGTGAGCCTTCTGCCAGGCTTTGAGAATTCTCTACAAATCCATTTCCCCCACAGCACCCTCTGTCATTCCTTGTTTTGCTTTCAAACTAACTTTGGAAATGAGTTTGAACCAAATTTAGGATGGCACCAGAGTTTCATCAAGCACAAGGCTTAGCTACACGGTCAGCAATGACACATGACCTTTTCTTTTTTAATTTTTCTTGATTTAGCTTCTCCAGTCACCTTCACACAACCACTCCAGAACCAGCAAGCTGAGGAGGGTGGCACTGTCACTCTGAGCTGTGAGGTCTCCAAACCCAGCACCCCTGTGCAGTGGAAGAAGGGGGGGACAGTGCTGCGAGCCAGTGACAAATACAGGATGCGCCAGGACGGGGCCGTGGCTGAGCTGACCATCCACAACCTGAGCGAAGCTGATGCTGGGGACTACACCTGTGACACAGGGGACCAGCAAACCACGGCAGCAGTGCAGCTGAAAGGTGGGGAAGGGCTTGGCACAGCTTGGCACCACACACAGCGTTGACTAATTTGGCAGCTAAATCTTGTCCTGAAACGGGGATCTCAGAGATGAGAGAGGTTTCACAGGGCTAAGAACTGTGTCAGTTACCTCTAGAAATGGGTCACTGGACACTGCTTCTGTGGTTTAATGATAATTAATTTTCACCCATGGGAATCTTTTGACAATTTTTTCACAGCACACAGGTTATGATTATACACATGTTAAGCATTTATTGTGCACGCAACACAGTATAACTTGCAAGCTTTTAATACTCGTGCAGACATGAATCATGCATCTGTAGCATTGTAATATGCTGCTACATGCCTGTGTACCTATATTTTCATGAGTTTAGAATCACAGAATCACAGAATGGTTTGGGTTGGAAGGGACCTTCAAGATAATTTAGTTCCAACCTTCCACCATCCCAAGTTGCTCCAAGAACCGTCCAGCCTGGCCTTAGACACTTCCAGGGATCCAGGGGCAGCCACAGCTTCTCTGGGCACCTGTGCCAGGGCCTCACCATCCTCACAGGAAGCAATTTCTTTCTAACATCTAAGCTAACCCTATCCTCTTTCAGTTTGAAGCCATTTCCCTTTTTTCTGTCACTATCTACCCCTATAAAAACTCCTTCTTCCTCTTCTTTTATAAGCCCTCATAATCCTTCTCTTCCAAGCTGAACACCCCCAGATTTATTATTTAGGGCCTCAAATAACAACAACATAGTGCTGTCAAGAAAGAGCCTAACGACATGTTTAACCCAGGAAGCATCACTTAGAAGTAGATCTCAACCTCTGTTGCCCTTTCCATGAAGAAGCAGCAGCCACCATCGTGGAGGGGCTGAAGGACGTGGCCACCTACGAAGGAGAAGACGCGGTGTTCGAGTGCAGGCTGTCCCGGGAAACAGCTCAGGATGCCCAGTGGTTCCTGGGGGATGTTCCCCTGCAATCCAACGAAATGAATGAGATCAGAGTGCAAGGGACACGTCACAGCTTGATCTTGAGGAAGGTGACCCTGGAGGACTGTGGGTCCGTCACTTTCAAAGTGGGGCAGCATTCGTCAGCAGCGCAGCTGAAGGTGGAAGGTGAGCAGCCTCCCAGGAAGAGGGGTTGAGCAGGTACTGGCAGGCACTGCCTTGACTTCTGGAGAGGCATATTTGGGATTAGGGAGCCTTGGAAATCTTGGGAGATTCTGCTAATCTAATTTAGCAATTTAGAGAGGTACATCTGAGCCAGTCGTTCCAGTTGTTTCTATTGTACGCGGAATGAAGATTAACATCCTTTGATGTTATTTAATATAATAATTAACATTAACATCCTTTGATGTTATTTAATATAATAATTAACATTAACATCCTTTGAAGACCATCCAACTACGCAGCTGATCACATGTCACAGTCAATGCTGAAGAGTGTCACGAATATACTCTGGACTAAGCTCCTACTTATGATGCTTTTAGATCATATTTACAAAAAAAAGTCTGAAAGCTCTGAAAAACCTTTCCTTTAAGATTTATAGAACGATTTTTGAACGGTGGCCCGCACCAATGCCTTGTGCTGTTTGTTCCTCTTCGACCTGGTTCCAAATGTAACCACAGAGCCCCAGCTCTGCCCTGGGGGTGATGCTGGGTGAGGATGCTGCAGCAGTGCTGGTCCCCTCTCCCCACAGCTGCCCCGGTCACCTTCGTGAAGGCTCTGCACAACCTGGAGCTGCAGGAGGGTGGCACTGCCCACCTGTCCTGCGAGCTGTCCAAGCCTGATGTCCCTGTGGAGTGGAAGAAGGGCACGTCTGTGATCCAGTCCAGCCACAAGTGCAGCATCCAGCAGGAGGGGAAGGTGCACACGCTGCTCATCCGCGACCTGAACCACGCCGACTCCGGGGAGTACAGCTGCCACACGGCTGCTGGCAAGACCACGGCCAGACTGGAGGTCAAAGGTAGGGTTCCTCTGTGCCCAGCAGTGGTGAGAGGAGGGAACATTGATTTTTAGAGATCTCTACTTCAAGAGAGACACTGATCAGTGGAGCAAGTGCAGCAGAATCCACCAAGTCTGTCAGAGGGCTGGAGCACGTGAAGGACATGGACAAACCCTGTTGTGATAGGACAAGGGGTGATGGTTTTAAACCAAAAGGGGGACAATTCAGAAAAGGTATAAGAAAGATTTTTTTTTTTTTTTTTTTTTTTAACAATGAGGATGGCACAGGCTGCCCAGAGAAGCTGCGGTTGCCCCTGAGTCCCTGGAAGTGTCCAAGGCCAGGCTGAAGCACCCTGGGACAGTGGAAGGTGTCCCTGACAGTGGCAGGGACGTATATCTGAAAAAGATGATAGTACCTTCTTATTTAAACCATTCTGGGATCTAAGTATAA